>NC_059326.1:92313846-92930961 GCF_018350155.1 Leopardus geoffroyi | reverse complement strand
TTACATGCACATCTGCTCCAGAAAATATCACAAGCCTCTAAATACCTTGATTCTGAGCTAACAGAGCATTACCATAAAAGAGTCTACTTTTCTTTAAAAAGAAAACTTTAGGGGCACCTGGGTGGCTCAGTCGGTTAAGTGTCTGACTTTGGCTCAGGTCACGATCTCACCACTTGTGAGTTCAAGCCTGGCGTCAGGCTCCATATTGACAGCTCAGAGCCTGGAGTCTGATTTGGATTCTGTCCCTCTCTCTCTGCCCCTCCCCCACTTGCACTCTGTCTCTCTCTGTCTCTTTGAAAAATAAACATTAAAAATAAATGAATAAATAAATAAATAACTTCAATCCTTCAAATGCCATCCTTAGGAAGACAAGTTCTAAAACAATTCAGATACTTGATGTTAAAGCCTAGTCACTACAGAATTTCTCATAAAAGCAGGTGGAGTCAACAAACGTGTTGGCCTAGGCTCTTTCCCTGGATCCCATTAACACGACTGTAGATAATTTCAAGAGAAACAAACAAACAAAAAAGCTTAAACTCAGAAGGACAGCAAGGAGTGACAAGACAATATTAAGGGAGCTGAAAAGCCAACTGCCACATGAGAACTGACCTGCGTGACTTGAGGAAGGAGAACGCTAGACCAGGAGTGGTGAAACATGAAGCAGCAGCCATATTGGCTCTGAGAATCAACCCCTCACCCCCACCCCACATACTCAGGAATCCTTGGCACCAGTACCTCTGCAAGTGGAGATCAGGACGGAGTTTTAAATGCAAGGACAGGTTCAAATTCTGTGTAAACACGGGTAGACACCTACATTCCCTTCTCCAGTGTGTGCAACTGGTAATGCCTTTTTGCCACCCTGGCGGAAGCCGGGAGGTTTACTGTCGGAGAGGTAAAGCACAAGATCTGTGGGCTGACTGCAGGGCATCAAGCACCATAGGGAGAAGGTTCACAGATGAACAGGTGAGCCCTCTTCTCTGCCCTGTCTTTCAGTTCCCACGATGCTATCACCTAGGCTGGCTCCTTCATGGTAGGACAGGAGAACTAACTTCCCATGAGCCTGTCAGATTGCTCAGGAAAGAGAAAATACATAAAGATACTGAAAATAGTGTTCTGTGCCCCACCCCACGCCCACCCAAACGTCCCTGCAGTGAAGCCCACAGTCAAGAGTTCTGGATTTGCACAAACACTTCCATCACTCAGATCCTGAGTGCCTCACTGGCAAGTACAAGCAACAGCTGAGGCTACCTAACTACTTAAGGAAACCTCCTAAAAACAAGCCAAGGAGTGCCTGGGTGGCTCAGTCGGCTAAGAGTCGGCTTCAGCTCAGGTCATGATCTCACAGCTCATGAGTTCAAGCCCCACATTGGGCTCTGTGCTGACAGCTCAGAGACTGGAGCCTGCTTCAGATTCTGTGTCTCCCTCTCTCTCTGCCCCTTCCCCACTCATGCTCTGTCTCTCACTCAAAAATAAATAAACATTAAAAAAAAAAAAAACAGAAGCCAAAATCAACACAAAAGTGAATCTTTGGGGAAACAATGCATATACAAAGAGAAAAAATTTCAAAAGCTATCATTAACATCTCTGGGCAAATAAAACAATGCCTCTAACAATAAAAGAATGATGCTAATTTTTTTTAAATGGGCATTTAGGGATCAAAAATGAGACACTGGAAATCAATATATATTAAAAAGAAATTAATTTCCAATAGAAAGTTTGGAAGATAAAAATGAGGTTATCCACAAAACAAAACACAGGAACAAAAATCATGAAATAACTCAAGAAAATTTACAGGAACTGAAGGACACTAATTCCAAGAGTGAACAGGAATTAAATTCTCAGTACTCTAGACCAAAATAGATTCACTCCAAGATATACTCTGATGCAAATGTAGAACAATGATCCTAAAAGCTTCCAGAAAAAAAAGGGGGGGGGGCATGAAAAAGTGAGAATACTATCAGACTGTTGGATCCTGGATGCTACAAGAAAATAAAGACTTCAATATTCTGAGGGAAAGTGATTTCCAATCTAGAGTTTCATACCCAGCCCAGTTATCAAAGAAGCACTAGACAAGATAGGCCATATATACACATGTAGGCTCTGGAAAAAAATCTCCCTCTCCCCCACATTTTCTTAAAAGCTACTGGAGGAAGAATTCCATCAAAATGAAGGAATAAGTAAAGACAAAGGGAGAAATGAGGTTCCAGAAAAAGAGTAGGGGCGCCTGGGTGGCTCAGTTGGTTAAACGTCTGACTCTTGACTTCGGCTCAGGTCGTGATCTCATGGTTCGTGAGTTCGAGCATGGAGCCTACTTGGGATTTTCTCTCTCTCTCTCTCTCTCTCTCTCTCTCTCTCCCTCCCTCCCTCCCTCCCTCCCTCTCCCACCTCTTTCTGCCCCTCCCATGCTCTCTTTCTCTTAAAATAAGTAAAATAAACTTTAAGAAAAAGTTTATTTTGTGACTTACATATACAGCATATAAAGCATATGCCACATATAAAGAAGCCAAAGGACATCCCTAACATGATGGACAAGGAAGTTAGAAGCAAGAATTGTTTGTCAAGCTGAAATTGATAGATTGCTTAATATACACGAATCTAGCAGAAGAGCATTTATATAATGGAGGTGATTTCTGGAAAATAAAAATCAAAATGCTAACAACATACTATACTGTTCAACTACAAATGCAGATCATATAGTCAATAATGTTAGTGTGGAATGTAGATCATTGGCATTTATAGCATGTATAGGGAAGATGGCAATTACCCTTTTGGGGGTAGAGTCATGAAAGGCGTGTGCATGTGTGAAAAAACCCCTCAAACCCCAACTTTCATAAAAATCTAGATAAAAAAATCTAGTGGTAGCAAAATAAGCAATATCATTTAGAAATATGAAAAGCAGTTACCAAAAACCTGGCTCAATAAACTTTAAGTGATTGCTTCTGTAAAATCGAAATGGGGAAGGGGCATTATAGATTTGCTATTTTGGCAACAATTCTCACGCACATATTTTTCTTCTTTATCTATCTATCTATAATAATATATGTAATATATAATATTATAATATATAATATAATATATATAATACAACTTTGACTTTCAAAAGCTAAATTTAAAAAAAATCTGGTTACTACAAAGAATATCCAAATATGTAACAGTTCTATAAACCATGAAATTGCTCCTATCTGTCTATTGCTAATTTCAAGTTGGATTTTCCCAACCAAGATCACATGAGATCTCTCCCGTCATTATGATAGAGTTCCTTCTATTTATGTAACAAATCTATTTTTGTTTGTTTGTTACATGACAAGGTTAATATCACTGACACTATTTACTAGTGAATTCAGTCAGCCAAACTGGGAAGCTCCTGAATTCTGAGAATGTGTGTCTAGCTTTAAGCCACCAGAACACCTCATATAGTAAAACAAATACTTCTCCTTCTCACTAACTGTTGAGTTCAATAAAAACCAAATATTATATCTATAAGCTCCTTATCAACAATCCCATGAACACCATTATAAATAAGGACTACAACTGACAAACCACACTGAGATATTCCTTGAAGTTCAGACAGCTTGAATCCAATGTTTCCACTGGATTTCTGTCTCAACAATAATCCATGCTATAACCAACATGGCACCAACATGATTCGGTATTACCATTGAACACACATTTCAGGCAGAAATCTCCTATAAGATTTGTAGGTTTCTAAATTTTGCCACAGGTTATAAAGACAGCCCTCTACTGAAAACTGATCAAATCAGAAAGAAAAATACATAATCATCAAGGCATTACTGTAAGCAAAACTGTTAAGCAACGTTTTGTCAGGCTCATTTAAAAGAAGCCCAGTGGAGAATCCAAAGTTTTCAAGAGTGAGTCTCTATGTGTGCCTCTGGTCTAAATAAAACATGTTCTTTCTCCCACTTCCAAGGACACCATATGGCAAATTACGTTCTCAGGAAAAGAAACAAACTTACCTTTCACAAGCTCGGACAGTCCATGCGGCAATTATCCATAAGGAGATACTAAAAACCAAGAGTACAGTTCCTGGACATATAGTCATTAAAGTCTTCATAACAAAACGTGTATTGAAGTTTATCTTATTAAGTGCTCCAATGCTTCTAGAGGAGGCATCAGTGAAAAGTTTGCTATGTAAAAGCATGACTCTGGCAATCAGATAGAGTCTTAAGAACATTGGTATAGATAAAATAATGTCCACATCAGCGGTGGTTGTGGATGGGGCATAGGAGAAGGCAAGCCGGGCCGTCCATGTGAACGTATAATTCCCAGGTATGGGATGAATAGCACACACCAGTATTTCCAAGCAGATGAAGAAAATACGCTCATAAGTCATGGCTATTCTCCAGTCATCTGCTCCATTGTCCACCATGAACAACTGAAAAAATAAAGTAGAAAATCAGCTTCAGTATGGCATGAACGGTCTACAACGTGTTAGTGCAGATTTTAAAAATACATAACAGGTGACTTTTTAGCAATCATGGCAAGGTAAAGATTCTAACTTTTAAATGCTAGCCAGGTACGCTATTTTTAGAAAATGGTATTGGCGCAAAAGGAGAACTTGGTTTTGCAAAAATTAAAATGAGAAACTTGCTACACAAGAGCTGAAGTTATTCCGGGGGCGGTGCTCCTGGACGATCGTGTAAGTCACACCATTTTAAAAGAAAGGGTTGCGCCTATCAGCAAGGCACCCCACCCCATCCTTGATGAAGCTGGAATGGACTTGCCTTAGGAACGGTCTGTTCTCCTCATCAAGGGTCTGGATCTAATCCCTTCCTCAATTCTAACCACGTTCTCAGTGAAATCTATTTACGGTGCCTCTGCGGTGCTTATGGCCTATAACGCAACTGTACATGAGCGTCCTTATAGGAAATCTTAATTGGCTTTGGGGAGAAAACCACAAGGGACCACAGACAAGTGTGGCAGAAACATTCCTTCTGGTTTCTCCACCTACTGATCTACCTTCTCTTTTCTTCTGTTCTCCCTTAGCCTTTGCTTGGATTATTAATTTGTTTCCAATCTTTCCTTCTTCCTCTTCTTTTTTTAATATTGTAAGGATTCTTTTTTTTTTTAATGTTTATTTATTTTTGAGAGAAAGAGACAGTGTGAGCGGGGAAGAAGCAGAGAGAGGGAGACACAGAATCCGAAGCAGGCTCCAGGCTCCAGGCTCCACACTGTCAGCACAGAGCCCGATGTGGGACTCGAACTTACGAATCATGAGATCATGACCTGAGCTGAAGTCGGACACTTAACTGACTGAACCACACAGGCGCCTTTTCAATCTTTCTTTAATAAAAGTTCTTTTAAAAAAATGTCTGTCATTTCTGGGGCGCCTGGGTGGCTCAATAGGTTAGGCATCAGACTCTTGATTTTAGTACAGGTCATGATCCTGTGGTTTATGGGACTAAGCCCTGCATCTGGCTCTGCACCAATGGTACAGAGCTTGCTTGGGATTCTCTCTCTCCCTCTCTCTCTCTCTCCTCCTCCTCCTCTGCTCGTACTATCTCTCAAAATAAATAAACTCAAAGAAAAAAAATTAAAAAACAACTTCTGTCATTCCTCATGCCACAATGAAAAAAAAATAACAGAGAAAAAGGAGAGAGATAGATATGTAAGTAGATAGACACACATTCAGGCAGACAGTGGAAGAGACAGAAAAGAATGTTTCCTGCATCTTCCCTGGCTTCTCGGTAAACAACTCCACCAGGCTCTAGGAGTCTGTAAATCAGAGGCATCATCTGGAAATGTGCGGGGACATTTCTGACTGCACAGCGACTTGTGGGGGCTCCTGGCATTTAGAGCCAGGAAGCCAGGGGTGCCACACATGCTGTAATTCTGGGAGTCCCACGCGCAAGAAAGACCCGTCTGCCAGAATGCCAGTGGAGCTCCCCCACTAAGAGATGACATATTCTTTGCCTTTTGGTAAGTAGCCAACTTAAGCAGAAAGCATGAGAGGAATGCCACCCAAAATGAGAACAGTGCATTCTCAGGTAATTGACTCGCAACGGAGGCGGGCAGGGCTCGTCTGCTCTACAGTTGGAGCCCAGCTACTCTGCTCTTGTAGAGTCAGGAAAGCGATTTTCCCATGTTGGCTACAAACCCCCCTTCTAGTTTAATTATTCTGTAGGCATAGCTTTTCCCCATGTTATTATCCCAATAATGCTATCAGTGTTACTCTGCAAGGACCGGAGTCTGACAGCAAAATGTACCACACTTCTTTCTGGGACCTCGAGGAGATGGACAGCCAGCAGAATCTCTCATACACATACCGAATTTTAACAAATTAAGTTACATTTGGCAACATAACGGCTTGAGTGTTGCCTTTATCCTAAGTTTTCAGCTGGGACTTTCAAAGTTTGAACAAATGCTAGTAGACAATGAAGACATTTTTTTTTCCAGTTTCCAGGAAAGAAACAGGTTGCAAATACAGAGCAGGATAAGTTGACTACAGAAATATTCTTGTTCAGGGATGCCTCAGTGGTTCAGTCGGTTAAGCGTCTAACTCTTGGTTTCAGCTCAGGTCACGATCTCACGGTTATGCAATCAAGCCCTACATCAGGCTCTGTGCTGACAGCACTGAGTCTGCTTGGGATTCTCTCTCTCTGCCCCTGGTGAACGTGTTTGTGTTCTCTCTCTCTCTCTCTCAAAATAAATAAATTTTTTTAAAAAAGAAATATTTTTGTTGAGTCTCACCCCTTCCAATACCATATTAACATAAAGGATTTCAATCTAACAGACACAAAAAGATTATATGGATATAATGGTAGAAGCCTGCTCAACTTTGTATCAGCAAGTATCGGGGATCCCCAAATCTCTTGAGATGTTTACATCCAAAAGAATGCACCCTCAAACTAGTCACTCTGAGAGGCTATATACATTCCAAAGATGCTGTCACTGTCCTCTTTAGAAACTGCTGTCAGGGCGTGGCACAAGTCACATAAGAAAAATAATCCTATTATTTAAATCCACATTTCCATTTCTACTGAAAATGATATTACCCAGCTTGATTGTCTATTTTCTTCACCCAACTTAGCTCCGGATGACTTGGCAAAATGTCAAGTCCATCCCCAAAAGGGCTCAGGGTCACCAAGCCTCCAGGTACTCCTAAGCTGTGCCACAGATTCAGAGACTAATTCCAAGACAGGCTTTCCACGCTCTGTTCTGGGCAACAGCGGCATAAATGCGACACAGGTACCTTCCCAGGTAACTGGTGAAGAAATGCCAAGCTAGATGGGAGAATTCTGACATTGCTCCCAAAGAGCCTCCTATCTTTCCAGGACTGGCCCTCTCTCCATCACTCACAATGCACCTGCTCCTCAGACCTCCCAGCTACTCCCCTCCTGACCAGGCTGGTTCCTGCCATTCGTGCCCATCACTTCAACTGTGACCTCACCACATTCACAGCTGCCCTCCCTGCTGTTACATGCAGGTGGGCCCACCCCGGTAACCTCCAAGTCGCGACCTGCTGTCCAGGGTGTTGCAGATGGACTGGGGCCACCTGTGCCTTCGGGCTCAGCTGAACCCGCAGCCTCACACAGGACTATTCCCCCATCCTCCCTAGCGCCTACTCTGAATAATCACCTTTCCCCTTGAAGGCCATGCTTTCCCCCCAATATCAGAAATGCCCTCGACTTTCTACTTCGGCCACCATCACACCACATCTCACCCTTCTCCCCTTATTTTCCGATAAGGAAAAATCCAAAGCAATGCTATATCCCAAACCAGTTCTGCATGGAAAATCTGGTTTCTGTGCTTCCTCTCTCAGCTAGTGCAAATCTCGATGGTTCACTATAAACAAAGGAAAAGAAACAAAGAAGAACCCCTCCCCCAATCCCTCCTACCACCCCCCACTCCCAGCTCTGTGTGCCACAGGTGATATTTTCTGTTCTCCTTCATCCCCCAGCGTGCCCACATGGCTTTTGCCACCATCAGGCCGCTAACAGGACTCTTGGGAAGGTCAGTAAACACATCTTAATTATGAATTCCAGTCCTTCCATCTTAATTCTTACTTGACCTGACATTAATCATTCCTTCCTTCCTAAAAAAGATCTCTTGGGGCGCTTGGGTGGCTCAGTAGGTTGAGCGTCCAACTATGGCTCAGGTCATGATCTCGCGGTTCATGAGTTCGAGCCCCGCATAGGGCTCTGTGCTGATGGCTCAGAGCCTGGAACCTGCTTCAGATTCTGTGTCTCCCTCTCTCTCTGCCTCTCCCCTACTTGTGCTCTGTCTCCCTTTCTCTTAAAAATAAATAAACATTAAAAAAATTTTTTAAAAAGATCTCTTGGCTTGTGTGACATATGGCTTCCCCCCAACCCCCATCTGCTGCCACTCCAAAGGATCCATCTCTCTTTCCTTAAATATCCACCTTCCATTAAGTGTCCAACTCTTGATATTAGCTCAGGTCACACTCTCATGGTTGTGAGATTGAGCCCTGCGTTGGGCTCAGTGCTGAGCAGAGAGCCTGCTTGGGATTTTCTTTCTCCCTCTTTCTCTGCTCCTCCCCGACTCATGCTCAGGCTCTCTCTCTCTCTCTCTCTCTCTCTCTCTCTCAAAATAAGTAAATAAACTTAAAAAAAAAGTCCACCTTTCTCCTCCCTCCCCAGCTAAGTGCCATTACTCTCCTGAGGACCATCTCTGACGCTTCTCTCACTCTGTACCTTCCTGGACGATCTCCTCTATGCCTTCTATCTCCACTACCAGAGCCTTCTACCAAAAACTATCCTCCACCTTTTAATAACCTTGGTAAAAATATCAATTATATCAGCCCCCTGCTGTCAAGATGGAAGCCATTCAAAGGCCCCCATTCTGCAATCTGGTTTTGCCTATCTCTTCAACTTCAGCGCCTATTCCCCTTACCTTTATCTCCCTCTAGGTGCAGAAATTCCAGAACACAGTACCTTAACAGTGCTTCCGTGTGTTTTGTGCATTCTGCTCCATGGACTGCAAAGTCTTCCCACCTAGCAGATCCTTACTCCTTTAACACCAAGACTCCACGCTCACTTCTTTCTAGGACATTGTGCGTGCCCTAGCCAAATCTAAAACTCCCTCCTTTATTCCATGATTTCTGTATATGCCTCTTATTGATACCACAGAGGAACAGTAAGGATTTCCTTGCAAGATTATCACCCCCACTTGTCTGTGAGGCTCCTTGAGGACAGGAGCCACGTCTACCTAGCAGAGAACAATAAGTACTTTCTAATGAAGTGCCTTATTACGATTCATTTAATACTGACTATCCTAATCACTGCATAGGTCCTAATGTTAATTAAATATGTTCATGGAAGTTGGGCATATAAAAGCGTAATACAAGTGAAGTAAATCTATGCCATGTTTCAAATGTGTACAGAACACATCCTACTAAATGCCAAGGCATTACAGCAACATCATTTTGCAACTCCCTAGGAAGTCCAGAGAACATTCTTCTTCAGTAACTTCCCCAGAAAAACTTTCTATCACGTAGTTGCTTTTTACTACAAGGGGTTTCATCCACACCTCAAATGAGTTTTATTTTGGCTTCATTTGATCACGCTACATATTTCAAAGCCAGGGTTAAGGAAACAAACAAACAAACAAACAAACATAATTTATTCTACTCTGCAGATAATCCCCAGCCTAACCTGCTGCTTATTCATCCATTTGCTAAATATCCAGGGTGCTCAACACTCAGTGTGCACCAAGCACTGTGCTACGTGCTAGCCGTACAACAGCATTTACAGCAGACAGAGGGTCTGCTCTGAGAAGCTAACTTTCACCAGGAAAGAAAAACAAAGTCAAGAGAGCAGACTTGAAGCAATTTGATAAAGCAAGTATGTCTGTGGACACTGCTCTGAAAAACCAACAAGTGATGAAACAGGGAAGAATAAACTGGAGTTGACAGCAGATGTGGGCACCGGGGAAAACGTGTGCCTAAGTTCCTGAGAAGGGGGGCCAATCCCATCAACAGCCAGGAGAAGAACCTTCTAGGCAGGGGAAATGGACAGGGAAAGGGCATGAGCTTTATAAAGCTTAGCGTGCTTGGGGCGCCTGGGTGGCTTAGTCAGCTGAGCGTCCGACTTCAGCTCAGGTCATGATCTCATGGTTTGTGAGTTTGAGCCCCGCCTCAGGCTCTGTGCTGACAGCTCAGAGCCTGGAGCCTACTTCAGATTCTGTGTCTCCCTCTCTCTCTGCCCCTCTCCTGCTCATGCTCTGTCTCTCCCTCTCTCACAAATAAACATAAAGAAAAAAAATGTAAAGCTTAGTGTGCTTAAGAAAATAAAAGAATACCAGGGTGTTTGAAACTAAATGATCATGGGGCTGAGTGGAAGGAGATGAACTGAAAGAGACAAATAGGGATCAGACGTGCAGGACGTTGTTGGCTGCGGTATCCAGACTGGATTTCATTTCAGGCTCTGCAGGAATCCACTGAAGGGTATTAGGCAGAGGAATGGCATGATCTGGTTTACAGCTTGAAGGGTTCATCCTCACTTTAAGGGATACCAAGGACACAGGGGAGGAAGGACTACTGCATCTGATTGGCTGCAGTTAGTATCCCCATGACCTGGACTGGGGGGGTGGGGTTGCCATGGAAATGGAGATAGTGGGCGCGCTAGAGATATAGTTTGCAGATCTTGCTAGAACTTGCAGAGGGGCTGAATGTGGGAGTGATAAAAGAAAGAAAAGAATCCTAGGTGGCTGAGTTTCTACTCTGGAAAACACAGTGGCTGGCCATGCCATTTCCTGAGTACAGTGGGCTGGTAGGGGGAGGAGGGAAACAAAGATTCTACATTGGCCACTGTCATCTGAGCATAGACGCCACGCAGGTAGCAGTATATGCAAGTCACTGAGAGAAATCCAGACCGGGGGAATGAACTTGGAAGGTATCACTAGTTAGGTCGTTTTCTGAGATGAGTGGGAAAATTGGAGGAAGTGGAGAGAAAAGGACAGGACACAAGGCCAAGTCCTGAAGGACCCCTCAGTGCAGAGGGCAGATGGAAGCCAGACAGATCGAGCCAATCTGTCAAGTAGGAAGACAGGAAAGTGCGGTAAGGAGTCAAGGGTGAGGGCTGTCATTCCAAACTGCAAAATAATATTTCCATAGAGAAAATGGAAAACATTCTTAACATCCTAGCCATTCAACACCGGATTCCATGTCGTGTATTAAAATCCACCTGTAAAAATATTCCCATTATATTGCATATGATCAAAATATATGATGGGTTTCAAGCTCGCTTGTGGGGGAGTTAGAGTAATCAGAATGACGGATGCCAAGACATCTTTATACTCGTTTTTCACGTTGATGCTAATGAGAAAGATTTTAGGGGCAATGCATGACGACGGTTCAATCTGCTTGCATTCTAGAGCTATGGTTAATGGTCTTTGCCAGAGGTTTCAAGTAACGTTACGTGCAGGCATAACACAGAATCTGTCCCCAGAAAATACCCTCCCCCACCACAAGCTTGAGCTTCCCAATGTAACTGTTTTCTTTCTGCTCTGATACCCAAAATATCCTATCCTTGAAGTCCACTCTCCAAGATGAACTTGCAGTGGAGGTCATTCGGAGGAAGAGGGTCTGGAGCTTAGTGACAAGAGACCTTCCTCACAATTAACTCACCTGCTGGCGTGGGGACTTCTGCTCACCCAGCCCTCCAGAGCGAGGGGCTCACACGCAGAAGCCCCAGCCGCCTTCTGTGTGTGCTTTTCCTCCTCAATGAGGTTCTGAGTTCTGCAGTCTGATCTGGGACAGCATCTTACATATCCCGCATTTCCTTTCTAGTAAAGAATCCAGGGCAGTGCTCAGCACAAACGTGGTGCTTAAAAAGTAGATACTGAATAAAATACCTACAGTCGTGGATTTGTTAAGAAAGCAAATAGAGGCAAAATAACAAAGGAAACTCCGAAAAGGAAGAATAATAAGGGAGAAGCAGCCCCGACATATTATCAAAGTAATAATTTTTTTAAAGCTTATTTTACTGATCTCGAGAGAGAGCATAGGAGGGGCACGGGGGGTGGGGGGAGAGAGAGAGAGAGAGAGAGAGAGGGAGAGAGAATGAATCCCAAGCAGGCTCCACACCGTCAGCACAGAGCCTGATGTGGGGCTTGAATCCACAAACAATGAGCGAAATAGTGACCTGAGCCAAAATCAAGAGTCAGATGCTTAACGGATCACCTAGGTGGCTCAGTCGGCTAAGCATTCGACTTCGGCTCAGGTCATGATCTCACAGTGGGTTCGAACCCCGCATCGGGCTCTGTGCTGACAGCTCAGAGCCTGGAGCCTGCTTTGGATTCTGTGTGTCCCTCTCTCTCTGCCCCTCCCCCACTTGTGCTCTCTCTCTGCCCCTCAAAAATGAATAAATGTAAAACAAAACAAAACAAAACAAATACCACGTGGGGAAAATGTTCACAACTGTTATTGGAACTGAAAATGTTCACAACAAAGGACTTGTTTCCCTGGTATATAGGTTCCTACAAATCCTTAAGAAAGAGACAAGCAATCCACAGAAAAATGGGGAAAGGACATAAAGAGCAGGTCATGGAAAAGCAACTAAAAATGTCTCATTAACCTACTGTTTTTTTCTTAAAAAGATGCTCAACTTTAATCATAGGAAGAAAATGAGATACCATTTTTTTTTTTTTTTTGACCTGTCCTGTTGCAAAAAGATCAAACAGCTTTGCAACACACTAGAAGAGTGGCGGGATGGGGATACAGTTATGGTCATACATTGTAGGTGGAAGTGCACATCCACATGACCCTTGAGAAGGCGAATTACCGGGTTGGAAACACACATATTCTTTGACCAGGCCATTCCATTTGAAATTTGTCCTACTGATATATTTGCACATGTGATCGGTGAAGATATAGGATCATTTAATACGGCATTGCCTGCATATTAGCAAAAGACTAGAAATTATCTAAATATCCACTAATAAGGGAGGGGATAACCACATTAGGGACTTCCACAAGATGGAACAGTATGACATTAAAACAAGATGAGGGGGAGCCTGAGTGGCTTAGTCGGGTAAGCATCTGGCTTCTGCTCAGCTCATGATCTCATGGTTCGTGGGTTTGAGTCCCATATCGGGCCCTCTGCTGTCAGCACAGAGCCTGCTTTGGATTCTCTGCCTCTTTTTCTCTCTGCCCCTCCCCGACTTGTGTGTGTCCTCTCTCAAAAATAAACATTAAAAAAAACAAGATGAGGAAAATTTTTATATACTATTGAAGAAAATGATGGAGGCAGTAACTGAGTTAAATTTTTTTATTATTATGTTTATTTCTTCTGAGAGAGAGAGAGAGAGAGAGAGAGACAGACTGTGGGCCAGTGGGGGAGGGACAGAGAGAGAGGGAGACACAGAATCCGAAGCAGGCTCCAGGCTCTGAGCTGTTAGCACAGAGCCCGATGTGGGGCTCGAACCCGTGAATGTGTGATCATGACCTGAGTCGAAGTCGGACACTCACCCGACTGAGCCACCCAGGCACCCCTGGAAGTAACTGAGTTTAAAAAATTACACAACTACATGCTACTACGTGTGTAGTTTTGTATGTGCACACAATATCTCTGAAAGAATATTCTAGAAAGAATGCTAAGTATGGCTTAGGGGAGGTAAACTGAGTAGCTGGGGATTAGAAATGTAAAGGAGACTTCTAACGGCACCATCATTTACTTAGCTATTTCAAAACCATGTGAATAAATAAATGTAAGTTAATTGATGAAAATAAAGGATAATGAGTGGTACATGAGAGGAAGGAAAAATGAGAACAAAGGTCATCAGACATTCGAAAACATCCTAACAAATAGTCTACATGTGAAAAAGTGCAAAACTAGAAGGTCGCAACTGACAGTCACCACCACGACCTACAGAACCAAGCACACTGAATCCAATTTATATCTATTCTGCTCACACACACACACAAAATAATAAAATAAATAAAAATAAACAAAACGCTCTGCTCGCTAAGGTGAAACCTTGAACCATTACATTACATAACTGTTTTCAGCAGCGTGAACAAAAATAAGTCAGCTTTCTTGGTTAACCTTTAAACCAAATATTCAATAAAGCCAAGTTTTTTTTTTTCCTCATTCAGTTATTGAATGCTTCTATTTGTCAAACTCTGTGGATACAAAGACTAAAAACCCTCTCGGTGCTAGCTGAGGAAGAGAAGTGCAACTGAATGGTTACAGTGCCTGTGGAAAGGGCCACAGAAGAGGAGGGGTCGGGAGAGGCTACATCATGGAACAGGACGTGGTACCCACCCCTCCCTTCCGCTGGGGTTGCCTGGACCCTTCGTGAAACTCAGGACTGTGACCTTCCAAGTTCAGCACTCGGATATTTGCAGGATAATGGCCCCGAAGAAAATACACGGAAATGTCTTCATCCAAAAAAGAGGCCCCTTCCTTAGAAACCAGCTTTTGTATAAAGGCGGGTGAAAAAGCCACCAGAGACGCAAGCCAAATAATGAGGCTTTTTCTTCATCAAAACGTGGCCGAGAGAGACTCCATCAACACAGAAGTTAGACCGCAACCTCCTGTCCCAGACTAGGTCAAAGGACAAACAGGGGAAAAGAGACCAGTCTTTTCAACGGCCTCACTGAAATTTCCTACAAGACCCTCAGCCCAGAACCGGTGGGAGGCAGACACAGAAAAGCTATGTTCAGCATTCATGTCCAATGTCCAGTCCCGAGCAAAACTGGGAAGAAACAAGCAGCACTGGTGCTTGTCATTCCCTCACCCCAAGCCCGTAGCCTTTCCCTGGCTTTTAGAACCTCCTGCACAGAGAGATTTCTGCCTCCGGGGAGGAGGATTTCAGAACCAACGCAGCAAAGTCTTAATCACTGAACTGCTCACTCCTCCCCGGGCGAAGAGCGTAGAAGACAAAGAACTTGCCTGGAATGCAGGAAACCCAGGCTCAGATTCCAGATACTCTAACTTGTCCTTTGACCTTGGCAAGTCATTCAAACCTCACGGACCTTATTTCCATCATGTGTCACACGGAGATAATGTTCTTTGCTGCCTCTGAAAATAGTTTGGAGGATAAAATGAACGTAGATCGTATGTTGCGGGCAACACTGTCGACTGGCTGACCCAGTGTCATTCCCATCCCTCTCCTACCCTGCCCATCTCCATTACAGAAATACCCACGTCCCCAGACTCTTTTGCAGGTATGTACAGCCATGTGAAGCAGCTCTCACCGGAAGTCAGAAGCCAAAGTTTGCTGGAAGATTCATTGGGTAGGCTTTGCTTTTCTGGATAGAAATAACATCTGGCTGGCGTTGCTCTCTTCCTTCCCTCCCTCTAAGCCTAAATAAGAACGGATGCCCTGGGTCTGCAGCAGCTATCTTGTGACCTTGAGGAAAAAGGCCGAAAGAATCAAAGTAATACTGGAGCACCTGGGTGGCTCAGTCGGTTGAGCATCTGACTTCGGGTCAGGTCATGATCTCACGGTTCATGAGTTTGAGCCCCGTGCTGGGCTCTGTGCTGCCAGCATGGGGCCTGGAGCCTGCCTAGGATCCTGTGTCTCCCTCTCTCTCTGCCCCTCCCCTGCTCATGCTCTCTCTCAAAAATAAACATTAAAAAAAAAAAAAAAAGAATCACAGTAATACCAACGCTGACATCTTATGCCACTGAGCCAGCCATCGCTCACCCGGTTTGTGTAAGCCTCTGTTAGCTGGGTTTTCTCCCATTTGAACAGGCAAAAGTATGCCCACGTTTAATTTAATCCACATTAAAGTGCTGTGTGAAGGTCTATAAAAGATAAAGAATGATCATTAACTGAAACACTTCGGGGAGAGCGCAGCTAAACAATTCAAAGGGGATGCATCTCAAGTATTGGAATTTAAGGCACAGTAACTCTTGAGTGGTGCAGTTACTTTCGGGTGGGTGGCTTTGGTTCATGCCTTTTAAATATCAACCAACTGCTCAGAATATCGCGTAGTGTGACTCATAGGAAATGCACACATAGTTTGGAGTCAGAGAAGCTTGGATTTCATTTCTGGCTTGACCACTTACTAGCTAAATGGTCCTGCACAAGATACTTAATCTCTCCCAGCCTAGGTCTGTTCAACTACAGAAATTTAAAATAACATCTACCTTGTATGGTTATTAATGAGGCAAGAGCCACTCGGCTCACCCTAGTAAAAGTGACCCCGTGAATAAGTAATAGTATTGCATGAGCCCTCAAGAGGGCAAAAGCACATGAATTCAATGTCAACTTGTGATATAAAAATGGGAAAATTAATCAAGGAGGAGGAGGAAGGGACTTTGTAAGGAAGGATATTAAAGCAAAGTCAGTGTTGAAAAGAGTTCCAATCATACCTATTTTTGAAAGAATTCTTACCATTTGCTCAAATTAGGTGTTTCTGATATTCTCCTCTTCTTAGACAATAGCTATCTACAGACTAAAATTCTAGAACTGAACACTGAGGTCCAGGGACGGTTATCCGACATCTATACCCTGCTGCTTTTAAAACTTCTTTAAAATCTTAACCCCCTTTCACCTGCCTTCTCTCAACCAGGCTCACACCCTCTGCAGACCCACTTAGGCATTTTATGTATGTTGATGTATTGCCAGGAAACTGTTCTCACATGGCCTTGCAATTTATGTCAGTTGACTCTCAAAATTACTTGTGAACTTCTCCAGAAAGAGAGGAGAATTATTTTTTTCCCACCTCGGTTCTCTGCACAGTGATGTCACAGAAAGCACTGAGGCGAATGGCTGAGGAGCCTGGGCTCTAGGATCTAGATTCAGACAGATTTAAGTTCTGCTGGACTTTCCACCTGTGACTAGTTCTGTGACCTCAGGAAAATTATTTAAACTTTCTAAGCCTCAGTTTTATCATTTAAGGAGGGTCTAATCAGAGTATCTCTCTCTCTCTCTCTCTCAGTGTAAGACAGTGCTCAACAGATGTTAGTTTCTTAGATAATGATTAATTTCAGTTTCTGTGTCCACAGTTGGCCTCCAATGAATGAATGTCCTCTTTTATTTTTTTACATTTATTTATTTATTTGGGGGGGGGGGGTGCTGGAGGGGCAGAGACAGAGAAAGATAGACAGACAGACAGAAAGAGTGAAAATCCCTAACAGGTTCCACACTGTCAGCACAGAGCCCCATGCAGGACTCCAACCCACGAACTGCGAGATCATGACCTGAGCTGAAATCAAGAATCAGAGGTTCAACCAACTGAGCCACCCAGACTCCCCTGAATGAATGCACGAAAGGTGAAGTGAGAAGAGATGGACAGACACACTGACATCACTGGTCGAAGCTACTGGAAAGGATAAAAATCCAGATGAGAGGAAATGAGAAACTGAAATAAAATTCTTCATTGGTCACTTCTTTACTAACTTCTCAACACGCTTACATGAACTGTCTATACACGCTGAAAAGCATCCTCAAATCATTTGGGAGGTTGATAGGGAATAAATCCTCAGCAAATAAAATAAACGTGGCAAGTCCTAAAGCTGTGAAATAACTCAATAAGAGTCAACCCAGTTAATTCAAAAAATTCAACCTGAACTGATAAAAACCGCATATTTTTATATGAAGCATTATAATAATTATTGCTACTGGCTATAATGTGTTATCATCTCCTTAGTTATTTTAAGCACTTAAAACACTAGCTAAAAGCCAGTCGCTTTTATTATATCATTTGCCCTTATAACAGTCCAATTAAAGCAGAGACAATTGAAAGAACTTGGCCACAGTCACATCATGAATTACCAAGAAAACCTGTTAGCTCAAGTTCATGTCTCCCAGCACTCACATCATTTGATGGGGGCTGCCGGCTGAACTGAAAGGTTGGGTGCAAATCAAATATTTATAAACCAAATAAGCGCCTACCCACTAATTGACATTATGATTTCTAAAATGTCACATCTTCACTCTCTGACGATCCTGGACGACAGCAGCTGTTTGAACCTCCCGCTTCTCTGGCAGAAGCAAACACTTAAATAAACCTGCATGTTACATTCAGTGCCCTGTGGTAACAGAAATAGACTGCTTCCAAGTTTAGGCTTTCTCCAACTTACAGTCTTCAGCCAGGACACTTTCTTCTAACTTTGGTAGTACCCAGCCTCAAACTGTCCACAGTACTTGAGATGAAAACATGAAAGCTGTGTTAAAGTATGGTCAGCTCGCCATATGTAATAGGGCCAGGCACTGCTCTAACCTGTTATATGTATTCATTCATTTAAAACACACGACCACCCAATGGGGTACCTGGGTGGCTGTTAGTTGAGCATCTCACTTCAGCTCAGGTCATGATCTCACTGTCCGTGGGTTCCAGACCTGTGTCAGGCTCTGTGCTAATAGCTCAGAGCCTGCAGGCTGCTCCGGATTCTGTGTCTCCCTCTCTGCCCCTCCCCTGCTCACGCTCTGTCTCTATCTCTGTCTCTGTCTCTCTCTCTTAAAAATAAACAAACATTTAAAAATTAAAAAAAAATAAATAAAACACATAACCACCCAAGAAGGTAGATGCTATTATCATCATCCCCATTTTAAGAATGGGTTAAGTGAGGCTCAGGAGTTAGAGAATGAGCCAGGGCTGTATGGTTTTAAAGTATGGGGCCAAGAGATGGGCCCAAGCAATCCATGTTCGAACCTGTGCCCACAGTAAGGACACTGTGGCTCATCACTTATCCAGTCATAAAACAATTTTAAGGGGGCACCTGGGTGGCTTAGTCAGTTGAGCATCTGACTTCGACTCAGGTCATGATCACACACTTTGAGTCTGAGCCCCACAAACAGTGCTCTGTTGTCAGCACAGAGCCCGCTTCAGATCCCTCTCCTCCCTCTCTCTCTCTGTCCCTACCCCACTCACGGTCTCTTTCACTCTCTCTCAAAAATAAACATTAAAAAAAATAAACATTAAATTAAAAAAATATTAATAACATAGATGGACAGGGTAGGGGGATTAGAAGGAAGGTTTCTAAGGATTGTTACATTGAGTGCAAGAGGAAAGAGGAATTCTCACTAACTTCAGACATCATTAAATATACATATTTCCTAAAAATTATAAAATAACCACTAAAAGAGAAGAAACAAATTGTGTAACATCTAAGCTGTTAGAGGGGGAAAAAAAAAGAATTTTTAAAAAATCCTCACATCACCCAACATAAAGAAAGAAGAAAGATAGAAGCAGTGAGAAAACATTATGAAGTCAAAATAAATGTCAGAAACAGGTACCAAAATATCCATTGCTATAATTAATGTAAGTAAACTAGCCTATACATCCAAAGTATAATGTTGAGTGAAAGAGGAAAGCCAGCTGCGAAATGATAGGCACAGCACAGCATCTCTGTGAAATGTACAGAATTACAAATACTATACATGGGTTATAAAGACGTTAACATTTAGCAAACATAGAAAACCATGAGCTGGAAGGCTGCACGTACCATTCTGAATGGCAGGTGCCGCTACAGCCAGGCCAGGAGGAGGAAAATGTGACTTGGAACAAAAGTTCATCTTTGGCTGTGATGTGATTTTTCACCTACGAGAAATATAATCTGGAGGGGGAAACAAACAAACAACAACAACAAAAAACCCTATGGCTGAGAGGCAAAGAGCGAGGAAGCCCTCTGGAAAGGAAAGGTTCTGAAATGTCAGGGAAGCTCATCTGAGACTCCTTCCTGGCAGTGGGGGGCGGAGGGGGGGGTAAGGGGAGAAGGGGGGCTCTGGCTTTTCTTCTTTCCCTTCTCTGGTACAATAAAAGGTTGTGCTGGAACTGAAGCCAGGGGAGATGTGAAGGAGGAAAGTCTCCAGAAAGATTCTTCAAGCTCAAGAGTTCGCAGTCTTGGCAACTGGGAACAAACATCCCAAAGGGGCACCTGGGTGGCCCAGTGGGTTAAGCATCGACTGGCTCAGGTCATAATCTTGCCTTCCAGTAAGTTCGAGCCCCACCTCAGGCTCTGTGCTGACAGTTCAGAGCCCGGAGCCTGCTTAGGATTCTGTGTCTCCCTCTCTCTCTGCCCCTCCCCCACTCACGCTCTGTTTCTCTCTCTCTCTCAAAAATAAACTTAAAAAAAAAAATCCCAGAAACTCATGAAACAAGAGCCCAAAGTCTAAGTACAAACCCCAGGGAACAATTTTTTTAGTGTTGTGCTTTTTTTTGTTTGTTTGTTTTTAAGTGTTTCTAAGCCAAGCCCTCAAAGTTAGTTCCAATGGAGCGTTACAAAGCACGTTAAACCCGGCCTGATGACAGTCAAGGTTAAGCACAAGTGCACTACACTGTAGCTTAGTGTTTAATTCCCTAAAACTTCCTTTTTTTAAAACATTCTACTTTACTATTCAGTGGCTGCCATGTGGTGTTATATTAATAGTTACTTTCCTGGTTTTAAGAACAAGGGACAAAATAAACATTAAGTGGCAAGTCTGTTACAACTAGCCATGCCTGTAATTAACTGTAATTAAGTCCAAATTGTGACTCCCAGCTCGGAACACCTGCACAGTTAAGACCAATCAGGCAGGGCTGATACTGGTGATTTTTAATACAGTGTATCAATTTGTATTCTCTGAATTTAAACCGGACAAATCATCTTTCTTAACTGCTTCGTTACAGAAGCAATCTCCCCGCCAGGATGAAGTCTGGTTTTCTCCAGCGCCCGTGGGTGGTCCATTTTTCTGCCCTAACACGATGGGAAATGACATATACGTAGTCATGCTTGGATTCCAGGATCACCAACTGGCCTGACAGAGATGTGCTACATCCTAAAGATAGGATGGAGAAAATAAGGAAGGTATAAAGGAAAACTCCATGGACTACTTCTCAAGGAAGGTTCTCCATCAGAAAGAAGAACCACCAACCTTGCTGATATATGAGTGGTTGTAATCTGACAGTGGAAGCTACCTGCGGCAAAATCATTCTGAGAGGGGTGCCTGGGTGGCTCAGTCGGTTGAGCATCCGACTCTTGATTTCAGCTCAGGTCATGATCCCAGGGCCATAAAATTGAGCCCCATGTCAGGCTCCGTGCTGAGCGTGGAGCCTGCTTAGGATTTTCTCTCTCCCTCTCTCTCTGCCCTTCTACCCCACCCACTTGCTTGCTTTCTCTAAAATTAAAAAAAAAAAAAAGTTCTGAGAGGCAGAAGGGATTTATTTGCTCTTTATCTTACATATGACACCACCTGTCCCTTAAATTCCTTAGGTTTTCATACTAAGGACACAGAGCTTAAGAATGAGAGAAAGAGGGGCACCCTGGGTGGCTCAGTCGGTTAAGTGTCCAACTTCTGCTCAGGTCATGATCTCACTGCTCATGAGTTCAAGCCCCACATCAGGCTCTGCACTCGTGGTGCAGAGCCTGCTTGGGATTCTCTCTTTCTCTCCCTCTCTCTCTTTCTCTCTCTCTCTCTCTGCCCCTTCCTCACTTGCACTCTCTCTCTCTCTCTCTCAGAATAAACTTTAAAAAAAAAAGAATGAGAGAAAGAAATTTCACTCATCTTTCAGATGGCATGAATTTTAAAGTTCCCTGTGTCTTTCGAACATGTTAAATTCAAAACGGAGGCTACTGCCAGAAAGTGATACTGATGATACGTGATCATTAATTACACTGGCAGAGGATACACAAAAATCTGAGGAAAAACAAAGAAAGAGAAAACCAGTTTACTGTATGTTCCTACATTCTAAAATTTGGAGAGGTAGGGGCACCTGGATGGCTCAGTTAAGCATCCGACTTCGGTACAGGTCATGATCTCACAGTTCATGGGTTCAAGCCCCATGTGGGGCTCTGTGCTGACAGCTCAGACCCTAGAGTCTGCTTCAGATTCTGTGTCTCCCTCTTTCTGCTCCTCCCCCGTTGATGCTCTGTTTCTGTCTCAAAAATAAATAAACATTACAAAATTTTCAAACAAAAACAAAAACAAAAAACTTGGAGAGGTAAACAGAAAGACTGCTTAGCCTATTAGAAATAAGACTGCAGGGGCACCTGGGTGGCTCAGTGGGTTGGGTGTCCAACATCAGCTCAGGTCATGATCTCACAGTTTTTGGGTTCAAGTCCCACATCAGGCTCTGTGCTGACAGCTCAGAGCCTGGAGCCTGCTTCAGATTCTGTGTCTGTCTGTCTGTCTGTCTGTCTCTCTCTCTCTCTCACTCTGCCCCACCCCTCTTCATACTGTCTCTTTCTCCCAAAAAGAAATAAACATTAAAAAAGAAATAAGATTTCAAATTCAATGGGACAAACATTTTGAGCCTCTACCCCCTCTCCTGCAGTGGATACACAAAATCAACGAAATAAGTCCACAATGTCCAGGAGCTCACAATGCAGGAGAGCAAACTCTGCAAATCCACAGTTTAAACTGTGTTGAAAAGCCTCCACAACACTCAAGCAATTGTTCTCTTAGGCCAGTCACTTCTGCCTGCTTCAGTCTCCTCACTAAGATAATACTTCACTAAGTTATTACACGATTACAAGATATCCAAGGATGGCCCTTAGCACCGTCCTTGGCACACGGAAAGGGCTGAGCAAATATTACCCAGGGCGTCATCATCATGACTTGTAACAGGATTGGATTAGTACTAGTATATTACCAGATGCTAATTACAAAGGAGAAGGACAACTAAGTCAGGAAAAGCTTCCCAGAGAGGGAAACCTGGAGGGGGTCCAAAGGCAGACGGATAGAAGTAATATATTTCAGATAAAAGGTGCAGAACATACAGAGACACAGAAAACTGAAACAATGGCCAGGTTTTGGCTCTCCTGACAGTTTAGGGTGGTACCAATGGTGTGTGTGTGTGTGTGTGTTGGGTGTGTGTGGAAGTGAGTGTTGTGTGTCTGAGTGTGTGTGTATGTGAGTGTACAGGGCGAGGGGGGGTGCTGCTAGTAAATAATGAGGCTCAAGTTGTGGGGAAAAAAGAGATCACAAAGAACCTTCTAGGCCCCAAGAAGCAACTTGGCTCTGTTCCCCTAGCACTCACCATAGGCACTGAACGTGATCCTCATGATTTAATGGACAGTTAAATCAAGATAAATACATTTTTGTAAGTTTCAAATATGAAACAGTAGGGGCGCCTGGGTGGCTCAGTCGGTTCAGCGTCCAACTTCGGCTTGGGTCATGATCTCACAGTTCATGAGTTCAAGCCCCATGTCGGGCTCTGTACTGACGGCTCAGAGCCTGAAGCCCACTTTGGATTTTGTGTCTCCCTCTCTCTCTGCCCCTCCCCGGCTCACGCACTGACTCCCTCTCTCTCTGTTCCTCCCCTGTTCACGCTCTGTCTCTCAAAAACAAATAAAGATTTTTTTTTAATTTTAAAAAATAAAAAATCTGGAACAGTAAAAGAAAAAATTAAAGTTTTAGTGACCAGGGTCTCACATCTATTTCACGTTGTATGGGAAGAGAGAAAGGCAGAGAGAGGGGAAAAAAGGGAGGGCAGATAGGAAAGGAAGGAAAAAAGAAGGGGAAGAAGGAAGGAGGCACATACAGGCACACAGCCAGCCAGGCAGAAGAGATAAGGAAGACCAGTGGCCTCACAGTCTCTTACACCTTCGGACTCCTTGATTTTAACAACAGCAAATGGTCAACTGATCTGCAAACCTTTCTGTTAGGAGGTAGAGCATTTCACCACATCACATTCATTCCACATTCATCCAAGCAAACTTCCTAAAATGAAACAACATAATTAAGACAGTTTCCTTAATGATTATTTTTGAAACGGAGAAAATGCTTCATGCAAGGTTTCAGACTCTACTTGCACAGAGAAGGAAACATAAATGATATACTTAAGATGACAGAAATTTGGGTCACCCTGGCAGCCGCTCACTTCCCTGTCCTATACTCATGTCAGATAGGAATAATCAGTCAAGGTCCCGACCAGTCCAGCCCTTCTGCGGGCTAAAGAACCATTCTCAGTGCCATGCTACAGATGGTGGCCACCAACTGATGGGAGTTGATGTGTGAGAAGAAACCTATTTACCACATCCAACTAGAATAACACAGGGCTCCTTCCCAAGAATGTTTCCCAGGACTTTCCACTATGCCATGAGGTTTGGTTGAGATGTGGCTCCACTAGGGAAATATGTGAAGAAGTTGTCCAGCCTGAATTAGGGGGTTAAGATGGGAATCCCAGAAAGCAGCACAGGCTCAGATACCATCCGGATTTTGTTACAGTCATCAGCGATTCTCTACCTCACCTTCATGGATAATTGAGTATTGGCTTCAATCCCATCTCTGTGGATCTTTCTAAACAACCATTGAGAGACAGATGAAAAAGACTAAATAAGACCTATTTTATGGAATTAATTATGCATCAAAATTACTCTACTACAGTCTCCTTGAATCGACTCTGGCGAACTGATAATGTAAAATTCAGAAGAAATGACCTCCCTCACTTATATTAAGGGAAGCCACAGGTTTGGACATCCTAAGTTTTCAAGCGCTTACTTTCTGTTATGGTGATAACTGACATGGGAAATGGTACTTTACCCGTATATTCCAGATGAAGCCATATCTGGCAGTAAAGGCTGTGTTGCAAAAGAAAAGAAAATTTGAAGTTATAGATCTGAATTTGAGTCTCAGTTTTGCTACTCACTAGCTGAATAAAAATTACAATCTTGGGGCACCTGGATGGCTTGGTCGGTTAAGTGTCTGACTTCGGCTCAGGTCATGATCTCACCACTTTGAGGGTTCGAGCCCTGCGTCGGGCTCTGTGCTGACAGCTCAGGGCCTGGAGCCTGCTTCGGATTCTGTCTCCTTCTATGCCCCTCCCCCACTCACATTCTGTCTGTCTGTCTGTCTCTCTCTCTCTCTCTCTCTCTTCTGTCTCCTATGCCCCTCCCCCACTCACATTCTGTCTGTCTGTCTGTCTCTCTCTCTCTCTCTCTTCTGTCTCCTATGCCCCTCCCCCACTCACATTCTGTCTCTCTCTCTCTCTCTCTCTCTTTCTCTCTCTCTCTCAAAAATAAAAAGACATTAAAAAAAAAAGAATTACAATCTAGATGAAATGAGACAATGCATAGAGGTATACTCAGCACTAATGTTCACAGGGAGTACCTAACACACATTGCTTATTTTGATACATATTAGTTATTTTATCTTTCCAAAGAAGAGCCATAAAACACGTAGCTAACAAACCCCGACTTCTCTTTTACACTGCTGAACAATTATTCATGGCGGCGGTCTTCTGTCCCTATCCCCACCCACCCAAAAGCACTAATGGTCCTTATTAAGTCTTCTGTTATCCTCCCTTTGCCTCACCTTCCCTTCCAAGGCCACATTTATCCTCAGGCAGTCAAGCTTCAGCACATTCCCTCGGGAATATCACTTCATCTCATTATTTCCTTTGTTGCCACATCTAATTTTTGAGATAATCCCCAAACACTATATGAGATAATCACCAAACGGAGGGTTGACACATACAGACTTCACTATAGCCCAGAGGCTCTAATTCAAGAACAGGACACTCTACTGAGAAAATCTACCCAGGCCCTTCCGATAATTGTGCAAAACCCAAAGACACCAGTCTTCCACTGGCTGCCACAGATTGGCTACTGTAGTTTCACATCACGGAAAACTGGAAAACACTCCGCTGAGACACATTCATTCCTGTGAACCTCAGCTACGATACCTAAGAAGGCTCATGCGTGCACAGAAAAGTCACTCAAACAACTCATAAGCCAAGGGTGTGGTCCTAAACACAAACAGCCCAGGCAGAAGGTCTGAACACGAGCAGCTGATTTCCAGAGATGCACGTGTGACCATTGTCCTGACAGCAAGTGCCATCCATCCACTTGTTTTATGGCAGAAAGCTGAAAAAGCGGACAGCTTGTTAGGCAAGAGAACTCCGGACTCCTGAGAGAGAGGGAGAGGAATGGTCTCCCAGGAGCCTTCTCGCTGTTGGCTTTCTGTCTCTCACATGCAGAAAAAGAGGCATCCATGTCACGTGCCTGAAAGCAGTTATGTGGGTCCTGCCAGTGTGATCATATGAACCCACCGAATGCAAACACCAACTCGAGAATGAATGCGAGACCTTAGATCTATGAGTTTCCCCACAGGTGGCGATAATCTTATGTGGACACCTATGCGTCGGACAATTAGAACTGGAGTTCAGGCTGGCAAATATGCGCCACAGACAATCGACCTCATTTACTAACCCTCCCAAATGGCTGTCTCTCACAGAAAGGACCAGAGGGGACAGCCAACTTGGAAATACTATGGATGCCAGAGACAGTCACCTAGTGACTGAAAAGCTGGGAAAACCCATTTATAAAAGCCATGGGAAACAAGGACTTTACTGCAGGGTTTTTGTTTTTTCTTAATTTTTTTTAGCATTTATTTATTTTTGAGAGAGAGACAGAGACAGAGACAGAGAGAATGAGCTGGGAGAAAGGGAGACACAGAATCTGAAGCAGGCTCCGAGCTGTCAGCACAGAGCCTAGTTCGGGGCTTGAGCTCAGGAACCGTGAGATCATGACCTGAGCTGAAGTCCGATGCTCAACCGACTGAGCCACCCAGGCGCCCCTAGAGCAGGTTTTTAATAAAGGAAAACATATTCCATGGCCTTCCATGCCATTCCACTGTCCAAACCATTTCCAAAGCCTCGTTCCAAATCATGACTAAAACATGGGAAAAGTTATATACACGAGAGAACATCAACTTCAGGGCTCACCTAGTAACAGGACGATAGTCTGTATTCTCTTGCAAGGACAATGCTCCAGACCCATGAACATTCTCGTATTATCCCAGGTTAAAGAAGCATCTGTGCAATCAACAGATCGCTATCGATAAAAGAGATTTTCAGCTTTTCACATCTGTGGGCCCTGCTCCTGGGCTCCCAGGGAAAGCTGTACTTAAACATTTACCAAGGTCAAAAATGACTCAGCAATACCTCAAAGCATGGGCTCTGTTTCTGTCCCGAGCACACACTCACTGTACATCTGCTTCATTAAAATAATAACCAAAAAGGAGCGATCTGAACACAAAAGATAAGAAAAAGGAAGAAACTGTCCTTGTTTCCTTAAGATTAAAGTCACACACAGCCCTGCATACACTAGGGACTTAGGAGGTCTGCAACTTTCTGAAATGTCCTTTGTCTAACGATGTGTAACTTTTTATGTAAAAAAATGTATACAAGCCTACACCAAATGTTCCTTTGCCCCAACGCTCTCTTTCTTTATGAAGGTTGTGTATCCAGAGCACCTGTCTTAACTTGGGCTCTGAAAAGGTGTGTTCATTTTGTGTTGGCATTATCCCTACTTCCTCCCTTTGCCCAGCACCGTCCTGGCACCGTCAGGAAGAAAACATGGACAGGACTAGGTCCTGCCTGGCTCATACCTTGGTTCCATTCCAGGAGAACAATAGACCGTAGCATGCATACAACAGCACAGCCTGTGATGCAGCCTGGGGGCAAAACAATACGGAAATACCCTTGAGAGGCCCGGCACAGGCAGAGAAAACAACTCAAGGAGGCTTCGACACTCAATTATACAGACAAAATGACCGTAAATGCAAACGTGACTCAGGAAAGGAAGAGACTAGAGTGTCTGAAATAATCAGAGGAGGCTTCCCAGAGAAGAGGGTGTTTGAGATGACCTGAAAAAGTCCCATGGTATTTTGTGAGGATCAGGAAGGAAATGAGGACCATTGTAGTGGGAGCAGAGAGACTCGAAGAGAGGGGCTCTGCTGTCAAACACAAGTATTGGAAACTACCCTATCACCTATTAGAGCCTCCTGACTCCCAACCCGCTCCTAAAATGCTCAGGGCTTCATAAGCAGAGCACTGCCGTAAATCGATAGATTCATTTTCACATTCTTTCAGCCATATCTACAAAATGTGCCTCTTTTGATAGAGGTACAAAGAATAGAAACAAATGCACAGCTACATCTTCAACCAAGGGTGCTGTAACTACACTGGGTCCTTGGACCCAACAACTGTAGAAATGAGGCGGCACCCAAAATTTAAAGACACAGGCAAAGCGTGATTAAGGCAACGGGTGCAGCTGAAGGGAGACATAGTCCAGATCAAGGTGTTAGACCGGCTCCCCAATGATGGCCAGGGAACATTCCAAAGGGGCTGAGGCGGAAACTGAATGATGGCTAAGTGTATGGGCGTGGGGAATTGCAGGAAAGTGGGCACCCGAAGGGCCTTTCTCCCTCCTAGGTTTCAGGACCATGTTAAGTCTCACCTCTGGACATGTTTTTTAGCATGAAAATGAGGGGGGAAAGCCAGTGGAAGGTCAGATCCTCCTAGACCAGTTTGAATAGGTCTAAGTTTACAGACTCTTCCTTGGGTCTACCCTCCCCTCTGCAAGGAAAGTGACACCAGCCAGCAGGGAGTTGTCCCCAGGCACACAGGGGCTTGTCCCCAAGGTCCCTGACTGGCTCAACAGATCTAACTATACTTTTACTCACTTTAACATCTAGTTTTTAAGTCACAGTCAAGCTGAATTACAAACAGTGAAAGCTAAATTATTTTAGTGGTATAGAAATGTTGACAGAAAAATACAACTGAGTAGAAACAGCTTATGCTAAGATAAGGCGTGTTTATTAAACTACTGTTAGGATTCAATGGTCCTACTGTCCTCCAAGACGGTTTATTTTGCACACATGGTCAATTATCCTTCAGGGGACTCAGAAGCAGAAGTAGCTATGGCTGTCCCCACTTCAAAGATGAAGACACAGGGACTGGTTAGGTGACTACTCCGGTTTACTGTCATGGAGAACACAGTAAGGTGTATGAACAGTTACAAAGAAAACTTGGGCCCAAAGTGGTATCACTTAGGGGCACCTGGGTGGCTCAGTCGGTTAAGCGTCTGACTTCGGCTCAGGTCAGGATCTCATGTTCATGAGTTCGAGCCCCACATTGGGATCTGTGCTGACAGCTCAGAGCCTAGAGCCTGCTTCGGATTCTGTGTCTCCCTCTCTCTTTGCCCCTCCCCTGCTTGTGCTCGGTCTCTCTCTCCTTCAAAAATAAACATTAAAAACGTTTTTTTTTTTTTAAATGGTATCACCTATGTTAAGGCCCATGTCAGCAAACCAAGACTTCCTACCTAACCTAACTGGAGTTTCAACACCCCCCTCCCCCATGCTTCAACCAGCCAAACTGGAATTTCCTGGTTAACATTAAGATATAATCCCTTGATAGACCCCTTCCAATCCCCTTAGGAGGGAGACCTTGCCTAAAGCAATGCATTCCTGGCTAATTAGTTCCTTCCTTCTTCCTTCCTTCCTGCCTTCCTTCCTTCCTCCCTCCCTTCCTTCCTTCCTTCTTCCTTCCTTCTTTCCTTTGTCCTTCCTTCTTTCCTTTGTCCTTCCTTCCTCCTTCCTTCCACCTCCTCTCTACCTTTAAAAAACCTTCCATTTGGGGGGCACCTGGGTGGCTCACTTAGGTCATGAGTTCCTGAGATCCAGCCCTCCACCAGGCTCTGTGCTGACAGCACCTGCTTGGGATTCTCTCTCCCTCTTTCTCTGCCCCTCCCTCATTCTCTCTGTCTCTCTCTCAAAAATAAACATTTAAAAAAAAATAATAACAAGGATGAAAACCAAGGTAGAAATTCCCAAAAGGGGCATTATGTGTTCCTCTGAGATGATTCTAGGCTTATATTGTCAGTCTACAGTTTTAATGTATTGTATATTAGAGCACATATGCAATATTATACTACAATCCGTAACTTCATGGATATTATTACTTAAGATGAAGGTAAAAGAAAGGAACTGATTTAAACTTTTTTAATGTTTGTTTATTTTTGAAAGAGAGACAGAGAGAGAGAATGAGCAGGGGCAGGACAGAAAGAAAGTGGAACAGAAGATCTGAAGCAGGCTCTACAATGACAGCGTAGAGCCCAAGGTGGGGCTCAAACTCATGAACTGTGAGATCATGACCTGAGCCAAAGTCGGACGCTCCACGGACTGAGCCACCCAGGTGCCCCAAGAAGGGAACTGATTTAAAGAAAAAAACTGAATATAGTAGATGAATAAAATACTATAAACATTAAAACAGGAATAATGTAACATGATATAATGTATGATCTAACTTAATACTATGTATTATTTTAATATATTTTACAGAAATCATATTTATATAAATGTTCAAATATATTGTATATTATAATGCATAATTTATAATTATTGTATTATATTTTACTTAGAAGGTTAATAATATACATTGTACTATATACATTGTATATTGTACTATATTGTGCTATTATATATACAATATATTATATCATTGCAGTGTAATATATATATATTTTATAAGCAAATACATGTTACATACATATATGTAATTATATATTATATGTTAACACAATGCATGTTATAGTACCACAACATAATATAAAACATAGTATATAATATAAATAATAAAATACAAAATAGTAATTAAATGTAGATATAGTAGAGATTGTAGGAGAACTGGGGAAAAGTTGAATTTCAGGAAACACAGAACTAAGGCATTTAAGAAAGTTATCAGACAGCAGAGGTGGTAATACAAAAGGCACTAAGCAGGAAACATCTTTAGGATCCTGGGATTCCAATGGATAGCGAGGAGGTGTGGGGGGTGTGGGAAGGGGTGGGGAGTAAAGAGCCAGGCCTGTCCCTGGAGCCCTAGGAGGCCAGGGGAGTCCTTTGCTGGGAAAGCACAGGGAGGGAGACAAGGAGGAGGAGGCCTGCGGGAATAGGAAAGGCCTGTAGGATTCCCAGGGGAGGGGTCCAGCATGCAGCTGAAGGGGGAGGAGCTTATCTACAGGAAATAGAACTTTAAGCATGGGGGAAGAGAAATAAGCAAATCAATCGATTCCACACTCCAGGCCTCAAGAAAATTCCCAGAAAGACAGACCTAAAGAGAAAAACCAACACTCTGTACTGCATCCCAACTTGCTGGGTGATTTTTTATGGTAAAATAGGGAGTTGGAGAACAGTCAGCCACAAAACACTTGCTTCAAAAGAGCAAACCAATGAGCTTCCCTTCCTTGCCGGAGGCCAGCCACACCCGAGGAGTCAGGAGCCTGAAACCACCCCCAGCCCAGCTGTCCGGAGACTCTGTTATGGGGCCCCGGGGTGCAGACGGGAGCATCCCCTCCTTACTGGCCTTGTCCAGGAAAGACCCTGAGGGCCCTGCTTAGACTCCCAGCAGACGTCATTCGTTCCTACTGCAGACACTGTCCTCACATGGAGGACGGAATTCCAATTCCAATACACCATTTCACCTCGATCCCGTTAGTACACAATCCTACAGGGAGCCTGATGTCTTGAGTCAGAGCAGAAGACCTTCCCCGGTGGCGAGCAGGTCTACCTGAATAATAAGCCTAAAATCAGAGCCAAACTTTGCTAAAAGCTTTGCTAAAAGCTAAAAAAGCTTGTGATGTAAAGGCAGAAGAAACGCTTCGGCGCATACAGCCTCCTGCTTTGTGGACCATCCCGTTCTCCAACTCAAGGGTTGGCAAACTTTCTGTAAAAGACCAGAGTAACCATTTTTTGACTTTGCAGGTCATACGGTCTCTGGTGCAACTACTCAACTCTGCTGGTTTCCCAAAAACCGCCGTATCCAATTTGTAAACAAATCGGCATGGCTGTGTTCCAATAAAACTTTGTTGATAAAAGCAGCCAGGCTGGAATTGCCCAGGAGGCCATCTTTGGCCCATGGGCTATTGTTTGTCAAGCCCTTGTCCTAATGAATCAAGTATTTGCCTTCTCTGCCCACATTCTCCCTTACCAGAACTAGGTTCGGCTGCCTTGAAATATATTACTGCCTTTCTCCATCTCCACTGTGAGATCCACCTAGACTCTAGGTCCTGTTCCCCTGCTATGGCTTTGTATTTTCCTTCTTTCTTTCTTTCATTCTTTCTTTTATTTGAGAAAGATTGCAAAAGCAGGGGAGAGGGACAGAGGGGCGGGGTGGGAAGAGACAGAGGGTGGGAAGAGAGAGAGAGAGAGAGAGAGAGAGAGAGAGAGAGAGAATGAGAATCCCAAGTAGGTTCCATGCTGGAGCCTGAAACAGGGCTCAATCCCACAACTCTGGGTTCATGCCCTGAGCTGAAATCTAGAGTCAGACGCTCGACTGACTGAGCCATCGCCCAGGAACGTTCACCGAATGGCCATTTACAATGTGTTGGTGTCACGCTTAGGTTCTTCATAAACACTGTCTTACTAAATTCTCAAAACAACCTAATGAGAGGGGTGTAATTATATGTCCATTTTACAGACACAGAAACTAAGGCTGAGAGGGGTCCCTTTTTCTTTTCATGGCCATGCAGGGTGAGGCCAAGTTCTGATTCCAATCTGTTTGGATGCAGAGGCAGGGTTCTTAAAGGCTCAGTGGGCTGCTTCCCAGCAGCACCTGTTTAGACAGGTGTCCGCCAACAGCTCTTCCTCTCCTATCCTCTGGGGGGCGCATCTTTGCGTCATAACCAAACCCCGCTGGACAGCGATAGGCCCCACCAAATAGCATCTTCCCCTTCAGGCAACAGCTCTTCTACTTTTCACAACGTTTTCACAGGCAACGCAAATACAACTGCCAGAGAAGGTCCCATCCCACTATGACCAGAAAATGTTCATGTTTGTAAGCCTATATATTAAGGATGTCTCTATGTCATGCCTCCCACAGCAGTCAAGCCCCCAAGGGTATCAGAGATCAGCCTGTATCCGCAACTCTGTCCCTTAGGATCAGAGTTGGTTAGGGAATCCTGCCGTGCCTGGAAATCTCAAAATGCAGCGTGTGTTCCCCCAGAATATTCCCACACGGTAACAAGGCTAGGGGAGCTGAGAGGAATGGATAATGTAAACACATCCAGCTGGGGCCTCGGAGACTGCTGGGGAGGGAAGGCTGCTTCTCAGCAGAAAAGATCCAACAGGAAAAACTGAAACAAAGTCAATGAGATGATTTTAACACCCTGCTCTTCTTCTTGGGAAGGAGGAAGAGACTGTAGCCCTTCTGTGGAATGCCCTCCAGTGTGGTTAAGAAGAATAAAAACGGGTAAAAAGAGCATGAACTGCTCTGACCCCACTGACAATGTACACGTCATCACTACACCAAGAGAGGAGAAAGGATCTGAGAGCAAACAAACCAAAGTTCACACGCAGCCTGGGAATGCAGCGAGAGCAAGCCTCACAGGGGTGCCTGAGCTCAGCACCTCCACCCCACCCGCCTCCCCCATGACTCTCTTCCTTTGCAGTTGTGGAATGCGTTCCCATGTGGCAATGCGTCCTAATTCAGGTCTTGAAAATGAGCCTTCAACCCACCCTCCATCACAGGGAGCATCTCCCTGTGGCCATGTGTGCTCCTGTCCGATGGTGCCGAGAAGACCTTTTTGCAGCAGGATAAATGTTTGCCACTGACAGTGCTGTGCGGTCCCCACCTGGGATGTTCTGACACAGGCTTGAGGGACTAAGTCCTACACGCACATCTGCTTTCCCCCTGTGGCCAGGTACATAATGCTGCCATGAAAAGGACTTGGATACATCAGTTTAAAATAGCTGCCAGGGAAGCAATCTGTGTGTACAAGGTACCAGACTAAGCAAGCCCGTGAACATGACAGCGAGTGGGCTGGATCCTCATCCCCCAACGCAAGGGACACCCAGGGGACACATCCGAGATGTGAAGCAGAACACGGCCAGAGCGCAACAACTGAAAAAATAGGTGTGGTTGTCACAGGAGATGAAAGAGATTGTGTAAAATAGATATGCTGAAGAAAACAAAAAATACAGAAGGTAGAATCTTTCTGAAGTGATATAAGAAATCTACTAGAGCCAATCAGTGAGTTCCAAATCAAGAAAATTTTTTTTAAGTTTTATTTATTTATTTTGAGAGAGACAGAGATAGCACAAGCTAGGGAGGGACAGAGGGAGAGGGAGAGAGAGAATCCCAAGCAGGCTCTGCATTGCCAGCCCAAAGCCAGATGTGGGGCTTGAACCCACGAACCCTGAGATGATGAAGTGAGCCGAAACCAACAGTTGGATGCTCAACTGACTGAGCCACCTACATGCCCCAAGAAAATTTTTTAAAAATAGTTTTCATCCCTAAATGCAAATGCTATGGCTTCCCCCCAACCCCCCGAAAAAGCATATTAGAGATTTCGCTTTGTATCACTACTGCTTAATGTTTGGAAGTCTGGCCAAGGGCACTTTCATGAAGTATCCTTTTTGATATTGGTAAATGTGAACAAATAGTGAGGTTCTGGACTGAAATTCTAATGAGAAAGCAGTAGAGATTCTATTCAAAGTATTTTTCAACAGCATCAAAGTTTGCAACATCAGCCACAGGTTTAAGCAGTGAGCTAAAGCTTTCAACTAACAGCGTACTTAACTACATAAATACATCTTAAGCCATTCTCACTTCAAGACAGACAGCAATCCATGCTCTTTGATATAACAACTTTTTTCCCGAGTATGGGAAGATTTACCAATATGAAAATTGACCAATGGCGAGTTTCTAAAAGCCAAAACTTATAGCCTTAAAATTTCATAGCTAAATCCACACAAAATTTTCAGTCAAAAGCTTTGCTTGGGTATATGCCTAGAAGTACAAGATGTGCCTTTGAAAAGCATGAGGTGACTATTATAAACCCCATGGCCATCACTTCTATGTCACATTATATGCATGCAGCCTCAATAAACATTCAGCCTAATTATTGTTTTTCAATATTTTAAATAACACATAATCTTAAGAATAAATCCAATACTAAGACACAATTTCCTTTAGCCACCTGACAAAAAGTTCAGCACTGTAAGAATTAGTACCCATGTGTTTTTTTAAACACTCATGACAGTAGACTCTATTCTCAGAAAACCATGATCCAAGGTCAAAACCATGGTAAGTGTCTTTCACTTCCTCCCCAAAATTCAGTATGTTTGTGTCAAAACTAATATACAACTATTACATAGAATTTCCTTGGAAGCTTCCAGAAAGAAAGAAGACTACCTCAGTGACAATACAATAAAAGCTACATAACCAGATCTCAGTAGTCAGATGACTTGGAAACAACTCCTTCTTAACACCTACTGAGTAAAACTACTATGGATAGGGTACCTGGGAGGCTCAGTCGGCTGAGCATCCGACTCTTGGTTTCAGCTAGGGTCATGATCCCACAGTTCCATGAGTTCTAGACCCACATCTGGCTCTGCACTGGCAGCACAGAACCTGCTTGGGATTCTCTCTCTCCCTCTCTGTCTGTCCCTTCCCTGCTCACGCTGTCTCTGTCTCTCTCAAAACAAATAAAGAAACATAAAAAAATTAAAAATAAAAACCACTATGGCTAAATGCATTATTGGGCCAATATGCTCCAAATACTCAAGAAAGCAAAGGACAAATTAGTCCTGTAGATACCGACTGTTAAAACCTGTCTACAATAGTTTGGTTCAATGTTTATGATGTCTGAATCCTAACGTGTTTTACAGATTCAAAAAGCAAAGTCCAAAAACTCACCCATCAACAGCACATCATTCAAAAAGAGAGACTGGCATCAAACAGACTCAACTAATGATTATTTGACATGAAACAGAAGAGAAGACACAAGCTCCCTGAGAAAAAGTCAATCCAATCAGTGTACCAAGAATACTTTGAGAGATGTTACTTGTCATATTTACGCACAAAAATTCTCCATTCCTTCAGACCACTGTTCTCCAAGCACTGTGACGTACTAAACAAAACTCTTGCCAGAGACAAATCCAGGGCAGGAAAGAAAAAGTGCTTTTGATTTACATATCCTGTAGCCCTATGATGAATGCCCACAGAAATTCTGTCAATTATGTCTTTTACACGTATGCCTTTGGCTGTTTACTACCCCTATCCTTTCAGTAGGGATTTAACACCAGAATTTTCCATTATCCAAATTATTCCCTTTGCTTACTTTTCAAAGCACCTCATTTAACTCTTTTAAGTCACCAGGGTCCTCATTAGTGATGAGGAGATGCCATCAGCTATGACCTGGATACACTTAGCTCACAAAGAGCCTTACTTCCAGCATGAAGCCACATGTATGGCAGGTTTTGGGGGGCAGGGAGGGGTGGGGATGGCTATTTTGGTAAAAACTGTTGGCCATAACATTTGAGTACTTTCACACTCGTTTACAGACCTGAAACCTAACAGCGAAAATGAGCACTTACCTTCTCAGGTAGCCAACATGCCCAAAGGGAGAATGTGAAGTATCTCGGTTAAAAAAAAAAAAAAAAAAAAAAATACTGGCTGTCCTCAGTAGATATCAAAGCTTTTATTAAAAAAAAAAAAAAAAAAGAACAGACACACACACACTCTAGATTGTTAAACTAATGAACACTGTCCAAATGCCCACCTTTTTTTTTCTGCTCCCACTCATAAGACTTGCAAAAGAAAGAAAAAGAGAGAAAGAGAGAGAGAGAGAGAGAGAGAGAGAGAAACAAAGAAAAATTCATCACTGTTTCCCAAAGCCCAGAGAAGCTGGGCTTCCAATTCCTTCATAGATATATGTGTGTGTGTGTGTGTGTGTGTGTGTGTGTGTGTGTGTGTGTGTATGTATATATGTGTGTATATATATATGTATATATATATTTTATATTAACTAAGTGCCATAATGTATATATAAACTCACGTAATCTTCATAACCACCCGATGAGAGACATACTCTGTATTTCTCTTTTTTACAGACAGGGAAACTCAAGTACAGAGAGAGTAAGTAACTTGTCCAAGGTCACACAGCTAATTAGTGGCAGAGCTGGGTATGAGCCCAGACAGAATGGCTCCAGAGGCAATACACAAAGCCACGAGGCATGCTGCAGGAAAACAGTAAACAACCCAAAGGAGAGTCTGATTGCTCCGCTCAGCAGGAAAGTTTGCAGAGAAAAATTTCAGAAATTAGGATTTCTATAGCTTCCTACAATAAAAAAGACTGGGAACATTTGGGGACAAAGTTATCTTCCAATGCCGGCTCGCACACTATTTCCATATCAACTTTAATTGTTACACAGGGATACCCTTTTACAAACCTGGTTAGCTGATATTTAGAAGCCACGAGCAAATAGGAAGACACAGCCAACTACAGAGAAGCAAATTTCCAGACTCACGAAGTAGCACAGTACTGAAGATACTAACCGCTAAATGTGACCGAGACACTCCAGAAAACAACTTCATTGGTTACTTAACACAGTGGTTTGTAAGCGCTTCAAAAATGAAAGGAAGGATATAAATTTGGGGGAGGACAATCTGAAAAACTGTCAATTGTCTTAAATGATATCCTTGACCTCAGGAACTTCTCTCTTGGCAATTTTTCCCCAAGAAATCATCAGGGATGTTCACCATTATAAAAATGATTTCAGGGGTGCCCAGCTGGCGTAGTCGACTCTTGATCTCAGGGTTGTGAGTTCGAGCCCCACGTTGGGTTTAGAGAGGACTTAAAAATAAAACCTTTAAAAAAATGATCTTATATAGGTTCTATTTTTTCAGTATCCAAAATAAGGAAAAGGATTAAACTGATTACAGCCATATGATGGGGAAAAAAAATGGATCTATTAAGAATGTTTAATGGCATGGGGAAATCAATGGAAAATTACATGAAAAGAAATCCAAGTTTCTTTATACAGATACAAAGCAAATACCATATCCATCCACTTTGCATAAATACATTTTAACACAAATAATCATTATCTCTAGGTGGTGAGACTACACAAACATTGTTTCTTATGGCTTCTGTTTTGCCAATTTTCTACTACGAAGAGTTATTAATTTTATAATCCGGAAAGGAAAAAGAAACTTTTAAGAGGAAAGGCATTTGGTCATGAAGCCTACATTATTACAAAGTTTAAAATAGTAAGTGCGTCAACTTAACTGTCACTAGACTTGGAGATCATGAGACTGCAGTTCCCAAGGAATACGTGGATTCAGTGAGGGATCTGCTAGCCCTGGTGACATTCTTGTAGAGAAATGTGGGCTGGCTGATAGTCAGGGTTCACAGAGTTGCTATTACTTTTAAGGCTGTACCAAATATCACGAATGAGCAGATGTCTAACAACACAAAAGGTCCTATGTCCGAGCTCTGGCTGTGGCTGAGGAACTCATGCCTTGAGCCTGGGTTCCCAGGGTACATTTTTCAAACTCCCGGCTAGCGAGAAGCCCCGAGGAAGAGTTAAATGTGTCAATGGCAGGTGTGCAAATCGGGGGCGGGTGGGGGGGGGGGAACCACTAATATTAACCATGTTTCTGGAACAGAATTGAGCACACATTTGGGTCTCACCAACACAGCAACTCTACAACCAGCATTTTCTGAACCTAAATAAGTAAACACTGGAATTATGATTCACATGATTCTGACAGGCTGAAACACAGGTCTGAAACCAAGATGCTACAGAAGAGTGTCAATAAATATAGAGCCATACATTCAGTTCAAGAACAATTTTACAAGTGTTACTTGGCAAGGTTTGTGTGAGCAATGACCATTTTAGACCAACAACAGTCGGTACCATGTGGCATCTTTGACAAAGGATGTTAACAATCCCATCTGAAAGTGCTGAGTACATTTCTAACTTTCTTATTTGGAAAGGGAATTCAGCAACAGAGGGCAAGTACAGAAGAATATGATCAGGGACATTGTAAGTCTGATCAGGAACATTCAAAGAAACTGGGACTATTTAATGAGGAGGGCATTTAAGGGGAACTAACCAATGTTTGCTCTGTGATTCTACGAAGGTGGGGGGGGGGGGCATCCATTTATTCTGCTAAACTGGAAACTGCAGTCTGTCGTCTTTTGTCTCTACCACTCCGCTGAAACTGAGCGTCAAGGTCAGCAATGACCTTCAAATTTGCCACATCCAAAAGGTACTTTTCTACCCCACTGTAACAGACTCCACAGCATTCGATACATAGCACCGCGCCCCTCCTTACAAGACTGCCATCTGCTCGTCTGGGACACTTCACCTCACCTCTTTTTTTCTGTTCCTCCTTCACACAACCTATAGATGTCAGATGCTGATCAACTCTTGACTTCCTCATCTTTATTCTTGCTCAATGACTTCACCAATCCCCGTGGCTTTAAAAAGTCTCTACACTGGGGTGTCAAGGGGGCTCAGTCAGTTGAGCGTCTGACTCTGGATTTCGGCTCAGGTCATTACCTCAGGTTTTGGGATCAAGCCCCGTGTTGGGCTCCACACTCTCAGCGTAGAATTCTCTCTCTCCCTGTCTCTCTGTCCCTCTCCCCAGCTCACGCTTTCTCTCCCTCTTTCTCTAAAAAAAAAAGTCTCTACGCTGACCACACCCATTTAAAGTTCCACTACAGACTTTTCCTCAGAACTGTGTATAATCAGAAGCATTTCAAATGTTCTCTGCTAATACAAACTCCTGCCTCCGCATCTTTACCCTTCAATGTGTGTTTTCCCCAGGGCACCTGGGTGGCTCAGTCGGTTAAGCGTCCAACTTCGGCCCAGGTCACAATCTCGTGGTTCGTGAGTTCGAGCTCTGCATAGGGCTCTGCGCTGATGGCTCAGAGCCTGGAGCCTGCTTTGGATTCTGTGCCTCCCTCTCTCTACCCCTCCCCTGCTCGACTCTGTCTATCACTCTCTCAAAAATAAATAAGCATTTAAAAAAAATTTTTTTTTTAAATGTGTGTCTTCCCCTCCTAGCACCATAGGCTCAGTTGCTCTGACCAGAAACCTTGGATCTGTCCCTGCGACATCCCTTGCCCTAACCTGTCACATCCAACACGGTGCTAGGAAGTCCACTCCACCTTCAACATGGGTCTCAAGTCAGACTACTCCTCAACATCTCTCACTATGACACGGCTTCCCAAGAACCTCCTGATCATCTCCAGACCAGTCTGCTCAGAACATCAGCAAAAGGTCTGTTTAAACATGTTGGGTCATGACTCTCCCGTGCTTTAAATGTTCTGGTTTTTTTTTTTTTTTTTTCCTTAAAGCTTAGTCTGCCACCTCCTCTTCAAATATTTTTAAGTTTATTTATTTATTTATGTGCATGAGCGGGGAAGGGACAGAGAGAGAGAGGGGGAGAATCTCAAGCGGGCTCTGCACCGTCAGTGCAGAGCCCCACATGGGGTTCAAACTCACAAACCGTGAGATCATGAACTGAGCTGAGGTCTAGGGTCAGACGCGTAACCGACTGAGCCACCCAGGTGCCCCAACTCTTTAATGACTTGGAGGCCATGCACTTTGCAAAAAAAAAAGGAAAGAAAAAAGAATCTCCAAATCATTATCAAGGCCTCAAGACCTTTCAATATCACAATCCTACATCCTTGTCACTCCACACCCAATACCATTCTCCACCCTCTTGGGCCACACTGGTTTGCTCTCATTTTTTAAGTGCAGGAAACTCCTTCTGGTCACGAGGCCTTAGCACAAACTGTTCCCACACACTCTGCCAACTGCTGACGACTTCTTTTCTTTCATGCCTCAGTTTCAAAGTCAAATCCTTAGAGAATGCTCCCCTGATTACCCTGTCTGCTGTGTACCACCCCCCACACCTCCTATTATGTTCTACCTCGGCCCTTTCTATCCCCTTCCTGGCACTGATCATGACTTCCAAGGATTTTGTTTCTTAATATTTCCCTCTTTCCCGAACCCTGTGTCCTTGGAATGTCCTTATTCTCCATCCTATGTGCAAGGCTCAAAAACTTTTACAATGTGAAACAAGAAAGGAATAAAACCAGACTTGACCTCGATGTAAAGAAAATCTTCCTAAAACTAACAGCCATCTGGAACAGCCAGCCTTGTGGGCACAAACTGCGATTCACAGGAAAAGGGTTCAAGCAGAAAGGTGGGTGACCACTTTCATCTATGATGACAGAAAGGGATTTCCCATGCAGGGTGGGATACTGGGCCAGATAATCCCTTCCATGCAGATTCTGGTTTTACAAACAGAATTTGTAAGGAGTTTCAGGTTAAAAATACACTTCCAAAGTAGCAGACAGCCTATTATTTTTTCTGGAGCAGAAATTTTTCCTAAAGTGGCCCCGCAAAACCACTTGATATCCTGCCCAGCAGTGACTTCCTGAAGTGAAATCAGTGCGGGCTCCCTCTGCGCAGCCTGCCAGATGTGGTTGGGGACGAGGACAACCCACGGTGCCCTTCTTTCCAAGCTCTACAAACACGTGGCCCAGAAACAAGCTGGCAGATCAAGGAAACCCTCTTGCGGTAAACCTAAAGCTGCACTCTCCATTCATTTGTGACGCTGCTCTGTAAACACACCAGGATCGCTTTATTTAGCGTCACACCCATTAATAATGCAGCGATCTTTACAGAGGCAGGCAGAGAAAATTAGTCCTGAGTGATTTCGTTACTACAGCGTATACGTGAAGTCAAAGGGTCGGAGAGTCCCATTACAACTGATGTAGAAGCTACTGGCAATGCAGGTATCAGCCACAGAGCTGTCTGCCACAGGACAAAGCAATTCAGGCGAGTTCCCCACCTCTCTATCTTCTGGAGTCCTACCGCAATCCTCATCTACCTCGTTGACAAGAGCAGAGACCTCAGGACCCACGCACAAGCCCTCCTTCTTCTACTTTTTCAGCTTCCTTCATCTCTAAATGTTTTAAGTAAAAACATTAAAACGTGTGACAAATAGTCAGTCGCCCCTGGTGGCAGCATCTTTACCCGTGATTATTTGTCAGCAGATAAGGTACCACCAGATATCACACAATGTTGCAAATAAGCTTTGGAGGCCATAAGCTTTGCCCTTAAATTTTTCTCAAAAAAAAAAAAAAAAAAAAAAAAATCTGTTCTCAGGCAAATGAACTTTTTGAACTTTAAACAGCCAAAGATATTTAAAATTCCTTTTTGTAATTTCCAGGGTTAATGACGCTGTGGAGGAATAATGTGTGGGGAAGAAGTGAATGTATAAACTCTTTTGGAAGGGCTGGTGGGTAATGTCTTTCCATTTAAAACACAAATGCCCTTGGGGCACCTGGGTGGCTCAGTGGGCTAAACTAAGCGACCCAACTGACTCTTGAACAGAGTTTCTACTCAGGTCATGATCTCACAGTTTCATGAGTTGAAGCCCCGTGTTGGGATCTGCACTGACAGTGTGGAGCCTGCTTAGGATTCACCCTCTCCTTCTGTCCCTCCCCCGTCTCATGCTGTCCCTGTTTCTCTCAAAATAAATAAACTTAAAAAAAATTTACAACACAAACTCCCTTTGATTCAGCAATCGGACTCCTGGATATTTACCATATGCATATACTCTAATTAGTAGATTAAAGTCAGTATGCAAAAGAACATTCATTTGTGGTATTGCTTATAATAGCAAGAACCTAGAAAACTCAAAATGCCTATTAGTGAACCACGGTACAGCCATAAAATGGGATAATATTCTGGTGTTAAAAGAGAACGAGACAGGCCTCTATGTGTTGATGAGGAAAAACCTCCAACAGATATTAAGGAATAAAAGCAAGGGTTGTCTGTACCTCAACACGTCTAAAGAGTCATTTGTAAGAATTCTGGAAGAGTATATGAGAAACTTAAAAGTGGTCACCCCTCAAGAATAGGTCTGAGAGTATATGAAATGTGACTATCCCATTTATTTTAAATTCTCCTGTACTGTTTTATTACTACATGTATTATTATTTTATGAGTAAGAATGGTAACTCTATGCCATATTTTCTGCATGGTCTGGAAGCATCTACCTTCTCTTTGTAGGAGGGGGTAAGGGAGCATTCTCCCCAGGCTCCCCAAGGCAAGGCAGAGTCTGCTAAATGGGTGTTTGGCCACGCCTCTCCAGCCACAGCCTTCAGACATGATCAAGGCTCCTGCCCTCACTCACTCCTTCCTCCTTTGGGTGGCCTAGATGCATAAGTAGAAAGAATGTTTAATTTCTGTTCTTCCAGTTTTAGGTCTAAGTCATCCATCACTGAAAAGTGAACTTGAAAGAGAAAGAGTTAGTTATCCCACTGCAAAAGATACCAAAAGAACTATGAGTGTTTCCTCTAATGCTACTTATGTAATTATACTGTTACTGAGACAAGAATCAAACAAAAATGTTTTCAACTTTCAAGTATGTACCTGCGGTGCTTCCAAATTCCATGAGACCCAGAAAGATGGAGGTCCACGGGGCTTTCTTTCCCAATTTAGAATCTCGTGTTTTGTCTCTCTCAAAAATACTAAGCAACTATTTCATCTAAAATTGCTTCCACACAAGAAATTCAAGGATACTGAAGTTGCAAAGATGAAGTGGAATCTACATTCCAATTTTCCGATGTTGAAGATCTTAAAGGGTATTTGAACTTGACTGGGTACTTATTCCATCAAAGACATGCCCCCAATCCCATGGAGAAGGAGAGGAGGCAAAAAGGAAAGTCACAAGACATCATACCTCTGTTCTTCCTATTATATGACCTGAGACTTAAGAAGGGTAACCTTTCCGAATCATATAAAAGCAGTCCCTACAGTGTTTTTCCTTTTTCAGAAGACTGTGGGGGCTCCTGGGTGGCTCAGTTGGTTAAGCATCCGACTCTTGATTTTAGCTCAGGTCATGATCTCATGGTCATGAGATCGAGCCCCACACTGGACTCTGTGCTGACAGCACAGAGCCCCATCTCAAATAAATAAATTCACATTGGAAAAAAAAAGAAGACTGTGATACATAGGCATTTACTGAAGTTTATTTATTCATCATTCATTCTCGGGGTCAGGGTTTATTTTTGTTGTTGCTGCTTTGGCTTTACCAATGGATATATAGAAAGTAAAGCCAAATGTCTACTGGAAAAAAAAGTCTAATATCTACTCAGCTGCAAAACTGCTCCCACTAAATCTGATTTTATGGAAGCATTCTGACACACACATACATACACACAAGTGATTTCATTTTTGGTTGGGGAGGGGTATTCAAGTAATTAGTGGCAAGGACAAACTAAGGCTGGGTGCACTGAGCTGTCTGTGGTACTGAAAACGACACAAGAGCTGCAATGCACTGAGCTCTGTTCTTTCAAAGCCTCCTCATCACACTATTTTAATTCAGGCACTTCCGACCATGACTCACCTGAACCATCTTATTTTGCCAGAGTGTGTATAAACATTTTATAAAAGGTCACACTGACTTACTTTCCAAGGTTCTCCATGGAAATGTCAGGGCCTCCCCAAGCTTCGTTAAGCAATTCCGGTGGACAGAGAGCCAGAACTCTGGCTATCACGCTTTGCCTGAATGCAGTGAGAAATCATACCATGTACCAGAAACCCACACTAGCTAGCTCTCACCATCCAATCATCATGCTGGTATGCTAAATGGGAAAAGGAAAAACCTGTCTTTTAAGACCACATGCTACATCCAAAGACATGCTCTGATCAGCAACATAACCCCTGTGCTGAATTCTTTCACTCAGAGCAACTCAGTATGTTTGGAACTATTAACAGTAAACTGAAAAACTCCTACTTGCTTAAAACTTATGAAAGAAATACACCTATAGCAGTGACATCAATAAGTAGAAAGAAAGAAAGAAAGAAAGAAAGAAAGAAAGAAAGAAAGAAAGAAAGAACAATTCTTCATTTTCCATACATATATGCACAAACCTGTGCACTTACTTAGTTCCACCGGGCTTCAGGGTGAACTACTTTGGTGATACCACTGACTCTATTATCTCAATAAATTAGTACGTGTTTTTCTGGCCTCTTTACTTCCAGCTCAGGGTCCTCAAGTGTATTTAGTCTATTTAGTCCTTTCCCCAATTTATACATTTTTAAAAGCAACTCAGATAAGAATTTGCAGCTTCAGCATGAGGAAGAAACGCCCTCAGATAAAATGCTGAGTGTAAAAGTGACACCCAAAACAACCAAATGATATTACCCGAGCATCTATCTTTAAATTCTCTTCAGTGTGGCTGCTTTAACAGAAACTATATATCATATAAAATAAACCCAATTTAAAAAATCTAACATCCTGTGATATTTATGTCGCCTGAACAGTAGAGAAGTTCACTGTGCTTACAAGTTTTAGAGGAACAACTCATGTCCTCAATTTTGTCACCCATGCCATACATCTTCTAATCAATAGATCTGTGCATTTATGAAACAGAAATAGTCCTCAAAGTGAGCCAGTGAATGGAATTCCAAGGGTGAAAAATCTTTAAAAATATGATTCCTTGTATTTTTATTAGTTTCTAGAAGGCTCAAGAGTGCTAATATGGTATCAAAAAAATTGTTAACAACACATAATTAACATGTGGCCACTCCTCACAAAGTCCTTTAAGTTATTTACAAAAGCCTCCCGATGATTCTGAAAAAGTCAGTGTTTTCAGGCAGAAGACACTTTGCTCTTGATATCATCCAATGTCTCCCTAGAGAATGCTCATGTAGCTGTGTGCTTTTCAGAAGGAAAGCCCAATGGTGAGAAAGCCAATGCTTACTAAACACACCAGTAAGCTCTCTTTCCAGGACGAATGAAGTAAAACCACTCTAGTCCCCAAGTTTTTTGTTTTCAGTTACTTGATTTTTTAAAAAATACCTGAGAAGATTTTAATACATTGAACCTATCCATATTCCAAACTTTTAGATTTAGAGAGAAAACATGGACAAAGAAGCTATCTGGACTAGACGCTGGAGGTCTGGTCACACTCTGCCCTGTATTGCTGGGCAATCTGGCAATCTACTCACCCCTTACGATTTCAGATTCCTCATCAGTAAACTGAGTCAAAGGACCATTCAGTCCTATTTTGTTCCTCCCAGCTCCAAGTGTCTATTCTTAAAGTCAAAACAATAAGCTATGCTCATTATGTGTCAAGTCATATTTTAGTATCGCTAAAAAATGTTCTCGAAAGAGGGGCGCCTGGGTGGCTCTGTCCGTGAAGCGTCTGACTTCTCGATTTCAGCTCAGGTCGTGATCTCACTTTTCTTCAAAAAGAAAAATGTCCGAAAGAATCTCAGAAGCCCCCGATCACAAGCACTGAATTAAAACGGCCCTCTGCATATTATTAAAGTGTTCCAATGTGCGTTCGCCTTGTTCGGCCAGTACAGTTTTATGACTTACCTTTGAATATTCTCACTCTTGATTCACTAACTTTATCCCTTCAAAGTGGCACTGTCCCAAGTTTCTGCAAATGTTAAAGTAGGATGAAGGAATTCTCCAGGCTCCTTTAGGGCCAGGGGTGTCTTTATTTTGTTTGCATGATAGTTAAAATTGGTTTCTTCCATGTTTGGTATGTGCTTGCTAATTACTAACCTAAAACTGATTTAACTTATAATTAACGCTCAATCATTTAAATGGCAAGTTCCATATAATGTTTTAAATTTAAAGGCAACTACAAAGGAAAGTATCCTAAATGTGAGGGTTTAATAGTTCCAAAAAATACTCAACAACTGCTCCCCCAACAAAAAAAAAAAAAAAAATCAGAAAATACGTATCAGTGTAAATTCCAAACTGGAAAATCCTGCTTAATTTTTGAAAACTCTAGTTATTTTACTTCATAAACCTTCCTATTCCTCTGACAGAAGGCTACAGCCAAGTAAACAACTCAAAGATGACCCACGAATTTTATACAAGGATTGTGAAATTGTTAGTAATGGCCAAATCTAACAATAGAGTTCCTGGCTGCATTTAAACAGAACATTTCCTAACAAGGCTGCTCACAAGGGCAGTGGCCTTTGCCCTTAAATGATATTAAAAAAAAAGAAGGCAATGTAATGATTGTAGCTAAAAATCGACCCAACTACCACATATACAGAATTTGTATGCTAACCTTAGAACGGATTTTTTTTTTCTTTAATGTTTGGGGATATGGAAAGAGTTTGGGTTTTTCTCATGTCTTATTTACATATATTAGCTAGGAATAACATGCGCTTATTTTCTTCTAAGAGACATTTCTTCTCTAATGTCTACGTTATAAAAAATACTGTACAGAGATGGACCCTGTCTTCTGTAATGACGCACCCACTGGGAGTGGGTGTACCAATCAAGAATACACATTTATTTACCCTACCGATTAAGGCTAGCACCTAACTGGCCTTAAGGAAAGCAAATGCAGTGACTGATTTAGAGAACTGTATCTACCTGAAGAATAGAGGGGGAAATCTTAAAGGTTTAAAGGGTAGAACCCAGAAGCGACTGCATGTTAACATGCTGTGTTGTTTTGTTTTGAACTTCTTGAAAGAACAGGTCAGGTGCTAACGCAAGACTACAGCGTGTGTCTTCTGTAACCTCAAGCAAGGACACAAGGGCTTGGAAAAAGCTGCCTTGCTTGTCCAAGCAGGCGGCAGCGCTCTGGGTCATTCATAAATAGCAGAGCCCAAGTTACCTGTATTTCCCTGGCGTGGTACACGATGATCAGCCCGAGCAGGATGATTGTGGAGAGACTGATAAGGCATTTCAGAGCTAAGGAATACAGTGACGCCTGCAACACAGTCAGACAGAAGCACTTTTAAGAAACAAGTACTTTTGACCACCTTCCGGGGGTGGGGGTCAGTCAGTCCCCAGCAAGTGGAATCGAACTCCCAGGAGGAGGATGGGGATGAGGGGAGTACCTGTCTTGGCTCTGTGATCTGTCAGATCACTTGGCCTCAAAGGGAAGGGAGAGGAGAACAGGGCAGGCGGATGGCCAGGCAGCGCATCCGCGCCATCACAGACTCAAGCGCAGATCCTGGCTCTGGAAACCGAGAGCGAGTTATTGCTGAGTTTAAGCGCTTTGGGTTGAAAGGGGCCTCTGAAATCCCGAGCACACATAAAAGAATAGAGCAGGCTTTCCCCCACTGACTCCTGGAGCTACTTATTTAATGTGCCCAAATGAGCTGGGCACTCGCTGCCTCTAGAACTTTGGCTGCACACAGAAAGGCTTCCTCTCCTAGAGTTGCCTGGAGGATCAGGGGTGCGTCCGAGCCGTGCTCACCGTCCCGGCGGGCACCTCCGACCGTCCAGAGGAGGCTCGGGACCCGCCGGCAGAGAGTTCCCACCAGTGCTTACCCCAACCACCCAGCGTCCGGCCCGCGGCCCCGGAAGGCTGGGGCGGGGGGGAAGGGGGGGGGAGTGGATTCCAGTGCCTACCTTGTCGTAGGCGCCCCACGACAGCTCGGTCTCGATGACCATGACCACGATGCCGAACATGCCGAAGATGAGCGCGTAGTCGCTGAGCCGCTTGCGCTTCTCGAACAGGGCGCGCCGGTGGCCCAGCTTGTAGCCGATATTCTGGTTCTTCTTTTTGCTGGATTTGGTGCCACTGCTGCTGCCATGCCCGCTGCCGCCGCCGCCACCACCACCGCCGCCTCCAGCGCTGCCGCTGCCACCGGCTCCGTAGAGCGCCAGGTTATTGGAGTTGTTGTGCTCCGGCTTAGACACCACGATCTCCGGGGCTGAGGACGAAGCGGCGGCGGCGGCGGCTGCAGACGGGGAGGACGCGCAGCCACCTCCTCCGACGGGCGCGGGGGGCTGTAAGGGCTGCGCCTCCGAGTCCATTTCGTGCAGGTTCCGGCGGGACGCGCTCAAGTTGCTGAGCGGCCGCATGACGCCCCCGTTGTACCTGCAGCTGCTCATGGCTATTTCGGTGAAGGGGTTGCTCTCGCGGCGCGCCTGGGGCTGGTGGTGCTGGTGGTGCGCCGGGTGCGGGTGGTGGTGGTGGTGCGAGAGCGGGGGCCCGGAGCCCAGGCTGCCGAGGCTGCCCGTGGGGCTGGCGGCGGGCTGCAGGCTGTGGCACTGGTGGTACTGGGAGGCGGACGCCGGCTGCTGCGTGTACTGCTGCCGGAGCGCACTGGCATGGCTGGACGGCGTCAGCTCGCTCACATTGAGCTGGCTGCCCCGGCGCGACGAGCAGCAGCAGCAGCACGACGAGCCCGACAGCGGCGAGGAGGTGCGGGTCCGGAAGGCGCCGCCGGGCGAGGAGGTGCGGAGCAGCAGGGACAGGTTATCCCCCGCCCCCGCCCCCGCCGCCGGGGCACCGGAGGAGGCGCAGCTGTTGCACCGGAGGCATGGGCTGCTGCCGCCGCTGCCCGGCTGCTGGTGCGCGAGGTGCGGGTGGTGCTGAGGGTGCGGGAGGGACGCGAAGGGCGGGCACGGCTTGTCCTGGCTCTGTTGCTGCTGCTGGCAATGCAGGTGTGAGGAGCGCGGTGGCGGCGGCGGCTGCTCTGAGAAGAAGCCGCGCTGGAACTGCAATGGGGTTTCCATGTCAGGGCTGTTAAAGCTGCAGGGAGACCAGGCGGTGGTGCACCCTGCGCAATGCGTTATGGTCGGGAGCGGGGACTCCTGCTGCTGGTGCGAGGAAGGGCCCATGCCGGCTCCGGTAGAATCCAGGCGGAGAGTCCGATTGGTCGGGCGCACCAAAACAATGGGCATGACATCACCTGCGGGGACCGAGACTGAGTTTGCGGCGCGCGCGGCTTAGGGGAGCGCGTGTGTGAAAGAGAGATGGGGAGGGAATCTGCAGGATGAGAACCCTGGGGTGCGCAGGCCAGGGCAGAGTGGGGGGGGGGGGGCACCTGCCGTTTGGGAGCGCCTGGGAACAGCACCCGGCTGGGGAGCCCCAGGCAGTGCGGCCGGGCTGCAGGGAAACGAGAGAAGAAAGGGGCGTCCCTGCCTCCTTCTTTCCTTCCCTCCCTCGCCGCCGCCCCCCCCCCCCCCCCGCCCCAGCTGGTGCCGGACGCGCAGTCTAGATCACCTGCGCCGGGCACTGCAGCACGTTGGGCCACCCCAGCAGTGGGTCAGGCGCGGGGACAGTGCGGAACCCCTGCCACTCGTCCGCCCGCGTGCACGCCTCGCTGGGCTGCAGAACAGCAGCCCCCTCGCCTCACGCCCACCTCTCCCCAGTCGTCCCGCGGAGAGTGGGCAGCGGGCTGCCCGCCAAATAACTGCGGGGGCACCCGCTTAGGAGAGAAAAAGTTTGGCGACTGGCTACGCCAGTGCAGCAGGGCTTAGGGAGAACCCCGGAGCCTGAGCCCAGGTTTGGCCGTGGCGAGTTCCGAGCGAGCCCCGCGCCGCGATCATTCCCCCGCCGCTCGGCTCCGGGGCCCGGGAGTCAGGATTGGCTGAGCGGCGCTCCGGCCCGAGTGCGCTGCGGCGCTGGGAGGGTTAACCGCCTTGGCACTCGGGGCCGGGGGAGGATGGGGGCGGGGCCGGAGGAGGGGATCCCCACCGTCCGCGGGAGGAGCCCGCGCGGGCTTCCCGGGTCCCCCTGGCGGGGGCGGAGGGCTTTCCCAGCTACCGCCCGCTCACATTTGCGCCTTCCGCGGAACATGAGGGGCTGGCGCCCCCGGCCGCCGGGTCCCCGGGCTCTGGCGCTCTGGCCCTCTGGCTTCCCCAATGGGTAGGTCCGTTGGCTTCTGCGGCGGTGGAGAGGCGGCTTGCTCGAGGGTACGGGGGCTGCTCAGCGGCCGCCGGCCGCCAGCGCCTCTTCTGTTCCTCTTCCTCCTCCCCACCTGCAAAGCACAGACAAAGCAAAGGCGGGTGTCACTGATGCGCACACACCGAGCATCTCCTTGGCGGAGCCCTGACTGCGGCGGCGGGTGGGAGAGGGGCCTGGAGCGGGCTGATTCGCACCGGTAGTTACAGCCTGGCTGGGAAATTATTAATAACGACAACTCCGGCTGAATGTCCACTCCGGGGACAGTGCTGGAGTTTGGCCGGAGTCGGGTATAATTATTTACTTTCTAATAAATCCATGAAAATGGCATTTTGTGTCTCACCAATTTCCTGCAATGTGCTCTTCTCTTAGGGGATATACCAACACAAAGCAGTAGGGGACCCTTTTCGAGGGCTGTGACTGTTCCGTCTTAAGCCCTTCTAGTTCGTTTTTCTTTGTAAATTGAAATCCCCATCTCCCCGAGGAAGGAAATGGCAGACACTAGCCAGCTGAATATTTGTTTCCGTTTTAAATCGTAATTTTAAAGCGTGATTTTTATGATCAATATTATAATGAATTAGACCAAGAAATTGGAGTGTAAGCAGATAACCCTCATTAGGTAATTGGAATTTTCAGCTGGATCCAATTTCTTGCTATTCTACTCGGCATCTGCCCTGAAGTTGCTTACCAGGTACCTTGTCCTCACAGTGTGTGTGCGCGTTTTCAATGCCATGGAGTGAATAATTCATTTTAGGATATCCTTTGGACACGGGTTAAACAATTTTAATGTTTTGTACGTGCAAGTAAACAGATCCACAAGAAGAAAAGGACAGGGTTGCTTTTAGGCCCTTAGACCTCGACTTCAGACACTGAGTACTCTCACAATGGACAGTTTTCAATAGCCTTGGTCAAGCGTAGAATTTGAATAGCTAAGAAGTGGAGACAGCATTTTGTTTTTATCATCTCCCATGATTTTTGGCAATTCAATGAAACATGTTTAGAATTCTGAAAGTCATCGAATCGCTGGGGTGGCTGAGTAGATAGTGCATGAATTTCGTGGTGAGCATGACCATTGCAAACAATTCTAATGAGCTGAATTTCAAATGACAATGAAGCCTTCAAAATCAAAAGTGATTCACCTGCTGGGGTGAAACAAAATTCAACTCAAGCACAAAATCAATCATACATTCCTTTTCACTTTATAACCCATCCTATAGGCTTCTTCCAGTTGCTCTGTGTAGCTGAATCGAATGCAGGGGATGCCTGGGTGGCTCAGTCAGTTAAGCAGCAGACTCCATTTCAGCTCAGGTCATGATGTCAGGGTTGGTGAGATCGAGTCCCTCATTGGGCCCTGCACTGACAGCACAGAGCCTGCTTGGGATTCTGTCTGACCCTCCCCCATACGCATGCTCTCTTTCAAAATAAACATTTTAAAAAAGAGAAAAGTTTGATTCTTCTTTACAAATTAAATTCTTCAAGGAAGGGTTACCACGGTAAATCACTACTTTGCTTAACCTTTCATAAATTTAGAAAAAAGAGGACATAGTTGCCTCCCCAAATATCACAATTGTTGCCAGCTGCAAATTAGGTATAAGGTTGTAAGGTATATGGTGTAAAACACCATAAGGAATGGCTGTGTTCTATGTATCACACTGACTTTCTCAAATAGCAAGTTCAAGGCTTCAAAGAGAGGTTCCATACACAAAACAACAGGGACAAAATATCATGTCGTTTGCCATGTGTATCTCTATGCCTTGGTTAGAGATTAGGTGCAGTACCATGAATCATAGAGAAACAAAGAGCATTGACTAAGATTTACGGCAATGACGTACGGAGTTCCCATCGCTCACAAAGGGAGCTCAGGGGGAGGACAGAATGCATACAGTAAGAAAGAAATGGAGATCTGACCCACAGTGTAAGGAATTGCCAGAATACCAAAACTCAGATTGATAGTGCTTCCACCCAGCTGGTATTTTTTTTTTTTTTTTAAAGCTCATGAAATCATAACATGGAACTCGCCGTGACTGGGGAGAGAGAAGTCAATCAGAGGTATATCATCTTTCTGTTTTAAGGAATCACCTGCTCACACACACCCAAAAAAAGTCACCTTGCTAATAAATGACCGTGTGTGGAGAGTACAAAAATCCTCTCTCAGTACGATGATGAAAAACCTCAAGATGCCCCCAACAGCCTCTTGTTTCATATTTTTTGTCGGTGTCCTCATAACCTGCTGGTTTGGGGCATCTTACTCTGTTGGTTTGTGACACATTTAAGAAGTTCCTGTTTCCATCATTGTTCTCTTCTTTATAAAATTAACAAATGAGTCTTAAATATAGATGTAAACCTTTAAAAACTGTCTATCATAATTTTGCCTTTTTTTCCTATAAAGGATTATAGAGAAACATGAAACAAAGTCAAACAGAGCAACAAAGACAATGTCCTTCCACAGGGATGGTGCTGTGCATGTAATAGATGCTCATTTATATTTCTAAGACCCAGGAGGGAAAGAGAGGGAAGCGATGAAGAAAGTTGGAAATAAAGGTCACAAAACAAGCCCCATAACCCCTGAAGGATAAGCTTTTGGAAAATTACATTTGCTTCTCTTTCTGCCATGAAGATACAGAAGTGCTGGAATTTCTCTAGTTTAACACCAGAGGTCATACTCATCCACAAAATGCATTTCAAATCTAACCAATTAGATGCCTTCCTTGATTTCCAGTACCATTTTTTGAAAAATTACCTGTTTTTTTGGAATAGACTAGAACTGTGTTCCCGTATTTGTGAACATGCCTGTTCCCATATTTGTGAACACGTTCCCAAGCTTGTGAACACGTTCCCAAGCTTGTGAACATGCACAGACACATAACACCCCCCACACCCGCCCACACACACTTACTAGGTGTCTTAGAAGAAGGGTTTTCCCAGACCACGTTGCGGGGGTGGGGAGGGGGCTTGGAAAAAGTGGCAGGTTTGCATATGCCATTGCTGATAATTCTCTTTTTCACAGGAATTATTTGTGCCCTCCCCCTTCACTGTGCCTTCAAAAGCAAGACTCCCTGAATTTGGATACTTCTGGTCTATTTCCAAAGGCCATCAGAGCAGTTGAGGCAGGCACCCAGGGCATCTGGTACCCACAGTCTGAGGGAAACTTTGACCTACAAAATAAATGTTTTTCTGAGATTTTCTTTTTCCTTTGCCCACATGAGAAAATTATTTGGTTGGTGCCAAACAAAGAGGTTACAAAAAGACACAGCCTGTCTGAACTTAGTCTGCTTAGTGGTCAATCTAAGTGGGGAATCACGGTAATACCAGAGTTATTTTCTTAGCACAATAACAAGTCCACATTTGCCAAAACAGAACAATTAAGAGGCCATAAGGACAGTTATTTTTATTTTTATATTAAAAAAAATTTTTTAACATTTATTTATTTTTGAGAGAGAGAGAGAGACAGAGCTCAAGCCGGAGAGGGGCAGAGAGAGAGAGAGGAAGACACAGAATCCAAAGCAGGTTCCAGGCTCTGAGCTGTCAGCACAGAGCCTGATGCAGTGCTCAAACCCACAAACTGTGAGATCACGACCTGAGCCGAAGTCAATGCTTTAACCAACTGAGCCATCCAGGCACCCCAAGAGCAGTCATTTTTAAACCACAGATTATCCTACCTCCTAAGAAATAAACCGCATTTGAAGAAAACATTAGAATAATCATTATAAGTATTCTTTATACTTCTGCATCATGATCAGAAAGTGTCTAGACCTGAATGAGCTTATTGGTGACAGTCTTGTTAATTTTTAGCCATAGTGCCATTATTCAGGGGCTGATTACCATGTTGGGGACTATTCATTAACTTTCCAAATTTTTTCTACTATCATCTCTGTCTTGCTAATTGGCCAATTTGCCAAAGTCTCAGGAGCGCCAGCCAAAAAAAAAAAAAAAAAGAAGAAGAACATATACTAGTTTTGCTAGAAGTGAACCCTGTTACATAATTAGATAGGTGAACACCAGGCTAAAATTATTGACTAGGATAAGTCTTTTTAAGATAGCTTGCAATTTCATAAACAAATATCCCTTGGCAGCTAGAAACACACATCCAAATCTAGAAAGTCATTAAAAACAAACCAAACAGGGGCGCCTGGGTGGCGCAGTCGGTTAGGCGTCCGACTTCAGCCAGGTCACGATCTCGCGGTCCGTGAGTTCGAGCCCGGCGTCGGGCTCTGGGCTGATGGCTCAGAGCCTGGAGCCTGTTTCCGATTCTGTGTCTCCCTCTCTCTCTGCCCCTCCCCCATTCATGCTCTGTCTCTCTCTGTCCCAAAAAATAAATAAACGTTGAAAAAAAAAATTTAAAAAAAAACAAACAAAAAACCAAACAAACCCTTCAAGGGCAGCAATCCTAGTTTAAATCCAGTTTAAATCATTCTAGTTTATATATATATGTATATATATATATACATACACATATATGTATATACATATATGTGTATATAAAATATTTATTTATTTATTTATTTACAGAGAGAGAGAGAGAGAGAGAGAGAGAGAGAGAGGAAGCGCCAATGCACTGCCAGCACAGAGCCCGACGTGGGGCTCAAACCCACTAACCACAAGACCCTGACCCAAGCCAAAACCAAGAGTCAGATGCTCAACAGACTGAACCAGCCAGGTGTCCCAGCACATTCTAGTGCAGAAAGCAGTTGCTTCTATGTTATTTTACTTCTGTATCATGAGAACCCTTAGGGAAGGTAGGAAAGGGGAAAGGTTTCATTATCATTTCCATTTTATAGAAAAGGGTAATTCGGGTGATGTGGTGCCTGGGCTACCCCAAGTCACACAGCTAGTGAGTAGCCGAGGAGTGGCCAGACCTCAAACACAGCCTTGTGAGTCTGTCTGCTGAGTCTGTTTCACATTCTTCTAGCATTTCGTCCACAGCTGGGGATGGCCTGCTGACTCTACCTACTTATACAGGCTTGTACTCTACTACTAGTTGTCCAGGAATGGACAGTAGTGGCTTATCACTACCATTCACTGCCTTTGGACGGCCTCATGGACATTTCCTCACTGGGTGTGATTGGGATTCTGCGATTTTTGACTATTGTCCTCCTGTCGACTTCATCTGCTCAACAGGATAATTTCTGTGGATCTAACACACGTGTGGATAAGATGGCAGTGCTGTACGCAAGCAGGTCCAAGGTGCCTCATGAAAAACTATAAAAAATATAGAGATTCTGGTCCAATCACACACAGTTTTCTGCCTAGTTTGATGGCAGGTCCACCATTCCTGACCCATAGTAGAAGCTGTAGGGCAATGAAAAGTATACCAAGCCCATTTTGCCTTTTTCTGTAATAAGGGAGGCTCAGGCTCCCTCCCTGGCTTGGAGGAACTTGTCTGTAGCCATTTGTCTTCTCACTGCTTCTTCCTTTATGCCAAAGAGTGGGGAGAGCCATGTCACCAGAAGAGTCTCAAAGAGCCTAGCAGAGAATTTGTCTAAAAGCTGTATTTTGGGGTGCCTGGGTGGCTCAGTCGTTTAAGTGCCTGACTTCGGTTCAGGTCATGATATCACGGTTCATGAGTTCGAGCCCCGCACCGGGCTGTGTGCTGACAGCTGAGAGCCTAGAGCCTGCTTCAGATTCTGTGTCATCCTCTCTCTCTGCCCCTCCCCTGCTCATGCTCTCTCTCTGTCTCTCAAAAATTAAAAATAAATAAAATTTAAAGGCTATTTTTTTCTAGTACCTTCTCTACAGGTGCTCCTACCCAGATGAGCTTGACGCCAGATCACAAGAGACCACCAGAAACCATATCAAACCAGACAGACCCAATATGGCGGACAATGTGGACCAAATTCACATTATTCCTTCACTACACTACATTAACAAACTAAGGTCTCCTCCTTAGGTGCACCATGAGAGGAAACCCCTGACTGAATAAGAAAGAGAAAGGGCCATGGCCTAAGTTCCTGGAAATCTCCACCCCTTTCTGGGAATCTGGCTGCTATCAAACATCCTGGCCCCCCACCAGCCCAACTTATGCCCCCTCTGCCTCTCTGTGCCCTTGGAGCATGAGCTCCCCTTCTCCCTTCTCCCATTGGGTAAATTACCTGCTTGCCTTTGATACTGTTTGCTTCTTTGACTATTTGGCCAAAGGTATTGAGTAGGGAAAGAACCTACCACTTTGGTAACAACCAGAAAAAGGAAACCAAGCTGTGTGCCACAAGAAGAGAGAAACCAACGTGTCTCACAGTTGGGGTAAAGAGTCAACAAAAATGGATCGAAGACATGGAAAACCATTCCTAAATACCGAGGTCAAAGCTCCCACTTGGTAATCCCAAAAATTCTACGGTTGCTTAGGGCTAAAAAAATAATGAGGCTCAGGGCGCCTGGGTGGCTCAGTCAAGCATCCAACTCTTGATTTCCACTCAGGTCATGATCTCACGGCTGGGTTCTGGGATCAAGCCCCGCATCAGGCTCAGTGCTGACAGCATAATGCCCACTTGGGATTCTCTTTCTCCCTCTCTCTCTTGCCCCTCCCTCCCTCCCTCCCTCCCTCTCTCTCTCAAAACAAATAAACATTAAAAAAAAACCATTGGGGCGCCTGGGTGGCGCAGTCGGTTAAGCGTCCGACTTCAGCCAGGTCACGATCTCGCGGTCCGTGAGTTCGAGCCCCGCGTCGGGCTCTGGGCTGATGGCTCAGAGCCTGGAGCCTGTTTCCGATTCTGTGTCTCCCTCTCTCTCTGCCCCTCCCCCGTTCATGCTCTGTCTCTCTCTGTCCCAAAAATAAATAAACGTTGAAAAAAAAAAAAAAACCATAATGAGGCTACAAAAATTCTGGAAGGTTTATTTTCTCTCTGAAATCCAATGTATTTCCCCATCATTATATTCTCCTCTTTACCAGATTAGTGCATACAATGCATTAGTTCTTTTTTTCTCTTTTCCTGTTAATGCCATTCCCATGTACTCATCAAACGCTAGATGTTTTCCTTTTGCTTTTCTGCCTTTTGCTAAACAGGCTCAGGAAATCTATGTATCTCCCTTTGCCAGTCTTTATACTGTTGTCTCCCTCTCTGGAACTGTTTGTAAATGCCCATTCCTCCAAGAAATTGTCTTAGGGCAAGGAGAGAGTTGGTGCCCACTCACAGGAAGGGAAAGAACAGTTGTTCTAAGTTGAATTAAGCATAACAAGGTCATTGGCAACCGAATACTGTACATGCCAAATCTTCAAGATTTGCATATTCGTCAGCTAATATACCCATGTTTTTCTTAAAAATGAGTTGCGTTCAATTTTGCTGTTGTATTTTATGGCTGTAGATTCAGTAGCACTTTTTCTCTCCTGTTTCAATTATTAGTGTATGAAAATTATCCATATGATCCAAAATGATACACATGAAGCAATGTATCAGGAAAAGCCACAACAGATATTTGTTAGACAAATACAATGACAAAACTCAACTATGGGACAGTGTTTCTCTCTCACTACTTAGGAGGACTCCTTCTCAAAAACGTTTTAATTAGTGGGGTGCCTAGATGGCTCAGTCGGTTAAGCACCCAACTTTGGCTCAGGTCATGATCTCACAGTTCGTGAGTTCGAGCCCCACATTGGGCTCTCTGCTGTCAACACAGAGCCTGCTTCAGATCCTCTGTCTCCCTCTGTCTCTGCCCCTCCCCAGCTTGCACTATCTCTCTCCCTCTCTCAAAAATAAACAAACATTAAAAAAGTATTTTAATTACTTAAAACTACTGGATACTTTCATTCACCAGTCCTCTTAACAAGGGGTATTTCTAGCCTTACATAACTGAACATGTCTTAACTAGGGAAGACTTTAATGCTTTTGATTCAGAGAGTAAGACATTGTCAGGGTTGGGACACCTGGGTGGCTCAGCTGGTTAGGCATTGGACTTTGGTTCAGGTCATGATCTCACAGTCCATGGGATAGAGACCCACATCAGGCTCTGTGCCGACAGTGCAGAGCCCCCACTTGGGATTCTTTCTCTCTCCCCATCTCTCTCTCAAAATAAATAAGTAAATAAAATCTTTAAAAAAAAAAAGACTTCATCAGGGTTCCAGCAACTTTCCTCAGCTATTTCCTATCATTGACCTCCTTCATAGACACTGGCTTAATCCCCAGAATGTTTTACCTTGAGGTGGGGAAAATAGCTGTGGCAGTTCTAGACTTCATACCCACACCCCCATCATTCAGAAGAAAGCAGATCATTTTCTGTCCCCCACCTGCCAAACACATCCATTGACACATCTCCTGACACATCTGTTGACCTGGTTTGGTTCATGTACCCAGCTCTAAACCACACCTAGAGAAAGATTAAAGAGAAGTATGATGGGAATGACTCATCAAACAGAGAATACTGATATAGAGACAGAAATTACTAAAAAAAAAACCAAATGGAAATTCTGGAGTTGAAAAGTGTGATAACCAAAATAAAGAATTCACTATAGAGGCTCAGGAGTACACCTGAGTGGGCAGAAACCAAAAATCACTGAATTTGAGGACATCACAAGAAAATGACAGACTGATATTATTTATGATTATAGATGCAAAAATCCTCAACAAAATGTAATCAAATCGCATATGGCAACATATAAAAATTATTATATATTATGACCAAGTGGGGTTTCCCCTAAAGATAAGGTCAGTTAACAAACCAATTAGTGTGATAAGGAGTGCACATGTTGTAATGAGCACTGGGTGTTGTAGGTGTCAAATCACTGTATTGTACACTTGAAACTAATATTACGATGTATGTTAACTAACTGGAATTTAAATAAAAACTTTAAAAAGAATCAATTAGTGTAATACAACATGTCAACAGAATAAAGGGCAAAAACTATATAATCACCTTGACAGACACAGAAAAACATTTGACAAAATTCAAAACACTTTCATAATGAACACAGGCAACAAACTAGAAATAGAAGGATATTTTCTCAATGCAACAAAAGACATCAATGAAAAATTCACTGCTAATATCATATTTACTGTTGAAAGGCTAAGTGCTTCCTAAGATCAGAAATGAGACAATATCTGTTCTTTCTGCTTCTATTAATATTATACTGGAAGTTCTGGCCAGTGCAATTAGGCAAGAAAAAGAAATAAAAGGCATCCAGATGGAAAGGAAGAAGTAAAATTATATTCACAGAATGACATGATTTTTTACATAGGAAATCTTAAGGAATCCACTAAAATATTATCAGAACTAACAAACAAGCTCAGGAGATTTTTGGATCCTAGATTAACATAAAAAAAAAAATCACTTGTAGGGGTGCCTGAGTGGTTAAGCATCTGACTTCAGCTCAGGTCATGAGTCCTCACATGGTCTGTGAGTTCGAGACCCGCACCGGACTCTGTGCTGACAGCTCGGAGCCTGGAGCCTGCTTCATGCTCTGTCTCATTCTCTCTCAAAAATAAATAAATGTCAAAAAAATTAAGAAAAAAACTTGCCCATGAATGTTTATAGAAGCATTGTTCATAATAATAGCCTAGGACTAGAAAGAATTCAAATGCCCATCAACCCCTACATGTGTAAATAAAATGTGGTATACTCTTACAATGGAATATTATTTATTGGTAAAAAGAAATGAAGTTTTGACACATGCTACAATGTGAAGGAACCGTGAAGACATGTGAAGGAAAGCCAGTCACAAAAGACCACTTGTATGACTCCATCTATAGGAAGTGTCCAGAATAGGATCAAGCTATCAACAAAAAGTTACACAGTGATTATCTTGGGCAGTAAATGGAGAGTGTGCACAATGTTTATTTTTGGTGTGACAAAAATATTTAAACATTTGATTATGATGATGGTCACTTAACTCCATGAATACACAAAATATCATTGATTTGTACACTTTAAGGGGGTGAATTATACGGTATATGAATTGTATCTCAAGAAAGTTGAGATGATGAGAAAAGGGGCACCTGGGTGGCTCAGTTGGTTTAAGCGTCTAACTCTTGATTTCAGCTCAGGTCATGATCTTGAATCACGAATCTTGAGACTCACCCCACCTTGGGCTCTGTGCTGGGCCAAGAGCCTGCTTAAGACTCACTCACTCTCTCTCTCTCTCTCTTCCCCCCCTCCCTCCCTCCCTCTGCCCCTTGCCCATTCATGCTCTCTCATAAAAAATATGACACATGAAATCCCCAAACAATACTGAATATGCAAGTAAAAGGAAATATATTACTGAAATGAAAAAATCAACTTAAAATGACTACTAGTGAACCAACAATTGACCTCTCAGATCAAAGAAGGGCAGGAGTCAGTTTTCCTAGGCAGCACAAGTGACTATTAACCTATGCATTTTAAGGCATTTGAGGATTCAAGGCTCTTTTCTTGGGAGACTCTACCTGGATAGTTATAAATCCTAAGAGACTCGTGGTCCAATGAATATCCTAAGAAGAATTTCAACAGAAGCAGGAGTTGTTGCACTTTTAATTATGGAAATGTAAATTTCTCGTATTGACATAAGTAACAGAACAGGTATATTTTGTATGAAAGCTACAATTAAAAAAAAAAAAAAAAAAAATCACTGTCCTCCAATGACCGCAACCAATGAAGGCAAGAGAATGAAAGCATTCTCTGAAGACGGCACTCAGTGGTTACTTGGGGCCATTAATTAACATCAGTCGTGTGATGTCTTCCCTGTCTCACCCTCCAGCAGCTCCAACACACGTTTAAAATACGGTGAGACGGAAGCCTTTTTTAAGGGGCTGTCAGCGACAGTTGTGGAAGTCTTGAGGGCTGGCAGCCAAAGTGCACGCCACACGCAGCCTGCAGCATGGGGTTCGGCTGTTTGAAGCATACATCTTAAAGGACTCAGCAGTCAAGAAGACATGGCACGAGGCAGGCACCGCAGAGCGGCAGGGGTCTCATTTGATATTGACAAGTGACTGGAGCACCAGGGACGAGACTCACTTCAGCGCTCACTTCAAAAGACAGACCAGGGGCTTTCTTATGAAAGCCGAGACAACAGTGCAAAACTGGCTCGTGCAGGGCTGTCTGCGGAGGCTCGGGGGTGGGTATTACATCACAGGAATTAAAATTCCCCACCGCTTCCCTGTCTCCGGGAAAAACTAATTTGTTCATGGAGCTTCTTATTCGTGTCTTTTTGGCCAAAATGAAAGCCAGGGTGTTGCTTCCATTGATTCAATACTTTGCTAAGAGGAAAAAACTTTTTTAGTGGTCCCAGAGACAATGGGAAAGAGATGTAGGAAACAGAACACTTTGTTCTCGAAGATAAATTACGTGAAATGGGCCAAACTGTTGAAATGCGATTAATCAAAAAGGTTTTTCGAGGTTATTAATAAGCAGAGTTCCAAGATAAAGGAGGCTTACATTTCCTGTTCTAGATTTTAGTATGTTGCTTATCCCAAGATCAGGGCTCTGGAGGACAAGAGAGAAAAAGGAGTCTTAAAATTAGGCTTACTTACAGGTGTTAGAATAATTGATGGAGTGCTACTTCATCAGAGGGCAGGGCAGTTATGTAAAACGGGGTAAGGAAGGGCTTTTCACCTCTGTTTCTAAAATATTTTTTAAGTTTATTTATTTATTTTTTTAGTAATCGCTACACCCAATGTGGGGCTCAAACTCACGACCCCGAGATTTAGAGTTGCATGCTCTTCCCACTGAGCCAGCCAGGTACCCCCCTTTCATTTCATTTTTGTCACTTTCTTTAACAAGCACCAGAGAAAATATCGTGTACTTATAGGTCTTAGGATTATGGTCCTTAGGAGGCCCTATGATCTCTTCTCTGCTTCTTTCTTTTCTTATTCCATTCTCTTTCTCCATTTTTGTTCCTAAGAGGAGTCTCTGGATTTTCCTAGGAAGCAACCTTCATCCTCCCCTCCCGGGTTGAAGGAAGACCTCGGTTTCACAGTCCACAGGAGAGTTCAAGGGAAAAAGGGAAGGATGGAGACTTTCTGAAGACTGGGCAGACCCCAATTATCAACAGACTAAAACATGAAATGGGCAAGAAGAGGAAGGCCTAGTTCACAATGAAGATAGCAACACATGCAACACAGATTATGTCCCCGAGAAGCTCAAAGGACAAGGAACTTGTTTCTTTCTCATTCAACTTTTTTAAAACTAGGAGAGTTGCTTCAAAGGAATGTTTAGGAAGACTTTCTAAGCCTTCTTCATGTAGCTGGACTGACTAATCCTTAAAAAACACAACTCACTAAATGTAAGAAACAAAACTACAGAAATAGAGAAAAATATAAAGGAGATATGGTTTTATAATCTCAAGGTAAAGTTTCCCTAAGCAATTGACTAAACCCAGTAGCCATAAAGGAAAAGACAACTGATTTGACGTTATAGCATTAGCAAACATCCAAAGGGGCCGAAACCAAAAAGACAAGTATCATATTTAACACACGGAGCATTAATCAAGGATATGTTTTTGTTTTAAAAAAGGTCTGAGAGGGATGGGGTGCCTTGGGTAGCTCAGTTGGTTAAGCATCCGACTTTGGCTCAGGTCATGATCTCGCGGTTTGTGAGTTTGAGCCCCATGTCGGGCTCTGTGCTGACAGCTCGGAGCCTGGAGCCTGGTTCAGATTCTGTGTCTCCTTCTCTCTTTGTTCCTCCCCCATTCACACTCTGCCTCACGCTCTCTCTCTCAAAAATAAAGAATAAAAAAAAATTTTTTTTAAGGTCTAAGAAATTGGTAACAGAAAATGAAAAAAACAAACCGATGGAGAAATAATAAAAGGGTATGAACAAGCAACTCTGAGAAGATGAAATACAATTTTCAAAGAAAGAAAGAAAACCTCCTAAATAATCGAAGAAATGCGAGAAACCAGTTTGCTCATACACCAACAGACAGGAGTACAAATTGGTAAAGCCTATTTGAAAACCTGTTTGCTAATACCGACCAAAATGTCAAATACACAACTGTCCACCAACAGGTATCTACTCGAAAAACATTTGCATTGGGGCATCTGGGTGGCTCAGTTGGTTAAGCGTCCAATTCTTGGTTTCAGCTCAGGTCATGGTCTCACGGTTCATGAGATTGAGCCCTGCATCGAACCCCACCTTGGGCTCTGTGCTGTCAGTGCAAAGCCCATTTGGGATTCTCTCTCTCCCTGTCTCTGTCCCTCCCCCACTCGTGCTCTCTCTCTCAAAATAATGGATAGACTTTAAAAAATAAATAAGTAAATAAAAATAAGTGAATAAAAACATTGCACATATGTACAAAGATATATTTACAATGATGCTCCTTATAGTGTGATATATTGGGGAAAATGCCCCCCCAAAAGTACCCTCCCATGTTTTTTAAAAGAACGAAAAAGACTTCTGTCTAGAAAACTGGAGCGATCACCAACACTTAACTATTAAACAAAACCAAGTAACAAAACAATTGGTAAGTATGATCTCACATATAAAAAGTCATATGCTCCTGTTTATATAAATTCACAGGAAGGCGATCATCAGGATGGTTGTGGTCAGTGCTGTGAAGTGATGTGGCTGTAAGAAGAAAGGGCGGCTTTCAGGTTAAGTTGCCTGGTGGGTGAGGCTTACACAGTAAACACATTTTTGAAAATAGAGTAAAGAGGAAGAAACAAAACACCTAGGCATGTGAGTATACTTGAGCCCTCTCCTGATCTCTTACAAAGAGCGGACACCACTTCTGTACTTTCCAGCACTGTAACAGGTGAATCCCCAACCCCACTAGACAAGCGCTTCTCTGTGGCCACAGCATCTGGCACATGGGAAGTGTCCCATCGGTGTTTGTTGAATTAATGTTGAATTAAATTCATAAATGAAAAGTTGCTGCTTTAGGAAAAAAGAAACACCTAGAGGCTACATAAACATCCAAGATTCACAGTGTGTGTGTGTTTTTTGTATTTTTTTTTTTTACTTGTCAATGTATTAAATGAATAACTCGGGAGGGATATCAGAGGGATTGGACAGCTTCTCAACGTACCTTATATAGGAAGCAGGTGGGTACAGATACTCTACGTACCATAGTGATTCACTGGTATCTCTGTGAGGGAGCCACTCCCCACCTCTCCCCACTCCCTACACATACCACACATCTTTGCCCCCAAGTAGCCAAGATAGTGTAGTCTTTGTCCTACGTCCCTCCACTGTGGAGAGATGAGCATTCTCCTTCCCACTCTGATTTCCTTGCTATGTTCCTCTTCCCCTTCCCCACTTGTCTTAGTCAGCTCAGGCTTCTATAACCAGTGCCATAGACTGACTGGCTTCTGCAACAAAGACAGCATTTATCTCTCACACTTCTGGAGACTTGGGAAGGCTGAAATCAAGGTGCTGGCTGAAATGGTTTCTGGTGAGAGATAGCTACCTGGTTTGCACACACTATCGTGTGATATATTCACATGGCAAAGAGAGAAATCCTCTCATTGTTTTCCAATGAGTGCATGAATCATGAGGGCTCCACTCTCATTTTCTCTTTTTTCTCCAAATAGCCCCCACCTCTCCAAATACCATCCCATTGGGGATTAGGTCTTCAACATATGAATTTTGAGAGGATGCAAACATTCAGCCCATAGCACCAACTGACCCCAGTATAAAAGACCATGAAGCCCTATCTCTTCTATGGAAAATTCAAGGGTCTCAGATGCACCTGACATTTCCTCCAAATTCTGACTGTCTTATGGATTTGAGTCCCAGTTGAAAGATGTATTCACACCTCAAGCTTCTTTTTTATTCATTTCTCCTTATGCACATTTATGCTTTAGTATTTTTAGAACTGGGGCAATATTAATTATTATATCCCAAAAACCAAATACACAGCAGAACTCAGCTATATAGCACCCTCTTACCCAAGCAATCCATCTTTCCAGAATTCAGCTAAAGACTAAGAACAAACTACAGCCCTCAAGGGCCAAAACTCAATGTCAAAAAGCCTGGGCTGGTTATTCATAAGCAAGCCTTCAGACTTCCAGGAATCCTGATTGTCTGATTTCCTGACCACCCCTCCCCCCCCCCCACATGTCAAAATCTCAAAATAAGAATAACAAAAGATTTATGGAGTCTGATCAATTGAAAACAGCAAGGAGGAAATGACAACTGATTGCTTGAAAAACTAACTAATGGTGAATTTATAAACAAAGCAACATACATTAAGACTTGTGCAACATGAGAACTTAAAGAACACAGTATGTGGTAAGTGGTCTTTCACACTTGAATAATCCCTAGTGTCACCCCTGAATTCAAAATGATGCTAACATGTGTCTGGATGGTGTATTAGTTGGGGTTCTCCTGAGAAATAAAATAAATGAGACTATACATACATACACGTGTGCACACACACACACACATACACTTCATTATAAGGAACTGGCTCAGTTCCTCCATAAATGGAGGCTAAGAAGTCCCAAGGTCATTAGTCAGCAAGCTGGAGACCCAGGAGGGCTGATGGTGTGACTTGTAGAGCCGGGAGGTTTGAGACCCAAGATGAGTTAGTATTTCAGTTTGCATCCAGAGGCAGGAAGAAACTGATGTACCAGTGCAAGGAAGTCTGGCAGAAGTTCACTCTAACTCAGCCTTTTTGTTATAGTCAGGCCTTCACCTGATTGGATGAGGCCCACACACATTAGGGAGGACAGTCTGCTTTATTCAGACCACCAATTTAAATGTTAATTTCATCCACAAACACTCTGGCAGAATTATGTTTGGCCAACCATCCTGAAAACTGACACACAAAATCGATTGTCACAGATGATAAGCCTGAGTAATCGAGAAACCTTTAAATTATGTACATTATAATCTAGGTAATGAAACAAGAAAGCATGTAACTCATTTTACAAGAATTACCTCCAAAATTACTAGTGTAAAAATCTTACCACTGTAACCTTATCTTAGAATGTCGGTTTTCCACAAATAATTCTAGCTTTCCAAGAACTCACTGTAGTTGAGAGTTTGTTAAGGCTCTACCATAGAGAACCGAGGTTTAGGTCCCATAGGTTGGTGTGAATACTAGCTGAGAAGGAATCTTTCTGGAAGGAATCTTTCATGTTGTACATGAATATGATGATTGCCACACCCACCTCCTTACATATACAGCATGACTTACATGATATTAGACACTTCTCTAATTCTTTTTTATTCTTTTTGTTTATTTATTTATTTTTGAGAGAAGAGAGAGCAGGGGAGGGGACAGAGAGAGAGAGGGAGACAGAGGATCCGAAGCAGGTTCTGAGCTGTCAGCACAGAGCCCGACATGGGGCTCAAACTCACAAACCGTGAGATCATGACCTGTGCTGAAGTCGGATGCTTAACCAACTGATCCAACCAGGCACCCTGACAATACAATTCTTAATATTCTGTACATCTCTATCAATTTACGAATGCCTTTAAAATGTAAGCTCTGAGGGAATCTATCTATTTAACTTGCTTTTTATGACCGTCCTCACAGCACCTTGCCTAAGGAGACATTTCAATATGCTGTTTCATGACATGATTAAAAGGACTGGAAAAGTACAATTCTGGGGATATATACTTCTTAACAGTATGAACTTTTCAGTTGTTGTTTGTGCCTTATTTTAACAAATAGCAGATTTGTGTCATTATCAAATAAAATTGAAAATACTAAAAGTTCCTTAAAACTTCTACAATTTGGCAGTAAAACCAAACCTAACAGCAGAAAAGTCTATAAACCTTGGTCATTAGTTTTTTATGAGTAAAATCTCTGGCTAATGCTATATTTTTTATAGACATTTTATCATACTCAGGCTATTGATCATTTTAATGGGAGACACTTGCTTGAGAAAGAAACATCAACCAAGGGAAATGTGCATGTGTATGTATGATGTAGATAATATATATTATCTAGATATTATATAAACATATCGGCATATATATATATACATACACACACACATATATGTGTGTGTACAATAAGTGTGTGTGTGTATATATATATATATATATATATATATATATATACATCAGCAGTCTTCAGAATCCAATCATCTGGCATATAATCAATTGGCTACAAATAATGAAAATATTTGTACAATACATTATAATTTGGTTTGCAAGTGGGAAGTTAGAAAAACCTAAATAGAACACAATTAAGCAATGACAATCTGCTCAATCTTTGGGCAAGCGATCATTTGGATTTCTCTTAGGTGAAGTAGAGACAGAACCAAGAAAATCTCTTTTGGGGGGAAAAATGTTAACTTCTGCTTTATTTCATAATGCTCACGTTCACTGTGTCATGGAAAATATTTGGATGTGGAGGTAGCAAGTCCTGAATTCAAATCCTGACTGAGTCATGTATCCAGAGACACACACGCCATCTTCTTTAAGCAAAGCGTTTTCCATTGTATGTGGCAGGATTAGTGAAAAATTAACTTGTGTGCTGTTCTCCCTCCTCCCTCAACCTTTTCAAGAGGAATCTAGGACTTTGGATCCCAAACTGGGACTTTCCTTACCCCGCAGGGGGAGGCTAGTAAACTGGGCTTTGTGGTTTGAAGGTCTGGGTAGAGGCTGTAACCTCAGATACCTACAGGAGCCCAGCCTTAAATACAGGGGTAAATCCCTTTGGGCGGGACAATAGGGCTGTCATTGGCAGGCAATAGGTAGATGTGGTCACTGGGAAGCACATCTGCCCCACACGAAGGAAGCTGACCCAAATCGCTTCAAGCTAGCTATTGCCATCAAGGTCTACAGGACCAATATTCCCAGATTTACTGTCTTTTTTTGTTTTTGTTTTTATTTATTTTTATTTGAGAGAGAGGGCGTGTATGAGACAGGGAGAGGGACAGAGGGAGAGAGAGACAGAATCTCAAGCAAGTTCCATGCTCAGCACAGAACCCGATGCAGGGCTCCATCCCACAACCCTGGGATTGTGACCTGAGCCGAAGTCAAGAGTCAGACGCTCAACCGACCGAGCCACCCAGGCATCCCCCTGCTTTTTTAAGATAAGTATGAATCCAACATTTTATGTTAACCCTCCCAATTTTTAAATATTTGAAGCTTAAAAAAATTTTTTTTAAATACAAAGTCCTGGGTGAGGCATGTCTACTGCTCAGAGTTCATCTGACACCACCAATTTGCAACTTGGGGCCAGGACCATGAGGAGCTGAAACTGCATGATGTGACCGGGGGCCAACCAGAAATGACACCTGGGAAGGGAGCCCAAGTCACAGGTTTTCTGAGAGGGCAAGACCTCAGCAAGACTTCTGGGGGTGGCAAGACCTCTGCAAATTCACTGTCTTGGTGGCCATGAGAAACCCACACTAAGTCTTGTTGCTTAGGGAAACTTTGTGATGATTCTCCTTCCCTGAGTTTGGCAGAAGAAAAGAAACACCACTGGGGTTGTCCCCCTCTGAATGGGTCAAGCAACACCAGGGGCTCCCACCAAGGACTGACCCCTAAGTCCTCGAGTTCCCAAATGGCCCAAGGCCAACAAGATCCTTCATGGGTCCTGGAACTTATGTTTTCTTCTTTTGGGGTTTTCTCCCCCATTTTTCTGGAATAAATTCTTTCTTTTTTTTAAATACTAGATTTAATTTTTTTTAACGTTTATTTATTTTTGAGACAGAGAGAGACAGAGCATGAACGGGGGAGGGTCAGAGAGAGGGAGACACAGAATCTGAAACAGGCTCCAGTCTCTGAGCTGTCAGCACAGAGCCTGACGTGGGGCTCGAACTCACTGACTGCGAGATCATGACCTGAGCCGAAGTCGGCCGCTTAACTGACTGAGCCACCCAGGCACCCCCTTTTTTTTTTTATTTTAACGTTTATTTGTTATTGAGAGACAGAGAGAGACAGAGCATGAGCATGGGAGGGGCAAAGAGAGAGGGAGACACAGAATCCAAAGCAGGCCCCAGGCTCTGAGCTGTCAGCACAGAGCCTGACGCAGGGCTCGAACTCACAAACCACGAGATCATGACCTGAGCTGAAGTCAGATGCTTAACCGACTGAGCCACCCAGGCACCCCTGGAATAAATTCTTCAGTGACTTCTATGAAAGGGTACAACAGAAATCAACAGGTGCCTCTCATCATACTAGACACCTCCCCCCCTTACCTTCAAACCCAGAGGGGGTGCTGTCTCAGGCTGCTGGGACCCCCAATAGGGGCTGGAGCCAGGAAACTTCCAGGAAATCCAAAACCCACAACAACTACTGGGTTTTTCCAAAACTCTAACTGTAGCTGCATTCTTCATTCTCCCCATGGTTATATCAAATTCTATGGGCTGGTTCAGGCACCTAACCTCATTATTACGGTGATGTGGAGAAGTAAAAAAAAAAAAAAGCTTTAGAGGAAGGAAGACATAGATTTAAAATCCTGCTGCATCCATTTTCTTGGCAGATTACTTAATCCTTCCCAAATTTCAATATTTTAATCTGTAAAGTGAGAGCAGTACCTACCATTTGGGAATGTCATGAGAATGGCCCATATTTAGTACTTAAGGTGTCAAAGGACCTTGAGAACACCAATTAGACATGACCTGAAATATTCAAACTCTTTTACATGTACAACAAGAATACTGTGTTTCCTTGTCCCTAGATAAATATTCATATTTAGAAGGGATCAGTGGCAGCTTGGATTCACTTTATCATCACCTCCCTGGGCTTATTACTAATTCATGGAAGTCCTTTTCGCTCCAACCAGTTGTTGGTATTATGGTTTCAGGTGGAAATAGCATTTGGATAATTTGTGTTCACATATCAAATTGTGCATGAAAAATAAAAAGTAAAGAAAAAAATTAAAATACAGATGTGAAATGACTATGTTGGCTTAATGGACCTTAAAAAAAAACCCACTCATAAAAAGTGCTGCAAAAGATACTCAAAGTGCATATCTGGTTGATTTTGCTCAAGGAAATGACTTGAAAGCCTCTGAGACAGAGGAAAACATATCTAGTCTCGTTAGCTGGTACAAACTCAACACATCTAATCTTTTATTTCCCAGTGACTGGCTTTATCCAAGGTACAATTCAGACTTGGAGATGTCGTTAATTTTTCTGTCTAATGACTCAAGGCAAGCCAAATGTCAAAGGAAACTTTTAATATGTAAGCTTATTTGTCCCATAAAGAAATCAAATTGGACTCAAGTTATGAATTCATGCTGGGCTCTGCATGTTAAAATTCAACACAAGCCAAAAGCAGTTTTTTTCTTTTTCCAGGATGAAAACCCTACTGACTATGGTCATTCTCCAAGAGCAACTCAGCTAGCCTTGTTATTGGTGGTAAGGTGAGTTCTGGCTATGGTTCCAAACTTTGTATATTCCTACAAAGGAGACACCAGCTATACAGCCAAAGAGCTTGCAAGATAAGAAATGTTTCCTGATCATTTCCAGGAAAGATTAACTCTGTGTAGTCTTGGTCCTTAAATAGACTATATTCAGTTTTTCAGATATCAACATGTTTTTCCATAAGTAACTCCAAGTTTCGTTATTACTACCCGCAAGTGGTCTCTTCTCTAAATCACGTATCTATTGTGATATCACAACTAGCAAGTGTTCTAGGCACCTCAAACCCAGCAGCTTCTAAGACTCAGTTACTCATCTCACATCCCTTATAGATTTTATCCACCTCTTAATTTCCTGGCTCTGTTTGTGGCACCCAGTTGCCCATGGTGTAAATCTCTTTCCCTCAACTCTCTCCTTCATGTCCAAATTTCAGCAGGTCCTGGAAATACTGCCTCCAGAACATATCTCTGATCTCTCCATCGTGGTTCTGGTGGTCATTTAGAACATCTCACTCATTAGCCTTCTCACTTCCACTCCTACCCTTCTCAGATCTCTTCATTATACAGAAGGCAAGGGGTTTTTACCAAACTCCAAAAAATCAGTTCATATCATTTTTAAAAAATGTTTTATTTATTTTTGAGACAGAGAGAGTGGGGGAAGGGTAGAAAAAGAGAAGGATCCAAAGCAGGCTCAGCGTTGATAGCAGAGGGCCTGACATGGGACTCGAACTCATGAACCACGAGATAGTGCCCTGAGCCAAAGTCAGACACTTAACCTACTGAGCCACTCAGGCACCCCCAGTTCATATCATTTTTAAATGAATCAAAGATCTTTCTGAAGCAGTTATCTGCACTCCCTTCTCATACACTTTGTGCTTCTGTCCCTTATTTGGTTTCTCCACAACTAACAAATTATTTTATTCCCATGTTTACTTTTTTCAAGATGTCCCCTTCAACAGGATGTAAGGAGTGATGGTATAATGTCTTGTTCAATGATTCATCCCTAGTACCTAGGATAGTGGATACACATAAATTTTGGGATGAATGAATTAATATCTAGAGCTGGTGACAAGATGACTAGTATTATTTGAGTACTCTTTATGTTACAGGAATTGGCGTTGGCATTTCAGATCCATTATTCAATTCCTTTATAGAGTAAGAATTCATAATATGGCTCTTAAAAGAACCTAGATATCATTTCACTTTTCTGCTTTCCTGAACAGATCATACATACATATACATACATACATTTATAATGATTACCTATGCTCTTCTCACAGATAACTACAGTCAGATATTCTAACAGCTCCCAAGATGTTCTTCCCTGTTTCATGGCTATTTCTTATATGTGAGTGCTTTAAACACATTTGCTTCCACTAAGCATTTGCAAAGTTTGGTGAATGGATCATTCTTATTCTTAAAGGCAATTATCACCACCCTTCAGCCTTAAACAATATCAAACAGTTACTTTAGAATGTTTTTGAAGGCCAACTCTTAATCATTTTCATCATTTGAGGGTTTTTTTTTTAATTTTTATGTTTTTTTTTTTTTTAAATTCAAGTATAGTTAACAACAGTGTTATCTTAGTTTCAGGTGTACAATGTAACGACTCAACACTGCCATACATCACACAGTGCTCATCACAACAAGTACCCTCCTTAATCTCCATCACCTATTTAACCCATCCCCCCATCCTTCCCCTCTGGTAACCATCAGTGTGTTCTCTAGAGTTAAGAATCTGGTTTTTTTCCAGTTTATCTCTTTTTCTTTGCTCATTTGTTTTGCTTCTCAAATTCCACATATGAATGAAATCATATGGTATTTGTCTTTCATATTTCACTTAGCATTATACTCTCTAGATCCATTCATGTTGTTGCAAATGGCAACAATGCACACACACACACACACACACACACACCACGCTTTCTTATCCATTCATCCACTGATGGACACTTAGGTTGTTTTCACATCTTAGCTATTGTAAATAATGCTATAATGAACATGCATGTGCAGATATCTCTTCAAATTCGTGTTTTTGTTTTCTTTGGATAAATACCCTAAAGTGGAATTGCTGGACCATAGGGTAGTTCTATTTTTAATATTTGAACCTCCATATGTTTCCCATAGTGGCTGCACCAATTTACATTGCCACTGACAGTGCACAAGAGTTCCCTATCCTCCACATCCTCACCAGCATTTGTTATGTCTTGTCTTTTTGATACTAGCCATTCTGCCAGGTGTGAGGTGGTATCTCATCATGGTTTTGATTTGCATTTCCCAGATGATGAGTGATGTTGAGCAACTGTCATGTGTCTATTGCCCATCTCTAGAAAAAATATCTATTCTAATCTGCCCATTTTTAAAGTGGATTCTTTGACTCTTTTGCTATTGTGTTGTATGAGTTGTCTATTTGGGATATTGGTCTCTTATCAGATATATGATTTGCAATTATTTTCTCTCATTCAGGAGGTTGCCTTTTCAATTTGATGGTGGTTTCCTCTGCTTTGCAGAAGCTTTTTAGTTCAATGTAGTCCTACATATTTATTTTTGCTTTTTTACTTTCACCTTTGGCATCAGATTCAAAAATTCATCACCAAGAACTATGTCAAGGAGACCTAAGCTAACGTGATGCCTAGGTTTTCTTCTAGGAGTTTTTTTTATGGTTTCAGGTTTTATATTCAAGTGTTTAATCTGTTTTGAGTTAATTTTTGAGTATGGTGTAAGACACTGATCCAGTTTCATTGTGTTACATGTGGCTGCCCAATTTTCCCAACACCATTTATTAAAGACCCTGTCCTATCCTCACTGTATACTCTTGGTTCCTTTGTTGTAAATGAATTGACCATATCTGGGTGGGTTTGACCATATCCTGGGGAGAGGCAGGAGAGAGAGAGAGCACAGAGCCTGACGCCGGGCTTGACCCCACGAACTATGAGATCATGACCCAACCTGAAATCAAGAGCTGGATGCTTAACCAACTGTGCCATACAAGTGCCCCTGCCTTTATTACAGTTTTAAGATTTATCCATGTAATTGCATGGAGGTGTAGTCTATTAATATTCACTGTTCAGTATTTATATACAGTTGCTTATTGATATAGCTTTATAGTTTTTGCATATAGTTCCTTATATAATTTATATAAAACCTTTCTTCTTCTTTTGTACCACTTTCCTCTTTGTTTTTGTGTCAAGATACTGTAATGAGATATTTATATTTTGTTGTTTCTACTACAGAAATTAAGAAGCCTGTGTTCTAAGTCTAGTTTCCAAAGTTTAAGGTGTTTACGAATGGTTTCAATTAACAGAGCCAAAACCAGAGGCTGCAAAACACCCAGGGGATTATTCCTCCTACAGGCTCTTTGGAGAGTACAAGAAAATTGAAGGCAGCTTGTACTAAAGGGAATTCAAAGGAAAAACTGTTCCCACATTTGGAGAAGAGATTCTGTTTCCCTGAGCCTGGGGAAGCAGTGGTGCTGGGTGGGGTCTGATGGATGCATTCTACAAATAGAGACGAGTTTCTCACTTTTATGTTTGCAACTGAGATTAGTTGATGCAACACAATGCTTATGGCACCCCAATGTGATGAACATTCACATCCACATGGCTTATGGAAGGGCAGGCACGAGACTGGTAAGTGAGAGCTTCTTAGGATGGTGAAAAGAAAAATAACTCTCATCATTGCTACAGCAGAAAGAACAAAACTCAAATGAGTAGGTAAATAAATTATCCTGCTGGCTTTTGTCCCAAACTTAACTAGCTCCATCATAGTCAACCACCTCATAAAATTAAAATGGCACAACAGGGTCTCCTGGCTGTCTCAGTTGGTAGGGCACATGATTCTTGATCTCAGGGTTGTGAGCTCAAGCCCCATATTGGGTGTAGGGATTACTTAAAAATAAAATCTTAGGGGAGCTTGGGTGGCTCAGTCGGTTAAGTGTACCACTCTTGATTCAGCTCAGGTCATGATCTCAAGATTCATGGGATTGAGTCCTGCATCAGGCTCTGCGCTGACAGCACGGAGCCTGCCTGGGATTATCTCTCCTTCTCTCTCTTCCCCTCACTTGCACTCACTCTCTCTCTCTCTCAAAATAAATACATAAACTTAAAAAAAAAAAATAGGGGCACCTGAGTGGCACAGTCGGTTAAGCCTCCAAATCTTGATCTTGTCTCAGGTCATGATCTCATGGTTTGTGGGTTCAAGCCCCTCACTGGGGTCTCCACTGACACCACTGAGCCTGCTTGGGATTCTGTCTGTCCTTCTCTCTGCCACTCCTCCACTATTGTGCATGCACTTTCTCTCCTTTCTCAAAATAAAAACTTAATTAAGAAAATAAAAGGTAAAATAAAATCTTAAAAAATGAAATAAAATTTTAAAAAATGGCACAAAAAATGCTCTAGACTCCAAGCTTCAGGACAGTGTATAAAGGAAGGACTTGCCTTTATACATACCCACATTACCTAGCACCTGGTGGGCACTAAAGGACTATAACAATAAATACATCTAATACATGGCTGTATATCTCCACAATTCCTAGGCACAATAAATCCACAAAACTATAGCACATCTGTAAAATGGAGGTGTTTCAAAGGCAGCTGACAATCTCTCCAAAAGGTTTTCCGTTACTGAAACCTCCCAACAAAAATAATAAATGTCATCTACAGAAATACAGTTGATGACTGTTTACCAAGTCACTTGCCTGGAAAATGTAGGAAGCCAGCACCTATGACACTCAGCCCCCACGACACCCAGCACAAATCCAATAGACTTTGCTCAAACAGAATGGACTGCCCAAGAGAGGAAAGAACCTCTGTGTTGTCAACTTCGTGAAGAGACATTATTCTGAAAAAGAAGGATTGGTTGACAACCCTCAGTATAAATAATGAGAGAAAGCAGGCAGGAATAAAATGCAGAACATAGGGCGTAAGCAGGTAGAAGGGTAAAGAAACTTCTGCAGTGTTCCACGCATCCATTTTTTCACCCCTTTTAGCTTTGTCGCTTGTTCCATCCATCTTCCAATTTGCATTTGGTGAATGGTTTGCTAAGTGTCCCCACCATGCTTTTTCCTCACATCCCATCCCCCCTTCCTTCTCCTCACTCTATTTAAAATAGATGGTTGTTCCCCTTCTTTATCAGGGTTTCTCTCTGTATCCTCATGCATGGAAAGAAGCGTTTCTTCTTTCTGACAGGGCACGATCGCCATGCGTTGCCAAATAAACATGAATGTTTACGGGTAAGAGCACCCACTAAGGTTAACAAGGCGAGTACTATCATTAGGTGAGGTCAGGGGGCATATAAATGTGGGCAAGGAGAAATGGATTCCCTCCCCCCCACCAGAGGCATTAAGTGACTCTGACATTAAGAATGCTCCCCTCGGCGCCTGGGTGGAGCAGTCGGTTAAGCGTCCGACTTCAGCCAGGTCACGATCTCGCGGTCCGTGAGTTCGAGCCCCGCATCAGGCTCTGGGCTGATGGCTCAGAGCCTGGAGCCTGTTTCCAATTCTGTGTCTCCCTCTCTCTCTGCCCCTCCCCCGTTCATGCTCTGTCTCTCTCTGTCCCAAAAATAAATAAACGTTGAAAGAATGCTCCCCTCTCATGGGGTGCCTGGGTGGCTCAGTCAGTTAAGCATCCGACTTTGGCTCAGGTCATGATCTCACGATTCACAGGTTTGTGCTGACAACTCAGAGCCTGGAGTCTGCTTCAGACTCTGTGTCTCACTCTCTCTCTGCCTCTCCCCAGCTCGTGCTCTCTCTCTCCCTCTCTCACTCTCTCTGAAAAATAAAAACATTTTTAAAAAATTAAAAAAAAAGAGTGCTCCCCTCCCAGTCCACATTTATACACCCGTGAAAGCAGGCCAAAAGGAGGAATATCTGGACAAGCTGAGGGACACACAGAAAACAATGGTTCTTGGGATTCTGTGAATGTTTACTTCAATCTGTGGAAGCAGGTGAGAAGCTAAGAGGTTCCCCTCCGTGGTTTTCAACAAATGCCCCTACCCCTAAAGCCAACGGCAGGTGTGTGGGTGGTTACTTCAGCAAGCGTGGTAATAAATGTGCTCACGGCTTGCTGGGTACAGACAGTTCTGTTACTATGGGGCAGCTGGGCAGGAGCCTAGGTCCACCTCAGATCTTATCCTCCTCAGATCTGGTGGAGTGACAAGCCAAAACCAAGGGCACACTCCTCATCACGACAATTAAGCCATGTCAGGATCTCTCTCCAGTTTTGTCAAATCACGCACAGTTCTACTTGATTCCCTACCATTTAGCCTTACCAAGGACTATTTTTTTCTGAAATCTTCTATGGTATTTCCTTCCACTTGGCTCTTGGTCCTTGCAGGGGCTGGGGAGAGTAGAGGAGGCTTTTTTTCTCCTTTTTTTTTTAATGTTTATTTAGTTTGAAAGAGAGACAGAGACAGAGCGGGGGTGGGCAGAGAGAGAGAGAGAGAGAGAGAGAGAATCCAAAGCAGGCTCAACACTCTGAGTTTGTCAGCACAGGGCCTGATGTGGGGCTTGAACTCACCAGCTGAGGGTTCATGACCTGAGCTGAAGTTGGACACTCAACTGACTGAGCCCCCAGGTGCCCCTCTCCTCTGTCAATTAAACTCTTATCTATCTATCTCGATGCTGAGGAGATGGGGACACCTAGTTAAGACAGATCATCCTCTTCTGCACTAAGTATAATTAGTATATCTCTGTCACATATTCTGTATCTTCTACTCAACCCTGCTCCAGGATCCAGAATAGCTTCTTGAGGATCCAGAATAGCTTCTTGAGGACCCAGAATAGCTTATACTTTTTTTTATTTTAGAGAGAGAAAGTGCATGCACAAGTGGAGGAGAAGGGCAGAGGGAGGCAGGGGGAGAGAGACAGGGAGAGAGAGAGAGAGAGACAGAGAGAGAGAGAGAGAGAAGACAGAGAATCCTAAGCAAGCTTCACACTCAGCACAGAGCCCAATGTGGGGCTTGATCCCATGACCCTGGGATAACCCGAGCCTAAATCAAGAGTCAGAGGCACAACGGACTGAGCCATCCAGGTGCCCCCCAGAATAGCCTATACTTTCAATCAGCATGGTCCCTGAAATTCAAAACCCTAGAATTACAAGAATAAGCAAATGAAATGAAATGAAATAAAAAAGAAATCTTTGCCCCCTATAAACTCCCAAAGAGCTCATACATACCTCTCCCTGGTGGAACTTTTTAGGTTTTCAGCTTTTGTCATGTAGATATTTTTGCATACATTAAAACTCCCAACTATATTCTCAGCAACCTGTGTATAGATCTGAATTTGGTTCTCTTACCGCCCCAGCTGACAGAACAAGACCTTGAATCCAACAGGGGTTCAACAGTGAATGGGCCAAACCCACCAATACGTGTTCTCTGAGTAGAAGACCATTCTACATTTATAGAAAATTTTGAATACCTTTCAAGGAATGCAGTCCTGTTACAGACACATTTATCATTTAAAATACATGAACCAACTGTAGTCTGATAGATGTTTATAGAGAACATACTTGCTCACTGTTGACGAAGAGAATTAATCATTGTTTTTATGTAATCAGTGCCTCTAAAGTCCTTGAGGGTACTCAAGAGCAGTTGATTTTCTTAAGTAGATTAATTATTTATACCATAAATTTGCATAGTCAATTCTGTATAGAGCATAAAGCTACATTTTATCACAGCCCCTTAAAATGCCACAAATTCTACATTAGTGGGATTCAAATTAATGAGGCTTCTTTGTTTCCTAATGTCTTGTTAATATTAATAAAATACCAAAAAGTCTTTGTGGCCTTCAAGTGGCTGATTCACTGCTAGAGAGCCTCTCCCCATGTCATACTACCTGGCTCGGGCTGAGAGGGCAGAACAGAATTTTGTAGACCAGTTCAGCTTCCATCACCCAACAATCATCCTGTGCCCCTCCGCCCCATTTTCCATTTCCAGCCCATTCACTATTCTCTCTTTCTGTGTCTCCAAACCGTGAGCTCTTCTAGATCTTTTTTCCCCTCCCTAATGCTCCTTTGTTCGTTTTTCATTTCCATTGTCTTCCTCCCAAGCTCCTCCCACCTGTTGACTTTGCAGCTCTTTAAGCAGTAATAGAAAGAGAGCCAACAATCCACTAGAGAAGGAGAATACTCCATGGAAAGTTAATTCACAAGGATAAGGTGGGTCTGCTTTGTAAATGCAGATGTGGGTATCGTGTTGTTCTTTCACGCTCCACCCTCATTTAATAAACACTGGGTACCTGCTACTTTTCTCTGCCCTCCATTGAGATATAAAATTCGGTAAGTCAAGATCATCCCATCAGGCATGGAAGGACGGTCCGGTGTGGGAGAACGATCCCGCTCACAGGTAATGAACAGCACAAATAGCAAGTCCTCCAGTGTGGGCGAGCGCCCACAAGAGGCACCGGAAAAAGCAACCACAGTCATCAAAGAACACTTCACGGAGAAGTGAGTTTTGAACTGCACCTCTATGACTGAGTGAGCATTTGTCAAACAGACAGATTGAGGACAGTCTGCTCCAAGAAAGGGGACTGACTTTGTAGAGGCTGGGCGTTGTTAAGAATCATATTCTGCTGAGAAAGTTACCCATGAGATTGTTATCTAGAGGGCAGGTGCTTCAGGGTGGGAGGAAATGAGGCAAAAAAAAAAAAAGAGAGAGAGAAAGAGCTTTGCACAGGATCACTGGGGCCACTCTGAGAACTCTGTCATGTTGTATATAATTGAGAGTCTTTGAAGAATGAAGGTCGTGCAAGCCAACTTTCTGAAATGTAGTAAATACCTAAGTTAAGCCTGGGCATTGCTGGGAGTTCAAAACTAGTCTGGGGACATACATGGAAAGTGTGTGGAGTGTTTCCATTAGAAGTGTGTATGCATGTGTGCATGTTTACGATGGGGAGTGGGGTTTAGGGTTAGTAAAGAGCACATTGGGACAGAGCTCATCCCATCAAGTGCCTTCTCTGGGCACAGTAAGACTGACACATGGCCGCTCCTTAGGTGAGAAAATGGAAGAATCTGAAACTCAGTCTCAGCACCGTAGCTCATACTAGAACTCCCTTCTATCGCAGGCAGCTAGATAAAGGTCAAGTTCCAAATAGGAGAATGAGCTGTACATAGTAACTGAACGGGCTGTTCCGACATACTTGTAACACATTGGGCTCCTTGTGAGAGAGCAAGGTCTACGGGAGACAGAGCCAGTCTTCCCTTTTCTGTTACAAACCACTGCAGATGGTGGTGCTCACAAGGGGGCTCAGGGGTGCTGCATGCAGAGAGAGACTATGCCCAACAGAGGGGGAGGAGAAAAGAGGACAGAGCAGCATGAGGGCGCCACCATGCCCAGCAGAGAAGTGGCAGCAGGCAGGTGCCAAGGGAACAGACCTTCAGAAGATTCAAGAGTCCTTGGGGAGCTAGACTGGGCAGGGGGCTGGGCATTCTGCATTAGGAGATGGCTATGGTGTGCCTAAGACATTCGGGGCTGGATACTATTAGCATCCAGAGAGGAGGATCCTAAGAGAAGTGTAGGCTACAGAAAGAACATTTAGCTGGTAATACAGGAAAGGAAACACAGGCACAAAGATTGGTTGTGAGGCTACCAGAAGGTTCTAAGTAAGGAATGAGGAGGACAGGCATGAATTCGGGGTAGGGCTAAGGGAATATAATCAAGGATGGTATGAGGCAGAAAGTTACCTTTTCGGCCACCTAAAGAAACTAATGATGAATGTCTTGTGGTATTTGCCATCCAAGGCTGGCAGTGAGAGAAGCAATGATCAGAAGTGTCTAAAAGGGAGCCCTGGTCCCCATGTGACCTTGCTTATGATGACTTAGCTAGGATGAGTTGGGGGTAGGAAGGTCCTCCCTATAGGAAGTGCTCTTCCAAAGTTCCATTTCTTAGAGGAACTGTGACTTCTTTACTGAAAAGGGGGAATAGAGCTTCCTTTGGGCCCCCCTTTGGGCCTTCCTTGGAAAGGGAGAACCCTTCCCTTCTGCAGGCACCAGGCAGCTGGCTCCCTAGACCACACCTGTAAACTGCTGTCATTCACACAGACCAGTTGGCATCACCCACTTCCAAAGTCACATTCACATGCACCAAAATGAGAGAATAAACACTGGGAAGGCCAGGAACATGAACGATCTCAGCAAAGCATCCTGGGAAGATGGGAAGATGGCAGAGAACTGGCAGGGGTTGGAGGGTAGGGAAAGGGCAAAGGTTCTTTTTCTCTTGCTACTTCATGGCTCCGTCATGTTCTCTTATCCTCAGTCAAGTCTATTTATTAACCCATGGTATTGTGGCTGCTGGAGAATTAGTGTCAGACTCTGGAATATGCCAAGTGATAACAGGTCTGTTAAGGGATCCACCTAGCATGACCCAGGATAGGGTCTTATGAATGATTCAACCAGAGCTGGCACATCCTGCAGTTATACACTATAATAAGAGCATACCACATGATTGAGACTGTGGTTAGAGACGCCCCCAAAACAAACCAAGACAAAGAAAAACAGAAGCTATTCACAAGTTGACTGATATTACATTGATGGTGACATAGAGTAAAATGATCTAAGTGCTCTGCCAGAAACCAGGATAAGCCTCGAAGTACATGACACTCATGTATGTGCCCAGAGTCTTCAGACCCACATCTACATAAAAGGCTATTTGTTTGCCTCTTTAGTTAGTGATATCCATAGGTTTTCCGGTAGAAGTAAAATCAGATGTCATTTTAAAGGATTGGCTGATTCAGGGGTGCCTGGGTGGCTCAGTCGGTTAAGCATCTGACTTTGGCTGAGGTCATGATCCCAGAGTTGGTGAGTTTGAGCCTCGCATAGGGCTCTGGGCTGACAGCTCAGAGCCTGGAGCCTGCTTCGGATTCTGTGTGTGTCTCTCTCTCTGCCCCTTCCCTACTCATGCTGTCTCTCTCTGTCTCCCCCCCCCCCTCTCTCTCTCTGTCTCTCTCTCTCTCTCTCAAGAATAAATAAACATTAAAAAATTTAAAAAAAAAGGATTGGCTGATTGAGGTAGTAGTAGTTTTAGAAGAAAATTAAAATTAGAAGGGTACCAACAACTTACCACTTATTGTATTTTCATATACCTCTTTGATTTATAAAATTAGACAAGCTGAACTCTTCTTTTGGGACTGAATAATAAACATGACTTTGTGACTGCCAAGTTCTGCCTCATCTTTGGTCCAAAAGAAGGCATAGCACAGAAAGAGCACAGATTGAGACACTTTCTAAAGTTTACTTGATTATTTTGAGAGAGCATGAGCACAAGCAGGAGAGGAACAGAGAGAGAGGGAGAGAGAGAAAGAATCCCAAGCAGGCTCCACACTGTCAGCACAAAGCCTGATGCGAGGCTCCAACTCATGAACCGTGAGCTGAAATTAAGAGTCAGGCGCTCAACTGACTGAACCACCCAGGCGTCCAAGATGTTTTCAATGATAATGATGGCCAACCCACTGCCACTATCAGAAGATTGCCCCTTTGATTCCACAAATTTAGTTTGATACAGTTTTCAGTCATTTACATAATTCTAAGCTTCTCTACCCTCCACTATTTTGTTTGTTCACTTATTTATTTTCGCAAGTTCTGCTTCAGCTCTTACAATGTAGTTGAAATCAACTCAGAGAGAATTAATTGCTTTTTTCAGGAAAGCCTTGTGATTTCGGTCTGTGCTTTGAAGTGATATAATTATGGCAACTGTGTTAACAGATCAAAAAGCACTGCACCAAAATGTTTACTGGAATCCCACTGTGTAGCGAAGGACATTCCAGAAGGACAGCTTGGTTCTGGGTGCTGTGGGATTCTGCTCCCAAATATGCCAGTCTGAAATAAGACCACCTTGCAAATATCTATTTCAAGGGAGGCAGATGAGAAACTTAACCAATGACACTTTAATACCCACTAAGACTTTGTTTCAATTGACAATTCACAATTTGTCTTAGAGGGCAGAGTGCTGGCATTGCATACCTACTTTGCATAGTATCAGAACCAGTACTTATTTTCATTTGGGCTCCAGGAATATGTGACTTGTTATTGACAGGAAACACATTGTTTTCAATTCTTTCCTGCTTTGATCCTACTCCATTTCCTCTGTGTGTGTGTGTGTGTGTGTGTGTGTGTACACACGGGCACTGTGATTTGCTCTTGGCCCCTTTAATCTGGCTGCTTCTTGAACAATAGTCAGTAGGAGACACTAAGTGGAGGAGGGAGAACCCTTCCCTTCTGCAGAATGTTCTTTAGCTTATAAACAGCATCTTTTCTCATCTTCCAAGTCAGAGTCCATTGCTGCTAACAAAACAGAATCTGGTATGTCCCAGAAAGAAATGGCTGCTATAGCCATGGGGCAACTTGCCAAACAGAAATGCAAGAACAGGACCCATAACTTGGAATATACAATAGATTGAAAACCCAGAATTTTAAAATAGGACCTCCTTCATAAAATCCTTTCTTGGGATGCCTAGCATGACCACAAGGCTGTGAAAGCAACCAGACATAGGGAGTAAACTGAACAGTGACCAGAGGGCAGAAAGGGAATTCTAACCACGTTGTGGCAAGGCTTGGCTTTTAGAGAAATTGTGGAGAAACACAGTTTTCTAGACGCACCCACCCTTTAACATGGCCACAGGTGGAACTGGCCATGAAATGCCCTGTTGAGAAGCTCCCATTGGTACAGAATAAAGTCCATGTTCTCATGACTGTGAGATCATGACCTGAGGTAAATCCAAGAGCTGGATGCTCAACCAATTGAACCACCCAGGTGCCCCTGTTCTTCAGTTTCCAGTCACAGCTCTCATTTCCTTCTAAGCTCTCACCTGTGATGCCTCTGACACCTATATTTCTATAGAACAGTCTTCACAAAGATTTAGGTATTCTTTAAGACAATTCATGGTTTTTCTACCGTGTTTCTGACTTATTTCAGAGCCTCCACTAGGTGAGTCATCAATACCCATTTTCCTACAAACAGCCTGTTCCAGACAATCTCGTATTTTTTTTTTATCATGCTTCTCCAAATTCTTCCAACTTCTGCCCACTGCCCAATTCCAAAGCCACCTCCACATTGCACGTGTCCCACAGCTGCATCCCATGTCCTGGTACCAAAATCTGTATTAGCTCTTATTGCAGCTATAACATATGGAGGCCGATTTAGCAGTTTAAAACAAAGCTATTATCTTATAGTTTTGTTCCATAGGTGAGAAGTCCAACATGGATTTAAACAGGCTAAAAACTAAGGCTATGTTCCTTTCTAGAAGCTTCAGGAGAAAAGAAATTTCCTTGCCTTTTCCAGCTCCTAGGGGCCACCAATATTCCTTGACTCTGTCCCTCTTCCTCCAGTTTTCTTCATTCATCGGCACTACATCTTTCTGACCTTTCTTACATGGTAACGTCTGCTTTGAACCTGACTCTAACAAGGCTCTTCACTTTGTTAAGTACTTAGTTGATGAGGTTAGGTCCACCTGGGCAATCCCAGAAAACCTCTACATCTCAAGGTTCTTGACCTTACTCAGATCTGCAAAGACCCTTTTTCCACATCATGTAACATAGTCCCATGTTCCAAGGATTAGGGCATGGACAACTGGGCGACATTATTTTGGGGTACATTAATGCCTACTGCATTATCACTTACTTTGAATTTTATAGGATTTGGTACACAGCGTGTGAAGAATGGGTCATAACAAAAGTTATTTTTTAGTAGAGATGACAAAAAGATGGTCAAATTAATGATCATTTTCACGCACTGTGTTTTCATTTCTACTCCGTGTCTACTTTTTAACGTGTTAATATGGATTCTAGCAAGATTAGGCATAGGACAATGATGTCAATACTTTAGATTTTATAGAGTTTTATAGAATCCACTGTGCTTTCAGATCTCAATGATGACATAATTACATCTTTTGATATGTTTACATTGTGATATGTATTTCCTACGTTCAACGTGTTTTCTGTCCTGCTATCCAGACAAGAAGAATATGGCATACAGTGAATGTGAAATTGTTTACTAAATTAATCCAATTTATGCTGTAAGTAAAAAAAATATTTTGTTTACAAGTTAACTTCAGTTACTGTTATTAAGGATTTAACCTTAAAGCGCTTGACCTTTAAATACCAACTCAATGCAGATGCACTATTTGTAACTTATGATGGCAGCAAAATGAGATGACTACTTCTATTATTTTTAATTTAAAGGTAAGAAAAACTCTGCCACATAGACTTCAGGTAACTCTGTCAAAGTTTTGCAACTGGTTAGTAACAAATCTAGGTTTAAACTCAGAAAGTGGGGGTGCCTGGTTGGCTCAGTCGGTTAAGCGTCGGACTTTGGCTCAGGTCATGATCTCACGGTTTGTGAGTTTAAGCCCTGCGTCAGACTCTGTACTGACAGCTCAGAGCCTGGAGCCTGCTTCTGATTCTGTGTCTCCCTTTCTCTCTGTCCCTCTCCTGCTTGCATTTTTTTTTCTCTCTCTCTCTCAAAAATGAATAAACATTAAAAACAAACAAACCCAGAAAGTGTGACTCCAGAGTCTATGCTCTTGACCATGATGCTTGGCAGATTCCTAATGAGATGATATACTGTTGACTGTAGCTGTATAATTAGGTAACCCTAATGTAAGCTGGGCTCCTCATTGTCCAGACTGAGCAGAGGCTCACTTTTAAAAAAAGCATAGTAATTTTGTTGTGTCCAAACACACTGCCATCAAAATGTCAAGTATAGTTAATATATCAAAGACATAACAAAGGAAGGCTTGCAAGACATCACAAAGGTTCTCTTAAAACAAATCTCTCAAACTCTCTTACATGCTTAACTGATGCCTCCAACATCTATAAAAATATTCTGCTCCTTTCCTGCTGTGTAACCAAATTTGTGTGTGTGTGTGTGTGTGTGTGTGTCTATGTGTGTGTGTGCGCACAAACACACACATGCAATAAATCCCCAAGTTCAATGAAGAAAGCAAAGAGAATCAAAATGCTTGGTTCATAACCCTTGAGCTGTAATTAGCATTTTTACTTTTAAAATAAATGGATTATGTCTACATGGGAGTTAAGTCTCCATCAAGTTCTGAAAATTCAGATTCCAAGTAGAATTTAGAGATTACATTAAGAAAAAAATCTCAGGTTTGAGTTGAAAGATCATTAAAAACTCTTCTAAGATTTCGGGCACCTCAGTGGCTCAGTCACTTAAGCATCTGGAGTTGGGCTCAGGTCATGATCTCATGGTTCATGAGTTCGATCCCATGTCGGGCTCTGCACTGACAGCTCAGAGCCTGGATCCTTCTTCAGATTCTGTGTCTCCCCCTCTCTCTGCTCATCCCCTACTCATGCTCTCTCTCTGTCTCTCAAAAAATAAATAAATGTGAAAATTAAAAAAAACTCTTCTAAGACTTAAAAAAATTATTAACCTATTAACACATTATCTGTCTCCAATTAAGCTACTGAACACCTCTGGATTTCAGTTATTGTGGACTGAGGAGTGAAAGGATTGGACCAGAAAAATCTTAAGGTCCCTTCACACATGAACATTTTGCCATTTTTTGGTTAAATAACTCTTACTACAGTGGGTTCTACAAATTCATTTTGAAATACAGCCAAGAAATGGGAAATTCTAACTATTAAGTTTTCATGTTATTTGCAACTTAATTGTAAGTTTTATTGCAACAGGATACAGAATGGGATTTTGAGTTCTCTTAGAATTTCATTTAAAACTTCTAACTGAGGAAACTGGAAAATCATTTCTACCATATTCTGAAAAAAAATTAGACACAGGTCTACAAACCCCTGTAAAATGTCCAGTGCCCCTCACACCTACAAGCTGATGCAAGAGAAGGCAAGAGATCCATGACAGAGAGGAAACTTCCTGAAGGATCTTTCATAGTTGAGAAGAACATTGTGGCATTTACCTTTCTTCCCTGGGTTTCCAGTTCACTGCCACCAGATCAAATGAGGAAGGCCAAGAAAGTTACTGGTTAAAAAACAAACAAACAAACAAACGAACAAACAAAACAGGGTTGTCTTCCAGAAGAGGAGATTTCTAGCTCATCATCAGCACCCTGCCCCATAATTCATGAGCTGTAGAAACAGGTAGGCCTGCCCCATGCTGCTACCAGAAAAGAAAGAGCATAACATAGTTCTTGGCAGAGCTCAGGGGTCTTGGAGTTTAAAAGCATATATGGACACAAGACTCCTCTTCTGTAGAAGACGAAGGTGGGAACATGTTTGGAACTACCCTCAATATAAAATGAGGAGAGAGGACAACAACTGGGGCAAATTGTACTTCTAGAGTTTAGAAAAGCAGAGTTTCCCATAAATCAACTCAATGCTCAAGAAGGCAACTGGGCTCAAAGCCTTTTGAAAGGACCTCTCTGCACAGATGTGGGGAACACAGAGACACACTAACTGGGGCAGGAGCTGGGGAAAGATCCTAAAATGTCCAGTTAGAGACTATCTCACCCCATCAGGGATGTGTTGTACAATGTGGGGGACCCTGTGGAGAGGGTGTCTACTCTATTGAACCTCATGAAAAAGCTAGCATTTCAATGCTCGCCATGATACAGAATATTTGACAGGTAATAGAAGTGAAAGAGCATCAGGGAAGGAAGGAAGGAAGGAAGGAAGGAAGGAAGGAAGGAAGGAAGGAAGGAAGGAAGGAAGGAAGGACGAAGGAAGGAAGGAAGTGGGGAGGGAGGGAGGGAGGGAGGGAGGAAGGAAGGAAGGGAGGAGGGAGGGAGGGAGGGAGGAAGGAAGGGAGGAAGGAAGGAAGAGAAGAAGGAAGGAAGGAAAGAAGGAAGGGAGGGAGGAAGGAGGGAGGAAGGAAGGGAAGGAGAGAAGAAGGAAGCAAGGAAAGAAGGGAGGAAGGGAGGAAGGAAGGAAGGGAAGAAGGAAAAGAGAGAGGCAGAAGAAAGACAAGACAACCTCTACTCCTTTACCTGTCACTATCCCCCACCTTATGCTTTTTTTTGAATGATTAAGGAAAGAGATGCATCAAGCATTGAGAGGAACAGATCATCCCCTCCCCTATCCCACTCCCTGCCCTGGCTATGGCATCACCAGCTGGGCCAGATCTGGTGAGGAAGAAGTTAGGAATTGGATGAATGCTTTATAAGTTCCTACTTAAATTGGACTGAGGTGTTTTGTTTTGTTTTAACCTTCACTGATCTAATACTCTCAAGTACCCAGAAAAGATCTGAGGGCTGCCTGAGATAATTACTCAGATTAAAGAAGGACAGAGAGTATTTAAAAGAAGTGATCTGAACATAAAGCTTGTACCTGATCTCACCCGAGGGAGTCCGCCCATTCAATACATTAGTTGATTACCCTTGAATCTTTTCCTCTTTAATGATTTTTCATTCATATTAGGGGAGGGGTGGAGAAAATGGGGATCAGCTTTTACTTTTGTTAAAACTTCCATTTAAGAAGACAAGGAGGTATCACTATTGAATATTTTCTCCACAGCTGCTTTAAGGAGAGACCCGAGCTAGATGGAAAATGAGTGAAGTCTTTCCTGGTGCTCTGTGTCAAAGGCTACATTTGATTCTTTCCTTGGACTAATAACCAGGACAGAGAATTTCTACAAGCTCATTATATGTGCCATGGTTAGCACATAAAAAACACAGAATGAGACAGAAGACGGGATGGCGCAAAGTCTCTTTGGTTTAAACTTCTTTAAAAAAAATGAAAAAAAAATGGCGGTATTTTAGTATGATAATGGAACACTAGTAAAAACACTATAAAAATATTTTATACAGTTTGATGTAGGAGCAATAAATGTGTTCTACTACATTTTGCTTAACCTGGATGCAATGTAAGTCAGACTTTTTCCTCAATGCATAAAGATTTATTTATCATGAACAAGGAATATAATAAAATCATGGCAAAAGAGTGGATATTTTCATATAAAACAATGACTTCCTACCCAGCCACTCACCTCAGCTTTAAATATATTTATGGGTATTAAAGGACCCCCTTTTATCTCTCTGAACTTCAGGCTGTATTCTACGTTGCTATATATGAGAGCATTCATTTCCACTATGAATTTCCACTATGTTCATACAAATAGCCAAATGATGATAGAAAGGCTGGGTTTGAACTTCTAGTAGGTGCATTTGAATAGCGTCTGCTTTCTTTCCCTTTGCAGGGCTCTTCAGGGAAATGCCTTGCCCCTGTAGGAAACCTGCCTGCAAGGGAGCTCAGGGTGGATGCCCCAATGGAGATGGGCTGGAAGCCCCATCCTACTGAGAATAACATGGTAGGAGACTGACCACAGAAGAGGCCAGCAGACTTCTCTCCATTCCCACCTAGAACATAGCCTTGCTTATGAACGGCACCCTTGAGAGACTTTATTTTCCCCATTCTTGGCAAGTTGCCCATTGCGACGCATTAAGCATTTCTGAATACATCCCCAGAGTTTCAGTATTTTGCACTGAGGTCTGGATATGGTGGGGGACATCAGAAAGAACCCTAGAGTGATCAAAGTGTAGGATGGCATGCCTGATGCCTTAGTATCTTTGAGCCTCAGTTTACCCACAGTGAAATCATGGTTCTCCAAGGTCTCTTCAGCTCCACCACTTAAATTGTTGAGTGAAAATGGTGGAAAGGAACACAACCAAAACAATGAAATAACACACGTTCACAGGAAATGAACCTTCCCAAGGAGCAGGCAGCAGGGAGTATGGAGGAGGGGTTAGGAAGGAAGAGAATTTCAATGCAGCTATAATTTATACCCACAGCATAGAAATTTAGTCAGTGAATCCTGAGCAAATTTAAGATTACAGAAATAATGTAATTCAAGTGCCTGTCAACTAGTGAACAGTAATGTGGAATAGCAATTTATATATAATAATTTATACATATGAATTTTCATATATAATTATATGTTCTCATACAATAGAGCATTATAATTGTTATAAGTATATAATTACATATAATGGCATGATAACGTAGGATACATACTACAGCTACAGTTTATATATTATTTGAAGTCTCAATTCTTTTAGATCTGGAATTATAAATCCATACATTAAACAAAATACTCTTATATTACCTACGTGAGCAGCCATCCTTCAGATTTTACTAGCAAAGAAAGATACTACAAGACACCATCAAAGAAAAAAATAATGGGTGCTAATAAGAATTTGGCAAGAGACTTCAAATATTCCAGAATGAGTTATAGACCATAGGTCAGGCACTTCAAGTGCCTGTCTTTAAACTCCATTGACTTTTCCTCAAAACACAGCTTTATCCTGCCTAGTCAAGAAAGAAACTAAACTAATAAGCACTGCCAGAAAGCAGAAATGTAGTCCAACTAAGGGCAGACAGGTAACAAGCAGGACATTGTCAGGTGCACAGTAGACCTCGGGGTTGCGTTGTTTGGTTGCCTGAGGCAGCCATGCAGCGGAGGAACTAAAAGCATAGGGGGTACACACCTGTTTAGAGTACTGATACACTACAGCCAAGAGCCAGGTGTACTGTTGGTCAGCGGCTTCCTCTGCCCATTAGCTCTGTTCCTTCTGGTGCCTTTCCTCTTGTCCCCTCAGTGCCTCTCAACCCATTTCATGGTCACATTTGAGCCACTGCGCAGACCAGTAGGCACACCACCCATCATGGGCAGTTCCCTGGCAACCCATCAAGTCCATCTTGCTCAATATGGCATTATTATGGAATTGCAAGTCACAGCGAATGTGTAAGCCACTTTCATTTCTATTGGCATTCCCTGACTCCCTGACATAGAATCTGCTTCCTGCTGCTTCCCTTTAACCCTGTACCGACTGATACCACCAATAGCCTCCTGACTCTGTATGGTGCTTTATCTCCCAGAGCCACTAGTTCTTTTCTGCAGCCGGGAATTAACCATTAGATCGATCTCCAAAATTCCTGCTCCCTCTAAGACTAGCTGTAGCACCTATCTCACAGAGGGGCAGGACTCTTTGGAGCCAGCAACACTACCACAGTACCTCTAAAGCCAAAACTGGGGAGGGGATGGTGTCAGACATGAAAGTAAGATCTGAAAAAGAAGCAAAGTCAGAAGCAGGTTAATCGCAGGCCAACACAGGTTCGAGTCCAACAATCACCATCTAAGGGAAGATGGATGTGTTTTGCCATTGTTGCAAGCTCAGGTTAAACCACGCTTAATAGAACTGTCCTGAGCCATTTGGGGGTCTTTTGATTAAGGAGCTGGGGTTTCCAAAGTCAAAATCACCTTGGAAGAGGGTTGCTTAGCGGAGAGTCAACGGAGAAATGATTCCCAGAGGGAGTCTGAAGGCCAGGTGATGTAAGCTTTGCAAAAAGTGTATTCCTCTGAGCTGGGTTTGAGACATTACACAGCTGGCTTCCCAGAAAAAAAAAAAAAATGAGATCAATAACCTTCTAAATGTCTGCAGTCCAGACAAGCCTCTATTTTCTTTCTATGTCTACAAGATCCCAATGAATGGGCTATGTCTCAAAGGCAGAAAGTTATGGTGGCAGCAAAGGGTCAGCTAGGGTTCACTAGGAAGACAGATGAAGGCATGAACCAAGGGCCAGAAAGAAAACAAAACAAAACCCAAAACCGTCTGGGAAGACATTGCAGGGATGCAGCCCTTCTGAAAAGCCCCTTCTGGAAGGCATTTGCTGCTCTCAGAGGGCTTTAGCCTAAGCCCAGAATCTGGAATTTATTCCATAAACATTTACAAAGTAACTGCAGTGATTCAAAGAGCACCCCAAACCATTCCTTTCCTCACCTTCCTTTCGTGCATGTGTGTATCGCATCTCAGATACAACCATGATCCTCACGTGTGAATATATACATATTTGTAAATTGCATACATGAGCCTTAATACTATAACAACTTTATGGGAGCATGTTTTAAGTGGCTGGGCTAGAAAGCCGTATGTATTAAATATTTATACACATGTTTTTGTTTTTAAGTTAGTTTATTTTTTATTTTTTTAATGTTTATATTTGAGAGAGAGAAAGAGACAGAGTGTGAGTGGGGGAGGGGCAGAGAACGAGGGAGACACAGAATACGTGGCAGGCTCTGGGCCTAAATACAGGACCTGAACTCATGAACCGCAAGATCGTGACCCAAGCAGAAGTCAGACGCTTAACCGACTGAGCCACCCAGGTGCCCCATTTTATTTATTTGTTTATTTAGAGCACGCATGAACAGGGAAGAGGCAGAGAGAGAGAGGGGGAGAGAGAATCCCAAGCAGGCTCCTAGTTGGCAGCACAGAGACAGATATGGGGCTTAAACTCATGAACTACGAGACCACGACCCAAGCCGAAATCAAGAGTCAGCAGCTTAACCGACTGAGCCACCCAGGTGCTTCCCCCCACCCCTGACCCCTGACCCCAGAGGTGTTTTAGATGCCAGAACAGGGCTGAGGTGACCTCTCACTCCCAAAAGCAGTTCTGGTTCTGTCTTCTAGGTTGGGACTCTGCACAGATGTCACAGGCTAAAAAGAACCTTATTGCTAAAAAAGGATTTATAATAATACAGATCTGAAAGTTCTATAAGGTACCATAACCATACCTCCTATAAATCAAAAACTCCCCTGGCTGCTTCCATCTGGGGGGCTCCTGATAGATGAAGAAATGCTAAAATTGGTTACAAAAATGATAAATTATAGAAGATGTGTGAATATCCCTTAGTGCTATCAATGTTTCTCAATGTTGCATGCATAAACTTATGGGAGACAGTCTCTCTATTGGAGATCCCTGGTTAATATAAGACCTAGGCTGGATGGTTTTCTGGTCTCCCTTCAAATCTCACCCTCAGGATAATACCTGGTCTCTGCCAGCTTCCCTACTCTATGTATCTATGCATCATGGATAACCTTTGCTTCCACGAATGGAATATTCCAGTACAATCATTCCACAGAAAAGCTCCTCTGTTCAAGGACCCAGAGACCTCTTAAGAGTTCTTTACGTGTTTCTGTTACATCTTTCTAGATATAACCTTACAAAGGGCGTTAACAGGGTTGCTTTATTTCGAGAAACATCCTTTCGACAATCAAAATATTTAATTAGCCCAAATCCAATAAAATAAAGAAATATGAATAGTCTTAATTTGCAGTAATGGGAGCTGACAACTGTTGCAGTCTGTTTTTAATCAACGCTGCTTATTTCATGAAAGATGAAAATATAGTAAAGTATTTCATTTTTAAACCATCTAAGCACTGAAAAGAGCAATGAAATAGTATGAATCCTAAATGCTGAAAACAGTCCCTTTTTTTTAAGACAGAGTGAGAGATGTAAAATAGAAGTGAGAGATGTGAAAGAAAGAAAGAAAGAAAGAAAGAAAGAAAGAAAGAAAGAAAGAAAGTCTGCCTCAGCTGGGTTGTATAGCATAAAGCTGTTTATTTTTGAGAGAGACAGAGCTTGAGTGGGGGAGGGGCAGAGAGAGGGAGACACAGAATCCCAAACAGACTCCAAGCAGTCAGCACAGAGCCTGACACAGGGCTCGAACTCAGCAACCGTGAGATCATGACCTGAGCTAAAATCAAATGCTTAACCAACTGAGCCACCCAGGCGCCCCTTAAACTGTTTAATTATGTTCCATGGCACACAGTAAACTTGCCATTTTTTTTCAATGTTTATATATTTTTGAGAGAGAGAGCAGGAGTGCAAGCAGGGGAGGGGCAGAGAGAGGAGGAGACAGAGGATCCAAAGCAGGCTCTGCACTGACAGCCCAAAACCCAGTACGGGGGTTCAAACCCACGAGCCATGAGATCATGACTTAAGCTGAAGTAGGATGTTTAACCCGCTGAGCCACCCAGGCTCCCCGGTAAACTTGCCTTTTAATAGCTTTGTAAAATAAGTGTTGGCACCCCATTTGACCAGATACCCAAAGCGCTGGAATTATTTTATTAGGTGCCTGCAACCAGTGAGTGTTGTTTGAATTAATTGGCATCACCAGTTATAACGAACCATTTATGGGAATGTGACCCACAACAAGGAGAGGAGACCAGGTGTTCAGGTGTTCATGTCTTCATGGGGTAGAGACATTTGGAAGCCATGAAGCATGGATAAGAGGACTCTGATTCCTGTTGGCTCCCATTCTAGGATTCCTACACTGGGGTCACTTATACCTTCTAATTCCAGTGATTTCATGGTCTGTGAATCAAGCTAGGCTGTGGGTACACAGGGCAGCAATCAAACCCATGGGGTCTTGCTAGAGAACCTAGCCTCAGGGACGTGCTCAACCCTGCTAGGAAATTCTGTCAAGTGCAATCCTCTCTACTTAGAGCAGATTTTTCCATTTTAGATCTTCCTGGATCATTAGGGCTTAACCCCTAGAGGAATGGATCTTTGGCACTTGGGGACCTAACCCTCATGGTTTGGAGGGCTCTCTAGAGTACCCAAAGACCTAAGCCATGTAGCAACTTACCATTTTGCTACATTTGACTCTTAGGCTCCAAAGTTCCATATGCAAGAGGGAGTCATTTAGCAAGGGAGCGGGCCTTTTCCTACCTATACCGCTGGCTGGCTATTTTTGTCCTACACTTCTGCTACCTTGGCAGTAACGTTCGGGTGGTACCATTCATATTCTTGTTGAAAAGAAAATCTTCTGCTGGTTCAGCGAGGAAATGAACAGAAAATAATCCAAGTCCAAAGCATAGTTCTTGGCCAGAATTTTTTTTTAAAACAAGTTTTGAAGAGGGAACAGCTATATTAGAAAAGGCAACCCGGTGTATAGAGGTGGTAAGAAATTCAGGGGTTGCCAGGAGCTGCCAGGAGAGAGGGAGGCGGAAGGGAGAGGAATGAGTAGGGGGAGCCCAAGGCATTTTTCCAACAGTGAACATAGTCTCTATGATACTGTAATGGAGAGTATATGCCAGTAAGTATTTGGTAAAAGCCATAGAACTGGACAACCCAAAAGTTGACCCTAATGTAAACTAGGGGCTGCAGTTAATAATAATAATGTATCAATACTGGCTCATCAATGGTCACAAATATACCACTCCAAAGCACGGAATTAATAGGAAAGCTATGTGTAGGGGGAGGGGCAAACATAGGAACTCTGCGCTTTCGGCTCAGTTTTCCTATGAATGTAAAACTACCCTAACAATAAAGAATATTCATATTTTTTAAAGTTAGTTTATTTATTTATTTATTTACTTACTTACTTACAGCGTGAACATTGTGGGGGAGGGGCAGAGAGAGAAGGAGAAAGAGACAATCCCAAGCAGGCTCCGAGCGGTCAGCGCAGAGCTGGACATGGGGCTCGATCCCACAAACCACGAGATCATGACCTGAGCCAAAATACAGAGGTAGAGGCTCAACCGATTGAGCCACCCAGGTGCCCCTAAAGAATATTCATTTTAAAAATTGCATCAGAAGGTGGCTCTGATCTACACACCAGGGCCAACTACATAAATACTGTAGAAACAGAAAAATGATCCAGGAAACCATTTTAGCAAGTGCTTACACCCTGTGCAAAAGCAGTTTATCAAATTAGAAATAAAATGTTCATCAAAATTAAACATGTAGTTATGAAAAAATAAATAAACAAACCCTTTCACTGAACAGCCATACTGGCAGATGGCCCAAACAAATATTTCTATGAAGCAACGAGTAAAACGTCTGGAATGACCATTTCCATGTGTAAATTTTAGGAAGCGTTTTCGTAAATGTTCCATGGTGTGAAATTAACAGGGGAAGGGCCACTTAACTGCAAAAACCTATCTCCAGAGTTGAAGACAGGAAATGCACATATATTAAAGGAAGATGCCTTTTGCAAATGTGCATATCCAAAGGGAAGAAGCTGTGAGTCTAAAGAAATCTGAGGGTAGGTCATCTCCTCTGATACCTGACAGCTACACCCTAGAACTTTGGGTCACCTTCACGAGCTGCCGTGATATGCTTTAAACTGCCATGCAATATATTTCTTCTTCACTTTCATCTTTGTCCACACATCTGAATATCTTATCACAGTAACAGTTTTTGCTAATTTAGGTTCCTAGCAAAAGATGATCGGGTAGTAAAGGGTTGGGCTTATTTTAGTAGCTGTCGTTAATAGCTACAGGCAGACAAAAGACGTAAGCCTATATATCTAGAATTGTTAAGGGTCTGAAAAGTAACATTAAGAATCTTCTAGTGGGGCGCCTGGGTGGCTCAGTCAGTGAACATCTGACTTCGGCTTGGGTCATGATCTCAAGGTCTGTGGGTTCGAGCCCCACATCGGGCTCTGTGCTGACAGCTCAGAGCCTGGAGCCTGCTTAGGATTCTGTCTCCCTCCCTCTCTGCTCCTACCCTACTAGTGCTCTCTCTCTCTCTCTCTCTCTCTCTCTCTCAAAGATAAATAAACATTAAAAAAAATTTTTTTAAAAACAATCTTCTACTTCTGGGGCGCCAGGATGGTACAGTTGGATAAGTGTTCAACTCTTGATTTCGGCTCAGATCATGATGTCACAGTTTGTGAGATCGAGTCCCGTGTCAGGCTCTGTGCTGACAGCACAGACACAGAGGCCGCTTGGGATTCTCTCTTTCCCTAGCTTTCTGCCCCTCCCCGACTCTCGAGCACACTCTCTCTCAAAAACAAATAAATAAACATTTTAAAAAATTCTTCTGTTGTTCCATGGAGAGGGGAAACCAAATGTACCTTGAAATCAATCAATTGAGGGTTCTTGAAGACCTTGGGAAGATCCCCTTGTGAATGCGAAGGTCCACTTGAATTTGAAGGCATCGACAACAGTCGGTGTCCCAGCAGAAGGAAATTGAAAATTCCCTTCTATTTCAGAATAAATGTTCAAATAATGAAGCTGACAGGTTCAGGAGCAATGTAAGTGGAAGCCAACTGAACAAAAACCAAGAAAATGTGTAATAGCAACTCATACTAATATCTTCTTTTTTACAGAGATCAAAATAAAATTTCCGAGAGGCAGGGGAGCTTATAAATACAATAGCAGTACAGCAGATCCAAAAAAGCATGTTTCCAGCTCAAAATGTAATTAACCAGGTACTTTGCAATTACTGACAATTGGGGTTTTCAGTCTTTACTATAGATCTTCCTTGAGCTACATAGGTTACTGAGAAAATGAGCCATGTTACATAGCAATAACAAAGGCATCACTGCAAAAAGCACCACATAAACATTGCCTTGAAAACTGGGAGGTTGCTAGGAAATTCTGTCAAGTGCAACCCTCTCCAGTTAGAGCTGATTTTTCCATTTTAGATCTTCCTCAATCATTAGGGCTTAACCCCTACAGGAATTTACAGGAGGACAGCTTACATACCTCCGCCAATATAAATTCTCCAGGGGTTCCATTCGATCCTTAGAAGGCCTCAGGCATTAGTGCTAAGAATTTTGGGCAGGGTCAGCTGTTCTGGGAAAGGGCAACACTTGTGTTCTTGACCATATGGGGGTTTGTACTTGAACAGAAGATGGAACTAGGCTGGGTCCATGAGGACATTCACATTTCCCTCTTCTATTTCTACAGAATGGATCGAGGGGGGAAAGGCTTAGTGGCAAGCCAAATCAAATGATTTGAATTATTTTAAGAAGAAGCAATTCACGGCACTGGTTGCCAAATTTAAAATGCCTGGACAGCCTGTTCAAAGAGCCAGCAGCAGGAAGAGAAGGGATCATGCCAGAAATTCATGCCAAGAAGCAGAGAGAAAGAGCTGGGGCAGCTCCCGGTCCTATAAATTAGCATCTCAATGGTCCCACACACCAGGGGGCTGAGAAAGCCATGCTGCTTCTATTTCCAACGTGGAAAGATCTTTCTTTGCATAGGAGTAGATAATACAAGGAAATAATCCATTGTGAGGTTTGGATTCTTTTTCCTCTCAATACCAAGAGCTACCGTGTGTGACGCACCTGACAGAAACCAAAACACTTTTGCATTCACTGTCTTATGAAACCTCACTACACCTTGTGAGAGTGTATGACTTCCCCCATTTACAGATGAAGAAGTGGCACTCAGGGAAAGTGTCACTGGCCCAATGTATCAACATAATAAGTAGCAGAGAGGGGCGTCTGGGTGGCTCGTCAATTGACCTGTTGAGCATCCGACTTCGGTTCAGGTCATGATCTCAGGGTCTGTGGGTTCGAGTCCCGCATCACACTCTGTGCTGACAGCTTGGAGACTGGAGCCTGCTTAGGATTCTGCATCTCCCTCTCTCTCTCTGCCCCTCCCCCACTTGCACTCTGTCTCACACTCTCAAAAATAAACATTAAAAAAAAAAAAAACTTAAAAAAAGTAAGTAGCAGGGCAAGAACTTGGAAATGTAAATCGAGCATATTGGAAATGAAACCGAACATTCATCCCTAATCCATGTGCAAACACCTTATTAGTTATGACAGTAATAAAGTGAGCACCTAGTAAATATCTGGCCCGGTGCTAGGTATTTAGCACACTTGACTGAGTCTTGATAAAACTAAGCAAAGCAGAGGGGAAGAAATGTTTATATCAACGTAAGACACAAAGTGGACAGAGGTGACATGATAATGATTTTCCAGGAGAGAGGGAGCCTGCCAAAGACAGTGAAAATAAACATTTTTTTTTTAATTCTGTGAGAGAAAGTGTGCAAGCAGGGGAGAGGGGCGGGGTGGGGGGGGGAAAGAGAGAGAGAGCAAGAGAGGGGACAGAGAGAGAGAAAGAGAATGCCAAGCAAGCTCCACACTCAGTGTGGAGCCCAATGCGGGGCTCGATCCCACAACCCTGGAATCATGATCTGAACTGAAATCAAGAACTGAACGCTCAACCTACTGAGCCACCCAGGCATCCCGAAAACAAACTTTCTAAAAGCAAAATTTTAAATTTCATCCAACTAAAAACAAAGAAGTCTCTGCCAAAGTGTGCTGGCCCCAAAGCAGCCTGTCCAGTGAGAGTCATGGTTATTACACTGTTGAGATTCTTATTTTATAAATCATTCATTGCTAAATAGAGTGACTTTAATTCCCAGAATCCAAAGAGCATCTTCATCAACCACAAATGAGACAGTAAATGAAACGCTATTTTATTTACATTTTAACCTCTTACTTCAATAACCGCAAACATGCCTGGGTTCAATCATTTTGAAATCAGTGTCCTTATCTTTTTAGGAGGAAATGTGTCAATGCCTAATGTTAAAAAAAAATAGGCAATCAATGCAAAGACACAAAATGACTTAAAAAGTTCGCACAGACTTAATGTTAATATGATTTTCTTTCAGCCAGCCATCACCCACATTTATAGAAAAGTAGAGTCTTCAGCCAGAAACTTTGCTTGTTTCCAGACTTGTGTGAGACAGGAAACTGTCAAGTGGCTGCAAAAGCAGATAGACTTTGATTGATGGGCAAGTCCAACATGAAGATATATTGGACCGTAGATCATGATGTACCTCATTTCCTGGCACATACGCGCCTTCAGGAAAAGGGAAATGAGTTTTGCTTTAAAAAGAGTATTTTGCTAGACGCAGTCCACAGTTGATGAACATAGACGTCTGTTTCACATACACCACTTCCTCTACTTCCAACTGCGCTTTATGGGAAAGGGAACTATGATTTTTATCTGCTCATTTGCATACATAGCGCCAAACCTTCAAGAGCTTATAATTTATGAAACATCCACATCTTGATACAGTCACAGTTGCTATGTCCTATCTCTCTAATTTGTAATTTTCCTGTTTTCTCTGAATACATTTTGTCAACGGTCCCTTGAAAAAAATTTAACCTTTAAAAATGGAACCTTATTTTAGCACGGATCCTGTACCCCGGAAACAGAGTCTCTAAGAAAATGACATATTCTACAAATGTTGAAGTGTCCCATGTCTATGAGTAGAGTGATACTCTTTCTTTTAAAAATTTTTGTAATGTTTATTTTTGAGAGAGAGAGACAGAAAGGGAGCGGGGTAGGGGCAGAGACAGGGAGACACAGAATCCAAAGCAGGCTCCAGGCTCCGAGCTGTCAGAACAGAGCCCAATGCGGGACTCGAACCCACAAACTGTGAGATCATGACTTGAGCTGAAGTCCAGTGCTTAACTGATTGAACCACCCAGGCGCCCCTGAGTGATATTTTTTCATTTGTAATGTGTTTTAAAACTTTTAATGTGCTTTAGAGGTTTTTGTTTTGTTTTGTTTTGTTTTTAATGGAGAAAAGAAAACTCGACTGATCCTTTCTGCGCTGCTAAACTGTTCTTCCACAAAGACGTTCCTGAGAGGCAGTCCTGTGTTCGCACAGGGTCTTTCGTTCATTGTGTGGAGCGCGGTCACTGGAGCACTATGGTTTCTGTGCATGGCAGTGAATCCTCTCTCTCCCACTCCCTCCCCCTCCCTGCCTGCCTTCCACCTTCCCTTTCTCTCTTGTGTTAGTGTGTACACACAGGAGGGTCCATTGCCAAAGGGTGGAAAAGAGGACTTAAAATCTCACTAAGGGAACAGACTAAGAATTCTCAAATAAGACCAGGACACGATGTGCTGGCTCTACAGCTGTCTGCCTTTCTCATTCATGCACTGATGTTACTGGGCACTTCCTCCGACTGGAGGACTCGATGGGATATCTGCCCTCCATGACAGAGTCTGACTCAAATCCCGCCTTCAAGCTGTCTTCGTCTCGGTAAGGGCACTGGGACATGCATGCAATCGTCCAGACCTAACGCTGCCAATGCTAGAGAAGGGGCCACCAAAAGCTTGAAGAGAGGGTGGTTCCTGCAACTTGAAAGTCACAAGAAGGACTTTGAGAAAGGAGTCATATCGGGTTGAGCCTTCAGGACAGCAGAGATGTTCTCCCTACCTGGTGTGCCTTTCCATCTCTATGTCACCTTTCAAAATCCAGCCTGTCTCTTCAAGGTTCTGTTTGGACTCTATTTGTAAAGCCATTCCTGATGCCACATCAGAAACTGTTCACATATTCTTTCCATGTTTTTGTTCTAATATTTAGAGACAGAAAGAACAATCAGGAGAAGGGCAGAGAGAGAGACAGAGACAGAGACAGAGAGAATCTTAGGCAGACTCCACGCTCAGCACAGAGTCCGACATGGGGCTTGATCCCACAACCCTGGGATCTTGACCTGAACTGAAATCAAGAGTCAGATGCTCAAGTGACTGAGCCAGGTGCACCTCCATGTTTTTGAGCCAGGAGTCATTCTGCACCTTCTCTCCTGTAGCATCTATCACATTCTTTCTTGTGTTATACTTGCCTGGCACTTAATGGTTGGCTCTGCTGGACAGCTAGCTCTCCCTGGCCCTCCACATTCCTTTTGGCATCTAGTCTGGCAGGGTATCATAGTTCCCTAGGGGATCTTTCTGACAAACCTATGAATGGCTTCATTTGCCCTACTCTTCATTATGTCCACTGGTCCATAATCACACCTTCTTGCCCTTTCTGCAAAGGAATAATCCATGCTGTTGTTGCTTTCTCCTTCTGAATATTGGAGCAAAGTACATTAAGAAGCTTCAATTTATACCCAGTGAAACCTGGACTCATAGCGTAAGGCTGTACTCTGCATGTGGCTTTCTTACAGGACTGCACATAACTCCAGAGGAAAATCCAGTCCATAAACCCTCATGCCACATTAGTATACCTCTTTCTACAAGTGATCAAGGAGAAAGTTGGACTTGACTTTGATAATTGAGTCTAGTTATGTTATGTTATGGATGCTGATTTTATCCTTAAATTGCTATTTCCTCTAAAATATACTGTTTCAATTTTGTCTGCCTCAAGGAAAACTGTTGGCCCATATGAAGCATTTTAAAGGTAATATGCAGGCTCTCAGATGAGCGTAAGTAAATGAGTGTAATTGCTGACATGCCCTAAATTACATGTATTGGCAGACAGTTCAGTAATGGTAAGAAAATAGATCAGACGGGGAGATTAATTTCATTTTCAGCTCCTTCAGGCCTAAACGGAATATTGAAATTAAAGATTCTAGTTTCTTTAATCTGGAGTTCTGGCGTAAAGATAGCTCTACCATGACCAAATCCTTGGATATACAGTTATTAGAATATGAAAACAACTTTTCCATAAATTATTATTAGCAAAATTTCATTCTTCCCATTTAGGAAGGGAATAATTTAGCATCAGATTTTGGTGTTGGAAATCATCCATCCATCCATCCATCCATCCATCCATCCATCCATCTATCCATCCATCCATCCATCCATGCTGGTGTGAGCCATTGTTGTGTGCTCCCTTAGTGATTTGGATAACTATTACACAACATTTAACATCCTTCCAGCCCCAACTTACTAGAGCCATTATCATTACCCCCTGTTCCATACTGGCTTTGACAGAATTCACATACACTACGCCAACGCCTCAACTTGAACAGTGTGCTCTTGCTTCCTGTTCCGGGGGATCTCTGACACTGGCATGGGGGACATTTGTGGGCACACACTGGAGACTCACACGTATATAACCCAGAATTTCAGGGGATTTCACGACCACGAGTCTGTTCTTGACAGACACAGGTTCAAGCATCAGGCATCTGCAATGTGGCCAACTTGATAGTTTCAGCTCTTACACCCTTTCCTTCTCAGTTTCCCCTCCCAGACCCCCCACTCCCTTTCTCTAGGATCACTTCCCCCATAAACTACCTGTATACAAGTCTTCAGCTCAAGCAGAGCCCTCAGGGAGGCTAAGGATAAAACAGTCGGTACCAAAACTGTCTGTGGAAAGATGTTATGATGGGATTTGGAGCTGGATCACTTACTGGCCAAACAGCAATAAGGACCCATTGTTGGTGGTGCAGTGGTGGTAATCCCCAGCATGTCATGGCATCAGAATTATTCTCAGATGTGATGGATTGGGATGGGGTAGGAGAATGCCACAGCAAAGCCTGCTACGGGAGTGCAGTTCCTTCTCTGGGAGGAAATACTTTTCCACAATGAAGGAATCAGCTAATAGACACCAGGAGAAATGGCTGAGCTGCATGTAGGGATGGATTGTGAAGATCTTGGGAGTGTGTGTGTGAGGAGGCATAAAGTTGAATAGGGGTTTATGAGGAGGAATAGGCTGATGGCCAATGTCCTGGCAGGCACCCATGGAGCCAGTCCTAATACGCTGCTTGAAAGGCTCCTTGAAGCGAGGGCCTATGGTAAATGACTTGGAGATGCTGAAACTATCTTAGAAGAGTATTGAGCTTAGATGCTTGAGCGGGTATAGGGTCAGAAGAGACTAACTATATACAATCAGAGAACTTAGCCCCTGACTATTTTCCCAGAAGAGTCCAGAGAATGGTCCCTTCATTAAGGCAATTAAAAAAAATGCACTGGTGGGGACCCAGGTGGCTCAGACGAGTAAGCATCCAACTCTTGATTTCAGCTCGAGTCATGATTTCAGTGTTCATAAGATCGAGCCCCACATCAGGCTCTGTGCTGACAGTGCAGAGCCTGCTTGGGATTCTGTCTCTCCCTCTCTCTCTGCCTCTCTCTCTCTCTCAAAATAAATAAATATTTTTTAAAAAGGAAAAGGGGGAGCCTGGGTGGCTCAGCTGGTTGAGCATCCGGCTTTGGCTCAGGTCATGATCTCACGGTTTGTGAGTTTGAGCCCCACGTCAGGCTCTGTGCTGACAGCTCAGAGCCTGGAGCCTGTTTCAGATTCTGTGTCTCCTTTTCTCTCTGCTCCTCCCCTGCTCATGCTCTCTCTCTCTCTCTCTCTCTCTCTCTCTCTCTCTCTCAGAATTAAATAAATAAACATTAAAACAATTTTTTTTAAGAAAAAGAATATGCACTGGTAAGAGCACACTGTGGCTGTCCCCTTTAGGTCAGAATTTACAATAAAAGGTTCTACCATGCTACCATAGCGTCAATGAAGATGGCAGGATTCCAGAATGGGAGAAGGAAGGTGGGTGGCATTTAACCATCAGAGGAGAGGCTGATGTAATTACCACAATGAACAACAAGTTGACAGTGCTAATCAGACCCATAGGGCTTAGAATTAAGAGCAATATGTATATAGTCACTAGTGTGTTACTTAAAAAAATATCAGGAACTGGCAAGCAGAACTCTGGGGTCAGTGCTGTAATGGCAGAAATCACCATTCATCAGCCTGTCTCCAGATCGGAGTTGGTCAACAGAACCAGAACCCAGTGACTGATGAGATAATCCGGCAATGCCAACATTAATGTGTAGAAGAAATATTCCAATAGCCCTCCTTCAAAGGTATCTACAGCCATTTATCAATAACTCTGCACCTGGGGAAAAGCTATCCATACTTTCAAGGATCACCGGACAGAGACTTTAACACTGACACAAGGGGTACCAAAGCATCCTCACGGCCCCATTATTAAGTGGGGACTGACGGAAGGCTGGCAATGAATGTATTTCTGGCCCAAGTATATCCCTATCGGGTCCCCAGAAATGTCCTGTGGCTCTTTCCCTGGGCCCTAAGTACACAAATTAGTGTGTGTGTATGTGTGTGTGTGTGTATACACACATACACACTACATATTATATAATATATACTATATAATATTAGTATTATATAATATATACTATACCACATATACAATAAATAGTATAAATACTATATAATATATACTACATATAATATATACTATAATATTAGCGTTATGTAATACTAATATATAATATTAGTATTAAGTATGACCAGAGAAACATGAATCATTTTTGTAGACACAGTCAAGTGTAAGCCTTAGAAACTGCCCGCTCCCCATTAAAATACTAAGTTAGAAATAATGACATACTCCAGGAAGAATTGCAGAGATTAGTACCACTTTCAAAAACAAAGGATGAAAATGCTCCCCATTGTATTCAACATATCTGTTGGGTCTCTACAAAATCAGTAAGAGTTATGATGCATGATAATGCACACCCAAGGAGCCAACCAACCTCCAGCTTTAACCACAGCTGCAGGGCTGAATGAGGTATCCTACTGGAGAAATGGATGCAGACTCTGGCAAGTGTCATGCAGCCACGGGTCTGGTGAAGGCTGTGGCGCTGGTGAGTCCAGCTTTCTCAATCCCCACTGGTATGGAAATCAAAAGCAGTTTGGTTTTTATGGGGTAAAGATACTGATTCACATTCACCGTCTAGCTCCAGGACCATGACAGCTCATTGTCACAGTACAATCTATAGGGACCTCGTTCAACTCAACATATCACAGAATACCATGCTGTTTCACTACATTGATGGCATCATGTTATCAGGCTTGATGATCAGGAAGCAACAATTATCCTAATAGAAACATGCATGCTGCAGCATGGGGACTGAATCCCTGTGCCAGTTTCAAAGTTAACACCTCGGCTCCAAATCCACGCTACGTCAACCACTTCTGTGGCAACCTTTGGGAACTTGAGAACATTTAAGCATCTCTCCTTTGCAGGGAGTATAATATTCAATTGGCCAATAGAGGGCACTGGAGGGACACTGCAAAGGAAAGGGGCTTCTCTTCTTGGTTCAGGTATGCTGCCGTCTTGCTGGTTCTCACCGCAGCTCTGCAGTTAGCAGAAACACATGTGTGGGGACATCCAGAGACACCTTGCCAAGGCTGCAAGCCCAGGGCACACGATCCATTGGTGAGCTTGCAGCTGCAGCTTTGGCCCCATGACCACCTCGCTGAGCCCGCTGGATAGAAACACAAGCTCTCTGGGCCTTATGCTCCCCTGCTGGTGAGCAAGCTCCTAATGTCCTGACTCTTCCTGTCTGCCCACCCGCCAGCCTACATCCATCTGCATCCTGGAGCCTTGTTTCCCCCGCCCTCCAGATATTGAATACGCTCCTGAGACTGATGCCTTCTGTGATGCCACCCACCAGCCCTACTTGTGTCCAGAGAGGTATTTCCTGTTTGCCTACCAATTGTGGGCCATCTATGGCCTGAACAAACCGGTGAATTCTCTGCTATGTAATGGGTAGCAACCGCATTTATTCCACAAATTTGAATCTCAGCCTTGGGAAGGGAAGCTCTTGGCAAATTAGCTCCTTCCTTCCATATTCTCGTCAACCCTAGGGTATTCTTCAGTTTTCTTTAAACCATTTTACTTATTCTCCTGTTACAGTTAATAGTTCCTGATATGACACTTTCCTCGTTCTAATTATCGTGTTTCTGTGCCATGATTATACCCCGACTGGTACAATCTCAAAAAAATTCAGGATCTGCTACTTAGGCTAATACTTTAAGAGTCCAATGGTCTGTGGCATGTTGGGACATGCCCCCAGCCACCCGCGCCCCTCCCCCCTGAGCTAAGGCAAAAGACAAAGTGTAACATCTCAAAACTGTCATACCAAATAACAGGCATAGCACTTGATGGGTCTCATTCGATTCTGAAGGCACCATATACAGCTTCAGGCATGCTATATGGCCCTGTTTAGATGAAGAACTTGACTATGAGCCACAAAGTGACTGTGTGCCCAGAGTTCCCATCATGAGCTGGTATGAAAAATTCACCGTAATCATTAAGTGTGGGCAGACTCAATAGCCAGGTACTATATGTTGGAAATGGTATATTCAAAGTTGAGTCTTAACGGGTCCAAAAAGCCGAAAAACACTGCATGATAAGGTGGTCCAGACTCCCCTGGCACCTGTTTGTGTGGCACCAATTCCTTTCCACCAATTCACACCTATGGCCTCATGAGAAGTTCCCTATAACTAACCGATGGAAGAGAAGATCCTCAAGCCTGCTTCAGAGATGGGTTGGCTCAATATGGTAGCACTAGCTGAAAATAGACAGCTGTCGCCTATAGGCCCTCTCTGCAGTAGTTCTTAAGGACAGTGACGAAGAGAAATTCTTCCAGTAGGCAGAACTTTGATCAGTATGCTTGGTTATTCATTTTGTATGGGGAAAACGTGGCTTGGGTATAGGTATGTATGGTCTCCTAAACAATGCTGTATGGCTTGGCTGGTGGTTCAGGGGCCAGAAATGGATATTAGTAGAGAAGTGGAGACAAGAAATTCTGGAGAAGTACATAGATGGACCCATAGCAGTGGAAATAAAGAATGGATTTTGGGGGGCACCTGGGTGGCTCAGTCAGTTTTAAGCATCCAACTTGGGCTTAGGTCATGATCTCATGGTTCGTGAGTTCGAGCCCCACGTCAGGCTCTGTGCTGACAGCTCGGAGCCTGGAGCCTGCTTCAGATTCTGGTCTCCCACTTTCTCTCTGTCCCTCCCCCTTCTGCACTCTGTCTCTCTCTTTCTCTTTGTCTCTCTCTCAAAAATAAACATTAAAAAAAAGAATAGATTTTTGGTTCCATCCTAATGTCCACCAGAGAGCATTCCTTGTAGATGTCAACCAGCATCTTTCCTCAGATATTCCAGTGGTGTTCCAATGGACTCATGAATGAAATACCCATGATAGTAAAAAAAAAAAAAAAAAAACTTGAGGCTATCCCTGGGTCACTTCCTCTCACCAATATATGGGTCACCAAGCTTCCTCTCACATTAGCTGTCGCTCTAGATTTCTGGCTCTCTCTTTTATTTTCCTTTACAACCAACTTTCTGGAAAGATAAGTTTCCTTTGGTTGACCCTCCTTCCTTACAGCTAATCACCTACCCGCTCCATAACCTCTGGCTGCTTAGCTTTCCTGGCCCTCATTCTATATCCTCTCATTTTTTAAATGTTACCAATGACCTCTTCACTAAAATATGAAATGGTGTTCAGTCTTACCCTCCTTGAGTTCTCTGATATTGGTTCTATTTTTTTCCCATGGTCCTTTCTTCCCACCATTCTCTGAAAATCAGTGCTCTTTTCTGTTTCTCCTCCTTCACTGACCAACCCTTCTACCTCGGGGAGCCTCTTCATTGATTGAATGTACTCAGAGGCTTAGTCCTCAGCCTGACTTTATCTTCTGACTCTACTTTCCTTCCTAAGTAATTTCATTCAGACAGTGTTTGGCACTGTTTCTCCTTACTTTCTTTTTATGCAAACGACTCCTAAATCATATCTCAGCCAAAACTTTATCCAAGGGCAAGTCACAAGCTTTCCTCTACCAAAAGGATTTCTCTGTTTGTGTATACAATTGATAGCTCAAATACACAACGTCAAAAGTATAGCATGTGGTTTTTCCTCCTGAATCTGCTTTTTATAGTGGCTCCCCTCAATGATAATACTTTTGTCATAATCTTTTCTCTTTTTCTAGCGCCCTATATCCAATCAATTCCCAATTTCTCTTGATTTGCCATTCCACCTCTCTTAAACTTGTTTTATCCTACCAACTTTCATTGTGACCCTAGCTAGGTTCTTATTTCTTACAGAACCTCTTACAATGGGTTCTTAAATGGTCTCTTGGATACTGTGCACAGTCACCATAAGATTAATTTTCTCAAAGCACAAATAAGGAAATGTCACTCTCTTCCAATGAATCAGTGGTTTCCACTCCTCAAGTTTAAGATCTTTGGCTTAGTACTCAAGCTCTGGCCTCAACCTGCCCATATAAACCTATTTCCACCAACTTCCCTTCGTAACCTCTACTTCAACACAAAGTTGGGCTGCATTTTGAAGCAAAAACTACAGCGTGTTAAAACCAAAAAAAAAAAAAAAAAAAAAAAAAAAAAAAAATCTGTGTTCAAATCCTAGCTCTCTAACTAAGAGACTGAGAGATCTTGAGCCGAACCTTTACCCCTCTATATTCTATAAACAATGATGTTCAGCTTTTCTCATCTGAAAAACAGTATAATTAATACCTACCATAAAGCCTTGCTGGAACCGTGAAATATGATGATATATACAAAGCACTGAGTCCCAGCATCTAATACCTAGCAGGAGAGCAATCAATACTGTTTTGTTCAACTCTTCTCCCTTTTTATGTATGTCCCAAGATTTCCGGATGCAAGCCAATTTACCAAAAGTCAACTTGCCCCGTGTCCAGTATGCCAAATTGAAGTGACTTTTTGGCAAACTGGTTCCAGTCCATTGACATATATCCAAGTTTACTGCCTCTTGTGCTTTGCTTAAAATGGTTCTACCTGTCTGCGTGTTGCTGTGTATGGGGCCTCTCGCAGCCCTTTCCAAGGACAAATCTTCTATCTTACATCTGAACCTTCCACAGAGGCTTGTCTCTGGTTCTCACCTTCTGAGTCTAACTAACATGGCCCTTGAAGTGCAGAGTAACAGATGTTTGGGTAACTTTTTTATCCTTCTGACGGCAGTTGTGTGGCTGACCTGCCTCAGGCACCTTGTCTGAAACCCACACTTCCTGTAAATTGTCCTCAGGGACCTCATGGCAGAATGGACAGACCCTCCAGAGTACTTAGTGTCCATCTAATGCTCAGAACTCTTCTATGCAATGGTGGAATCACAAGGCCTGGAGAAACAACCTCTCATGGTCCTTTCTCTCAGGGGAATTCAATGTAAAATAAATAAAATAAAATTCTATGTGCCTCCTGCTGCTGATTTTGTCTTCCTTTCTTGGGCCAACCGTCCATTTTCATTGTTTCTGATTACTTCCCAAAGTTAATATCTATCCTCTTCTTCTATTGTTATTCCAATCGCTTGAGTTCTACTACTAGATGAGGAATCTCTTAATGATTATGGATCTCATGTCTATATATTTTGTGGCCAGCAGCCATCTATCAGATACAGTGCTTTGAATGAAGCAGGTCCGAAATAACTATATGTGGAATGAACAAATAAATGTTTATGGTACTGTGGTCAATATGGCAGGATACATAAAGAAATATAGACAATGGGGCACCTGGGTGGCTCAGTTGGTTAAGCATCAAACTTCAACTCAGGTCATGATCTCACGGTCCGTGAGTTCAAGCCCCATGCTGGGCTCTGCGCTGACCGCTCAGAGCCTGGAGCCTGTTTCAGATTCTGTGTCTCCCTCTCTCTCTGACCCTCCCCTGTTAATTCTCTGTCTTTCTCTGTCTCAAAAATAAATAAACATTAAAAAAAAAGAAATATAGACAAAAATCTCAGTCCGCTAGGAATGTACATTTTAGGGGGAGACTTAAGTTACAAAATGAAGAACTACTAATAACTATGCAAGGTCAAGCATGATTCAAGTTCAATAATACAAAAAGTTCAATCAAGCTGAACTGATTCAAGTTCAACAACACAAAAACAAGGCACTGTGGGGGACATCGGTCCCCAGCCAAGAGCACGGTCAGCAGTCCGTCCCCCATCTAAAGCAATTCCAATGGACATGCTCCAATTCTTGGGCAGGTGGAAAGAGACTTCTTTGAAGCTTGACAGATGTTGATTGTAATATTTTGGAGTGCTACTTAATGCTGAGTATCAGTATATTCAAATCTAAAATAGTCATTCATAACTCACGAGGACTTTTTGAAGGCAACATTAGAGATAACATAGGTAAAGTGCTTTGCTTTTACTAGTGACTTAACAAACCTGAGCTGTTACATATCTTCAGTCAAATAAATTTGGTTTCGCTTCAGCAGAAAAATTTTGTCAGACTGTTACCCTGTGGGCTCAATTCTGTCCCATGCTGAGTGGATCAGTTTTTACCCCTTCTGTAGGTTCTATGGAATAACTTCTCAGCTAAGAAGTTAAGGCGGACTCAGCTTCCTGTCAGCTGAGGAGTGCTCACAACAGCCAATGTCATGTTGTGTCAGCTTGGCTCCCACACTAGCCTTCTGGGAGCTCAGTGCTCCTGGGAGTTCCTGGGAGCTCAATGCAGGGAGGTAAAAGTAAAGAAAGCATGGCACGTGGGGCACTGGAAACACCACCACTCCTGGTAACACCAGGAAGACCAGGAGAAGGGGCTAAGTCTATGTCCCCAAAGAATGTTTCATCCTTCAGAAACAGATTATAAGAGATTATAAGAGAGTATTTTACCCTAACGCCCTTCCGCAATTATAAGAGAGCTTGTAATTACAACACCCCCAAGAAATACACCCTCAACAGGAGAGCCCGGGTGGCTCACTTGGTTGAACATTCATCTCTTGATTTTGGCTCAGGTCATACTCTCATGGGTTGTGAGATCAAGCCCTGTGGGATTCATGGGATTCTCTCTCTCTTCTCTCTGCCTCTCCCCTGCTCACTCAAGCTCTCTCTCTCTCTCTCTCAAAATAAATAAACATTAAAAATAATAATAATAAAAGAAGCACTCCCTCAGCACACATAGGATAAGGGAAATGACAATGCAGAAATTTCTTTTGTGTCATCAAATAATTCCAACCATAATGAAAGCAGTGACCAGGCTTTACACAGTTTTCTCAGTTAATCCTTTCAAGAAACAGTCATGAGGTTCATCATTCCCATTTCACAGAAGAGGACACAGAGAGATTAAGTAAATGTCCAGGGACCTGGAGCTAACCAAGAGTAAAGTTGCAATTTCAAAGGTAGGAACCAGTAAGAGCAGTTCCTGGTAAAGATACTCATTAGAGAACTTACATAGGACTGGAAGGACCCTCAAGAACAGTCCACACATCCCAAACTGAAAACAAAATAAATACATAAAAACAAGCCAAGACACCAAGACACTAAAATTTAACTTTTTGAGAAAGCTTTTCCAATGTGAATCATCACTAAAGATAGGACGTTTACTTCTCAGTTGTTGTTATTGTTGTTTTACATTATCATCAAAAGGAAAATGGAAAGAAGATCTCTGCAAGTCATCCACCCCTCAATCCCCCAACCCCCCTCCACTTTGAGAGGCACAGGAGCAGTCCAATGCAATCATGAAAACAGGACTGGGCAAAAAAAGGAAGCGTGGAATTCGAGAGAGCTAACTGAGCTTAGAAAGCAAATATGTACTTTTTAAATACTTGCTGAAGGCAATGAGAATTCTTAGATTGAATTTTTGTGTCCCTCCAAAACTTCTGTGTTGAAACCTAACCCTCAGTGGGATGGCATTTGGATGTGGGGACTCTGGGAAGTGGTTAGGTCATGAAGGTGGATCCTCATGAAGGGGATTAGTGCCCTTATAAAAGAGACCCCAGAGAGCTCCCTCACCCATCCAGCCATGTAAGGACACAGAGCAAAGCCAGCCCTCTACAAACTAAGACATGGCTCTCACCAGACACCAAATCTGCTGGCATCTTAATTTTGGACTTCACAACCTCTAGCACTGTGAGAAGTCAATTTCTCTCATTTGTAAGTTACCCAGCCTATTATATTTTTATATTTTATTATAGCAGCCCAAATGGACTAAATCAAGGACCATCTTGAGGGAAATGGTATTTGTGAACAATAATTACACCTACAAATATATGGATCAACTCCTGCCTGAGCTCTGCTCAAGGAGAGGCTCACCACGGAGAATATTGGCCTATATAACCCATTACAACAAAGGCAAGCCACCAAAGATAACTCCATTTCTCTTCACCTTTTCTTTGTCTTACCAAACTTGTACTTATTCTTGAAGAATTAGCTCAAGTCCCATTACTTGCAGGAGTAATATCTGATTTCCCTTGCTAGAACGAAATTTCTCTTTTCTTTGAACACCCACAGCATTTCATATCTGCATGATTCTTGGCATTTATTATGGCAGCAAGACAATATTTTGAAATATTTCTTAATGTAATTGCTTTAAAGCCTGTATTTTACCCTAACGCCCTTCTGCAATTAAATCTGCACTTAAAGACTGAGGCCAATTGCCCCTGGGAAGAAAAGACAGAAAAGAACTCAGTGAGAACCAAGAGTTGATTTCTAGGCTTTTAAACTCCAAATGCAACTTTTAAAAACCTATAGTGAGTAAAGACAATGGTCCTGAGAGTCATTTTTAAATGCAAGAAGCCTGGAAAGACAGTGAACAAGGTTGGAAAATTTTCAAAACTTTTCTTGGAAAACCAAGAGCCAAAGCCTGAAGGAAGAGGCCCTAAGGTTTGTCCAAAAATAAAACACTGGACAAAGAACTGATGGTCATGTAAGAAAGGCAGGAAATGTTGACTATGAGGAAGGTAGGAGGGCTAAGTAATAGAAACAGGGTGGCCAACAAAACCCCATGTTTGTATGAATCACCAGCAGGCTCTCAGGGAACAGCCCAAGAAACCGGAAGCCCTCTAGCACAGATCCCTTTCCAACATGGCCTTGTGTATAGGGTAATGATGGAGGGGTGGGAGATGACAGAGCAGGTCTGGACACAGCCTCACCAAGCCTGGGGTTAAGCTTCTCACCATTTTCAAAAAAAAGTGTTCAACATTTGAAATGGGGGTCTTGTCAGATAAGCAAATTTGGACCACACTCTGAACCAGTCAAGATAATCCTATCTTTTTTGGCTCAGAATTGATTCAGGAAGGAGCATGAAATGTATGCCTGAGCCAATCAGTTTGTGGTATTCTCTCAGCTGACAACAGGTACAGAGGAGGCAGTCTTAGGATAAAATCAACCTTACAGAAAGAGAGATAGCAGGAAAGAGCAAGAAAACAGGACCAAAAATTATGAGAAAATGAGAAAGAAGGAAGGATCCTTGGTGGCATTATTATGCCATGAAATTAACCTTTACTCTCTGGATGAATTACTAATAAATTCCTTCTATTTGTTATTCAGGTTTGATCAGCTGTTTCTGACACTTTCAACTGATCAAATGTGGCTTAGCTACAACTTGCCAACTTATTACAGAAATTCCTCATGAGAAACACTGTACACTTGAAGTGAGTCCACAGAAGAGGTATCACACACAACACAAGAAATCTTTACTACAGTCAGTCCTGTTAGTTTATATATGGTACATTAAAATTACAGAATTCTGGAAAACCAAAAATTTGAAAAAGGACAAAAGAAGTCCCCCAAAATAAGTCTTAACCACCTAAGAACAACTTTTGGGTACAAATGGTTTCTTGAATTTGATTCTTGGTTTTGATCAGAATAAATTTTTTCTAGCATATTTGTGATGATATTTTTAAAAATTTTTTAATGTCTATTTATTTTTGAGAGAAAGAGATACAGAGAGAGAGAGAAAGTAAGAGTGGGGCAGGGGCAGAGAGAAGGAGACACAGAATCCAAAGCAGGCTCCAGGTTCTGAGCTGTCAGCACAGAGCCTGATGTGGGGCTCGAACCCACCAACCGTGAGATCATGACCTGAGTCAGAGTCCCAACAGTTAACCGACTGAGCTACCCACATGCCCCTTGATGATATTTTCTATCATAATTTTTCATCCTGGTTTATTCACTTAATCTGTAATTGTAGGAATAAGCTTCATGACCCTAAAGCCTGGAGCTGCTGGCGGTGGAAGATATACTTGGAAAACTGACCCAGATTCAACTTTTGATCTCCTGGTGATCAGTTGGGAGTGCTGGGATTGCTATTCTGCTTTGTAGCTGGTGAGCTGATGTGCATTGGCCTTTGTGAAATCAAATGGCAAGGGAAGCCCAGCCCCATGAATGGGAATACTTCTGTACCTCTTGTCCACCAGAGCCATCTCTATGCAGTAAGTGGGAACATTTAAGCACATTAAAGAACTTGTGTTCTTTGCTGGGGCCCACTGGCTTCTTTCCCTGAGTCTAGTGGGAGAAGCCTACAGTGATGATGAGAATAATAGCACGTGGCATGTGTGGAACACTTACTCTCTGCCAGCTATTATTTAAGCAACTGACACATACTAAGTAGGTCCTAATCTTCATGGTCATTATACAAAGGTGTTACGTCATTTTACAGCTTTGTCATTGCCATTTTACATATCAGACACAGAAACTGAGACACAGGTTAAGCATCTTGCCCAAGGGCATAGCCAAGGACTTATGCTTCTATCACTGTGCTAACACACCTCACTTGTCAGATAGCGCACAGTTTCCCTGTTATTACAAATGCTTAACGCAGATTATTTTTAATGACGAAACAAATGTTACATCCTCCCTATAACCCAAACTCTCTTATGCAATATTTAGATGGTTTCAGTTTTTAATTTCATAAATAATGCTCTGGTGAATATATTTGCACAGAAATAATTTTTCTGCATGTACGCCTTCTCATAAATGCATAGGATGCATTCTCAGAAGCAGAATTACGCAGACTAATAGAACTGTTTTAAGGCTCTTGAGATAGATACATTGCAAATTTCTCACCCAAAGTGCCATATCAAGTTACTTCCCCCATAGTAAAGTAGTAAAATAGTAAAGTAGGAGAATCAAGTAAAGAGGAGAGGGTCGTCTTTCACCAAATCTTACTATCGTCAAGTCTTACTCTTGTCGATCTATTACGAATAGTACAGAATAATATCTCATCATTCTTTTTTTCATTTTTTTGTAAGTCAATAATATTTGTCATAATTAAAATGTAGTAGGCAAAAGATATGATCTTACTATTAAAGTTAACATCTTACAATTTAATCCCATGTTTACTAGGCTATTGTGCATCATTGAGATCATGAATTAGTTATGCTTAAAAAGAAACCAAGTACTGCACAACTACACCCGTACTAACTCTTCCATCAACATAACACCAAGGGAGTAGCTAAGGAGGAAATATTCGCAGAGAGCCCTGAAATCAAATGACCTGCCAAGACCTCATCTTTCAGTTAGAGAAATAACAAAGGTTATATACAGGGAGGAAAAGAAAGAAAAACAGTATCATCACAGGTTGATGTTCAAGGATGAAAATGTTTCTGAAAAATAAAAAAAAAAGCAGCACTAATTCTTCCTATTGAGTATCTTGATGCTTCCTTTAACTTTTAAATGCCCTTTCCAGTCGATGACATAAACTAGAGCCTTGGGAAGCTATAAATAGCTCCATCCATGCTCCCCCTCCACCCTTTCAGTGCCTGATGGCGTCTCTTAGGAATGTGCTTGGGCCAGATGGCCTTCAGCCCAACTTCCTGTAAATATTCATTTTTAATGATAATAATTAAAAGCACTAATTTGCTCTTGCCCAGGGCCATTTCTATAGAGACCTCTTGGTACTGGACTATCACTAATGAAGCTTTAGAAATGAGACTTTCTTTGCTAGTCTTACTAAATACCTGAAGGTTTGTCCCCAGAGCTATTTTCCAAGCGTAAGTGGTGACATCAGACAGAGTTTCAGCCCCTTCCTTTCCTCATGGCACTATGATGGACTTGCATTATTTAAATTCCAGTTTGGGCCCAACATGGGCTTTTTGAGCTTGTCCACTCTCCTTTTAATCTCAGAAAACAACATCTACTCAATGGCTTAGAGCAGTGTTTTCAAACTGACAGACAACCCCATTAAACAAGGGCTTCACCTATGGTCCTTAGGCCTCCAGAGGGCCTAGATAGAATTCTGTGGGTCTGTGAACTTGAGTGGAAGAAAAAAAAATGGCATCTTTATTTTCACTAACATTTAATGGAAACATTATTTCCTTCAATTACAAACCTATGATTTTGTCACCAACAGAAGAGACAGATATTTTTATATCACAGTAGGCTATACAGTTATATTGAAATATTGTTTACATACATTGCTACTTTGAGATTCTGACAGTTTATTTAGGATTTTAATTTAAAATCCCACATATTCCCATAACACACATTTGAAGAGATTTTAATACCTGTACTCTCAGCTTTCCTTTATAATCCACTGTACCTTATTTTATGAACAGAAACATGGTTATAGCAGAAGGCACATTATTCTCAAGGATATTCTCCAGAGAGATCATTTGTTAGGCCATGAAATAAATTTCAATAAATTTAAAAGGATTGTAATCATGCAAAGTATTTACCTAAGAGCAATGAAATGAAGCTAGAAAACAGTAACAGAAGGAAAACTAGTAAATTTACAAATATGTAGAAATTAAACAACACACTCTTTTGAGAGAGAGAGGGCGTGAGTGAGGAAGAGGGAGAGAGAGGCAGAAGAAAAGAGAGAGAATCTTAAGTAGGCTCCATGCTCAGAATGGATCCTACATGGGGCTTGATCCCATGACCTTGGGATCGTGACCTGCACCAAAATCAAGAGTCGGACACTCAACCAACTGAGACATGCAGGTGCTCTGACAACACACATTTAAGTAATCAGTAGGTCAAAGAATAAATTACAAAGGGAACTAGTAAATAGAAACAAATGAAAACAAAAATGCAATATTACCAAAACTTATGCAATATAGCAAAAGCAGTGTTCTGAGGGAAATTCATAGCTATACATGCCTACATATACAAAGAGAAATATCTCAAATCAATCACCTAACTTTATGCAGAAAAGCAAACTGAAGCCAAGGCTGACATAAAGAAGGAAATGGTAAAGTTAAGAATGGAGATAAATGAACTAGAGTACAGCAAACTAACAGAATCAATGAAACCCAAAGTTGATTTTTTAAAAAGATCAACAAAATTGATATACTTTTAACTACAGCGACTACAAAACAGGAAAGAGAGATGCACAGAACTAAAATCAGAAATGAAAATGGAGATATGACTACTGACCTTACAGAAATAAAAAGCATTATAACAAAAAAAAAAGCATTATAAGCAGTATAGAGAATTATTGTGTAAATAATTGTACACAAAATAGGCAACACAAATGAATACGAATTCCTAGAAATATACAAATTTTTAAAACTGATCTGGAAAGGAACAGAAAATGTGAAAACACCTATAACAAGTCAAGAGATAGTAATCAACCTGCTAGCTAAAAAAAGTCTGTAACCAGTCTTCACTGGTGATTTCTACCAAACATATGAAAAAGAATACCTTTCTCAAACTATTCCAAAATAACAGAACAGGAGAGACCACTTGATAACTCATTCTATGAGGCTAGTATTAGCCTGATACCAAAGTCAGACAAAGGTACCATGAGATAAGAAAACTATAGGTCAATGTCCCTTATGAATAATAAACAAGTGTAGTAAGTGGCAGAGTATAAGATCACAGCATCAGTTATGTCTTATATACTAGCAATGAATAATCAAAAAGGAAATTAAGAAAATAATTATATTTTCAATAGTGCCCTAAAGGATAAAATACCTAGGAATAAATTTAACCAAAGAAGTGAAAGACTAATACACTAAAAACTACAAGATACTGGGGAAGGAAATTTTAAAAGATCTAAATCAATGGAAAGATAGTCTACAGTTATGGATTGAATAACCTAATATTAAGATAGCAGAATCATCCAAAGTGATCTACAGATTTAAAGGAATCCTACCAAAATCCCATCAGCCATTTTCCCAAAAATAGAAAAGCTAATTCTTAAATTCATATAGGAATTGTAAGCCAAACAATCTTGAAACTGGTCAGTCATAACAATCTTGAAAAAGAAGAACAAAGTTGGAGGACTCCCTCTAGTTTCAAAACTTACTATAAATCTACAGTAATCAAAACAGTGTGGCTGCCATAAGGATAGACATATAGGCCAATGAAAGAGAATTGAGAGTCTAGAAATAAACCCATGCTTCTATGCCAAACTGATTTTTTAACAGGAGCGCTAAAACTATTTAATAGGGAAAGATTTGTCTTTTCAACAAATGGCACTGGGACAAATGTACATCCACATGCAAAAGAATGAAGCTGGACCCCTACCTCACACCATATATAAAATTAAACATGTATCAATGGCTAAAATAAAGAGCTAAAACCATAGAACTCTTAGGGAAAAATATAAGAATAAATCTTCATGACCTTGGCTTGGCAACAGATTCCTAGTTATAATACCAAAAGCACCTGTAACAACAACAATCAATTTAAAATTTTTGTGTATCAAAGGACATTATAAAGAATGTGAAAAGACAACCTACAGGTTGGATAAAAATATTCATAAATCACTACCTCACAAAAGTTTAATCTCCAGGATACAAAAACATGTATAACTCAATTAAAAATGACAAAACTGAATTAAAGAAATTAATAAAGGACTTGAATAGAGATTTTTCGAAAGAAGAAACACAAATGGCTAACAAGCACATGAAAATATGCCAACATTGTTAGCCATTAGGGAAATGCAAATCAAAACCACAATTAGCACAATTAGATACCACTTTACACCCACGAGAGTGGCTATCAAAAAAAAGAAGAAATAGGGGAGTCTGGGTGACTCATTCAGTTGAGTGTCCAACTTCTGCTCAGGTCATGATCTCATGGTTAGTAAGTTCAAGCCCCACATTGGGCTCGCTGCCTTCAGCGCAGAGCCCACTTCGGATCCTCTGTCTCCCTCTCTCTCTGCCTTCCCCCACTCGTGCTCACTCGCTCTCCCAAAAATAAATAGACATAAAAAATAAATAAACAGATATAAGAAGTGTTGGCAAGGATGTGAAGAAATTATAACCCTTATATATTACTGGCAGAGATGTAAAGTGGTTCACTGTATGTGGCAAACAGTTCGGTGAATACTCAAAATGTTAAATGTAGAATTACCACACGAACTATCCTTCTCCTAGGTATACCCAAAATACCTGAACACAGGTATTTTAAAGTGTGTGTGTGTGTGTGTGTGTGTGTGTGTGTGTGTGTGTCACCATTTGTAATAGCTAAAAGGTGGAAACAACCCAAATGTCCACTCATGTATGAATAAAGAAACACACTGTGGTATATACACAGAATAGAATATTATTCAGCCATAAAAAGTAATGAAGTACTGATAATGTGATACACCTTGGATACACCATGAAAACATTACGCTAAGAAACCAGACTCAGATGGTCACATACTGTATAATATCACTTGTATGAAATATCCAGAATAGACATATGAAGAGACACACAAAGCAAACTGGTAGTTGCCAAGGAGTGAGGGAGAGGAAGAACAGAGAGTAACTCCTTTTAGGCTGGCTTTTCATTCCTTAATTTCTTGGCCCTTGGTCTTCCCCAGGATTCCGTCTGTGGGCACCTTCTGAATATTCTTCCAGGAACTGTCCCCGCTCTTAAGGCTTAGAATACCACTAAATGCCTGATGATCCTGAGCTCACCATCTGTAAGAGCACCAGTTACCATGCAACACGAGACAAGCAACAGAACATGTTGGAACTTTTTTTTTTCCTTGATGTGTCAGTACAAAGACAAAGATAATATCTAGCTCCAAATCAGAAATTGCCAACTGGCTAACTGGATGTATTGCCAACTGCTAATCGACATTTCTTTTTGTTTAATTTTATTTAAATCCAAGTTAGTTAACATATAGTGTCATCATTTCTATCATGATATTCTCGAGGCACTTCAAAGTAATCATTTTTCACGAAGTCTGTTCTTCTGGCTTCCGATATTAGTAAGCGAAAATTTCATCTACTCGACTTGCCCAAGCACTGGAAACTCATTATCACCTTTAGTTCACTCCCTCCCTCATCAAACTGTCCTACTCATTTCTTGGTCAACTCAAAGCTCTGAAACAATACCCCATCCTCACCCCCCGGATTTCCTAACAAAAGCCTGAAAGCTTTTGTTACTTAGAACACTGAACTGAAATTGTAACTTATTCTGGCATTGAATCTCTACCTGCCCTAAAAATGTTAGTCTTCCTCAGAATTTCATGCTCTCCTTTTCCTCCTTTATCAGTCTTCATACCTCCTATGGATGATCTAATTATTTTTCTTAGTTTCAACTTCTTTTTTTTTTAATTTTTTTTTTCAACGTTTATTTATTTTTGGGACAGAGAGAGACAGAGCATGAACAGGGGAGGGGCAGAGAGAGAGGGAGACACAGAATCGGAAACAGGCTCCAGGCTCCGAGCCATCAGCCCAGAGCCCGACGCGTGGCTCGAACTCACGGACCGCAAGATCGTGACCTGGCTGAAGTCGGACGCTTAACCGACTGCGCCACCCAGGCGCCCCTCTTAGTTTCAACTTCTAATTGATTCTCTGAGGACTCCTAAATTAATATATATATGCTTGAAAGTCAGATTTCACAAACTTAAGACTGGTCTGCTAAGGACCCTTGCAAACATTTGTAACTACTTCTCTGCTGTCTACATGGGGATGTCCAAAGCTGAACCCACTATCTTGTCCCTATGAATTCCACCCGTGTGGGTGGCACATGATCTACCCTGAGATTCAAATATAAAATCCATTGTGGCAGGCGGATTAATCACAAAACTTAATTGGGTGAGTCCTAGCAAATTTGTATAAATTTGAATTATTTGGGGTCTCCCAAACTGTTTATGTTTTAGGCCACCACAGATCAGGATCCATCTCTGTCTGCAAGGAATCCCTTACAATTTCCTATTAAATTTCACCTAGGAGGACACCAAGTTATTGTTTCACCTACACAAGAATATTTAGACCTATTTCAGCCCTTTCCATCTCTATCTGCAATGGAGTTTCAGACTTCACCCTTTATTACCTGGAAGACTAAAACAGCTCCTTAATCATCTCCTCACCCCCAATTTATGTCCACAACAGATTCATCATCCACACAACCTGCAATTGTTGATTTAAAATAGTTATGGAAGAAAAAACACCCCACAAACATCACTAGTGAATTCACTACTTAATGCTCATCTACTTTTTAGGACAAACTCCAGGTTCCTTAGTAAAGCAATTGACAACCTCCATGAAATGGGCTCATGTATTTAACATTATTTTTTATATTCTTCCTTAATTATCACAGTCCTGTTTTTATGTTCTTGAAATACTAATACACTATACCCTCCTGGACCACCGTTATTCTTTCCTTCATGGGTTTGTTCCAATCCACCCTTCCTCCACCAACTGGAACTATCTGTATGTTCTACCCAACTGTATGAGACAGCTCAGACTGCTGTAACAGCAAAAGCCCAAATGGGCTAAGCAATAGAAATGTATTTCCTCATGGTTCTGGAGGCTAGAAGTCCCAGATTGAGGTGCTGGCTGCTTCAGGTTCTGGGGAGGGCTCTCTTCCTGGCTTGTAGACAGCTGCCCTTCTTACTATGTCCTCACATGGCCTCTCCTTGGTGCATATGCATGGAAATAAGGGAAGAGCGAGCTTCCCAGGGTCTCTCATAAAGACACTAATCCCACTGGATCAGGGACCATACACTTATGACCTCCTTTATCCTTAATTACATCTTTCCATAATTTCTAGCATTTCCATTTGATTATTTCTTACTTACAACTTCCAGCTCTGCTGATATTACTCATCTAATCATGGATGTTGTCTACCTTTTCAACTAGAACTTTTTTTTTTAATATTTTTACCCTTACCCTGGATGAGATATTTATATCTTTTTTTAAAAAATGTTTATTCATTTTTGAGAGAGAGAATGAGAGAAAGTGACATGGAAGAGGTAGAGAGTGGGGGGACAGAGGATCTGAAGTGGGTTCTGTGCTGACAGCAGAGACCAATGCAGGCTGGAACCCACAAACCATGAGATTATAACCTGAGCTGAAGTCAGATGCTTAACTGACTGAGCTACCCAGACACCCCCATCTTTACATCCAAATTAGTTAGCATATAGTGAAACAATGATTTCAGGAGTAGATTCCTTAATGCCCCTTACCATTTAGCCCATCCCCTTCCCACATCCCCTCCAGTAACCCTCAGTTTGTTCTCCATATTTATGAGTCTCTTTTGTTTTGTCCCCTTCCCTGTTTTTATATTATTTTTGTTTCCCTTCTCTTATGTTCATCTCTTTTGTCTCTTAAAGTCCTCATATGAGTGAAGTCAGGTGATTTTTGTCTTTCTCTGACTAATTTCACTTAGCATAATACTCTCCACTTCCATCCATGTAGTTGCATACGGCAAGATTTCATTCTTTTTGATTGCCGAGTAATACTCCATTGTATGTATGTATGTATGTATGTATGTATGTATGTATGTGTGTGTGTATATATATATATACACACACACATACATACCACATCTTCTTTATCCATTCATTCATCAATGGACATTTGGGCTCTTTCCATACTTTGGCTATTGTGGATAGTGCTGCTATAAACATGGGGGTGCACGTGTCCCTTCAAAACAGCACACCTCTATCCCATAGATAAATGCCTAGTAGTGCAGTTGCTGGGTCATAGGGTAGTTCTATTTTTATTTTTTTGAGGAAACTCCATACTGTTTTCCAGAGTGGCTGCACCAGCTTGCATTCCCATACATCTTTTTTTTTTTAAGTTTATTTTACTTTTTAGTAATCTCTATACCCAGCATAGGGCCCAAACACAATCCTGAGATCAAGAGTCACATGGTCTACCAATTGAGCTAGCTAGGTGCCCCTCAACTAGAACTTTTAACTTTTTAAATTTACTTATAAGTGAATTGGTTATTTAAAATTTCCCCAGGCTTCAACATTCTTAAAATCAGAGGATGAGAATAACCCTACTTAACACAAAGTATAGCCCTTTAAGATGCCAAAATGAGATCACTTCCACTGAATAAAAAATTTCCAAGTGCGAATTAGTTATCTAATTGATTGAACGTAACTTTATTAACAAAAGTCAATAAAGAAATTTAAAGAGAATATTTTAGAGTATAGTAATTTGACACGAAAAGAATAAATACTAATACTTTTTTTCATGGTATGTAGAAAGATCTAGAATCATGGTGCTCAGTTTACTCTAACACCCTGAGGAAGTGAGAAAATTTTGTTCTTGGGTTTTGACATTGGTAAAGGAGCTTAGATATATGTGTTAAAAGCTTACATATGGACAAAATAATAACATTTATTGAGCATTTATTACCATAAATGCCATGTACTGTTCTAGTTGTTTTATATATATTAATTCACTTACTCCTCATAATTACTCAATTAGGTAGGTATTATTTTTATCCCCACTGAAGACATTAGGAATTTGAAATACAGAGAGAATAAATTACTTGGCTCAGATTACATAATTACTAAGTACGGAACAGAGATCTGAATTCAGATATGTGGCTTCAGAGCCCACACTCTTTTTTAACAGTCTTCGAAGCCTGTGGAAACCATAGACATGAAAGGTATATATAGGGGAACACCAACTCATCTCTTGTACTGCCAGTTAGTGCCAAACATGGGAAATGTCCATCCTTTTGCCCACTGCAGGTATAACTGTCCAGAGCTTGGGAGTGAAGTTCATCCATAAATTCTTGTAGTGAATACACTCATGCTGGGACATACCTGTCTATTTTCATCCAATACACCCAGGAAGATTTCAAACCATACTGGGATGAAGGCCAACAGGACAGCAAATGGAGACCTCATCAGTGACCAATACTCAACTAGCTAGATCACTTTTCAATGAGTGGCCAACAAAAAACCATCACACCTATGATGAAAACTCACAATTTAAAAGGATAGCAAATCTGCATAACCAGAAAAATCACAGCCTGTACTGAAATAGAACAGGTGCTGGAAATGAGTTATTAAAAGAAGTCTAATTATTATACATACACACACACACACACACACACACACACACACACAAGCATACACATAGCCTTCCACTTTTGGTAATGGCAGACTAGGTAACTTGCACTAGGTAAAGTGCACTAGGACCACTAAAATGGCTGGTAAAGAGCCGGAAAAGATCTTAATATCAAAGACCCAACATATCAGGAAATTTTCTTGCTGAGAGGATAAAGCAAAAGGAGATGCACTAGAGCCCTTCTTTTCATGGGTATTTGCCCAGGTAGGTGATGCACCTGAGAGCATGAATTCTTTAAAAAAAAAAATTTAACATTTATTCACTTCTGAGAGAGAGAGACAGAACACAAGTGGGGAGAGGCAGAGAGAGGGAGACACAGAATCTCAAGGAGGCTCTAGGCTCTGGACTGTCAGCACAGAGCCCAACGGGGGCTCGAACTCCTGAACCATGAGACTGTGACTTGAGCCAAAGTTGGACACTTAACCGACCGAGCCACCCAGGTGTCCTGAGCATGAGTTTTTTAAATTGAAAAGGAGGGAAGTGCTAATAACACCAGGAGTCGATACCCTGAATAATATTCGCTCTTCCCTACATGTCACTTTTACAGCATCTTGTCTATTCCTGGGGAAAGGGCTTAAAGGCAAGCAGATCTTTCATGGAAATTTCAGGAGCTGGAAAGTCAAGTCTGAATTTATTGCCCACCAAATGCAGAAACCTTAAGTAACTCACACTCTACTTGTCATAGAGACATAAGGGTTGCACTCTTAAGTTACAGTACTTTGGCAGGTCAATGAGGTAGTTCAGAAAATCCTCAACCTTTGATCCCACACTGCTTTCATTCTTAGGTACCTGTCATGAAAAAACAAAACTCCCCTCTGGTAGAAGATATACTCTAAATACCACAGTGTATCTCAAAAATAATTTTTCAAATAAAATTTTCAGCTAACAATAACAGGCTGTATGACAACAAAAGTCAAAATCATTACAAACTGTAGATCAGTGAAATAAAACCCATATGTATGCATTCTCAGATGTAGAAAGTAATGCAGTTATAGTTGCTGTGATCAATGAGAGATAAGCTGAATTTAAGTATTATGATAAGGCATAGGAAAAAATAAAATTTGATACTAAAGATCTGAAAATTAACTACAAGTTATAGAACCGGAAAATACAGTCATGAAATTAAGAACTCAATAGATAGGTTCAACACCACCAAGGAGAAAATTAATAAACTAGAAGATACATCAGAAGAAGGTAGAAGGAAGTGTGGAAACAGAAAAATATGGGACACTGGACAGGATAGGACACATTAAATAATACAGTCTAATATACATTACTTTGAGCTCCAGAAGAACAAGAAAGACAAGAGCCAGAAACAGTATTTGAAAAGAACTGATATTTGAATTCAGAGTCTTCATAACGCCAATGTAAGTGTGACTTTCTGTGAGGGGCATTCAGCAAGTATTGTAGCCATTAATTTATTCATCCTAAAATAGTACATATTGAGTACCTGACATGTCCTGGGTACTGTCATAATTATGGAGGATAAAGCAACAAGCAAAATAAAGACTCTTGAAGAGCTTATATCCTGATAGTAGAGACAACAATAAATATATAACATCTAGTATTTTCTTTTAGTGTCAAGTAATTTTGATTATCAGGAAGATGATTAAAACCTTAGTAAAAGGACAAAAAGCAATGAATGGGGTGCTACTATAGACAAGATGGTTAGAAAGTACTTCTCTAAGGAGGTATATGAGCACTGATCCATATAAAGTGGGAAGGAGACACAGGAAGATCTGGGTGTAAAACATTCCATGAGGAGGGAAACATCAAGTATAAGAGACTGGAGGCATAAGGATGCTTGGTGTGTGTGAGGAACAACAAGAAGACCAGTTTGACAAGATTGAGAACAAGAATGAGGACAGAGGGACTCCTGGGTGGCTCAGTCTGTTAAGCATCTGATTCCGGCTCAGGTCATGATTTCACAGTTCATGGGTTAGAGCCCTGTATTGGGCTCGGTGCTGACAGCTCAGATCCTGGAGCCTGCTTCAGATTCTGTCTCCCTCTCTCTGCCCCTCCCTCACTTGTGCTATCTCTCTCTCTCTCTCTCTCTCTCTCAAAAATAAACATTAAAAAAGAAGAAGGAGGAGGAGGAGGAGGGCGGGAGGAGGAGGAGGGCAGGGGGGGAGGAGGAGGAGGAGGAGGAGGACGATGACGACGACAACGACGATGACAGAGGGACTCCTGGGTGGCTCAGTTGGTTAAGCACCCAACTCTGATCTCAGCTCAGGTCTTGATCTCAGGGTTGAGAATTCAAGCCCTACACTGGGCTCCACACTAAGTGTGAAGCCTATTTAAAAACAAAATGAGGACAGAATTTCAGGAAATAAGGCTGGAGAGGTGGTCAGAGGTCAGATGGTGCAGAACCTTGAAGACTTTGGATTTGATTCTAAATGTCATTACTACCCCTGGAAAGTCTGAACCACAAGAATGATAAGATATGCTTTACATTTCAAAAGGATCACTCTGTTGAAGGACAATATATTGTAAGGAAGAAAGGGTAGATGCAGACAGAGCCCTTACCAGGCCATTGCAATGCCAGGCAAGAAAATGTGGTGGCTTTATCTAAGGAATGGTAGTAGAGATACCACAAAGTAACCAGAAGTCAGTATGTATTTTGAGTGTATTTCCAGTTGGTTTTGGAGATAGACTGAAGGTGAATTATGAAAGAAAGAGATAAATCAAATATGACTCCAAGGTTTTAGCACACAAACTTAGCACTTGAATGAATGGAGCATTCCTATTAAAGTCAAGAACATAATAAGGAAGATAGCATTTATAATTTTCAACACTGTAATGGAGATTTTGGTTAATGTAGTAAGAACAAAATGCAAACTACAAATACCGGAAAGGATGAGACATCATTATAATTTTTACACTTAATATGATATCTACCTAAAAAATCCAGAGAATTGAACAAAACTAAGAAAACAAATAGGAAAATCCAGGAAGGGAACTGGATATAACACACACACAAAAATTATTAACAGATTTCCTATACAGCAGCAATAAAATTTTAAAATATATATGAATAAACTACAGGAAAAAATGTGCAAAACCTTATGAAGACAACGACGTATTACCTCATATTGCCGTGGAAAACATTTACCAAGTGAAAAAACTCATGAATTCATGGAACAGAACATTGAGTGTGATTCCTTTAAAAACCACCAACACAAATTATGTGGATTTGTACATATACATGTGTATGCGTATATGTATATAATTGTAGTTATAGCAAAAATTTAACATTGTGAACTGTTGGTGGTAGAAAAGTGGATGGAAGGAAGCTATTACTTTGGGGAAGCTTTTGTCTTCTCCCAATCTGTACAGGTAAGTACTGTTTACAATAAGCATTATAAAACTTATGACAAAAAAAAACAAGGAAAAATTACATTTTTTGATTCAAAAGCATAATCAAAATGCCCATGAATAGCTGGCATAAAAGTTAATATTTATTAAATACCAGATAATGCACTAAGAAGTATGAATTTATTAGTTCGTGCATTCCCCGTTAGGATGATTGTTCAGCCTCATGACATTGGTATAAGAATTTTCCCCATTTAACAGGTGATAAATTTCAGACAAAGAGGAAATCGCTCAAGCTCACACAGCATAATAGAGGCAGGGCCAAGCTGGGAATGGAAACAGATTCAGAAGCCCGTGCTCCTATCCTCTAGACTGACTTCAGATAAAAATAGTCTTACACATCAGACATACACTATATACATACATGACAAACAGTACTCCATATGAAAATATTATCCTTTCCATTAAAAGGGAAGATCGTGTTGGAGTGAAAGGAACAAAGCAGAAGCTGACAGGACAGACGACTCGAGAATAAAAATTCCTGCCCTCACGATAGAGGCTAAACTTCCCTATGGAGAGAAATCACTCTCATTATACATCCTCCCTGGCGATTGAAGTACTGCTCCTTTACATTTTCTTCTTTGTGTTTATCTGTATTTTTAAGCTTTTCCACTGTCTATGCAACTTCCTTAATAGTCTAACTGTTACAAAGTGTTCTGGGTATAGGTTTATCAGGCATATCAAACATAAATGACCAACAGTCAAATACTGAGAGTAAAACGTGACATAACACAACATCCATGATACAACTGAATCCTTAATGATTCCCACTGTGTTTCAGCTTTAGATACATCAACTGTTTGTATTCGTGATTTCAAATGCATTAGTAAGTACCAAAAATCCTGAAAAGATGCCACATAGATAAGCTTTTATTATATGCTATCACATTCGTGCCTTGAAGACAAAAATTTGATGTAAATGTCGTGGTTACTATCCATATTTTCGACATGTTCTATCGCTAAACTGCTCTATACAGGCTGATATGCTTGAAGTTTATTACAATAAACACACCTCATGAGTGGAATAAAAGCTGATATGATTATTATGACCCTTCATATAACCAACAATTACAATCAAATTCTTTCTGACTCAATAGAAATAAAAAGTAGGTTGTAGCATCAAACCGTCTGGATCAGATGCTTTTTAAAAAATAGCAGAATGAATAAACATAAAAACATTTTTAAAAAATGGGGCCCCTGGGTGGCTCAGTTGGTTGAATGTCCGACTTCGGTTCAAGTCATGATCTCACGGTTTGTGAGTTCGAGCCCTGCATTGGGCTATGGTGCTGACAGCTCGGAGACTGGAGCCTGCTTCAGATTCTGTGTCCCCCTCTCTCTCCACCCCACCCCTGCTTGTTCTCTGTCTCTCTCTGTCTTTCAAAAATGAATAAACATAAAAAAATTAAAAAATAAAAAAATAGCAGAAACTCAGGGCGCCTGGGTAGCTCAGTCAGTTAAGCATCTGGCTCTTGGTTTCAGCTCAGATCATCATCTCAAGGTATGTGAGTTTGAGCCCTGAATTGGGCTCCAGGCTGACAGTGCAGAGCCTGCTTGGGATTCTCTCTCTCTCTCTCTCTCTCTCTGCCCCTCCCCTGCTTGTGCTTTCTCTCTCTTCTGTCTCTCTCTCTCTCTGCCTCTCCCCTGCTCATGCGCTCTCTCTCTGTCTCTCTCTCTGCCCCCTTCCCTGTTCATGCTCTCTCCTTCCTTCTCTCTACCTCTCACAAAATAAATAAACTTTATTTAAAAAATAGCAGAAACTCTTGCCATATTAAAGCCCCATTGAATGCCTAGCAGATAAGCACATTCTTACGAACAGCCTACAGTTACCCAGAAAAAAAAGTGAACTAAAATTAAGCAGGAAATGAACTTTTGCCTATGCTATCCTGGATAGTCTGTGGAATGCTTTATTGTGTTTTGTTTTGCTTAAACAAATAGGCAGACATTCCTCCAAATTCGGAATCTCAAGTGATCAAAAAGTAAGAATGATTACTTTCACTATTACTAAAAGAAAACCTGAAGAGTCAAATTATTTTCCACTATGAACTCTGCACCTGCAGCCCTGCCCTTGGAAACAGCCCTTCTGTCCTGCATTCACACACTCGAGTTGAATTCCTCGCCTTGAGCTCGAAGACAGTAAAAGTCACATAAAGATGTCCAGCTTGGTAGCACCATCACCAAAAACCACTTCATAGGGACTAGACCAAATGGTTCTATCTGGAGAGAAATGACCCTTGAGACCTGGCCGCAGAATGCCAGGCTGGAGTATAGAAGGCTTCAGGTCTTCTAAGTCCCTGGGACCCAGGAGGCACCTCTCTGTTCGTGACCCACTTTCTCTGTTCTTTTGGTTATCAGGTATCACCTACACAAGTACTGACATGTCCCAAGGAAAAGCGAAAGGGGCTGGATTGGTCTTTGCACAAAGGAGGTTCATATTAACCCATGCAGGTGCAAACCACAGAAATAAAAGGCTAGTGAGGCAGAAGGTGAGAGATGGGATCACAGTTAGTTCTACGGCCCTGCAGGCTGTTTTCCTTGTTTGTATATAAAATATAGGATAATCTTGGGAACAGAAAATTGAAATCCAATGTAGAAATTCTACATGGAAAGGATAATAAGCATAAAGATGCATGTTAATAATAAGAGTTGTGATGGAACTCAGGAAAATGAGGGTAGAAAAGCAAGCGAGTGCGTGATGAATGAATTGGTGCACTGTGCCGGGCGCTTCCCTCCGTTCATCAGCTCTTGGTGTTTTCTTCTCATTTGGCTTAGATGGTTTGCCAAAATGCATGAGCTTGGGTGTTAGTGCACATTGTGCGCAATTCAGGGAGCAAACCAGGTGATTCGGGGGGCACCAAGAAGGAAGTGTTTGTTGAGGGTGGGATCAGAAGGGGGTGGCATTTCAGGTGTTCCGGCACAGCTGGAGAGGGAGCTCCTTGTGAAGGGCATAACATTCTCCCAGAAAGAAGCAACCGTCCTAAAATCTTCTGAAGACAGAAAAAGAAACACTGTTTTTCCCACATAAAGAAACAATTAATTAACTACACGTTGACTCAAAACGTCTGCATCTAGGGGCTCTTGAGTGGCTCAGTCGGTTGAGCATCCAACTCTTGATTTTGGTTCAGGTTATGATCTCAGGGTAATGGGATTGAGCCCTACATTGGACTCCATGTTCAATGCAGAGTCTGCTTGGGATTCTCTCTCACCCTCCCTTTGCCCCTCTCCCTGCTCGTGCTCCATCAAAATAAATAAATAAACATAAAAAAAATTTCTGGGGCACTTGGGTGGCTCAATCAGTTAAGCTCTTAGTTTCAGCTCAAGTCATGATCTCATGGTTTGTAGGTTCAAGCCCCGTGTCAGGCTCTGCACTGACAGGGCAGAGACTACTTGAGTTTCTCTCTCTCTCTCTACTCCTCCCCAATTCTCTCTCTCAAAATAAATAAAATAAAACCTTAAAAAAAATTAAAAATTAAAAAATTAATTAAAAAAGCTTCTGCATCTAGACCCAAGTACCTGAATTAGCTACAATTTATATAACGAAATCTGACTTTAATGTAAATATTAACAGGATATGAAATCCTTTTTCCTCCTCAAGAGAAAAACCTTTTAATCACTATCCAAAGAATATTGTTTCCTCAGGGAAATAAAATAATTTTCATCTAAGAGGACAAAGGGAATGTAAAAAAAAAAAAAAATTGGTCTGTGCTTCATTAAGAAAAATTATGTTTTAAGAAAAACACCATCATGGAACAGTAAAGATTGAATTCTCAGAGCATTCTATCTCAAAATTCAGGGTGAAACACTATTTTGGGGGGGCCCTGGTCCCTTGAGAGTGGAGATGATTTTTTCCCCTTGATATATAATATCAGTGACATTGTCTACCTTCCCATAAATACTCAAAAAAAAAAAAAAAAAAAAAAAAAAAAAAAAAAAAAAACCACATCATCACCAAGGGCAGTTCCATGAGCTGGAGAAGACTCAGTCCATGGTCAATGCGGGTGAGTGGCAAATGGCCCAGATATGTCTTCAAAGGAAAGTCTACCTACAAAAACCCCATTAAGAAAGAAAGAGGGCACCTGGGTGGCTCAGTCAGTTGAGCATCTGACTCTCGACCTCGGCTCAGGTCATGATCTCACGGTTGGTGGGATCGAACCCTGCAACAGGCTCTGTGCTAACAGTGCACAGCCTGCTTGGGATTCTCTCTCTCTCCCTCTCTCTGCCCCTCTGCTGCTTGCTCTTTCTCTCAAAATAAGCACATAAACTTTTTTTTAAAAAGAGAGAAAGAAGGAGGGAAGAATATTCATGTAGCATCTTAATACGAATTTCCCAAAGGGGACAAGGAAGCAAAGATGGGTGGAAAAAGAATTCTCACATTGCCTTAAAAGTATGGTGTAGGGATATGTGAAAGTTATCCTCAAGGGAAACTACAGAACTTTATCTAGAAGGTGGCTGTCAGCAGGAGCTGTGAGAAGAACACATTTTACGCACGTGTGATGGGCACCAGTCAACAAAGCCTTGTGATACTACATACTGTGATATTCTCACCCTTGACCGTTTTGCAATGCAAGACACCTGTGTGACGTGTGATGTGGCATTCTTCTGTGCACCAGTCTGCACCCTTGTGTGGCATGGAACAGGAAACATGACCTTGGAGGGAAGTCATGTGAGTAACATAGAGCAAGAAGGAAGAGCTGGGAGCAGGGTGGCCCAAGAACAGAGCCTGCTCTGGTCTAGAATAAAACAGATAAGCTTGTAACAATGGAGCTCTGGCAGTTTCTAGGTGGGGAGGAAGTGCCAGCGATTCAGCCTGATTTTCCCAGGCAGCTTGTCCTGAAAAAGATCATCTAGACCTCCCTCATATTATATCAAACCCTCCGAACAGACACCCTCTACCCCAAAACTCTCAACAATTTGGTCCGAACGACACAATGAGATAAGATACAGAAGACAGAGCATTCACAGCAGACACAGTGGGTGCACCCTAGTTACATGTGGTGATGGAGCCAGTGAATCGTGGCTGAATGGTGAGGTGCTATAGCTGCAAAAAACAAAACAAAACAAAACAAAAAAAAACAAAACAAAAAAACACACCACACTGTTCGAAGACGTCAAACAAAATAATAATGTAAAACATCTCCGTGATTTTTAGGCTGATAATACATTATAAAAATAACGTTTTGGAATGCTGGGTAAAATAAAATGTATTATTAAAACTTGCCCTTTTCTCTGAGCTGACAGTGTGGAGCCTGCTTGGGATCCTCTCTTCTCCCTCTCTCTCTGTCCCTCCCCCACTTGCACACATTCTCTCTGTCTCTCAAAATAAATAATAAACAATTTTTTGTAAAAAAAAAAGGAGAGCTCAGAAGTGACAGGATTATGGATCATGAAAGGATGAAAATATAAAGCACATATTACAGTTTACACACAGGAGAAGTCACCAGATGCATATTGTTAATGATCCTGTCTCAGGTATGAAGAAAATTCACAGAGTCATAGAAATGATGACAAGGATGGGAGACTTCAAGGTCTTGGGGAAAAGATGAGCTATGGCCAACTATACAGACGGAGTTGGTTGTTAAGGCATATTTAGCTGGGAGCCCAAAATATCATTTAATTGGAAGGGTGTTTTCTGGTTGGTAAATCAGGTTCACAGATATTTCCTCATTAAACTGCTCTACACAACTTGGGAGTAGGGAAGGTTCTCGCTGGGCCTAGGAGACAGCAGCTCAGAGAGCCCTGCCTGCCTGTGTGGCAAGCCCAGGACGGATGAAGGGATGTGAGGGGCACTGTTCAGACAACCGCTCTGCTCAGGAGGATCCCTGCCCCCTTGAAGTTCCCAACTCCTCTGCAAGAGAACGGGGCCCACGCATCGTCTACAGTGTGCTTGTCGAGTTGGCCATTTTATTCTTCCATCTCTTAACATGTTAGTAAATACAGTGGCTTTTCAGAAAAGGGAGGATGTCTCATGTGAACTAACACTTGAAGACTGAACTCTGTATTTTATCAACAAAGACTTGAAGGATCAAATGCAGTTAGAGTTGTCTTGGTGGGACAGGGCGATGCCTGGTTTTAGGTGGCACTGGCCACTGAGGAAGAGCTGGGTTGGAGAAGCTTCAAAAACTCCGGTGGAAGAGGGTAACCCAATCCAGAGGCTGGAGGACAGAGACCATCATACAGGAACAAGTCTCCAGTGTCTAACATGTGCTACAGATTTTTCTCCTTTTTTGGAGAGAGAGCGTGAGCAGGGGAGGGGCAGAGGGAGGGAGAGACAGAGAGAGAGAGAGAGAGAGAGAGAGAGACAGAGAGAGAGAATCCCAAGCAGGCTCCGTGCCTAGCACAGAGCCCTACGCAGGGCTGGATGTCAGGAACCGTGAGTTCATGACCTGAGCTGAAGTCAGACACTTAACTGACTGCACCACCCAGGTGCCCAGGGGTCCAATTGTTCTGACTCCAAGTCCAAAGAAATTTAAATACAATCTCTCCTTTCCATTGACTTTTATTATTTTCTTACATCTTTTTTAGACTCTCTTTGGAAGTATTTTCTGTAAACTCCAGAGTGGGGATGATATTACAAAATCCTAACATTTTGAGCATCACAGGGTAACTTGGAGATTATCTGGGCCAATCGCTCTCATAAATAGGAGGACTGATGCCCAGAGAGGTCAAATCATTGTTTCAAGGCTTCCTGTATTTTGAAGTTATGCTTTAAAAGGACTTTGAAAATATTCAACATTGATAATAATTTTTTTAAGTGCAGGTTTTAGCCAGTAATCTAAGCACTTCTCAGCTCTCATAGAATTTAATTTTAAATCAACCCCGTGAGGAAGTTACTATTATTTTTGCAATTTTACCCATAGGGAAACTGTAGCGCAGTGAAGGAAATTTCCCAGGACTGTTCAGCTGGCGAGTATCAGAGCCAGGATTCACTCCCAGGCAGTCTGGCTCTGAAGCCCGTACTTTTTTTATCCACTCTGCTAAATTGACTCTCTTGAAAAATGTCAGTAAGGCTTCTAGACACTTTGGAAGTCATCTGACATTTTTTTTTTTTTTTTTTGTATTTTAACTGCAATTTGCTTTAATGAATCAAAACATTAATTTGCTAAGTGGCTGGTCTTTAGATATCATTCGCCCTTTCCAGAGTCTGATGCTATTGCAAATTTCTACTTTTTCGGGATCAGCTGCAAAGAAAACTAGTGAACCCCTTAGTACACGGAGGTTTCCATGCTGATGCTAGGAAATTATAAAATGAAACAGGAATTTCTTTAGCTGTGGTCTGTATAGTGGGATATATTTCACAGTCCCATACTGAGATGTCTCTTAACAAAAGCTATGTCACGATAAGATTTTAGACGTATAACGAAGTGGAAAGCTCCCCTCTACTTGATAGATGGGATGCTATTCAGTTCATGAATCACTTAGTAAAGCCAGTTAGATCTTTAAAAACAGAAGTGTGGGGCCCCTGGGTGGCTCAGTCGGTGGAGGGTCCGACTTCAGCTAAGGTCATGATCTCAAGGTTGGTGACTTCGAGCCCCGCGTGATGGTTCACTGCTGTCAGCACAGAACCTTCTTGGCATCCTCTGTCCCCTGCTCTCTCTGAACCCCCCATTTTTGCTATCTCAAACATAAATAAAACATTTAAAAAATAATATAAATAAATAAATCTATGTATGTGCATAGCTATGTATGTCACAAAGTGGTACCCAGCACTCTGTGTTTTGAATGAGCCTCCCCTAGGTTGCCAGGCAAGGTTTCCAGATGTGTAGTTCATTAGTGGCCAATTACAGCAATCACTACTATGCACCCAGCACTCTCTACGCCCTCTCTTGAATGGCATCTGCCTGCCCGGGGTGGGGGCCTGATAGAAAGCACACTCACAGGCCGTGGACCGCTGCTGTGTGGGTGATGCCGGCAAGCTGAGCCACGTCCCAAGGATCAGGCTCTTCAGTAAACGCACGCAGCCTCTGGCCAGTGCATAGGTGGCGTTATCTGCTGGCTTCCCTTCCGAGCTCATGATGAGTCATACGCTGCTGTGGGAATGATGATCAGAGAAAATCCTACTGCGAGTACACACAGGTCTTAGCAGGCAGGCGCAAAAACGTCAAACACCCTGCTCCCGTGAATGCGGTGATGTTCCGGTTCTCTGCCTTTGGGGCCCTGTGATGAGCACGTTGGATGCAAGCTTCACCGTGAGGCCAGCACACAGTGTTCTGATGGCGACACCAGCCCGCCTTCTTACCTAATTGCATGCCCAGGGCCTGCATTAAGGGACGAGTGGGTGGTAGGACCAGAACAGCCTGGGGTCCACACATGCTGGGCTCCCGATGCTTTGCTCATGGAAGGGCAGATACTTATTCCAGGCCCTTGTTCTCATCAGGAAAGGGTAGAGGTGCCTGTGTAATCTTCAGAGCCAAGTGAATACCTTGAACACAACTTACTTCTGTAATGAAAAGGCATTTCTATCATCTCTGGCTTTTTAATTAAGTTTATTTATTTATTTAGAGAGAGACAGAGACAGCATGAGTGGGGGAGGGACAGAGAGAGAGGGAGAGAGAGAGAGAATCCCAAGCAGGCTCAGCCCCACCAGCACAGAGCCCAACGCAGGGCTCGAACCCATCAAACTGTGATGAGATCACAACCTGAGCCAAAACCAAGAGTCAGAGGCTTAACCTACTGAGCCATCCAGGCATCCCTATCATATCTGTTGTTAATCAGTGAATCTTCAGATATGCTTTTAAATCGTCACCTGGAGATCATTTTCCTAGAGATCCTGAGAGAGTGAATTCCCCGGTGGGGTACTTCAGATGCTAAGAAAAACACCCAACAGTCTATTCTTACTAACGTACTCACTGTATGTTTATCACATGCTTATCCTGAATTGCTTAAAAATAAACCACAGTTAACATGACTCCCTAGGGAAGCTAAATGGTCCAGGAGCCTGCAGTGGTCACAGACTTATGGCACATGGTCTTTGAGGAAAACAATTTCTTCCTTCCTTTTTTTCCCCCTTCTTCCGGTTCTCCAGTCGCACCTGCTAAGGCTTAGAACAGATCTGGGCTGCCTTACTCCATGCAAACACAGTAAACACAGGAAGGTGGGAGGGTGGCCAGTTTTCCATATTCAAACAAAAGTCACCTGCATCTCCTAGAACACTCAGCTGTGAGGGAAGACTTCAGGCCAGAAGAGGAGGCAAACCAGACAAAGGAGGGAAAGAGACTCCCGGGAATTGCTCTCAGAAAAAAGAGAGCCAGAGCTACCAAGGCAGAGCTGTTTTATTTTGTTTACTCATTCATTTTATGTTATTTTTTATCTTTTAGAGAGACAGAGCAGGGGAGAGGGGCAGAGGAAGAGAGAGAATCTTAAGCATGCTCTGCTCGGCCCAGAGCCTGACATGGGGCTCAATCTCACAACAGTGAGATCATGACCTGAGCCAAGATCAAGAGTCCAACACTTAACCAACCGAGCCAGGTGCCCCTACTCATTCATTTAAAAAAAATATTTATTCGCATTCGACTTTGTCACAGGCACTGTGTGCAGACACAGCAGAGGACAAGATTTTCAGGATTCTTCCTCTTCCAGATCTCACCCCTCCAATGAGGAAAGATAATTAATATCTGTGCATATAAACGTATACACACAAGAAAATAATTACAGATACTCATTGAAGAGCATGCTTTAAGTTGAGAGCTGAAAGACAAGATGGGGTAAAACCATGAAAAATCTGGAAGAAAGACTTCAGAGAAGGGAACGGGATAAAACCAAGGGGTTGAGTTGTAAAGGAATTTCAAGACTGGCTTTAAGAGGTAAGCAGAGACTCTATTCTTTTTGTCCCCCAAGAAGGGATTCTCACCTCCTTGAAGGTGATATCACCCCCCTTGGAGAATGCATGATCTAAATTTAGCAGAATGAAAAGGAAACACAACCTATATTCTAGCCTTCATGTAGCTGATTACATGTACTTTGCATGGTTCCATTGTATTTTCCACAATTTTTTTTCCCATGAGCCATTAGGAGAAAGACTCCACATTTTTTTTAAAGACTTACTTAAATTCCACTTAGTTAACATGCGGTCTACATATAATCTAATATTAGTTTCATGCATACAATTTAGTGATTCAACACTCACATATATGACACTCGGTTTAATTTACTTTTCAGAAAGATCACCAGCTGCTGGGGGGGAAGGAGCAGAAGAAGATAGTGAGGGGCTACTGCACAGTCTGAACAAAAGATGTTGGCATCTCAGAGTAGGGCGGTGGAAGCAGAGATCACAGAAAGGGGACACATTTAGGGTAAGTTTTGAGGGAGAACTGGTAAGACCTGCTGAAGAACTGGATGTGGGCTGGGAGGGAAGGAGAGGAAATAAAGATGATATCTAGAGTTTTTTCTTCCCCTTCTAAAACTCTGAACAACCGTGGAATCATAGAGTTGGAGACCAAAGGAAACCCTGGTCTAACTACCCGTGAAATGTCTACGTGTCCCATGGCCTCCGAATGCTCCAGTTTATGCCTTTACCATCTCTAATCTGTTAAAATAACTGCAATCTCAGACTCATGCAACCACTTTCTGGCTGTTATGTTAATCTTTCTGGACTGAAGATGTGATCCTTGAACAAAGGCTCTTCTCTGCCAACAAAGAGAAAATCCAAATTCCTTACAGAAACATAAAGGCCCTACCTCATCTGGCTCCTACCTGGCTCTTGCCTCCCTACCTCTCTCCCTCCTTTTGTCTGTCTGTCTGTCTCTGTCTCTCTCTCCCCTACCCCCTCCCCTTTTCTGTGTGTGTGTGTGTGTGTGTGTGTGTGTGTGTGTGTGTGTGTCTCACTTCCACCCTTACATATCCAGGCCCTTACACTTCAGAGAACACACCAAGCCCTCTTCATGTTGCTGTCTTCCTTCAAAAGCCCTCCTCAACACCTAATCCATCTGGAATACTCCTCATTTTCTTTCAAGAGTCTAATGAGTTTCCCTATACATTGTCTCTGTCAAATTTTAGTTGGCACTGTACCTTGTGTAGGTAGTTCTAATACAACATTGCATTGTACTTGTGAGGTCTTGCTCACACATCTTCCTCCTCTTTGGATGGTAAACTCCTCGAGGGCAGGCACCCAAGGTTTTCCTCCTTCTCTCCCTATGTGCCTTTTACAGTGACTGATAGCTACCAAATGATCAGTAAATATTAATGGAAGAATGAAATGAAAAATGTCTACTTTATCTCCATCAAGCAACCACCCAGCCTTTGCGTAAATACTTTTATTGACTCTGAACTCAACATGCCTCTTCTTTGTCCATCCCTTTTTATCCACTCGTCCTGGGCTTCCTGGCTTTTTAAATTTTTCATGAATTTATTAAATGCCAGAGTTAAAGGAGTCAAGCAACCAGATAGGATCTGTTTTCATGATACCATATTCTAGTATGGAGGAGGGACAGAGTAAAGGTAGATACACATGCAAATTAAGTGTGTTAAGTTCTAAACAGAAAATTCCACAAGTTGAATTGAGAAAACAACAGAGGTACTTAAACTGGGGGATCAGGGAGTGCCTCTCAAAAAAGGTGACATCTAAAATGACATCTGAGGGGTGCCTAGGTGGCTTGGTCAGTTAAGCGTCTGACCTCAGCCCAGGTCATGGTCTCAAGGTTCCTGGGTTCAAGCCCTGAGTCTGCTTCAAGAAGGAGCCTGCTTCTGATTCTGTGTCTCCCTCTCTCTCTCTCTCTCTCTGCTCCTGCCCCACTCACACACACTCTCTCTCTCTCAAAAATAAACAAATAAACATTAAAAAAATTTTAATGACATTTGAATGATTTAAAAGAAAAAAAGGACCCACTCTTGGAAAGATTGGGACAAGAGGATTGCAGACAGAAGGGAAGCTACTTCAAGGCTTCTAAAAATTTTCAAGGAATGGAGGCACTCTGTGGTTAGAGGCTCACAAGCTGTAGGGAGAGTGGCTGAGGCAGGCCTGGCAGGTGGATCATGGAGCATGCTGAAGGCATGGAATAGAGTTTGGATTTTATTTGAAACACGATGGAATGCAATTGGAGGATGGTAATCAGGGCAGTGGCATGACCTGAATGACATGTTTCAAAGGGCACTGTGGCTGCTTTGAAGAGACCGTATTCATAAAGAGTCACAGTCAAGCAGACAGAAGTGAAGGAAGGCTGGTATCTCCTGTGCCTAGAGCCAACATTAACAGACATCATATACAGTAAAACCTTGGACTGCGAGGAACTTGTTCTGCGAGTGTTCTGCAAGACAAGCAAACATTTCTAATAAATTTTAACTTGATCAACGAGCGATGTCTTGCAATATGAGTAGTACGTGACGTCAAATGTCCCATGATCACAACTGAGTCAATGGTTCTTCTCTCTCTCTGTCTCTCTCTCTCTGTGGGATTGTGGGTGATGGTCTCCCATGCTCGGATGCTTGGTCTCAGGCCGTGGTGTTTGGCAGAAATTAGTGATTTTTCATAACATTGGAAGGTGCCCACAACTGGCCCTAGTGTATTTTTTGTCACTTCAAAGCACCTATGGACAGTCCTTTGCTTTTCCACACAAGAGTAAGCTTAGGAATGCTTTGCTTCATTCTAGGTCAAGCTGCCAGTTACATTAAAAACAGCATAGGACAAGAGTTTATTAATACTGTACTGTAGTCAACATCCGTTAGTGATAGTGAAAGTCACCCTACACAGTAACCCTCCCCTCATCTCCCTCACACCAACCATGAAGGTTTTCAAAGGGAAGTGCAGGTTTATTTTTCTTTATGCTTTGTACTTTATTATTTTGTATTATATTACAGTATTGTAATCATTTTTACAGGAATATTTTGGGGTTGTGAAACGAATCATCTGAGTCTCCATTATTTCTTATGGGGAAATCTGCTTTGAGTTACAAGCATGTTTCCGGAACAAATTATGCTCCCCAAACAAGGTTTTACTGTACTTGAATCAGCTTGTTGCCAAGACAAACTCCCAGCTCTTGTTTATGGATACAGTGTGATCCCCTGCTGGTCCTGGCAGCCTTCTTCACCCAGGGGATCCTGGACGACACAGCACAATTCAGGGAATGTCTGCGTTGGAAAACTATTCCCTCCCTAAGACAAAGTTCTTCTGTTATGCAGCCAGGGTCACATTAGCCCTAAGAATTTCTACTGACCTCTGAGACAACGCAGAGAGTATCCTTTACTAATGCCATTGATTTGTGGAAGCCGAGAGCAGGACTTCATTTCTACCTGCAACAAATTCTTCTCATTAGATTCACCCCATTAGCCAGGAGCTCTTTACACCCCCCCCCCCCCTCGCCACCAAATTCTCCTCCTTACTTTCCTCTTCCGGTCCTCCCACACCTCCGCAGGAGCCTCTATGTTTGAATTAACCATTGAATTCATTAAACAGCAGGAGGTCCAGAAGGGTCAGGGATAGTTCACTCTAAGGACTAAGTATTCTTTGGAGAGAAAAAGGGGACTATTTAGATTTTTAATTTAAAACCAGAAATTGCTTTGATCTTGCTATTGATGAATTAAAGTACTTGTGCATTTTATAAGCCGTTTGAATATCAAAGTCTCCTCTTTGAACTGGAGAGTCAAGCTAAGGAAATAGTGGATGTGCTAATGTGAGACCTAATTAGTCTAGGAAATGAGGGTGTGGGGGGGGGGTATGAAAAGCAGGATTTGGAATTTGTTGAAGATACTTCCCAATTTTGATCATTTGGCTTTGGTTTTTAATGAGAGCAGGTACTCATGGAAGTGATTCTTAGAATAACATAGGTCTGTGAAATAGCCCAGAGTGAAGACGGTCAGACCTTCCCATCACTGCTTGAGACCTTCAGCATCCTCTCATAGACCTGGGTTTTCTTCCTCCTTTCCAGAACGTGTCTACGGAGGAAGGTCTTTAAACACGACGCTTCTCTGAAGTGCCTCTTTACTTCTCCCTTCAAATGTTATCACCACACCTGCCCCCACCCCCCAACACCAAATAAAAAGAACCAGACATTTAAAGCAAAAGGTTTCCTACATTAAGCTTTGTCATTTGGCAAGCACAGTCCTACAAACAAACCGCTCTTTAAATGTGGCAACCAATGCATTCTTATTGATTGACCAGAACGAGTAAATCCAACCTCATAAATACATCAGATTACTTAAGGTTTATTTGGGGTAAAGCCAAGCTTATGGGTAGCCACTGAACAGGATAGTGAAATCAGAACGTTCAGCATAATTGTGCATGGATTTTCTGGGGTTTTGAAAACCTCGCTGATCATTTTCCCCCCCAAGTAAATGAACACATTTCACTTAAATAGGTTTTTTTTTTTTTAAGTTACAGTTTCAGGAGATTAAGGGATATAAGGATAAGCTGGCAATGTAGGGCAGACAACAACTACTTTAAGGCACAGATATGACAAAGAAAAGGCTTAATCCAAGTGCTCTATTAAAATACAGAAAAAACACACTGTAAGCTAAAAGGACCTAATACCTATTAGGATTAGTTATTTTTTTCTGAAATATTTACTGTGATAACTTCTACATAAGCTCCATTCTGCAGATAGTGGGGGCCACTTCAGCTCGACCACCTTGCTCTATAAATGAGTTTTTAAAGAAGGGCCATCTGCAGAAATTAAATGACCTATAGGAGGATGGATTTTCGAGATCTCTGCCTAAATATCAGTTTTAAAGAAATGAAAACTATTTGTCATTTCACAGAAGCTGATACCTGCTCCCCACAATCTCAAAATCCGTAAAATAAAGCTTCCTAATACACGCATATACAGGATTCCGACACTCACTGCATTTTGGGAGATTTTTCTTTTTCTTTGAGGTAGAAATAGTTTAAGGTCTTTCATAAAACATCTGCTTATTTCAAAAAATAAAGAGTCCAGGGAAATACTGACTTTTTGTGTTACTTTTCTATACAATGGAGCCTCTCCTAAATAATCTGTAGCAAAATACTGCTATGCACTTCCGGTTTTCTTTTTTTTCCCCCCAAAAAAACTTTCATTAGATAAAAATATTTTTTTTTGCCAGTGAACCCCAGAATAAAAGATCTATAAACTTTATCATTAACTTAGAACAATGTGTGCTGTCAGGGTTCTTTTGCCCTCATCCTCAGACCTCCCTCAGTGACCATGTTAATGAAGCCCCCTTACAGGCATTTGCTTATGATGTAAAATAAAAGTCCTTCAAGCAGACTGCCAAGACTCTCAGATCAATTGCATCATAAGGACTCAATAGAGATTTAACAAGCATCCAACCATCTAACACAGCCATGAAAGTCTTCCTGAAAGATCACTCTAAAAGATTCACCATCTGTGAAACACCCATTGTGCAAATAGGGTAGAGTCTGAATAGTTATAAGAAGAAAGAAGAAGGCAAATAGAGAGAGATCTTCCTCCTCCTCCTCTTCAAATATCCTTCCCCAGAGCTTTTCAACAAATGAGAAAAACCACACTGTCGGGGTTTTGTGGCTCTGAGTTTTAGGTGAGCAGTCCAGATAAACGATCTTTCATTTACCTGTTGCCTCTCTTGCCACTGCTTCTGCTCGGCACGGGTTGGAAACTAGTTCCAGCCTCCAGGTGTGCTTTCACCACGACCTGCATTCCCACAAGGCAGCCTTGTGTCCCCTCTGATGATTCATTCTGGACCTTACTTTTTTTTCTAGGGGTTGAAGGCACCAGGAAAAATATCTAGGTTCACTGCCCCAGCATTCCAGACAGAATGGAAGGCAGCCTTTGGGCTTCGCTGGGGAAGAAAACAAAGGGGAATAAAAACAAAAACAAAAACACCCTGCTGTTTTCTTCTATGACCAAACATTGAAAAGGATCTTATTGGCCACTTGGGGTGCACAGAAAGGCTATTGAAGAAGTACTACCCTGCAGACAGAAGCAGAGCTCTTTTGGATGAAAGCAGTCTTCAACAAACCAGGAAAGACCCTGCCTATAGAAGAGAAGCAGGTGCTGGCCAAGGTGCTTGCGGACACAGCAGTGGGTCAAGGACAGGTCAGCAAGGCTCACAGCCCCACCTGCTCTTTTTTCTTTCTAGTCCCTGCCTTCATCTCGGGTGGCCATGCACGCTTGTCATCAAAGCATCTCCTCATCCAGCCAGTCCTTCTGTCCCCCACTCCCCACACACCATAGTACAAGGAGGCATTCCTAGGATGCTTACCTGCCATAAACGGACTTTTATTGCTTAGTGCTACTCCTCTCTGTTAGCTAAGTAGGAAAGAAAGCCTTGCATGGGATCAAACCAAGGGCCTCACAGTGCGTTTCCCCTCCACTGTGGGGTCCGTCTTGTACAGTAACCTTCACTGCTGTAAAAGCAAGCAAGGAAGGAGTATATCTGTGTAGAGAGCCACCTGTCCTAGGATCCGGAACATGGCGGGGATTCCCTCCCCTGTTCAAGTTCCCTTTTGGTCTCAGCTGAGAGAAAGGGCAGAAAGAACTTCTGTCATTTCAAGCTTCTCTCCTTATCTGTCTATTTCTCTCCATTCTTTTTTTCCCTGTCTTGATTTTTGCTGTCTTGATTTTTCTTGCATGTGTCTCTGTATTTTTCCTGTCTTGATTTTTGCACACGTGTTTGATAACCCAACTGGGGAGTGTAAAGAAATACATGTGAAATAGACAAATGCTATCTGTGGTGTCTGGGTGGCTCAATTAATTGAGCATCTGACTTCAGCTCAGGTCATGATCTCACAGTTGGTGCGTTTGAGCCCCACATCAGACTCTCACTGTCAGCACAAAGCCTGCTTCAGGACTTCGTTCTCCTTCTCTGTCTGCCTTTTCTCTGCTGGCCCCCACCCCCTCCCCTCAATCAATCAATCAATCAATCAATCAATAAAACAAATGCTTTTTTTTTAATGTTTATTTATTCTTGAGACAGAGACAGAGTGTGGACAGGGGAGGGGCAGAGAGAGAGGGAGACACAGAATCTGAAACAGGCTGCAGGCTCTGAGCTGTCAGCACAGAGCCCAACACAGGGTTCGAACCCATGAAATGTGAGATCATGACCTGAGCTGAAGTCAGACGCTTAAGTGACTGAGCCACCCAGGCACCCCTAGACAAATGCTTTTAAAGCATTATAAGAAAGAGAAAAATTGTCCCAACCATGAATAAACTATAGGACTGTATTATTCTATTTCTCCAGTTAAATGTAAGAACATAAACTCAGATCAGACTCAAGGAGAAGTAGAAGAATCTATATTTTCTGAGCGGGAACAAAAAACCCAAATAATCAAGGAGAACAATATAATTGTGAGAAGATATAAAATATAACTGACAGCTGGGATGCACATGTTATGGTATCTAATGCATACTTTTCAATTACAAGGGTTTTTTTTAATGTTGCCAAATAAAAGATTTAATGAAATAATTTTTTTATTTTTATTTGAGAGAGAGAGAGAGAGAGCTAGTGTGAGTGGGGGAGGAGCATGGGAAGAGACAGAGAGAGAGAGAGAGAGAGAGAAAGAGAGAGAGAGAGAGAGAGAGAGAGAGAGAAAGAGAGAGAGAGAGAGAGAGAGAGAGAGAGAGAGAGAATCTTAAGCAGGCTCCACACTCAGCATGGAGCCCAACATGAGGCTGGATCCCGCCACCCTGGGATCGTGACCTGAGATGAAATCAAGAGCTGGATTCTCAACTGACTGAGCCACCAGGTGTCCCAATAATTTGTTGTTTTAAACAGCAATGTAGAAAGAACCAGCAAATCATAATAACATCAACAGTAGCAAAAATAACACCTACCTTTTATTCAGGCGTTTTGTGCAGATGTTATATCACATATTTTCTTTTTTATGATTTTCTTAAAAAAATTTGTTTTTACTATCCGTTTTCTTGAATCCATATTAAAATAAACTTTACAAGGTAGGCATTCATTCTCTCATTTTACACATACATAAACAGGCTCAGAGAAGTCATTTGTTCAATGTTACACATTAATAAATAGCACAGAAAGAATCAAATCCAGATCTCTCTGTTTCAGGGGTGCCTGAGTGGTTCAGCAGGTTGAGCATTCAACTCTTGGTTTCTGCTCAAGTCATGATCTCAAGGTTCATGAGTTCGAGCCTCACATGGGCCTCTGTGCTGACATCACGGAGCCTGCTTGGGATTCTCTTTCCCTCTCTCTCCCTGCCCCATCCCTGCTCACACACTCTCTCTCTCAAAATAAATAAATAAACTTAAAAAAAAAAAAGATCTGCTTATAAGCCTCTGAACCTTCCGTTAAGTCATGGTGACTTCCCACCCATTTAGATCAAAGTTACAAATCAAATGTTTATAAAGGTTAAGGGGCAATAAAAGTGGGACAAGCAGGCAGTTTGTAAGGACGGCACCATAATTCAGTGTTGAGAAAAGGCCTGTGGCAAGTAGAAGAGCACTTGTCCCCTCCTACAAGCAGTCCATCTGATTGCTACCAGGACACATGTGGAACCAGTATTACAGGAGCTTTCAATTATTCAGAAAATGTGTAAGTCTATATATTTTTCTGTGAAGTCACTCTATTTTTTAAAAAAATGTTTTATTTATTTTTGGAGGGAGAGAGTACAAGCCTGGGAGGGGCAGAGAGAGAGAGAGGGACAGAGGATTTGAAGCTGGCTCTACACTGAAAGGCTGACAGCAGCGAGCCCACTGCAGGGCTGGAACTCACGAACTGCGAGATCATGACCTGAGCCAAAGTCAGATACTCAACTGACCAAGCCAACCAGGTGCCTGAAGTCACTCAATTTTTAAACATTGGTGCTAATGTGGCTCACTCATCAAACCCTATCAACCTTCTGCACACCTGGATATGTCCTGGATATGTCCTTAAAACCTTAAAGCCAGAGTAACCTGCTTATTTCCTGTGGTCGGGGAGTCACAAACTCCTCAGCACTGCAGGTGAGCAACGAATGCTCTCTGGACAGCTGGAGAGAAGTATTCAGCATCTTTCAATTAGTACCAGACTGAGACTCACAGTGGGAACAACTCGGTCACACCAACATGGTTCTAAGTGTGGCCCAAAATAGACCACGTTGCCACTTACTCTGAATCCTGCTTGCACATTTCACAGACTCTTGCCTGCATTCCTTCAGGGGCCTTGGACTTCATTATATCAGTTATAGGGTCCAATTACTCGCCATCTCCTGGATGCCATTTCCATCAGACTCCCTGAGATGTGCCCTGTGTGCTCTACCTTTTCATAGTCTCAGCTGACATTTCCATCCAAGTACTGAAAATGTCTCTAATTTTGTTCCGACACATCAAAGCAGATATAGCTGCCTTTCATTTCTAAACCTCTGGTCTCGGAGAAACTTTGAAGAGGAGCTCAACACTAAGTGGGCTGGCTCTCTGCTTCCAGTTCTCCTGAGACCCGATGTGGCTGAGCTTAGAACCCCAAGATTCCAGCCATGAAGAAGCAACTCCATCAAGGTCCCAATTCTAAATCCAAAGAGAGATAGGCTGACAGATCACCGAAAACTGTGCTGTCTTCGGGGAGAGGCATCAACTAAAACAATGAAGCTTGTTTATATAATATTCCTTTTACTAAAGGGTTTACCCAAATGCTCACACTAGACTTGGTATTTCCAGTCTCTGTACAGGACCGTACAAAATAAAGGCAGAGGATCACACTGGCATTGAAAGATTTCTCCAAATTTTCCTAGACTCTTAGCAGGATTTTACCAGAAATGTACATGCTGAACTTCGTATGGCATGACAAAAGCCACAAGGAGCCAAGGAATCTAGGCAAGACTGCCTGACTTATCAGGAAAGCTCACATAAGGAGAATATTACATGAATCGGAAGTCACGGAGATCCTAAGTCACTCCTGTGACCCGGAACCCAGGATGATAAATTTCAGCATTGCTAATTTGACCTGAAAATCTTCTCCTCATTGTTAGACCCACTGCAATTTTTTTTTTTTTTTTTGCAAGAAATGAGCATACCTCTTGCTAAACAACAAAATAAATGCTTCCCATTCTCTCTCTCTCTCTCTCTCTCTGGAAGCTAGGAATTGTTTTGTTTGTTAATTCTTAACTGTTCAAGCTCTTATTCATTCAGCCTAACTCCAACTTATCCCTGTTTTAATCACTGGGTTGATTTTTTCCAAATTTGAATTTATTATAATACTGTCAGAGAAAAATTCTTTTTGGACATCTCCAGAGAGCATTTAGGGTACCACGTCTGTATCCTCTATAAATTTGGCTCATGGTACTTCAAATTCATGACCTTAAAAAAAAACAAAATACAAAAAACAAACAAACAAAAAAGTGTAGCCTTCACTGCCTAAAAATCATCAGCAGAGCTTCTATAATGCCCTGCTTTTTGACTCTGCTTACACTTTCCTCACACTTCGTGTTATGCAAAAACTTTGTCTCCATAGTACTTTACTCCTGAAAATTTCCTACCAACTTTAGTCTGAAATGGATATGGCATGGACCACCTGTGCTGGGTGACCCTTCACGCCAGTGTTCACCAGGAGATTTGGGCCTTTCCGCCTGCTGTTCTGACATAATTACCAACAGGAGCCCTTTACCTCCCGAAGGGTTCCAGTGCGAATGATTCATCAAATGGTCACTATACGCCACAACTCCGTTCAGAGTTCTCTCTGTAACTTACCAGCTCATGGGAACAACTTCAATGAATTTCATAATATATTCGTTATGACGGGAGCAAGCCGGTAAAATTACTTGGAAATGCTTGCTTTAGATAATGTATTGGATCTCTCTCCAAGATCAGAAACCCACGTGATAAGTAGTTGCTTGAGTTTAACTTCAAAGACTGTGTTTTCTCTTCTGCAAATACATTTGATGTCATTCTCTAGCTGGTAAATCAGACTACAAAACCACGTCCACTTATTTTTTGCTTTAGCTGCCAGGAAATAAAGCCTCACCTACTGCACAAGCAAGGCAATCTTTCACAAAAGCGCCTAGAAACATCTATGCCCTCCATTTCTTTCAGACAGACTCTGAGCTCTTTGACCTGTACATACCTCACTATTTATTATCACCCACCTCATATGTGGGGTTTCTTTGGAAGTTGGTCAAGTATACACTTTATACTAGGTGACATATTCCAAAATTAACTATACTTCTCATTAGCCTTTCCAGTTCTAAGTGAGATAAATTATAATAGGTGCTACAGACACCATTTAATGGTGGAAATATCTTTGGGCATTGTTCTACCGAGCATGGTGGGGAGCCTTCCTTTTTTTTTATTTTTATTTTTAAGTTTATTTATTTATTTTGAGAGAGAGAGAGAGAGAGAGAGTGTGTGTGAACAGGGAGGGGCAGAGAGAGAAGGAGAGAGAAAGAGAATCCCAAGCAGGCTCCATGTTGTCAGTATAGAATCTGACTTGGGGCCCAATCACACAAACCATGAGATCATGGCCTGAACCAAAACTAAGATGCTTAACTGACTGAGCCAACAAGACACCCCAAGGGGAGTGTTCTTAATATCATTATGTGCATAATACCTACTCAGAAGCTGAAATCTTCTCAATTACCTTGAGACCCTAATATTCCCTTTTCTTGTCCATGTAAGAATCTGGATGAAACAAGCAGTATTATTTTACAAGAAGGTCTGGGACTAAGAGCCTTGAGTGAAACACCTATGACCCAACCCAACTAATAATGAAGGAAGCATGGAGAACCTTCCAGAGCAGTCATTCTCCTGGTGAAAAGCCTAAGGTCTTGCTCTAAATCAAGAGGAAAGTTCAAGAGTCTCAAGTGCAAAACATAAAGACAATAATGAATTCTGAAAACAATTGTGTTTAGAGACGCACAAGGAGGGTTTCCAATTAAACTCAGAGGAGGTGAATATCAAATCCAAAGATCCACCTGAAATATCGTCCCTCTCCCAGAAAAAAGAAAAAAGTACACACACAGAACTAAATCAATAATAGCTACCCTTCTGAATGCTTGCTAATGAGTTAGATACTGTTGTTAGCAATTTCCATAGATTAAATAATTTACCACCTTTGATTAAATCTAGGCTTGTGCTGATTATAAGAAGCATCATTATGTTGTGCACCACTAGAAAAGAAAAAAAAAAATGCCTCGTATTATAACATAGCACTGATTGTCTATGGGCTCTGATTTCAGAGATGGTAAAAGCTTTTTAAACATCTGCTTTTTTTTAATTTTTTTTTTTACATTTATTTATTTTTGAGAAACAAAGTGAGACAAAGCATGAGCGGGGGAGGGGCAGAGAGAAAAGGAGATACAGGATCCGAAGCAGGCTCCAGGTTCTGAGCAAGCGATCAGCACAGAGCCCGATGTGGGGCTCGAACCCATGAACTGTGAGATCATGACCTGAGCCGAAGTCAGAAGCTCATCTGACTGAGCCACCCAGGTGCCCCAAATGTGTGCTTTTTTTAATCGTAAGTTTGAGATACAGTGATTTTACAAGTACATCACGGAAATAGGCACAATTTCTTATCTCTGACTTTCAGATAAGGAAACTGAATCAGTGTCACTCACCCAAGGTTAAAGAGCTAGTTAAGTGGAAAAGCTAATAATCAATCCTAGGCAGACTGGCGCCTAAGACCGTGCTCTTAACCACCAGGCTATAGTCCCAGCCATGTTCCACAGTAAAATCGGCTTCCAAGGCAGCCCCTACATTCTAGTTTTGGATAACTCTTTTAGAGTTGTAATTAATAACAACAATAGCAGCAGCAGAAGCACTGACAGCTATGATTTCCATACTGGGTAGGAGGCCAGCTGCTTTACAAACAAAAATCTGGCCAAGCAACTCATGCTGGGCCAAATACACATTAGCCTCACCCATTATCTGTTAAAATAGAGTCTCCAGGGGCCTTACCATGAGCTTCTGATTCTGCAGGGCTAGGGTAGGACCCAGAAGTCAGATATTTTTATTTATTTACATATTTATTTTGAGACAGAGAGAGAAAGAGAGAGAATGAGTGGAAGGAGGGGCAGAGGGAGAGGGAGAGACAGAGGGAGAGACAGAATCTTGGGCACACTCTGCCATCAGCACAGAGCCGAAATGGGGCTCGATCCCACGACTCTGGGATCACGACCTGAGCCGGAAACCCAGAGTTGGATACTCAACCAACTGAGCCGCCCAGGGGCCCCAGAAGTCAGATATTTTTTTACGGGGGCTTATACAAAACATCACTTTATCATCTCAATACCCCATAAAGTAAGAAGAATTGGATCTACTTTGTAGTCACATCTCCCCCTGCTAAATCACAATCTCCCCTATGTGGGTAGGCTTACAAAACACTCGTGTTTTGGCGCACCTGGGGGGCTTAGTCGGTTAACCACATGACTTTGGCTCAGGTCATGATCTTAGGGTTCTTGAGTTCATGTCTCAAGTGATCTTGAGCCCCACTTCGGGTAAGCCTCACTTCTCTGTCTCTCTCTCTCTCTCTCTCTCTCTGCCCATCGCTCACAGGTGCCCTGTCGACCCCCTCCAAAAAATAAAACCACTTGCTGTGTTTTCTAAAATATGCAAATTAGCATCATGAGGCTAGTAGGAAGCTTACAGCCGTCCTAGCATCAAACCTGAGATAAAGATCACTCTTCCAGGCTCTCGACTGGATCCTTTTCCTGCCGTGGGGGTGGGAGACAAGACAGGGAGCACGGCCCCCTCAGCAGCCACACTGTTCCGTTCACACTGGAAGGATGAACCATCACTGCCCCGCTATGGAGTCTGGAACTGAAGAAGTTTAGAACGCACCACCACCAAACACCCCTCTTTGGCATATTATTCCGGGTGGAAGGCACTTGAGAAACTGCAGATGCAGGAAGGGGTCCGTGACCTCCCATTCTACCTCACAGCAGGTCACACAATTTCCCATGAGAAAGGTGCCCTCCCCGACCCAGGAGGAAAAGAATACTCGTCACCAGAGACTGAGAGTCAATGGCAAAATGGGACCTACTAAAAAAACCCTTAGCTTTCATTAATTTCTCCCCTATATTTCCTAATCACTGCCCCACAATGAGGCAATTGTGCCCCCTGCCCAAATCCCTACCTTGTCACACGTCCCCACAGCTTATCAGTCTTTGTGTAAAAAGATACACAAGGTTATGGGGGTGGCTGGCTGGCTCAGTTGAGTGAGTGTCCAACTCTTGATTCTGGCTCCAGTCATAATCCCAAGGTTGTGAGACTGAGCACCATATCAGGCTTCATGCTGGATATGGAGCCTGCTTTGGATTCTCTCTTTCTTCCTCTGCCCCTCCCCCTGCTCACTCTTTCTCCAAAAAAGAAAAAAAAATTTAATTTGGGGCACCTGGGTGGCTCAGTGGGTTAGGTGTCTGACTCTTGGTTTCAGCTCAGGTCATGATCTCACAGATCGTGAGTTCGAGCCCCACTTTGGGCTCTGCACTGATAGTGCAGAGCATTCTTGGGGTTCTCTCTCTTTCCCTCTCCTGCTCTCTCTCTCAAAATAAATAAACTTTTAAAATATTTAAAAATTAACCAATTTTTAAAAAGGTATATAAGCTTATGGACCTAACAGCTTGTTTGAGTCTACACCTGCTTCTAAAGACTTGTAGATGTTGGGGGCGTCTGGGTGGCTCATTCCGTTGGGTGTCCAACTTCAGCTCAGGTCATGATCTCACAGTCTGTGGGTTGGAACCCCACATCAGGCTCTGTGCTGACAGCTCGGAGCCTGAAGCCTGCTTCAGATTCCGTGTCTCCCTCTCTCTGCCCCTCCCCTGCTCATGCTCTGTCTCTCGGTCTCTGTCTCTCTCTCAAAAATAAACATTAAAAATTTTTTTCAAAAAAAATCAAGATTCCCAGGTGCAAGTACAACTATTACATAAATTCATGTGTTTTTCTCTGTTCGTTTGTCTTACACCAGCTTCATTCGTAGGCCCAACTGCAGAATCTAAGAGGATAGAATTCTTTCCTGCCCTACCGAACCACAGCTTGGCCTGGGGGTTGGACAGAGAGGAGAGTGAAGTGATCGTGCTGAAATACTTTGCCTTGGTGACTCTGGGTGTGTGTCTGGGCTGGAATTTTCCAATCCTGAGATGAGTGACTGCCACACGGTGATGGGTGATGATGCAACGAAACTCCCCATCCGAAGCCGTACTGGGAATGGCTCACCCAGAAGCACTGAACAAGCCACTGTGGCTCCTGGCACCAGCACCTTGTTCTGTTTCACATCCTGGCATACTGAACCCAACGCAGGAGTCTGCTTAAGTCACCGGTCACCATTTCATTGGCCTCATCTGGCAACCATTCCCAGATTCCCCAGCCCCTGCTGATTGAGAGGGAAGGGACAGAGCCTAGCATGTTACCTTTGGCCCACTCTAGCATAACATGGTGGCAGTCCAACCCACCCAGCACCAGTTCTCGGTTGAGGGGGAAAAAAATCCATCTGGGACACTGGCACAGGTTTAGGAAATGCAGCTCAGAACCCCAGAAAGTTCACTAGAGCTGCAAAAGCTCTTATTTAGGGGGTGAAGTGGTAACCGATGTATCATTTCAAAACCAAAGTACCTGCTCCCCTCCCCCACCTCTTGGATAGCCGTGAAACTTCTATTCACTTCTCATGATCCAATTCATCCGGAAGGCAAAACTGCCTTAATGGTGAGTGTCCACAGAAACAGATAATCTAGCAGTTGCTGCATATAGGGCTTATGAGATTTTACACAAAACTGTCATTATTTGTGAATATTACAGGTGAAAACACTTTACTGACTGGGTGAAGATTCAAAGGTTATTCCTTGTGTTTACCTAACCCTAATCCCTCTGGGAGGATAATGAATAGAAACATGGCTCTGTAGACGCAGCTAAGAGGTAGTTTTTCAACACATTTTTGCAGAGGGTTCCCAACACATCCTTGCTACGTTTTCTAGGATTGTCTAGACTGGCACTTGATAGCTTAGCAGGTCACTAAAATTTTTATTTTACAGTTGAAAAATATAATTTAGAGTAAAAGGGCCCTTGGGGTACTCAAAGTCACCCTCCAAGATGTAGGGTGCCTCCAGGTACCTTCTTTTGAGACAAGACTTTATCTGTGGCTCTTAAGTCAGCACTCCCAGAGCAAGAGATTAAGAATTCTGTTTCTCAGGCCACACCCACAAAGGTGCAAATTTGGGTCCTTATAGGGCAAACCAGTTTTCTCTGGCTCTACCTCCAGGTGTCACTGAAGGATCTTGCTTTTACTTTTATTTACTTATTTTGATTTTTCTTTACTTTAAAAGTATTATTTTTAATGTTCAGTTTGAGACAGAGAGAGAAAAAGAGAGAAAGCATGAGTGGGGGAGGGACAGAGAGAGAGGTAGACAGAGAGAATCCCAAGTAGGCTCCACACTGTCAACACAGAGCCCCATGCAGGGGTCAAACTCACCAACTGTGAGATCATGACCTGAGCATAAGTCGGACGCTTAACCAACTGAGCCACCCAGGAGCCCCAGGATCTTGCCTTTAGATTCACCTTCACAAGAGACCTCCACACACTTATCATTCGAGGATATTCCCAGGAATCATCTACTCTCCCAGGTGACTCCAGACTGCTACCTTCTGCACATCCTCTCTAACTTCCCTTGGGGACACGTACCAGCAGACATCCCATGATGGAAATGATGTCCTCTCCAGCTTTTTCTGCAGGACAGATGTGGGCAGGTCTGTCTGCTACTCAAAAAGTCATTTTCCTAAGGGGCTCCAGAGTGTCGTGATGTGCTCTCTGCTACGAATATTATCCTTTGCTGCACTGGGTCATTCTTAATCCCAGTATGTTATAAACATTAGAGGATAATGCAAGCAGTCTGAGTTTGGCATGGTTCAGATACACATGGATTTCCATTGCCGTGGTTTGGTTAAAAACCACCAGCCCCCTCGACCACACAGTTAAAATTTCAGCTACCACAGCGTATAAACCATAAGAAAGTGTACAATGCACCCTTGAACATTTTGCTGCTACCTCTACCGATCACAGAGACACTTGGCCCAAAGCCTGTCATTGGTTGGTCACTGTTCATGTGGTATTCAGTTCACACACAGACAGCAAAGCAGGTAGTTTTCCCCCAGGGAAAAACCCATGTGACATTTTACAAAAATGGTAATGGACAGAGGGGACGATCGACCAAGATGAAACTACAGCAAAGAAACAAAAAATATTATAACACTGGACACAGAGAGAGAGAGACAGAGACACAGAGCATGAGCAGGGGAGGGTCAGACAGAGAGGGAGACACAGAATCTGAAGCAGGCTCCAGGCTCTGAGCTGTCAGCACAGAGCCGGATGCAGGGCTTGATCCCACGACCCTGGGATCATGACCTGAGCTGCAATCAAGAGTCAGACGCTCAACCAAGTGAGCCACTCAGGCGCCCCAAGTTGTGCTATTTTTTAATTTCTCTAAGGATTTCTATTCAACAGTAAGAGAGTTTTTGATGTTTTGACCAAAATTTTGAACGATCGTGGGACCATCTTAATTTTTCCCATCAATTATTAAGATCTCTATGTACATTTTTGGCTTGTACGCTCATTATTATTATGGTCCTACTCTACTGTGCAAAGTGCATACCACCTACACAGTTTGCTGTTTTAGTTGACAGCCTCTTTTGTCTTAGACTAGGGGAGATCTACATGACAAACACTATACCTTGTCCTCTCATTTCTTTTCTTTCTTTGGCTTCTCTTTTGTCTTTTCCAAACCCAAGACATAATATTCTCATTAATTGTACATGACCAGTTTCTTAAGAAAATTGGAGTGAACAGGGGCCCCTGGGTGGCTCAGTCGGTTAAGCATCCAACTTCGGCTCTGGTCATGATCTCACAGTTCGTGGGTTCGAGCTCTGCATGGGGCTTCACAATGACAGCATGGAGCCTGCTTGGGATTTTCTCTCTCTACCCCTGTCACACTTGCATGGTCTCTCCCAAAATAAACACACTTTAAAAAGATTTAAAAAAAAAAAAAAAAAAGAAATTTGGAGTGAACACAGCTCACAAATAAGTGAAGATGTTCTACACCTCGACCACGCCCACCGACTCCTTGTCTTTTCCTTACATGCCTCACAGCTGCAGACATCACACCAGACACTCCTGCTGGAGCAGAGCGGGAACCGAATCTACCCTTACATAAGGACTCAAGAATGTCCACTAAACTCCATCGGAGAAAGGATTGTGCAGGCATGTCTTTAGCAACTTCAGGCTACTAAAAACATTAGGTGATTGATTTAACGATTTTTTGCAGCTGATCTAACTACTGGATAGACAACTTTAACTAGAAAGTGGACCCTAAATCTGTCTTCACTCCTGGTCCTCTCATTAAAAATGTCTTCAGGGGGGCCTGGGTGGCTCAGTCAGTTGTGTCCGACTCTTGATTTTAGCTCAGGTTATGATCTCACGAGTTTGCAAGATCAAGTCCTGCATAGGGCTCTGCACTGACAGCACGCAGCCTGCTTATGATTCTCGCCCCCTGCTCCTCCCCCACTTGTGCTCGCTCACTCTCTCTTTCTCAAAATAAATAAATAAACTTAAAAAATAAAAATAAAAATGGCTTCAGAAGTTACTCAAGAGGGCAGAAGTTATTCACTTTGGCCGACATTTCCAGCACTTTGCTAGCTTTTTGGTGCCTGCCAATAGTACAGCCAGAGTTCAAAATCTAAATAATCCAATGTTATAGTGCCCTATTAATCTAAGTGGATTTTGGGGGGGTGCTTATTGGCAGAGGGTGACAGATTCATTCTTCAAGTAACAGCAGGGGGAAGCAAACAGGTGTAGGAAGTTGTCCATGACAGGCCAGGTCAGCAAAGATACTTCCTCATTCATTTGGTTCCCATCAATCATGGATCCTACTCATTAGCCAATGATAGTGTCTTAACCATTTCCAGGTAACATACATTTTGCTCGACTATGGCCCTTGGAATGATTTCGCAAATCAGAGAAAGTCTATTCCAACAAAAGTGTTCATTTTATTCTTTATCGATTGGGAACATTCCAGTAATTCATTGACTTAGGTTTTAGAAATTACTATTATGTCAGATGACAAAAAGCATTACTTATTGAGGCTTCTAAATGGAGTTAAAGTAATTCATTTGAAAGTTAAAAACCAATTGGCTTTGCAAATCTCCGTGGGATTATGACGATCACAAATGTTTTTCTGTTTAATCAGCCTTAAAGTAATGTACAAACTCAGGAGGATACAAAATATTAGATTTTTTTAGTTTTACATGATGATCATGTTGACTTCACTTGGCATAATTATTGATTGTTGCCTAGCCTTTCTGGGTTCTCAATGATTTATTCTACTCTGGAAACAATTCAGTTCAGAGGCCAAAATACATCATTATAATAGGCAGAAATTCGGACATGAAAAATGTCCTTGACATTATGTTTCTTTCCTAAATTTCAAAAACACCATTTATCTCTACCTAAAAGTTTAGACTGCCCTCAATGCCTAATGGAATCACAAAATAATTTTACCAAACAGGATATATAATCACCTCAAATTACGTTTGTTAGGTATTTTTATGGGTATAAACAAACAAAATGACTGTATAGCCTGGTCTTTTTAATATGGGATACATTTGTGCTCCAAGAAATACTTGAGTACTTAGCAAGGCAGTTGTTTTTACTGTTTGTTTATTTTTGAGAGAGCAAGCATGGTGGGGGAGGGGCAGAGAGAAGGAAACAGAGGATCTGAAGTGGGCTCTGTGCTGACAGCAGCAAGCCTAATGCGGGGCTTGAACCCACGAACTGTGAGATCACGACCTGAGCCAAAGTCAGACATTCCACTGACTGAGCCACTGGACATCCCAGTAAGGCAGTTTTACAGAGAGAGCTACTTTTGGAAGAAGCGTGGAGACAGTTTTACAGACAGAATTAGAGAGACGGCTTGACACTCGTGAAGGTACGAATTAAAATGAGGGACAATTCAACCAACAAATTGGAGAAAACCAGAAATCAAAATCATGATGTTGTATTAAAGCCTAAAGATCACCCTGATGCCGTAAGAAATCATTTCTAGCCTACCAAATCTGTTTGTAGGTTTTAATATCCCTGAGGGATTGGAGGCCACACCAAGTCAACCAAACCGACCTTCAAGAGTAAATTCCCTGGGAGTTTTAGCAGAGATGGCACAGGCAAATGGGGTGACAAGGTGATGAGCGGCAGTCCAAGAGAACGGAAAGATCATTTCCTGCCTGGGTGTGTACAGTATGTCAATTCATTCTAGACTCTTCTCCAACATGCTAAATGTACCTTGGCAGAGTTGGTTAACCATCCTGGACCTTGCTTTCCTCATGTATAAACTGAATGACTTGGAACTGGATCATCTCAGGCAGCTCTATGGGTTTTTGGGGTTCCCCCCCCTTTTTTGAGAAAGAATACTGAAATTTGTCAAGAAAATTGCTTAGATTGTTATTTTGCCGGCGGATAAATCGTTCTGGAAGAAAAACAACTCGTCAGAGCTGCTTTAAACAAAAACACAGGTATCCTGTGGGTGAACCTAGGCCATGCGGGAAAATTAGCAAATCTACTTTTGATACAGTTTCCATGTAAACTTGGGCAATTCATCTTACTCTCTGAACCTCTTGTTAGTAACAACAGTCTCGAGAAGATTAAGTGTAATAATATATGTGAAAGGCTTTGGCGGAAGTATAAAATGCTACACAATTGCAAGGTGTTTTATTACTTGCCTAGAGAGAGAGCACATCCATCAATAATCCTGCTACCATTCAGGCCATTATAAGTCTGACCAGACACCCAAACTCCTCTCCCCCTCCTTCACCTGCATATCAAACGCCAGGACGGTGACAGCAGGACCAGCGTTTTTGATTAAGGAAGAAACCTATCCTGGTTTTAGCCCAGAATGTTTATTTTCATCAACTTTGACACCTTAATCTTCCTTTATTATTTTAAGGGCTTAAATATTTTATCAGCACCTGCTTTTGTCTGATGAATTTGTTTGCAACTGGCTGAGCCCATTAATTGACAATTCTTTTTAAACAGCAAATACATTGTAGACCCATTATTTTTTGGCTTTTATGCCGAGTAATTTGACAGCAATTAACTTTTTTTTTTTTTTTTGCTTTATTTTATTTAAGGGTTTCATTTTCCGAGTTATTATTGAGTTACAGAATAACCCAGCAGTTACAGGAGCTCCAAAATGAAGCCACCATTTTAAAGAAGTCAACCCAATAAGAAAATGAATTGGAATTTATGACTTTAGAGACCCACAACCTGCTATATTAACCTAAGTACAGCTTCAGGCAGCACAGTTCGTGGAAAACATAAATACAACACCAGGAAGCTGTGCTGCCATCTCAAACTTTAGCAAGGAGACATGTCTGGACTAGTGTCTAAGGAAGTCCACATACTTCCTTTTCTTTCTCTCTCCCTCTCTTTCTCTCCCTCTCTCTTGTTTTATTTTTTTAAATGCTTTTTAACATTTATTCATTTTTGAGAGAGTGTGAGCGGGGGAGGGGCAGAGAGCGAGGGAGACACAGAATCTGAAGCAGGCTCCAGGCTCTGAGCTGTCAGCACAGAGCCTGATGTGGGGCTCGAACCCACGAACCGTAAGATCATGACCTGAGCTGAAGTTGGGCACTTAGCCGACTGAGCCACCCAGGTGTGCCCCCCAGCCCCCCTCTCTCTCTCTCTCGTTTTAAAGAAACAAGCAATAGGTCTTTCTAGCTATTATGTCCAAAAATTCCACTGATGGTCCTATCTGGTCTGGACTCTGTTTGCCACCTGCTCGAAAAGGAAAATGGTATAGTCACTTTTAACTACCCCTGAGAGGGAGACAGAAAATCCCAAGCAGGCTCCACACTGTTAGCACAGAGCCCATCTCCAGGTTCGAACTCAACAACTGTGAGATCATGACCTAAGCCAAAATCAGGAGTTGGACACTTAACTGACTGAGCCACCCAGGCGCCCCTGTCTTTCTCTAACAGTTACTCTGAAGTGCCTTTCTTCCACTTACTATAACACAGATTTCACTCCAGTTCAATAGAAATAGAGCTAACATTGGTCTAAGGACTGAATAGAGAAATAATTAAATTAATGTAACCATTCTTCTTTTGATGGACATTCAGGTTGTATTTCAATTCCTGTCATTGTGAACAACGCTTATGTAAATATCCTTGTGAACAGATATTTACATAGAACTGAATTTCCATCTGTCACATATAATTACCAAAATGGAATTTCTGGGTCAAAACTATGCATATTAAATTTATATATATACATATTATTATAATATATATAATATATATATTAAGAATATATAATGCATATTTAATATGCATTATATATTCTTTCTCTGTGTATGTATATATACATATATATATATATGTGTGTGTGTGTGTGTGTATATATATATGTATGTATGTATGTGTGTATATATATAGTATAGATAGTACTCCACACTGGAGCAAAAGGTACACATGCTCATTGTCCATTATAAAGAACTCAGGGTCTCTAAGTTCAGGGTACCTCTCCTGTACCCCACAGTGCTTATAGATGTTACCTGACATTCTCCACTTTCCTAAATGGGAATTAGGGCTCTGGAAGTAGGTAAAAGAAAATGTCAATATTCTGGCTACTGCTGTTCCTTTGGGTAATGAAGTCCTTTGTCTCTGAAGCAGGAAACATATCTTCTGTGAGCATCCATAAAATGGTGACAGGCTAGCACGTTAGCTTGCAAGTTGGTAAAGTCTCAGATACTTCATGGTTTTAAATACCTACACACAGGTTAAAAAAAAATTGATAGTGCAATATGTATATATTTAAGCTTTCTGGGTATCCTGTCTCATTTTTAAAAAAATTTCTAATGCTTATTTATTTATTTTTGAGAAACAGAGAGCATGAGTCGGGGAGGGACAGAGACAGAAAGAGAGCGGGGGTGGGGGGAAGACACAGAATATGAAGCAGGCTTAATGCTCTGAGCAGTTAGCACAGAGCCTGATGCGGGGCTCGAACCCACGGACCATGAGATCATGGCCTGAGCCGAAGTCAGACAGTTAACCGACTGAGCCACCCAGGCGCCCTGTGTCATGTCTCATTTTGATGGTCTTCACACTCTCAGCTGACATAAATACCGTCATAAATTTTCTTCTAATATTTTTTACATTTGAACATTCAAAACAGATTACATTTTTGTTCCTGTGGAAGAGCCTTAGCATTTTTCTTCCACAGGACAAGAATATTAAATAAATCATCCTTTACCCATTGAATGAAAAGTTTATCCTTTTTGTACACTAACTTCCCATGTATACTCGAATGCATTTGGGAATATCTTAGGTTCCACTCAGCCACTTAAGTATATTCTTGTGGAAACAGAACACTGTTTTTATTACAGCAGCTCTGTGTACATTTTAACTTCTGTTAAGTCATGACTATTTTTGCTATTTTTATTTAAGATTTTTTGTATCCTTTGGGGCACCTGGGTGGCTCAGTCAGTTAAGCATCTGACTCTAGGTTTCAGCTCAGGTCATGATCTCCTGGCTTATGAAACTGAGCCCCACATGAGGTTCTGCGTTGACAGTGATGAACCTGCTTGGGACTCTCTCTCCCTCTCTCTGCCCCTTCCCACTCACTTGCTCTCTCTCAAAATAAACTTAAAAAAAAATGTTTTCATACTTTTAAGCATTTATCCTACTGTGAGAATTGTTTAATATAATTTTTACCTATTTAAAAATAAATCCATTGAAACGCTGAGTGGAAGTATGTTGATTTATGTACTATGTAATGTAATAGTAATGGCTGCTATTTTGTGACATTAGACATTTTTTTTTTCAACGTTTATTTATTTTTGGGACAGAGAGAGACAGAGCATGAACGGGAGAGGGGCAGAGAGAGAGGGAGACACAGAATCGGAAACAGGCTCCAGGCTCTGAGCCGTCAGCCCAGAGCCCGATGCGGGGCTCGAACTCACGGACCGCGAGATCGTGACCTGGCTGAAGTCGGACGCTTAACCGACTGCGCCACCCAGGCGCCCCAGACATTTTTATCTATACATTTACAATTTGTTTGGGTCTTATTAAGTACTTTGAAAATATTTCATACTCTATATAATTAAGGGTTTTTTTCTAGGTGTTTTATGCTTTTTGTTTGTCTTTGGATCAGGATACATACAGACACATACACAAATTATTCTCTCCCCAAAATAATCTGTACTAACTAGATACTAGTTTGCACAAAAGCCTTTAATTTTTATTTACATATATATATGGTGTATATATATATATATATATATATATATATATATATATGGTGTTTGTTTTACATATATACATGGTGTTTTACATATATATATGGTGTTTGTTTTACATATATATGGTGTTTTACATATATATATATATATATATATATATATATATATGGTGTTTTACCAATCCTCCAAATATCTAAGTGTTCTCAATAAACCTCTTGAGATCTTAAGTATAATTACATTATCAGTAAATGCAATTTTTAAATTCTTTTCACTATAGGTTTTTCAAGGATTTAAAAAATGTTTTGCCTAAAAATATATTTTGCCTGATTAAACACAATTGTCAAAGCAGTACTGAATAATAGTAGTGATATCTCTGTATTAGTCATAATTTTATTGAAAATGTTTTTTTAAATACAATAATAAGAGTATGTATTTACATAAATAATTTCACCATGTTAAGTAATTGCCTTCTTTTCTATAAGTTTTTATGAGGAATGACTGATGAATCATATTAGTACCTCTAATGTTATATAATATATAAATATAACATTTATCAGTGGTACATTATGATGCAATTACATAATTGTAATTAAACATTTTTTAATATAGTGTATTTGCCTTACTAATGTTGAACTATGCTTGCATTCCTGAATTAAATTTCACTTACTCAGAGATTTTTATTCTAGTATTCTATTAAACCTGGCTGGATTGGATAAGCTAACATTTTATTTAAATTTTCACATCAATATTCATAAGTGAAAATGATCTTGAGTTTTCTTGGGGGAGGTATTATTTCCCTTAAGTTTTGGCATTAAAGTTTTGCTGATCTCTTAAAATCAAGAAGCTTCCTTTTTTTTTTTTATATCCCGTAGATTATTTAAGGAAAACAGGAATTACATTTTAAAAATGTTTAGTTAGAATTCAACCATAAAATTATTTCAGTCTACTGCTTCAAAAAAAGTTGAGATTTCTAATTATCTTTCTCATATCTCCCATGGCTCTGGTTTGTTTGGTGTTTGCAGCTGATGACTCAAAGGCTTTAACACCTGTGGCATCAAATAAAGCTCTCAGCAGGTTTCTTCAAGAAAACTGGTAAAATAAATGACTGGGAAGAGCAAAGTCCCGCCAGAAAACCACTGGAGAGTTACTTCACTAACACTGCAAAAGACCGTCTTTGGGGACGCCTGGGTGGCTCAGTGGGTTCAGCGTCCGACTCTTGGTTTCAGCTCAGATCATGGTCTCACAGTCATGGGATCAAGCCCACATGGGGCTCTGCATTTTCAACACTTGGGATTCTCTCTTGCCCTATGATCTTACGGTTCGTGAGTTCCAGCCCCACGTCAGGCTCTGTGTTAACAGCTTAGAGCCTGGAGCCTGCTTCAGATTCTGTGTCTCCCCCTCTCTCTGCCCTTCCCTCACTTACGCTCCGTCTCTCTCTCCATCTCCCTCTCTCTCTCTCAAAAATGAACACTAAAAAAATTTTTTTAGTGAAAATAAATAAATAACAAATAAAGGTCAGAAAACAAATTTATCATTTCCTCCACAGAAGTCAGTTTTTAAGGTCCTAAAGATATTTCTCTCCATATTTTAATAAGCACCTCCTTTCTAGTCTTTATTCTTCACACCATACAACTTTCCCTCTCTTCCTTCTCAAAGTCTCTCCAGTGGCTTTTTAATCAGGCCACTAAGCCACGCACCCTAATGTCAGTCATTTCCTGCGTCACTAGGTTTGTCATTGTATCTTGGGTTCCCTAGCTGGATGCCCACACCAGGCACAGGCTTCTGTCCATTCAGCTCTTACTTGCTTTGACTCATCAGAATCACCCCCTCCCCACCCCAATCCCAGAAGAGCACACTCTCTCACAGCAGGGGTCCCTTCCCGGAAATGATCTAATTGCCTCTGATGCAAGCTTTGAACCCCTCCTTGTCGTCAACAAAGTCAAAATTGAATCTGTTGTTGGAGACAGTGAACCACACACGCAGCATGCTGTACCAATGGAAGAGGGGACACAGACCTAAAGGTAAAGACGATATCATCAAGCTCAAAAAACACAGTTAAGTCACATCAAAAATGGCCAGAAAGACTGTTTGTACTCGGCTCTCCTTCATCTCAGCCCAACAGAGAGGAAAACAGGGACACATACTTTAGGAGGAAAGGCCTTGACATTTTGATCTGTGTAAAAGGAAATAGATTGCTCAGGCTGGTAAGAGGTGGGTTAGTGGAATTACATTTCAAATTAGCTTCAATTGCTGTACCTGCTCCTCATGGTAGAACCTTAGAATTTTTTTCAAATTGAAGTTTAGTGCAATAGAGACAAATAACCCAATTTTGAAAAAAAAATCTTTCAACACTAAAAGCAAGAACAATATGGGTCCTTCTGGGAATATTGCCTATTTCCCAGGAGACAAAAGAAATGAAGGATTGTTTTGCAAATCTTTTAAAAAAAATAACTGAGGGGCGCCTGGGTGGCTCAGTCAGTTGAAAGTCTGACTTCGGCTCAGGTCATGATCTCACGGTTCATGAGTTCGAGCCCCACATCGGGCTCTGTGCTGACAGCTCAGAGCCTGGACACAGATTCTGTTTCTCCCTCTCTCTCTGCCCCTCCGCTGCTCATGCTCTATATCTCTGTCTCTCTCTCTTCCTTTCAAATATAAAAAAACATTAAAAACAATTTTTAAATAACTTGTATGAGGATAAGGACAAAAGTTGCCTTTCTTGAGGAAATTTCTGGGCTTCAGCTGTACTTCATCTTTACTCGGATGATTCTGCCCTTTTGCATCTGATACATGCTTCTCTCACTTGGAACATGTGCTAGAGTTACTGTATACCAAATATTCATTGTCTTGCCCAGCATGTCCTAGCCTCCTTTGTGGTGATGCTGGGGTCATGTGACTTGGTTTGATCAATGGGCTGTAAGCTGAAGAATCACCTGTGAACTGAGTCACTTAAAGGTGGATGGGCTTCCTCCATTCCTCTCTTCCTCCCTATGTGGCTGCAACCTAAGAGGCCACAGGGTGAGAGTACAGCATGATAGGATTGAGACATCACTTGATGGAGGAGAGCCTCTGCCAACCCATAGCCATGTGAGAGTTAAAAATAAACCTGTATAGGGGCGCCTGGGTGGCTCAGTCAGTTGGGCGTCTGACTTTGGCTCAGGTCATGATCTCGTGGTCCATGGGTTCGAGCCCCGCATCAGGCTCTGTGCTGACAGTTCAGAGCCTGGAGCTTGTTTCAGATTCCATGCCTCCCTCTCTCTGACCCTCCCCCATTCATGCTCCGTCTCTCTCTGTCTCAAAAATAAATAAACATTTTTTAAAAATGAAAAAAAAATAAATCTGTATAGGCTAAACCACTGAGATCTGAGGTTTTATCTGTTGTAGCAGCTAGCATTAATTACCCTAAATCATACAATACATTATCACAGAGTATTAGGGCAGAAGTGGACTTAAGAGATTACCTGTTCCAGCGTGTTTCACACTTTTGATTATGCTTATCAATATGAAATATAAACTACTTAGTGATAAGAACAAAACTGCTTTGTTCATGGTGTTGAAGGATCTCCTGGGACCCCAGTCTTGTCTCCTCATCCCCTCCCTCTTTCCCATACCTTCACTCTCAGCTACCAAATAGTCTCCAACATGCACACCTCTGCAGACACACAGAGCAAGGTCACCACAGGACAGAGTTTGAATCTACTCTAGCTCCTTCCATTTGCAGAAGCTCTAGGAACTTCTATGTCTTGCCCAGATCCTTTCTTACACATAGAGGCGGAACCAGGACTATTTTTCTGTGTGTGTGTGTGTGTGTGTGTGTGTGTGTGTGTGTGTGAGAGAGAGAGAGAGAGAGAGAGAGAGAGAATTGTTTCAACCCACACCATGAAATGAAGGTTTAACTCAAGAACATGGTGAAGTTTTTTTTTTTAAGTTTATTTTTGAGAGAGAGGGTGTAAGCAGGGGAGGGGCAGAGAGAGAGACAGAGAGAATCCAAAGCAGGCCCCATACTATGGGCACAGAGTCCAATGTGGGGCTCGATCTCACAAACCATGAAATCATGAAGTGAGCACTGAAATCAAGAGTCAGACACTTTACCAACTTGACTGAGCAACCCAGGAGCCCTGCAGATGGTGAAGTTTTTGAGGAGAGGGGTTCTGACAATGATTCATCGGTTTGCCTCTAGGGCAAAGCCCAGCCCACTGCCTATGTATCAATACTCACTGAATAATTACTCTTTGGATATTTATCAGAGGATGTATCAATGTTTGCATATATCCAAGGGACCACTAAACAATTTAAAGGGTCAATGAGAAATGCTTCAGTCATACTGGAAATCAGTTTGACATTATCTCCTATAGATAAACAACCATATAATTCCTGTGGCCCAGAAATGTCAATCTTATGAATATATTCCCCAGAGAAACAATATGCACATGTGTGATAGAATTCCCATTCAAGAATATTTGTAGCAGCAGGGCGCCTACATGGCTCAGTCACTTAAGCATCCGACTCTTGATCTCAGTTCAGGTCATGATCTCACAGTTCATGGGTTCAAGCCCTGCGTCAGGCTCTGCACTGACAGAGTGGAGCCTGCTTGAGATTCTCTCTCTCCCTCTCTCTCTTCCTCTCCCCCACTCATGCTCTTGCTCTTTCTCTCAAAATAAATAAATAAACTTAAAAAAGAGAGAGAGTATTTGTACCAGCATTGTTCACTACAGAAAGATCCTACAGTGAATAGTGATCTTCCATTGGAGAGCTGATGACTATAATATAGTTCATTTGAGAGAAGTTGAAACAACCTGACTATAGTGACCCGAAAAATACAGATGGATCTTGGCAATGGAATATTATTTAAAAAATTATTTCCCAAGAAATTACATATAGCATGATATTCCTTTTTATAAAGTTAAACACTAAGCATGTATATAGGTGTTTCAACATGTATGTGTAATCCACATGGAAGTGATAGCTATGTATTTCACATACAAAGAGGAAGGCAGGTTAATGATAAACACATAACTCAAGGTAATAATTAGGTTGGATTAAGGGAGGCAAAGGGATTGAGGACATTTGGTTAGGGGCCAGTCACTCTCTCTGAGGTCTTAGCTTTTGCTTTAGGTTCTGGGTTCAAGATGCTCACTGATTTTAGATAGATAGTTACGGACCAAAAATGGACATGTGATTTGAACCCTTACTACTGTGATTAATCCAGGTCTGAGCCTTTGGTCTAAAGGAAAAATAACATTAAGGAAGCTCAATGGATTTTCAGACCAAAACAATGGAGGCAAAACTTGTTTCTCTATCCCTCCAGAGGTACACCAAATACACACTTGGGTACTCTAGGTTTAAATATCAAAGGGGAAATTAGCTATTCTCTGCTAATGTTGGTAGCTTTGGGAAAGATAAATAAAGAACTATTCTAGGTGACCCAAAGAATACAACTGGTAAACCATACCCAATTGAAGGAAAACAATGGATTTTTCACACCCAAACAGGAGAAAATTATCTATGATCCATTGGAGGGCTGTTTACATACCTACAAACACATACCGCCCACCTAGAGAGGGCAAGTTTGAACAGAACAGTTCAAATCAAGCAGGCCTTAAATGTAACTCCACTTCTCATTTTACATCCCCGACACCAGCATGGTGACCTTATACTCAGACTAGTTTTCTTCTCCGACCATGTTGGTAACTTGAGCTTATCACCCAAAGTTTTTATACCCTAGTTTCTCCATCAACTTTTGTGAGCCTTAGGAAATAAATGAAAATACCAGTACGGTGTCTGATACCTGATAGTTTTCCAAGAGATGTTGATTGGATTTAATCTCAAAGTAGACAAAAAAGCAAAGATTATTGAGATGCACATTCAGTGACATTCCAGGCAAGCTGCAAGGTGATGATACAGATCTAATTCCTTAACAAATGAATAGCTAAGTCTCCCCCGTCCCCCTTTCCCTAAGTCTGTGCATCTGGAACCACAGAAAAAGAACTATGGATAGACATTGGCAATCCATATGTGTAGTTTAGAGGCTTTCTATTAAGTAATCGAAGTTTGCGTATAGAAGATCTGGAGTTTCAGAGTAATTATTTTGTTCTATTTGGCACTGTTATAATGAAGGTAATGAATTTCATCTTCATTTTTGTGCTAGAGTTCCATTAAAACATTTACTAAAATTAGGGAATTTTTAAGCCATGGAAATTTAATTGCATTAATTATCCTTGCTCACCCTCAAATGTTTTATAATGAAACTAAATAATGGATGCAATAATGAAGCAAAGGACAAGTTAGATTTGCATATTTTATAAACATGCTCAGGAGAGTAGCTGTGCTATTTTACTGGGAATGGTAGTTAGGTTAATCATGTGTTGATGAAAGAGAGAGCCAATTTACTCGGGGGCAGGGAGGGGCACAGAGGGGTGACTTTGAAATGATGTCCTGGGTATCTTCCTTTGCTCTTAAGAGACAGAAGAGGAGAAAACACAGCTCTCAGAGTAACATTCACATTTGCAGAGAAGTTAATTGTGAAACTTTGAGCAGTGTCTTCATTGTCCCCCAGGTGGGTCGTAAATATGTTTAATTCACTGAGTGCAAATCTAGACAGATTAAAAAACTCCTTTCCAAGCTTTAGCTCATAAAATATCCTGAACTTGCTTTATGATATGAAGACCATCTTTAAAAAGAATGGAAGAGACCAGGGCAGTAGACCAGTGTTTGCTCCTCAGTCCATCCCAAGGAGGCAAACTTCTCCCTAGGCTGGCATCCTGCTAGGACCCCTAGATACTATGCTTTAGGGTAAACAGAATGTTGTCATTGCCCACTGTTCCCACCCCCTCTTTCCTCCATGATCCCCAGCCCCTCAACACACACAAACCGAGACAGCAGATCCCTGATCACTGTGAAGTTAGTAGCACAGTGCATTTTGGCTGGATCCAAACCCCACCTCACTGGGTGAGGGAACTGTGAATAAAGAAATCCCCTCATTCTTCCATAATGTTTTTTCTTTGATACATTCTATCAGTTCAATCAAATAACAAGGCCCTGGGAAAGAAAGAAAATGGTGTTTGAGCACAAAAGAATATACTATATGAAATACCTGACTGAATCTTAGAGTTTAAGTAGAAACTACCTATCTGCCCTTCAGCCCAATCTGTTTGTTGGAGAAGGGAAACTTTCCATCACACATGTGGACAAAGGGCAAGGTCAAGGTCAGCCCTCTCTGTTCACTGGAAATTCTGATTGTGCATACTTTGAGGGCGAGAGAAAACAATTGCATGTAACCTATGAAAAATATTGCCAAATAAAGTAAAGATTCAGGAGGTAAAAGACACTTCAGAAAATAATTTAGAGTAGGACTCAAAAAAAAACTTCAGGAACTGTTGACATCTTCAATAACGTTCAAGCTACATGGTCACTATGAAGTAAAAGGCTACTGTTATAAATAACGACTGAGGCAAAAAGTAAAAAGTCAAATGAATGGGATCAAGATGGATTGCCTGGGTGGCTCAGTCAGTTGAGCATACGACTTTGCCTCAGGTCATGATCTCATGGTTCGTGGGTTCGAGCCCGCATCAGGCTCTGTGCTGACAGCTCGGAGCCTGGAGCCTGCTTCGGATTCTGTGTCTCCTTCTCTCTTTGTTCCTCCCCTGCTCATGCTCTGTCTCTCTCTCTCTCTCTCTCTCTCTCTCTCTCTCTCTCTCTCTCAAAAATAAATAAAGATTAAAAACAATTTTTAAAAAAGATGGATTGCTTACAAAAACAATAATGCTATAGCCAAGTTAAAGTTCATCTTGGAGACTGTAACAAGAAGTAGACATTCTAAAGAGATGTACATCACTGAAGTGTCTGAAAAACTCAAGAGGCTTCTCAGAACTCAGCAGCATGAGACACAATTAGAATAATGCAAGGGGATGGGGCACCTGGGTGGCTCAGTCGGTTAAGCCTCTGACTTGGGCTCAGGTCATAGTCTCATGGTTCCTGGGTTCAAGCCCTGCATCGGGCTCTGTGCTGACAGCTTGGAGCCTGCTTCAGATTCTGTCTTCCTCTCTCTCTGCCCCTCCCCTGCTCTCTCCCTGTCTCTCAAAAATAAATAAACATTAAAATTTTTTTTTTCCAAAGGAAAGCAATATGCTAATGTGAAAAGATTCCTGATGGTTACCATTGACTACTTAGTTATGTTTTCAAATGAAATCTTTATAATTTATAAAGGAAGAGAAAGGACTACTGCATGATTTAAGGTGGACCATTAGTTTTTAAGGATTTTATAATGCTAACTTAGAATTAAATTTAACATAATAATTCAGGACCAATAGGATTGACGATGTACCCTGTTCCTATTTCCAGCTGAGACTAGACCATTAATTCTCTATTCAGGGCAACCTCTTAGCTTAATGGTTCACTTTGATATGCGCTGTTCTACTTCAACTCAAAACACAGATTCTCAGTGAAATTAAAGATACTGGGATTCCCACAAGTTTTGTACTATTATTTATCTTTGGGATATCAGTACAAGATTAAAAGTATTTAAAAAGTGAAATCAGTGGATTAAAGTTGTATTTTTCACGAATTCAATACTTGGAACTCAATTAACTTAAATATAGTTTTGCCAACTCAGATGCTAATGGCCTCAAGTCCTCAATCCTTTCCTACAGATCTACTTGTAACAGCCTAATGCCAAGTACATGGTAGTAACAGAAAAACAAGGCACTTCATGGGATGCTAGAAATTGGAAAAGAGGACTATGAAGGGATTAAGTCATCCACTTATGGACATGGCCCTGGAGTATTCACCTTTCCTAATTGCACAAAATTCAACAAAGCAACCTAGCCTAAATTTTCTGTTAATTGGCTGTCACAGCTTTTAAACCATAACTGGTAAACTTAATTCACACTGGGTGAGAAAAATATTAGAAGCAAAAGCCTAATAAATGTGACCATGGTGGTCACTGTCAGCATATCTGATCACAGTGTCATCTACCATCAGTGGCACACATGGAAAATCAAAGCACAGACCCATTTCCCCAGGAAACTTTAAAACAAAGGCATCCCTACTCTTTGGGTTTATTGTGTCAATATCTCTCGGAAATGAAGAATCCGAGCTCTAAACTCACCCTTCAAAACTCTGTTTCAGAACTACATTCAAAGGAGAAAACTAACTGCCAATCCAGCGCAAAAGAATTCAACCTCTTAGTTGTATTTTTTGTTTAAGTTTATTTATTTTTTGAGAGAGAGAGAGAGAGAGAGAACCAGCAGGGGAGGGGCAGAGAGAGAAGGGGACAGAGGATCTGAAGCGGGCTCTGCACTGACACCAGAGAGCCTGATGTGGGGCTCAAACTCACCAACCTTGAGATCATGACCAGAGCTGAAGTCGCAACTTTAACTGACTGAGCCACCCAGGTGCCCCGGGTTCCATCTTTTTTTCAACCTCTACCCTTGTTTCTGGCTCTAAATGGGTCTTCTTTCCCTGTTCCCTCTGCCTCAGATGGCCCCATGTTTCAAGGGTCCAACTGCTTCTTTTCCACTAGTACCATAATAGTAATTAGACTTCTTCTGCTAACTAAATCTGAACAAAACAAGGTTATTTTGCTTTGCTTAAAAAAAATTTATATATTTAACTGATGCCTCCACATCCCCATTCGCTACATCAATTAACGGCCAATAGAATTAAGGAAAAGCCTTTTCTAAATTCAAAAGACTTGAAACAACTCTAAGAACTTGCAGGTGAAACACAAGAGTGTAGGAGGTGGTAAAGATAAAGATGTACAGCAGGGACTTATAGGGAAAGGGGGGACGTAACTATGCCAGCAGAAATGTACCTACAGTGTTTGAATACTAAGTCAAGAGCTCCTAAATAACAAAATCAAAAGAAGAAAATGGAAAAGGTTATTGCAGAAATCTTAAGAGATGGTAAAGAAAACAAGCTAGTGGTTCACATTTTCCAGGAATCAAAATTCTACAAAGAAGCCATCACCATCGTGTGAATTCTATGAAAATGAGCACTGAGTAACACAATGGAAAATATTTTCATCTCAAGTTCTAAGAAAGGATCAGTAAATCTGTTTTCATTTCTAGAGCAATCATCTATTTAAAAAAATATTTTTTTATGTTTTTATTTTTGAGAGAGAGACAGAGTATGAACACGGGAGGGGAAGAGAGAGAGGGAGACACAGAATCTGAAGTAGGCTCCAGGCTCTGAGCTGTCAGCACAGAGCCTGATGTGGGGCTCAAACCCATGGACTATGAGATCGTGACCTGAGCTGAAGTTGGTCACCCAACCAACTGACCTGCCCAGGCTCCCCAGTCATTTATTTTTAAAGCTTGACTTTTTCTATTATTTAATTAACTAATTCAATACTCGATGCAGTGATTTAAATAATCAAGAAAATCTAATTATTTTCTCTTTGAACTATTATATTTTATTGTTATTTTCAGAAAATGTATTCTAGGGGTGCCTGGGTAGCTCAGTAGGTTAAGCCTCCCACTCTTAGTTTTAGATCAGGTCGTGATCCCACAGTTCATGGGTTCCAGCCCCACATCGGGCTCTGTGCTGTGCAGAGCCTGCTTGGGATTCTCTCTCTCTCTCCCTCTCTCTGCCCCTATCCTGATTGTTCTCTCTCTCTCTCTCTCTTTAACATTATTAAAAAAATAAAAATATATTTTAATTTTTTAATATGTAAATATTAGGTTAACATGCCATGACACCGATAATTTATTGCTGTTACTGTCATTTGTGTTTGACAGTAAAAAATCCTAACATTTGTAAAGAGATCCCTAAGTGACAGATTTTATGTGTAAAAAAAAGAAAGCTATAATATGAATCTTACATCAATCATATAAACCCAAAAGTCATTTTTTTCCTTGTGTATGACTGACAACATTCTGCACTTTCTGAACCCCAAATAAAATAATGAAGAAAGTACAGGGTGGAAAATCATGAATGTATAATTTCCAAGTAAGAAGCTGAGTAAGAAAGCTCCATTGACATACAGAAATGGAGTAACATAAAGGAAATTATCAAAATATAAATTCCAGGCATTATACTGCTATTTGATCTGTGTTTTGATTTAAAAAAATAATAATTAAATAAACTTTTTCTAATTGTTGACAGTTACCGGGACTTCTGCCAGAAGTAGAATAATACAATATCAGGATTTTATTTCAAAGAATGAGATAGGTGGTTACATGTTATACATTTTGAGCTGACTGCCTTTTAAGTTTCTTTGCTTGAGAACATTTTTAAAAGTTGAAATGCTATCACTAAACTTACTTTTATTATTTTGGTAAATGCAATATTCAAGATTTTCTCTCATACTCCAATGCTAATCAACTATATAGAAGTATAGTTTGTTTCCATCACCCAACAGAACCTGAAAAGTAATTCACATGTTCCTTATTTTGACACTTATAAGGAGAAGGGGCTCTGTGTTTATTCATTTTTCAGTGAAACAGAACTTGATTTTAAAGAAGCTTTCTGAAAGGACATCTCAAGACTGGAACTCTATTGTTCCAACACAGTGTATATCTGAACTTCAAACCTCTTAATTACTTACATATAAATGTATTTTTGGGGCACCTGGGTGGCTCAGTCAAACATCCAACTTTGGCTCAGGTCATCATCTCACTGCTCACAGGTTCAAGCCCCACGTCAGGTTCTGTGCTGACAGCTCAGAGCCTGGAGCCTGCTTTGGATTCTGTGTCTCCCTCTCTCTCCTCCCCTCCTCAGCTCATGCTCTCTTTCTCTCAAAAATTAATAAACGTTAAAAAAATTTTAATGTATTTCCTTGTTTTTTATCCTTCCCCAAATTACAAACATGTATCAATGGGAATTCTACAAAGGCTTGTGACCTCTTCCTCTTCCCCCTCCCCTTCCTCCCTTCCTCCCTCCCTTCCTCCTCCTCCAATACTTCCTCCTCTTCCTCCTCCATCATCATCATCATCATCATCATCATCACCATCATCATCATCATCATCATCACCATCATCATCATCCTCAGTGTCTGGCACACTGTATCCACTCAAATGTCTACTGAATGAATGAATGGATCACCAAATGCCCATCTACTATGTTTCAAGAACTAGGCTTCATACATACTTTTCACAGGTACCTCACCTGTACATGTTTTTTTTTTTTTTGTTTGCTTGCTTTAAATGTTTACTTATGTATTTTGAGAGAAAGAGAGAGAGAAAGCCCTAGCAGGGGAGAGGCAGAGAGAAAGAGAGAGAGAGAGAAAGAGAGAGAGAGAGAGAAAATATCCCGAGCTGACAGTGCAGAGCCCAAGGCAGGGCTAGATCCCACAGTGAGATCATGATCTGAGCCAAGATTAAGAGTCAGACACTTAACCGACTGAGCCATCCAGGCGCCCCTCACTTGTACATGTTTTATGTTTAAGAGCCACTGCAACCTTGCAGGTTAGGAATTCTAATCCTCATTTACACAAGAGGAGAAAAGTATGTGGAAGTTCATTCAAAAACACTATCATACAGCCCAGAGTGGAAAGAACTAGGTTTCATAGGTTTGTGTAGGTTTTTACCCCGGGTTCTGAGACAGATAAGGATTCTGAGGGGCCTGCCTAGAAACGCTTATCTTGGCATGAGGTTGCCCTAGGCCTTCATCTTAAAAATTCAAACTATTTCAAAAGGAAACCTCCTTGAATATCTGCCTGCCCGCCTGTAGTTTTCTTTTCTGAGGCACTTCTTTGACAGAATAGAAATTTGAAGAAAACGTCAGGCCCCATCCGATAACCCATTTCTCTAGCCCACCTGGCAGGTGCTTCACACAACCAGGGAGCCAGAAGCCACAAGCCTGAAAAAAGCTTCAGAGCCCAGTTTATAACCAGCCTTGTTCCTGCAAAGACCAGACAAGACCAGACCAGTCAGAGCCACAGTGAACCCCATATCTGACCTATCACTAACTTCCCCTCTCATTGTAATGCTAACAACCACACCCAGGGGTGGACACTTAACTTGCAAACGAAACACGAGGTAGGAAGCAGCAGGCTCTGTCAAATGCACCTGTGCACCCACTTTCCTGGGATTACACCCCCTCATGCTTAGAAGTTACGTCTTCCCAGCCTCAGACTCTTTGAGACGTTCACTGGCTACAGCTCAAGCAGCAACCGGGTATCCCTCTTCCTAAGGCTGTCTCCCTCATGCCCGGGCTGGCAATAAACACTACCCGCCTTGTGTCTGTTTCTACACGGACAAAGAACCCTGAGGTCCTTAAGGGTTCCAAATTTCTCTTTTTTTCTACTAAGCCTGCTACTGAAAGTATGAAGGTACATAGGGTAAATTTTCTAATTCAATGAAAAACTCTGTCAAGTGCAAGGCACAATGATCTGTGTGTTCTGGAGGACAAAAAGAGGAATGGCCATGGGCTCTCCCCTCAAGGAGTCTGCAGTCTACTGGGAACACAGCTGGGTGGACAACTCATGATGTTGTTATGGTGGAAGCTGGAAGGAGGTCCCGGCAGAGGACTGTAGTAAGTACAGAGCCCCCTGGAGGCAGGAGGGAATGAGAACATTGTCTCTGACAGGAAGAGGGTGCAGGAATGCTTCATGGATTAGGAGTAAATGGGTCTTGAAGGTTACACGCAGTTTGAGAGGGAACAACATTTTTAGCAGAGGGAATAGCAGAAACAAAATCAAGGAGGTAGGAAGATACTGTACGTTTCTCATTCACACTTGCATGCATGCATATATTCATTCAGTAACTTAGTAAATGCATGTATTTTTTTATTTATTTTGAGAGAGAGAGACAGCTGAGGAGAGGCAGAGAGAGAGAGGCAGAGATAAAGGCAAAGAGAAAGAATCCCAAGCAGGCTCCATGCTGTCCGTGCAAAGCCCGAGGTGGGAGTAGATCCTTCAACCTTGGGATCATGACCTGAGCCAAAACCAAGAGTCAGATGCTTAACTGACTGAGCCACCCAGGCGCCCCTCATTCAAAAACTTATTGACTGCTATAACTGTTGAGCATATCGCAAGCTGGACAAAGTCTCTGCCTAAACAGCCCTGCGTTCGAGAGGTAAATTGAGTAAAATACCAGGGAAACAAAACAATAAAACAAAACTGTCAAAGAGCAATAAGAAATCTGTTTTGGATTGAGTGATCAGGGAAACGAACAGGTTAAAGGGAAAGAAATTCACTAGTGACTGCAACAACTAGATACCCACCTGTGATTTGACTTGGCTGTCTTCCTTTACACAAGAAGAGTTGTTCAAGAATGTCTATTATTAACAGTAGCAACAACAAAATAGGCATCATCTTAGTAAGTACCAGCCACCATGAAAGATTATACAGCTGTTTAAAAAAAAAATTTTTTTTAATAGGGGCGCCTGGGTGGCTCAGTTGGTTGAGAGTTCAACTTCGGCTCAGGTCACAATCTCACACTCCGTGAGTTCAAGCCCCGCATCGGTCTCAGCGCTGACAGCTGAGAGCCTGGAGCCTGCTTTGGATTCTGTGTCTCCCCATTGCTGTCCCTCCCCTGCTCATGCTCTGTCTCTCTCTGCCTCAAAAATAAATAAAAACATTAAAATTTTTTTTAAAAATTTAATGTTTTTATTTATTTTTGAAGGAGAGAGAGACAGAGAGTGAGTGGGGTAAGAGCACAGACAGCGGGGGGACAGAGTCCAAAGCAGGCTCCAGGCTCTGAGCTGTCAGCACAAAGCCTGACACAGGACTCAAACTCACAAACCGTGAGATCGTGACCTGAGCCGAAGTCAGATGCTCAACCGACTGACTCACCCAGGCACCCTAAAACATTATACAGCTGTTTAAAAGAATGAGTTAGATCTCTAGATCACCCTACCCTAAGGGATTAAATATCTTAGTTCAAATACAGACTCCCTATGACAGCTCAATCTCAACAAAAAGCCACATCACTAGTTTCAGAATCGCAAACTCCAGATGAAGCAGTAACACAACATGCACAAGACTGGGACTTCTTGATAAGGGACTTGGCAGGAAGTAACAAATAAACACCTGTTTTGAGACCAGAACCACCTGCTTTACAAAAAGTCTGGCTTTGAAAAATGTCTCACTCGGACTCAGCAGCCATGAGAAATGGACCTGGGTCATGCCTCTCTAAGGTACAATAGCTCCCTTTTATACACGGTTTTGCTTTCTGTGGTTTCTGTTACCCATAGTCAACCACAATCTGCAAATATTAAATGAAAATTTCCAGAAAGAGAAAAGTTGTAAATTTCACATCAGAGCCATTCTGAGTAGTGCAATAAAATCTTACACCAGCCTGCTCTGTCCTGCCCTAGATGTGAATCATCCCTTTGTGCGGTATACCCATGCTGGAGACGCTATCGATCCCTTAATCGTGATTAGCGAACATCTCGGCTATCAGATCGACTGTCGCAGTATGCAGTACTGGTGTTTAATTAATCCTCATTTTACTTAATAATCGGCCCAGAGTACAAGAGTAGTCATGTTAGCAATTTGATATGCCAAAGAAAAGCCATAAAGTGCTTCCTTTAAGGGAAAAGGGGAAAGTTCTGAACTTAAGAAAAAAATATCACATGCTACAGTTAAGAGTGAATCTTCTCTCCATGGAATGGCGAAGGAAAAAGAAATTTGTGCTAGTTTTCTTCTTCATGTCTCCCTATGCCTAATTTATGAATTAATCTTTATCATAGGTATGTATATATAGGAAAAACATTGTATATGTAGGGTTTGGTGCTGTCTGCTGTTTCTGGCACCCACTGGGGGTCTTGTAACATACCCCTGCAGATAAGGGGGGGATGACCGTAATCAGAAAATTAAGCCGAGGACCTTGACTATTACTGCCAGTGCCTTAAATGTACCCAACTGTGCTGGCAAGCTAGGTGGGGGGCAGAAGTGTAAGAGAATTACCCTTAGTTTGCCAATGTGAGGATTTTACCACCAGGATGGCGCTGGCAAGCAATGTTTGAGATTGCCCTAAATAAATAATAGGGCGGTGAGTGCAGTCTGGACTCAGAAATTGCTTCTAGACTGAGCAAGGGAAGGTGAGAAGCTTGTGTCTATCTGCTACATATAAAAATAACCAGGTGACATACCCAGAAAGAGTAGTACCTCCTTAAGAACTTTATCTTCAAAGACATGTTTCTCCTTTTCAACCGAGAACCATTTTTGTTATAGTCCAGATAAAACCAGAAAGTATTTTGTAACTTAATATCAATTTATTCAAGGACCAAAAAGGGAATCCCACAGAAGACCATCTCCCCAAAAAGTATTCATTGACGCTTGCCGTTAAGTTCTTTAAAAGGTCGACGTTGAAATTTGTTTTTAATTATAGATTCATCTTTATCACAGCGTTCTGGTCAAAACAAACCAAGGATGTAATTCTCTGTGCTGATACTTAATCCCACACCAAAGTGCCACCTCTCATAGGAAACTATCCGTAATGTTAAAATAAAAACATATTTATTCACTCAAGAAATATTTTTGAGCACCTTCTTCACAGTAGGAACTTTTCAAAGCACCGAATGAGCTTTGTCAGGGGTTACAAAGACAAATGAAAAGTTACTTTCTCGGGTTTTTTTCCTCAAGTTATCGATATTCCAACTGTTTATCTTTTCTTAGCATAGTGGTGGTCAGCTAGTGACAGGAATGAGCAGCTAATGGTTGAAAAAGCTAATGGTTGAAAATGTTGAAGTCACAGGCAAAGGGGAGAGTCCAATTGAAGTAAATGTAGCTGACCTAATTTTTAACATTTTTTTTCAATCAAATCACCATGTTTTATGTTTGGAAAAAAATTTTACTATAATTTTTACTCACCGCTATTGCTTATATCCCACTCCATTCCTTGGATTCACTTTTCCTCTTGCTGGAGCCCATGCTTTTGTAATTCTCTCCGCAAGAATCTGTAAGAAGTAAATTCTATTAGATTTTGCCCCCAACTTTCTTTCATCCTTACTCTACTATGATAATTTCATGCTGCACAGAGCCTCACTTAGCATGAGTACTTTCTCCTCAGTATTTGAAGATTTTATTCCATTGCCTTCTAGCATGCGTTATCACTTAAAAAGACAGGGAAAAAATCTACAGTCAGCATACTTGTTGCTACATTGCAGAAAATCTATAGAACAATTACTATTTAGATTCTCTCATTTTTCACCATGTAGAGTTCTGACATTACTGCCGTATACAAAGAAATATGGCTAACAGAAGAAGTGGGGGCTGAAAATTAGGCCATGGGCCCCTCAACCCAAGTCCTGAAACTGAAGGACAGCGTCCGCCAGAGGGCTCCATGTTCTGTGTTACACAGAAGTGTCATATAGGGTATGCATCCATTGCCTTCTAGCATGCATTATCAGTATCACCATATTGTATAAAGGACGGAATTTTTATTTCTTATATTCACCACTTGGGTCATTGTCCATCTGAGGATCTATGTCTTTCTTCAATTTGGAAGATACTCTCTCATTATAGCTCTTATTTTTAGAATATGTATTAGGCATATGTTGGAACAAAATTCTCTATCTTCTCATCTGGGTCTTTAATGTCACTGAAAAAAACAACTCTCAGTGTTTTGTTTCGGGTCTTCCAATACATTAATTATCTCTTTAGTTATATCCACTTGTTAATTTTTTTTAATGTTTATTTATTTTAGAGAGAGACAGAGTGTGAGCAGGGGAGGGGCAGAGAGAGAAGGAGGCACAGAATCCAAATCAGGCTCCAGGCTCTGAGCTGTCAGCACAGAGCCTGGCGCAGGGCTCAAACTCACGAGCCATGAGGTCATGACCTGTGCTGAAGTCCAATGCTTAACCAACTGAGCCACCCAGGTGCCCCTTCCCTTGTTACTGTAAAAATGACCATAATTTTGGGGGTGCCTGGGTGGCTCAGTTGGTTAAGCATCTGGCTCTTGATTTCAGCTCAGGTCATGATCTCAGGGTTTGTGGGATTAAGCCCTGTATCAGTCTCTGCACTAACAGCAAGGCACATACTTGGGATTCTTTCTCTTCCCATCCCCTTCCCTTCCCCCATGCAAAATAAATAAATATTTTTTTTTAAATGACCATAATTTTCAATCCTTGGATTCCTAATTGGTTCTTTTATGTTTTCCCTGTTCTTGAGACACATCCTGTCTTTGTATCTCACGATTCCTTTTTCTTCTCTTACAGTAAGAATATTACTTATTCCTGTATCTTTTTAGAATTTCAAAACTACTTATTTCAAAAATTCATTTTGGAAGACTGCCTTAGTATTTGTATTTCTTTGACAATTCACATGCTTACTGAGTTTACTGGCCACTTTTCATGAAGTTTTATTTCCCTCTTCTTGGGTGAGATTTTTCATTACTTCTGCGCACCTCCATGAGTGATATAGCATCTATATACTTTAAATACATATTTTAAAACATTTTGACCAGCATTGCTACAACCAGGCATGTTGAGGGAGATGGTCAGTGCATCAATTAACAATAGGATTTTAATCAGATTGAAATATACCTCTCTAATGCATTATTTGCTAAACCAGGTGCTGTGCGAAAATATTTTATAGGTTTGATTTGTGAGGTTAACATTCAGAACTTTTTTTTCCAAGATCAATGTTTCTAATTACACAGTCCAGAGATCAGCAAACTATAACTCATGGGTCTAATCTTACTGGCTACCTGTTTTTTTTTTCAGGTCCGTCAGCTAAAAATTATTTTCACATTTTTAAAGAAGTGTACAACAGAAACCATACGAGGCCCATAAAGCCTAAAATATTTATAATTTGGCCCTTTACAGAAGAAAGTTTCCTGATCCCTGATATGATCTATCATCAGATACCATCCAGGCTTTGTTCCCCCTTGATTTTTAAAAATAGATTTTATTTTCAAGAGCCATTTTAGGTTCACAGCAAAACTGAATGGAAGACAGAGATTTCCCATGTACCATCTGCCCCCACACATCCATAGCCTCCCCCAATCTCAACATCCCCCACAAAACTTTTATTACCACTTGATGAATCTACATAGACACATCACTATTTCCCAAAGACCATAGTTTACTCATGGTAACATAGAGTTCATTCTTTTTTTTTTTTTTAATGTTTATTTATTTTTGAGAGAGAGAGAGAGAGAGAGAGAGAGAGAGAGAGAGACCAAGCATAGGTGGGGGAGGGGCAGAGAGAGATGGAGACACAGAATCCAAAGCAGGCTCCAGGCTCTGAGCTGTCAGCATAGAGCCTGACACGGGGCTAAAATTCACGAGCTGTGAGATCATGACCTGAGCTGAAGTTGGACGCTTGACTGACTGAGCCACCCAGGTGCCCCAAGTTCACTCTTTTTCTTTTTTTAATTTTTTAATGTTTATTTTTGAGAGACAGAGAGAGAGAATGAGTGGGGTAGGGACAGAGAGAGAGGGAGACACAGAATCCAAAGGAGGTTCGAGGCTCTGAGCTGTCATCATAGAGCCCAACACAGGGCTCGAACCCAAGAACCATGAGATCATGACCTGAGCTGAAGTCACGCACTTAACTAACTGAGCCACCCAGGCGCCCCACATAGAGTTCACTCTCACTGTTGTACATTCTATGGGTTAAGACAAATGTATAATGACATGTGTCCACCATTATGTAATCATACAGAGTAGTTACACTGTCCTGAAAATCCCTTGTACTCTTCCTATTTATCCTGTACCCCTGGCAACCAGTAATGTTTTTACTATCACCATTGTTTTATCTTTTTTAAGCAATGTGATACAGTTGGAATCAAACAGCACATAACCTTCTCAGACCGGCTTCTTTCACTTAGTAATATGCATGTAAATTTCCTCCACATCTTTCCATGGCTTGCTAGCTCAGGTTTTTTTTTCAGTGCCAAATAATATTCCATTGTATATACCACAGTCTATTCACTTGGATTTCATCAGTTTTGTAGTCTTGTTCATATTTCTTATATATATATTTTGTTAAATTTATATCTAAGTATTAAATCAGGGGAGTGCTAATGTATATGGTATTGTGTTTTAAATGCAATTCTTTCAGATTTTCTACTTAACGATCACATCATCTGTGAACAAAGGCAGTTTTATTTCTTCCTCACCAGGCTGTATACTTTCATGTTCTTTTCGTATTGCGTTAACTTAGACTTTAAGTATGATGGTGAAAAGCAGTAGTGACAGAGGACATCCTAGCCTTGTTCTTGATCTTAATGGGAAAACTTCTAGTTTCTCACCATGAGGTAGGATGCTGGCTGTAGATTTTTGTAGATATAATTTATCAAGTTGACAGTTTCCCTCTATTCCCAGTTTACTGAAAGCTTTATTGTGTTAGATTTTGTCAAATGCTTTTTCTACATCTTGATACCATCCCAGTGTTGTTGTTGTTGTTGTTTTTAAGATTTTATTTATGTTTTAAGGAAACTCTACATCCAACATGGGGCTTGAACTCATCACCCCAAAATCAAGAGTTGTATGCTCTACGGACTGAGCCAGCCAGACGCCCCTACCATCCCAGTGATTTTATTTTTTAAAAATCTGTAGTGAAGCTCAGAAAGTAATCTTTTACATAAAAACTCACATGATTCAGATTCACATGGCCCTAAGACCACACTTTGAGATACCCTGTCCTAAGAAGTCCATAGACATTGGCTGTAGGGACATGGAGATGCACCAGCCCAAGTTTTCCCCAAGTGTTCATAATGGAATCCAATCATTTGAATATTTTTAATTGTCACTGATTATAGAGGCCTATGCTAGTGATCAATTATCTTCTTTGTTAGCCTGACCCAAAAACCGTATATATAAGGGCAGCCTCCTTCCTTAGATCAAACCTAAGTAAACCCAAACAAATTACTTTCTCTTTTTCATTTTTTTATCATATTGCTGCAATTTCAAAGTACTTTTCTTTTCTTGGTACAGTAATGGCAGGCTGAAGAGAGAAATAAGAAGTTACTAGTTGAAAGAAAGTGAGTCACTGAATCAAGGATATTTGAAAACCACAGATAGGAGAATCCCAGTGAAAGTAAATGCATCAAACCAAATAATGTGCTTTTCAACACAATAACTGAGTTCTACATTAGAATTTCATTATGTTTTATACCTGGAAGTATTACAAGCTATATATAAGTTATACCCCAATAAAAAAAGAATGAAATGCTACATGTGTCCCTGAGTATCATTTGGGTAGCAGGTTAATTCATAAAAATCCTCCCAATTCTAGGTGGTGAAGCCCCACAACTTACTTGTTTCTTGATCTTATTCTGGGTGCTAAAAACTGCTGAAAAGTTTGGGCCCAGACAGAAATGTTCCAGGGAAAATTTATATCCACTTCTTTAAAAAAATTTTTAATGTTTATTTATTTTTGAGAGAGAGATACAGAGTGCAAGCAGGGGGTGGGGGGGGACAGAGAGAGAGGGAGACACAGAATCTGAAGCAGGCTCCAGGCTCCGAGCTGTAAGCACAGAGTCTGACGTGGGGCTTGAACTCACAGACTATGAGATCATGACCTGAGATGAAGTTGGACGCTTAACTGACTGAACCACCCAGGTGCCCCAATTTATATCCACTTCTTAAGATAAAAGTGCAAAAGAGCTAAAATTATTTGCAGAGCTGTTTGCCAACAATGTGAAGGCTACAGCTGACTTTTAGTGGGAGATAAAATAGCAATCCATTGTTGTCTTCCCATCTCCTCCCAGATAGTGGGTCGGGGAACTAACGGGTACAGAAACCCATGGTGAAACTTGTGACATGCAGAGAACATGGCTCAAGGAAAGAATGTAAAGGGAAAGGTCTGGCTTGTCACACTTTTGTGTCTTGGGTCCTAATCTGATTTATGGATTTAACTCCAGTGACTGCACTTGACTATTTTTCAAATCCTGGAGACAGTGTGGTCCCTTCGCAGCCAGAGTCTCAGCCCATAATCATGCTGAAAGGGTTTTATGTTACTGAGCCTAAGGACTATGTGTCACAGTGAAGAAAAGTAACTCTCCTTTGCTCTTCTCTATCTAGCTACTGGTTTCTTTCTCCCAGCTGAATATAAAGTACATCTTCCCCTTTAAAATCACCCTTTAGAAATTTTGTTCTTATTCACTGTGGCAGAGAGGATAAAAAGTGATTAGAGTTTCCATCCTGAGCCTTGGATCCTGGTTACAGCTGACAAGCCTATACTCTAGTAGGAATAAAATCTGAAATGATTGCTATCACGCTGGCTTCCTATACAATACAAAGACAAACTGTGAACCGAACCCTTTTGAAAAATGGAAATATTTCATTAAGTCTATCCAAGTTACACTCTTGGCAAAGCAACATCTTTCTGTCACCAAACCAGCACATTTCTACTCTCTCCTAAGCCCTTGGCTATGTGGAGGTGATAAGTAAACCTTTCCTCTGATCTTGGTTCCAAATGAATAATATGAGAGATAGCATCTCATTATTCACTTGGAACTGACGATACCATCTGTTTCTTGTTACCAAAACCATGAGGCTGTAACATAAAAGTTAGGCATTGATGACTTCACTGATTTTACTCCTTTTGAATGACACGGAGGTTGCTTTCAAATTTTTCCCTTAGAGAAAGGTTTTCTTTTATTTCTTTTATTTATTTATTTATTTTTTAGGTGTTAGAAGACTCAAAGTTCTCAAGCCAAGGCTCTACCTGGTCCAAATTACAACTGCTGATTTGGATGCCATTAATCCTTCTTCATTATACATTCTTCGAAAGCGAGTGTCTGACTCCCAAATGGGGAGCTTTCTATGGCTCAACTTTCACACCCGTGAACTGGGGAGAGAAATAGTAACTCTCTCATGGGGTTCTTTGGAAGATGAAATCAGATCATGTTATTTGAAGCATTTAGCACAGGGTCTGGGGAAGCACTCAGTAAATGTTTGTATTGTAGGGGCCAGATGTCTTGTTGGAAGCTATCAGTTCGAACTACTTCTTGGAAATCAGTTTGTATGAAGGACAAGAGCATCAAACCCGGGCTCACTCTATATGGTAGAAGTTATTACTTATACTGTCTTAAGCAACTTACCATACCTTTATTTCTTAGCTAGATAATGGGAACAAAGAAAGCTACCTTGGAGGGTGGCCGTACCAGTGAGCTACCAAGGAAGGGGGGAGACTAAATGCATCTCCCCTTCCAAGTCTCTTAATGCTGAACTGAGAAGACGGTAATCAAGTAAAAATCCCAAGTTCTGCAAAATCAAAGAATGCTGGTGAAGAACTGAAGCACATAAGAAATGAAATAAGAAATGCTAATCGATATTTACAAGTCAGGAAGCAGATCACTAAGTATAAATGATTAGAGAATGCTGAAAGCTAAATGTGGACAATGAGGAAGATAAAAAGCAAGTCAAGCCCCAATTCCAAACAATGAAAAGGCTAAAAAATGAGAGGAAAAAAGATTCTCAGGAAATAGAGGAGCATCTGTAAAAGAAACTCTTAGGGATAGCCCCATCAAGATGGCAGGTGATTCTGAGCTCACCTCTTCCCACGGACACACCAAAGCTACCACTGCATACAGAGTGCCTCTCTGACAATGACCCGAACACTGGCACGACAGCTCTTCTACAGCTAAAGATATAAAGAGAACCCCACATGAAGAAGGGGTAGCAGGAGCACAGATGAGGTCTGATTAGAACCCATACCCCTGGGCTGATGACACACGAGTAGGAGGGATATTGCAGGCATGGAGGTCTTCCCTGAGAAGGGCTTTAAGCTCCACACCAGGGAGACCCACCACCACCACCACCACGGGGGCCTGCACAGGGAAGACAAGACTTCATAATGCCTGGCTTTGAAAATCAGCAGGGCTAATTCCAGGTGCTTATGAAAATCAATGAGGCTTAAGTCCAGGAGAGCCAGAGTCTTCTAGGAAGCCAGGATTCTGCTCTTAAAGGGCCTGCATACAAGCTCACTCACTCCAGGACCCAGCAGAGAGGCAGCCATTTGAAAAGTACCTGAGCCATATGTGAAGGAAATTTATGGACCAATTTTAGTGTATGTGCCAGAGGAGCAGGGATTTGTAGGAAATTTCTCCAGAAAAGAAGTACAGGTGGTCACCAGTTCTGACACTCCATCCACCTTGTCAGCACCATCATATCATCCTGGCTTCCTCATGGACCCACCCCCGCAGCTATACTTCCAAAGTGGCATCCCCCCTCCCCTCTCCAAAACCAGCAGGCAGCCTCAGCCAAGACTGGCACCCCTTCCAAGGCAGCTCCCACCACACCACCACACATCCAGCCAGTGGCTGGGACAAAACACCTCCAGCTTCTATCCCACTACACCTGGCAGCAATCTCAGCCCAAACTGGCATGTGTCCCCCACCCCCACTCTACCAAAGTGGTTCCCAATGTCTCACACCCAGTGGGTGGCCTCAGTCAGGACTGGAAGCCCCTCCCCCAAAGTGGCTACTTTCCTGGGGGTGGAGGCAAGCAGTACCACCAGCAGCAGTCACAGCAAGACCTTGTAACTAGTCACACTAGGGCTGAGCCTTGCTCACCAGTGAGTCAGCAGGCATGGATAAAAAGTACATTTATATGGCAGCTGCCCATACCAGCCAGCCAGGCCAGGGGCCAGCCACACCCAGCAGTGCACCTTCAGCAGTTATGGCCCAGTTACAACAGAAGGGCATAGGCAACCCACACAGGGACCCCCCCCTGAAGCACCTAGTTCTGGTGATCAGGGTGAGTTGTTCCTCTGAGCCCCATAGGCACTTTCTACTTAAGTCCACTCCTTTAAGACCAGGAGACATAGCTGACCTACCTAACACTTAGAAACAAATGCAGAATCAGGCAACATAAGGAGATGGAAGAATATGTTCCAAAAGAAAGAACAAGACAAACAGAAAAAGAACAAAACAAAACAGAGATAAGCAATCTACCTGATAAAGAGTTCAAAGTAATAAAAAGTCTCACTGAACTCAGGAGAATGAGTGGACACAGTGACAACTTCATCAAAGACATAGAAAATAAAGAAAATAACCAATCAGAGCTGAAGAATACAATAACGAATGAAAACTACACTAGAAATACTCAACAGCAGATTAGAGGATGCAGAAGGATAGATCAGTGATCTGGAAGACAAGATAGTGGAAATCAGCCAGGATGAACAGCAAAAAGATAAAAAGAATTTTTAAAAATGAGGATAGTTTAAGGGATCCCTGGAATAACAACTGTACTAACATTCACATTGTTCCCAGAAGAAGAAGGGAGAGGTGAAAGCAAAAAATTCTTTGAAGAAACAATAGCTGAAAACTTGTCCTACCTGAAGAAGGAAATAGACATCCAGGTCCAGGGAGAACAGAGAGCTTCAAACAAGATAAACATAAGGAGGTCTAAACCAAGATACATAATAATTAAAATGGTAAAATTAATAATAGAGAATTTTATTATTTTTTTAATGTTTATTTATTTTTGAGAGCAAGAGAGACAGAATGTGAGCAGGGGAGGGGCAGAGAGAGAGGGAGACACAGAATCCAAAGCAGGCTCCAGGCTCTGAGCTGTCAGCACAGAGTCCGATTTGGGGCTCAAACTCACGAACCACAAGATCATGACCTGAGCCAAAGTTGGATGCTTAACTGACTGAGCCACCCAGGTGTCCCAATGATAGAGAATTTTAAAAGCAGCAAGAGAAAAGAAAACAGTTACGTACAATGGAAACCCCATGAAGCCATCAGCTTATTTTTCAGCAGAAACTTTACAGGCCAGAAGAGAGTAGCATGATATATTCAAAGTCCTGAAAGGAAAAAATCTACAACCAAGAATACTCTATTAGGCAGGGTTATCATTCAATATTGAAGAAAAGATAAAAAGTTTTTCAGACAAACAAAAGTAAAAGGAGTTCATCACCACTAAATGGCCTTACAACATATGTTAAAGGGACTTCTTTAAGCAGGAAAAAAAGGCCTTAACTAGAAGAAAATTACATAAAAAAAAAAAAAATCTCACTGGTAAAAGCAAACATACTGTAAAAGTAGTGGATTAACTACTTATAAAACTACTATACAGTTTAAAAAACAAGAGTAGTAAAATCAACTGTTTCTACAAGTAGTTAAGGAATATACAAAATAAAAATATGTACAGTTTGAGGTCAAAAAACATAAAACCCTGGAGGGGGGGTTAAAATGTAGTGCTTTTAGAATGTGCTCAAACTTAAGTGACCATTGACTTAAAACAGACTGCTACATACATAGAGTGTTATATATGAACAGCATTGGTAACCACAAACTGAAAACCTATATAAAATGCACAAAAAATAAAAAGAAAGGAATCCAAACATAACACTAAAAAAGTCATCATTGGGGGCCCCTGGGTGGCGCAGTCGGTTAAGCGTCCGACTTCAGCCAGGTCATGATCTCGCGGTCCGTGAGTTCGAGCCCCGCGTCGGGCTCTGGGCTGATGGCTCAGAGCCTGGAGCCTGTTTCTGATTCTGTGTCTCCCTCTTTCTCTGCCCCTCCCCCGTTCATGCTCTGTCTCTCTCTGTCCCAAAAAAAATAAATAAACGTTGAAAAAAAAAAAAAAAAGTCATCATTCACAAGGAAAGAGAGTAAGAGAAGCACAGAGAAGAACTACAAAAACAACCAGGAAATAATTAACAAAATGGCAATATGTATATACCTATCAATAATTACTTTAAAATGCAAAATGACTGGGGCACCTGGGTGGCTCAGTTGGTTGAGCATCTGACTCTTGATTTTGGCTCAGGTCATGATCTCAGGGTTTGTGGGATCAAGTCCCACATCGGGCTCTATGCTGACAGTGTGGAGCCTGCATGGGATTCTCTCTCTCTCCCCCTCTCTCTCTGCCCTTCCCCTGCTCACATTCTCTCAAAATAAACAAGTAAACATTTTTTAAAAATGCAAATTGACTAACTGCACTAATAAAAAAAAACATAGGGTGACTGAATGCATAAAACACGAGCCATCTATATGCTACCTATAAGACACGCACTTCAGACCAATAGACATATACAAATTGAAAGGGAGGGAGACACAAAGATATTCCATGTGAATTGAAATAAAAAAATAGCTTGGTAATAATACTTATATCAGAAAAAGTGGACTTTAGAAGAAGACCATAATAAAACACAGAGAAGGGCATTTCATCATGATAAAGAGATCAGTCCAAGAAGATTTAACAATTATGAATACCTATGCACCCAACTTTGGTGCATCTAAATAAATAAAGCAAATATTAACAGACACAAAGTAAGATATTGACAGTAATACCATGATACAGGGATGCTTAAAAGTCACATTTACATCAATGGAGAGATCATCCACATAAAAAATCCTTAAGGAAACAGTGACTTTGAATGGCATATTAGATCAGGTATATACAGAACATTCCATCCAGCAGAATACAAATTCTTTTCAAAGACAAATGGAACACTTGCAGTATACATCGCATATTAGGCCACAAAACAAGTCTCAATAAATTAAACAACACTGAAATCATGTCAAGCAATTTTTTCCAACCACAACAGTATGAAACTAGAAATTAATTACAAGGAAAAAAACCCTAGAAAAATGTCAACATGTGGATGCTAAACAAAACACTATGAATAATCAATAAGTCAACAAAGAAATCAAGGAGGAAGTTTTTTTTTTAAAGATGGAGAAAAATGAAAATGGAAACACAACAGTTCAAAATCTTTGTGATACAGCAAAAGCACCATTAAGAGGGAATTATATAATGATGCAGGCCTACCTCAAGAAATAAGAAAAATATCAAATAAACATTTTCACTTTATACCTAAAGGAATAAGAAAAAGAATAACAAACAGAACCCAAAGTTAGTGGAAGGGAAATAATAATAAAGATCATAATGGAAATAAATAAAATAGGGACTCAAATAAACAGAAAAGATCAATGGAACCAAGAGCCAGTTCTTTGAAAAGAAACAAAATTGATATCATTTAGCCATAGTCATCAAGAAAAACAAAGAAGACTCATATAAATCAGATCAGAAATGAAATAGAAATTCCTGACACCACAAAAAAACAAAGAATTATAAGAGATTAATATGAGCCGTTATATACCAACACACTGGACAAACTAGAAGTAATGGATAAATTCCTGGAAACACACAGTCTCCCAAAACTGAATCAGAAAGAAACAGAGAATCTAAATAAATAATCAGGGGTGCCTGCGTGGCTCAGTCGGTTGAGCGTCTCACTTCGGCTCAGGTCATGATCTCACAGTTCCTGAGTTTGAGCTCCGTGTCAGGCTCTGTGCTGACAGCTCAGAGTCTGGAGCCTGCTTCAGATTCTGTGTCTCCCTCTGTCTCTACTCCTCCCCTGCTCATACGCTGTCTCTCTCTCTCAAAAATAAAGATTAAAAAAATTTAGAAAAATAAATAAATAAATAAATAATCAATAGCAATTAAACTGATTATCAAAAATCTCCCAACAAACATAGGTCCAGGCCCAAATGGCCTCACAAGTGGATTCTACCAAACATTTAAAGAAGAGTTAAAACCTATACTTAAACTATTCCAAAAAACTGAGAGGAAAAAATGCCTCCAAAGTTATTTTCAGAGAAAAGAATTACCCTGATACCAAAAACAGCCACTCCAAAAAAAAAAAAAAAAAAAAATTACAGGCCAATCTCCCTGATAAACACAGATGCAAAACTCACCAACAGAATATTAGCAAACTGAATTCAACAATACATTTAAAGAATCGTATACCATGATTAAGCAGGATTTATTTGAGGGGATGCAAGGATGGTTCAACATCCACAAATCAATTAACATGATATGTATCACATTAACAAAATGCAGAAAAAGCATATTACAAAGTTCAACATCCATTTATGATAAAAACTCTCAATAAAGTTGGTATAGAGGCAATATATCTCAACATAACAAAGTCCATGTATGACAAACCCACAGCTAACATCATATGCAATGTGCTAAGCTGAAAACTTTCCCTCTAAGATCAGGAGGACATGGATGCCCACTCTTGCCAATTTTATACAACACAGTACTAGAAGTCCTAACCACAGTAATCAGACAAGAAAAATAAATAAAAAGCAACCAAACTGGTAAGGAAGAAATAAAACTTCCATATTTGTAGATAACATGATACTATACATAGAAAAGCCTAAAGATTTCATTACAAATCTATTAGAGCTAATAAATAAATTCATTAAAGTTGAGGATACAAAAGTAACATACAGAAATCTGTTGTTTCTGTATACTAATAACCAACCTTCAGAAAGAGAAATTAAGAAAATAATCCCATTTATAACAACATCAAAAACAATATAATACCTAGGAACAAATTTAACCAAGGGAGTAAAAGACCTGAGCTCTGAAAACTGTAACACACTGATGAAAGAAATTAAAGATGACAAAATAAACGAAAATATACACCCTGCTCATGAATTAAAATAATTAATATTGTTCAAATATCCATGCTACTCAAAACAATCTAAAGATTCAATGCAATCCCTATCAAAAATACCAATAGAATTTTCACAGAACTAGAACAAATAATTCTCAAATTTATATGGAACAACAAGAAACGCTCCCAGATTTCAAACTATTCCACCAAGCTACAGTAACCAAAACACTATAGTACTGACATGAAAATAGATACATAGATCAATAGGACAGAACAGAGATCCCAGAAATAAATCCATGCTTATATGGTCAATTAATCCACAGCAAAGGAGGTAAGAATATACTACGGGTGAAGGACAGTCTCTTCAACACATGGTGTTGGGAAAATTGGACAGCTACATGGAAAAGAATGAAACAGACCACCTTCTTGCAGCATGCACAAAAATAAATTCGAAATGGAACAAAGACCAAAATTTAAGAATTGAGGCCATAAACTTCCTAGGAGGAAACATAGATAGTTAACTCTTGGACATCAGTCTTTGTAATATTTTCTTGGATCCACCACCTTAGACAAAGGCAACAAAAGCTAAAATAAACACTTGGGACTATAAGAAACTAAAAAATACCTTTTGGACAGTGAAGGCAACCATCAACAAAATGAAAAGGAAACCTACTGAATGGGAAAAGACATTTGCAAACGATTATCTAATAAGGGGTTAATGTCCAAATATATAAAGAACTCCTACAACTGAACACCAAAAATCAATCAATCCAATTAAAAAATGGGGAGAAGACATGGATATACATTTTTTCAAAGAAGACATTCAGATATGCAACAGACATGACAAGATGCTCAACATCACTCATCATCAGGGAAATGCAATTCAAAACCACACTAAGGTGTCACCTCACGCCTGTCAGAATAACTAAAATCAAAAACACAAAAATCAACAAGTGTTGGCAAGGATGTAGAGAAAATGGAACCCTCCACACTAATGGTGGGAATGCAAACCGGTGCAGCAGCCACTGTGGAAAACAGCATGGAAGTTTCTCAAAAAATCAAAAACAGAAACAAAATATAATCCAGTAATTCTACTACTGGGTATTTACTCAAGAAATATGAGAATACTAATTTGAAAAGACATATGCACCCCTATGTTTATTTCAGCATTACTTACAATAGCCAAATTTTGGGAGCAGCCCAAGGGTCCATCAATAGATGAATGGATAAAGAAGATTGTGTGTGTTTGTGTGTGTGTGTGTGTGTGTGTGTGTGTGATGGAATATTACTCAGCCATAAAAAAGAATGAAATCTTGCCATTTGCAAGGACATGGATGGAGCTTGAGAGTATAATGCTAAGTAAAATAAATAAGTCAGAGAAAGACAAATACCTATGATTTCAGTCATACTTGGAATTTAAAAAATAAAACAAATGAAGGAAATGAATTTTTAACCAGAATGCCCTCCTTAGCCAAACTAGCTAAAGGTCTTTGTAAAATAAAGATATATCAGGAATTCAAATTATAAAACAAAACAAAACCACCCACAAGCTCTTTCTTGGTTATTTGCTGTAAAGTGTGCTGAATAAGAAAAAAAAATAATAACCAAGAAAGAGGGAGATGTGGTTTCTGGAGGCAATCTGGAAGCAGGTACAGGGTTGTAGTGCAGATTTTAAATCTCCCTGAATTACCTCTAAAGAAAGAGTAAATAGGATAAATTAAGCAAAAACTAACAGAAATCCCCTACAACAAAACGTGGTGACAATGTATCCCCTACATCATGAAGTAAGAGTGGGTGGGAGGGATGCCTGGTGGCTCAGTCAGTTGGGCATGTGATTCTTAATTTCAGCTCAGATCACAATTTCATGGTTCATGAGTTCCAGCCCCATGTTGGGTTCTGCACTGATAGCGTGTAGCCTACTTGGGATTCTCTCTCTCATTCTCTTTCTCTGTACCTCCCCTGCTCGTGCTCTGTGTGTCTCTCTCTCAAAATAAATAAACTTCTTTTTAAAAGTGGGTGGGAAAGAACTACTGAAACAGCAAGATCTGAATTTGATCAACAACGATGTGGGATGAAATGTATGGCACAGGGCAGGGAAGACAAAGGACTTCTGATGGCCTTGAGAGGTAGAAGACCTAAACATTTATACATTTTATATTAGATTCCTGGTCTAAAATTAGTTAACAACTTCCTCTACCACAGCATCTGATTTAAAGGAATATCCTTTTACTTCCAGGAACACATCAAAGGTAATTATTAGGTTCATCTTACTTTTTGTGAACTCACTCAGCGGAAGTTTCCCCCCATCACTAACGTTATATTATATCAGGACTGTTACAACATGTTGCCTTTACACATGCTAATACCTCCCATAATTTGAGGAAATTCATATAATTTACTAAGTCAGAAAGGTTTTGAGAGTTAAGGGACCATTTCACCAGGTCAGGGAAAGAAATATAAACTGGACTATACTGGCAAAGTACCTATATGACCATCCCATTTATGACAACCACTTAGTTTTACTACTACAAGGTAATGTCTATTTCGTGTGTATCACCCAACCTTACATTGGTATCTCTCCATTCTCATCTTCTAAAACCCATTGTCTAGTAAGTACTGTGGGAAGAGCTTATAATGGCAATATACCTTGAGTCTCTGCACACTCAGGGAGGTTCTATCAAACCTTTATACTTGAAGTTTAGGTAGAATGAAGATAAAATGTCATTCATATTTCCTTTCATTAATATAATTTTATAGCAGCTTTATTGAGATAATTTACATACAGTACAATTCATCCATTAAAAGTTTATAGTTCAGTGCTTTTTAGTACATTCACAAGACGGTTCACCCATCACTCCAATTTTAGAACATTTCATCCCCCAGAAACCCTGTCCCCATCATCTACCACTGCCCATTACCCTCATTTTTTCCACCCTCATTTTAGGCAACCGCTCTTTTCTGTCTCTATAGATTTATCTGTGATGGGCATTCCATATAAATGGAATCATGCAGTAATTCTGTTAATGGCTGGTTTCTTTTACTTACCACTTTGTGTTCAAGCTTCAGCAATGTTACAGCGTGTTATCAGCACTTCATTCCTTTTTAAGGCTGAATACTATTCTATTGTCTATGTAGAATAAAATAAGCAAATTTACATTTGAATGGAAATAAGAGCTGGCCAAAATTTTTAAGAAATGGTTTGAATGAATTTTTTCTCTAGAAGCTTTCGCCTTGATATGGTTATCATATTAAGAATAGAGATGCCATATATTTAACGTTTAATGTGTATTTAACAAATATATAACATATTTAATGCAATAAAATACATTTAATATTTTAATAAGAAGTATCTTACACTTTACTTAATATAAAATACTTTAATACTTATTTTAATCAGAATTCAACACTTAATTGAATTCAAATGTTGGGTAGTTTATGAAACCAACTCAGTTGGTTAAGTGCCCCTCCCCTTCTCATGCTCTCTCTCTCAAAAATAAATAAGCATTAAAAAAAATGTTTTTGTTACGTCTTGATACATTGAGTTTCACCCTCAGAGACTCCAACTTCATTGGCCAGAGGTGGAGTCTGAGAATTAGTTTTACAAAAACAGGCCAGCTCATTCCAATGTGCAGCTAGGGTTGAGATCCATTGTTCCAGGGGGATCTAGCACTAGAGGGATCTAGAACTGTTCTAGAGGGACAGGCTGATCAACACACTTTGAAGCCATGGAGTAGATCTGACCCTTGGACACCATCTTCATGCATTTCAACAGCAGCAAAAGAAGCCAGCATGGGATGGATGAGAATGTGGGAGTTAAGGCCCTTTATTCTCTCCAGGAAGTTAAAGATAAAATCTTCCACTGAGAGTGAGGAACAGAAGGAAACAGAAGGAAAGGGCAAGGGTCTGGACTGGTTTACCCCAAAGCTTGGGAGGGAAAGATGACACAGATACACAGGAAGATCTGAGGACCCAGACGAAGAAAGAAACCTTGAATTTGTAGCAGCCTGATTTGTACCTAGGCTGGATTTTCTGTCCTGGATGGACAGAAAAATGTATGTCTTACCTCACCAACAAAATGTGAGTCATTCTCATTGTTCTTTTAATCACTGAGCCCATGGTGGGATGTTGGCAATATTATGAGCATAGACTCAATAAGTAGCATTTAAAGGCCCAGAATCCAGGGCTACTTCCAGACCTAATGAATTCCCACTGCAGATTCTTGTTCTGATACACACTGCCTATACACCAGCCTCTTCTGGGTTTTACATATATAAAAATCACTTGCGACTCAGATGGGGCTTCTAGCTTAATGACTGAATCTGCTATCACTTTGATTCTTTGTGATGAGACATCGCCATTCCTTTCTAGCAAATAAATGGTGAGGCTGGGTAACTTTAGAGTACTGAGTAACACTGGAGACATGAATACCATTTAAGCAAACAGTCTCATGTTTTCTTTCCTAAAACTGCCCTCAAGAGGTAAACACAAACAGACTTAATGTTCCTGAAAGACATTCTGAGACAGTGTATTGGGAATGTTCCCGTTTGCCTTTCTTTCAAGAACAAGAAAAAAACTCCTATAAGTAATTAGGGGAAGGGAGCAGACAATAATGTTCCCAGACACGATCTATAAGAAAGGTACGTAAGATGCTAAAAATCAAGCAACACGCATTTGCTGAGAATTTACTAGTCTTTCTGCCAAGATCATGCAATCTAATAGGTACGGATGTGGAAAATTGGCCAACACCGCATGGCCACTGAAAACACTCGTGCAATGACCAGAATCATGGGATTGTCTCAGTGATGGAATGGTTCTCAGTTCTTCCTTTCACATATGAGGAGACTGACTCATAAGAAAGCTAAGACCTTGTTCAAGGCACAGTTAGTTCACTCATCGACAAAAAAAGGCACCAGGTAGCCATGTCATCTATGCATGTTGTGAGGTAGTGAGAACGTGAACATCATGAGGCTCTCCGTATGTTCAGAGAGCAGTTACTACGGGAAGTCTCCTAGAAGACTCCGGGTTGTTGTGCTACATACAAAGCAGGAGCTTCTCAGACAATGGAGCCAGGCACAAAGACTCTTCCCTCAGCTCCCACCAAGACCAGCTTCAGAGACAGAACCCACTGTACATGCCCACTAAATATGTACTGAGTACAGGAAAGTCTACAAAAATAAAGAGGGGTGTGGTAAATAGGCATGAAGATGGATCTGGGTGGACACGGCAAAGGAAATTTGTAGTGAGAAATATGGCAGAAATGGCTTAAAATCCGAAAGAGCAACTATGACCTTGCTGACTGGTCAAAAGACGGGCTTGGCTAGAATGGAGAGATTTGATCAAGGAGGAACAGAACGTGACAGAAAAAAACAAGGACTGGGAATAGACCTGTGTGAACCCTTGAGTCTGAGGCTGGGACCTTTATACTCTAGTCCATGGGTCAAAGAGAAGCCATAAGGTGTTATCAACAGCTGAAAATCTTGATGAAGAGGTACTTGAGGAGGGCTGCTGGGGTCTTTGGAGAATGAACTGCAGTCAGGAGAGGGAGGCAAGGGGACCAGTCAAGGAGCCCCTACCCCAGTGCTGGTGAGCTATGGTGAGGGGTGGGACAGGTGGGTGGTGCTGGGAACAGAAAGCACGAGCTATTTGAGAGAAACTCAAAGGGAAGAAGAATTACCTGGATCTGGTGCTGAAGAGATCTGGGCGGAAGGTAAATGGAGGAAGGGAGGAGGCAAGGTGAGTGGGAGAATCCAAGCTTGGGGCAGGGAGGAAGATGCAGTCACTGAGAGACATAATGGGAGCTGTGACTGGAGGAAGGAGGCAAATCTGGTTTTAGACACACTGAATTTAGGTGTATCTTAACATCCAAATGGAAATAGGCACAGAGGGATTCAATATTAGAACAAATCTTGGAAGAAGTTGGGGGAAGTCTTGAGAGCTCCAGATGTGGCAGTTCATTTAGTTGGGGCTGAGAGCCAAAGTTACAGAAACAGGTGTCTCAGTTAGGTAAGTTAGCAAACAAATTAAAACTATTCTTGTTTCGGGGCGCCTGGGTGGCTCAGTCGGTTAAGCGTCCAGCTTTGGCTCAGGTCACAATCTCACGGCCCGTGGGTTTGAGTCCCACATCGGTCTTTGTACTGACAGCTCAGAGCCTGGAGCCTGCTTCAGATTCTGTGTCTCCCTCTCGCTCTGCCCCTCCCCTGCTCGTGCTCTGTCTCTGTCTCCCAAAGATAAATAAACATTAAAAAAAGAAAGAAAGAAAAAAATATTCTTGTTTCAGGGGCTCTTGGGTGGCTCATTTGGATGAGCGTCCAATTCCTGACTTCGGCTCAGGTCATGATCTCATGGTTTGTGAGGACCAGCCCCACATCAGGCTCTGTGCTAACAGCATGAAGCCTGCTTGGGATTCTCTCTCCCTCTCTCTCCCTGCTCCTCTCCTTCTTGTGCTGTCTCCCCCTCTCTGTGCCCCCTCTCCCTCCCCCAGCTCATTCTCTCTCTCTCTCTCTCTCTCAAAATAAATAAACTTAAAAAAATATTCTTGTTTCAGATCGAATTTAACTACTATTCCAGACTTGTCTACTTTGTACAAATAAAAACAAAACAAACAAAAAAAAACAATCAAAGGCAACAGAGAAAACCCAACTAACTAGCATTTATGAGAACTACACCAATTTTCTAAACGTTGATCTTCAAGTATTTCCTTTAATTGAACTGTAAAGAACAGCTACAGTGGGAAATCACTAGTCAGTACTATTTAGTACATTAACAACCTTACTTTTGAAAAATAACGGGATGTATCTGTCCTTTTCACACTGTCCCCCATGTGATCATCTCTAAGAGGCAGACACCTTTGAAAAGGAATGACTTACGTAATTTTTTTTAAACCTGTAAGTATTATCACTTACAGTTTTTTTTAATATACTGTTCAGAGCAGTGAGAATCTAGACATTTTAAGTTAGATGTAAAATACTGAGAAAGAAGTATTGTTTTGCGGTGCCTGGGTGGCTCAGTTGGTTGAGTGTCTAACTCTTATTTCAGCTCAGGTCCTAATGTCACAGTTCATGAGTTCAAGCCCTACCTCAGGCTCTACACTGGCACCATGGAGCCTGCGTGGGATTCTCTCTCTGTGTCTCTCTCTGCTCATGCTCACGCTCTCTTTCTCTAAAAATAAACAAACATTTTTTAAAAAGTATTATTTGTAAAATAGAAGGCATCCTTAAGTGGAGTTGTATTTAATTCTTCATTCAGATTTAAATAAATCCCCATTGGTGCATTTTGGGGAGTTTCTTTCCAAAAAAGGAATCTTCTCAATGGTCTTTATTCTGGTGGTATGTTCTGCTGGAGATTCCATTTACATTTGTGATAATTCTATTGTTTGGTCTCCTATACCACCTCCAGTAACCAAGACTCACTCCTTTTAATTCACGCTTTGGTTCCTTTTTTTTTTTTTTCTATAGGTTATTAATACCACATAATAGGGCAATTAAGTCACAACCCACTGCACACTAAGCATTGTGGGAATGATCCAAAGAACACAAAATGAAGTTAATGTAACATAAAAATGACTGTGCAGCATATAAAGAAATCATATTACTGGTAAACACTTTGGTGTCATTAGAATCCACTGTAAAGCAGCTAAGCAAACTTAATATCTTTAGTGTCTTCCATACGGGGTGATTTTAGCCAGACTATTCTCAAATATGTTTTAAAATATTATTTTACTTATTTACTTTTTACAAAGACAGAACCTCAAGTGTAAGCACACTTCCTACTAGTTTTCTGTGTTGCGCAACAACCAAAATTTAGTCCGTGTCACCTCTATGCAAGGATGGACAGTGTTTTACCAGAACATAGAAACGATCTGCTGAATTAGAAGAAAAAACTTGAAGGATCCTGTCAGGCTTTCGGCTCCATGTGAGCTGGCTCTTTCCTGCTATTCCTCAGACAGATGAATAATGTGGTGTCTTTCTTAGTGCTCATTACCAAAGAATTCCACATACGATTTTCAATGTGAATCTTTAATGCAACAATTGCATGAAGTGATCTCTTCTCCTACAGTGCTTTGGAAATTATATGAAGAAGGTGATGCCAAGGTACCATACTGACACTGCAATCTCAGTGGATTAACACAACAGACTTTGTGACTTTCTCACTCTGCATGTCCAAAACCAGCAAGCCCAGAGCTGTGCTCTGCAAACTCACCTAGGCTTTGGGGGCTCCACTGTAATGTGTCCCTGCCATTTCAGAAAAATAAATCAAGTGGCTGCAGGGTTTTCTGGGGCCAGGAAGGTGGGCCATGAAGAACTCTTACCCCCACCCCCCCAGATTCTACTCCTACTTTCTGGGCAGGCGAATCTAGGAAACCCAGGAATAGGAAAGGAAGTGTTGAACCATAAGAACTGTCTTTACATCCCAGGAAGTTACTGCTCCTGTAAGGTAGCTCCATGAGCTCAAATGATCACTAGACTTGAAAGCAAGAGACAACAAGTCACTTGGCTTTTCCAGGTCTTAACTTGCAAACCAAGAACATGGGAAGAGGAACCATTAAGATGTTAGAATCTTGGGGAGCCTGGGTGGCTCAGTCAGTTTCACAAATAGGGCTGATCTAAACACTTGTGTGGCAGTCTTTTTGTGAACATTTGTTTTCACTTAAGTAAAGGCTTAGGGGGATGCCTGGGTGGCTCAGTCAGTTGGGTGCCTGACTTCGGCTCAGGTCATGATCTTATGGTTCTTGAGTTCGAGACCTGTGTCGGGCTCTGTGCTGGCAGCTCAGAGCCTGGAGCCTGCTTTGGATTCTGTGTCTTCCCCTCTCTCTGTCTCTCTCTGTCTCTCTCAAAAATAAAACGTTAAAAATTTTGTTTAAAAAATATTAGAATCTTGTCCTTTCACACAAGGCTCAGGAGTTTAGATGCTGGGTTTTAATACGTTGTAAGAATTAAGTAATAACCCAAAATGGTGTGATGCTAAAACAGAATTAGATGTTAAATCCAAAGGAGCCAAGAAACTTGAAGCTTTCCTCATCCCTCCTTCATTTACTGCTCACAAATATCTTCCACCCAGCAAAAAAGCCTTGAATAGCAGGGCAAACACTATAATGGTTTCCTTTCCTGTTAAGTTGGAACTGCTTTGTTAAACCACTGTTAAACAAGGATGCTTCCAGAGTTTGGATCCAATTAGGGTCCTCAGAAAATAAAATAGAATTGATGAATGTCTCCTCCTTGTGTGATGTACAATATCTGACACCTAAGAATTTTTTTAATACCAAACAAGAAGATCTACAATAGCTAATAAAACCAGGATTCTTCAATGTTTTAGGTGGAAATGGTGTATCATAAAACACCAGGACTCACAACAACAAGATGATTCTTTAGAACTCTCAGAATAATAAAGAAAGCGGGCTTCATGATGTTACTTCTCTTGGTAAGTTCTCCACTTCCCACCACCATGCTTGTTGCCATTATGTGGATTTGGGTAAAAAGTGCTGTCTTAGAAAATGACCAGAACTGATAGGAAAGACCTAGAAAATTGCTCTAATTTGGGGGTTTATACAATGTTTGAGCATACTTCCTTCTCTAAGGCATAAATAGCCTCGTCTTTGCTTGACTCTCATAATATATATTTATATTAATTATATATATATTTATATTAATTATATATATTTATATACATTTATATTTATATTTATTATATTTATATTTATATTAATTATATATATATTTCAATAATTATATTGAAATTAATTCTGTCATGCAAATGATTTCTGCCTTCATTTTGGTCACAGGGACCATGGCTAATAGAGGGAAATATAATTAGTATGTTATTACAACTATAAAACTGTATACTGTGTCTGGATTGGGGATTACACCTTAGCTCCAGTATTAAATCCAGGTAAAAATCAGAGGCCATTATCAGGTTTGGCCTGAAATGTAATGCCATGTAACAAGACACTGTTCAAACAAACAGAAGGTATGATGGTTTGCCTGAATAAGGTTCCAAGATACTGTCCCCAAAGTGCTGTCTGAAGAAGCTCACAGACAAGTAGTACATCAATGTTATAGAGAAACAAGAGCAGATTCAGTGTAATGTTACCTACAACTTTTATCAGAGTCAACCTCCACATAAATCTCAATGAAGCCATCTGTGTTCATGAAATAGCTAAGAAATGACAGACAGCGATCTGACAGAGAAGAAACTATTTCTAGAATATACTTCTATAATTATATTTCATGTTATTAACACTGAAACAATCTCCTTATAAAAATAAATCATCAAACCAAAAGCAAGAGAGGAAATAGGAAGAAGCAAAAAATCGTGGTATTTCAGAATCTTCGAAAACAAAGGAAGGAGGAGGGAGCTGGGAAGACTTTCTCCTGAGAAAAAGAACAACTTAACGGGTGCATATTATTAAAAGACAATCATTAATCATTCATATTCTCTGGAAACTGCCCTAAATGCAAACAGCCAATGGAGAGTCATTCACTCAACAAAATCTACTACCTGTCAGTAAAAAGAGAATCTGTGGCATTTGAGCCATGACTCAGTCTATGAAACCCATCCCCCAGCTCGTGGGAAGCTCGACCACAGGCATTTGTGGCCAAGAAGACAGGTGCTCCCCTCTCCTCAATCGCTCCCAGTTTGAAGCTATGGATTCAACCAGAGATGAAGTCAGCTTTTGGCACTCCTTGTCTCCCCCCTCCCACAAGCTGCATGTTCCAGAAGCTATGTTCCAGGCAGATGAGGTCAACAGGACTGAGTCTGTATTCCTCCACCCAGATGTCACCTAGAGGGTAGACGTTCTACCCCAGGCACTGTAGGCAGAGAATACTGGGGCCCTGATCCCCCTCCCCAACTCGTCATAGGCTGGAAGTTCCACAGTGAGCAAGGCAAGGCAAGAGGAAGCAAATCTGACAGAATTGAAAGGAAAAGTAGGCAACTGAGTGATGATGGTTGGAAACTTTATTACCTCACTTCCAATAATGGGTAGAACAACTTGGCATAAAATCAACAAGGAAAGATAAGACTTGATGAATTCTATACACAAACTAGAACTAACAGCTCTCTCTAGAACAGTCCAACCGCGCTATAGAATACACGTTCTTCTCAGACACAAGTAGCACATCCTCCAGAGCAGACAATATGCTGAACTATAAAACAAATCTCGATATATTGAAAATAGGTGAAATAATAGAAAGTATGTTTCCTGATCACATAGGAATTAAATCAGAAATCAATAACTGAAGGAAATTTGGGAAACTGACAAATATGTGGAAACAAAATGCACTAATAGCCAAGTGGCCAAAGAAGAAATCACAAGGGATATTAGAAAATATTTTGAGATGAATGAAAATGAAAACACAACATAACACAACTTGTGGGCTGCGACTGAATCAGCATTCAGAGTAAAACTTAGAGCAGTGAATATCTATGTTAACAAAGAAGAAGGATCTCAATGAATAACATCATGTTCCATCTTAAGGGACTACAAAAATAAGAACAAATCCAATACAAAGCAAGCAGAAGGGAGCTAATAAAGATTATAGCAGAAATAAATGACATTAAGAATAAAAATATAAGAGAGAACATCGATAAAAACAGAAATTGGTTCTTTGAAAAGATCAACAGAATTGACAAGTCTTTTACTAGATTATAAACCAAAAAGAAGGTAAATACAAAATACCAAAGTAAGGAACAAAATCAGACCTTAGAGAAACAGAAAGAGAATACTATGAATAACTGTATGCCAACAAATGACGTAACTTCGATGAAATGGACAAATTCCTATGATGGCCAATTATCAAAACGGACTCAAGAATAAATGGAAAAATCTTTGTAGGCCAATCATCAACAAAAAGATAGAATTAATTATTTTAAAACTTCCCACAAAGAAAAGCCCAGGCCCAGCTAGCCCCACTGATGAATTAATTCTATCAAGTATTCAAAAAAGAATGAATACCAATCCTTTACAAACTCTTTCCCCAAAAAAGAAGAGGGAGGAACACTTTTCAACTTATCCTGTAATACTAGTATTACCCTGATACAAAGACATCACAGGAAATGAAAACTACAGATTAATATCCCTTATGAATACAGAAGCAAAAATTTCTAAGCAAAATACCAACGGAGTGAATCCCACAACATGCTCAAAGTAGTACATACCAAGGCCAAGTGGGAAGTAGATCAGGAACACGAGATTGGCTTAACATCTGAAAATCAATTATAATCACTATATTAATAGCATCAAGAACAAAAATCACACAATCATCACAATGGAGGCCAAAAAAAAGTATTTCACAAAATCCAATACTCACTCATGATAAAAGCATTCAGCTAACTAGGAGTAGAAAGAAACTCAGCCTGATATTTTAAAAATCTTCAGCTTATATCATATTTAATGGTTTAAAAAAAAAAAAAAAAGCTTTTGCTCCACTCTAGTTCAGGAACAAAGTAAGAAAGTCTGTTTTCACCATTTCTATTCAACATTGTACTGGAGGTTCTAGTCATAGTAATTAGAAATCAAAAAGAAAGAAGGGGCATCTAGATTGGAAAGGAGGAAGTGAGACTATCTTTATTCACAGATAATATGATCCTGGATATAGAAAATCCTAAGAATTCCACTAAACATTATTAGAACAAGTTCGGCTAAATTCCAGGGTAAATGATAAATTACAAAAACCTATTAAATTTCTATCCACCAGCAATAAAAAAAATCCAGAAATGAAATTGAGAATACAATTCCTTTTACAATAGCACCAAAAAGAATAAAATACTTAAATATACAGTCTGCAAAAGAAATATAAAGCACACCCTTAAAACTATGAAAATGGTTAAAAGAAATTAAAGATCTAAATAAATGGAAAGACATCTCATATTCATAGATCAGAAAACAAGTCACTGTTACGTTGCCCATATGTCTCGAATCGATTTATAGTTACAGTGAAAGCCATATTAAAATTCTAGCTGGCTTTTTAAAAACAGTAATGCACAAACTGAGCTTAAAATTCATACGTAAAGGCAAGAAACCTAGAAGAACTAAAACGATCTTAAGAACAAACTTAGAAGACTCACATTTCTTTATTTAAAAAAAATTTTTTTTTAATGCTTATTTTTGACAGATAGAGACAGAGCCTGAGTGGGGAGGCACAGAGAGAGAGGGAGACACAGAATCTGAAGCAGGCTCCAGGCTCCGAGCTGTCAGCACAGAGCCCGATGAGGGGCTTGAACTCACAGATCATAAGATCATGACCTGAGCCAAAGTCAGACGCTCAACCAACTGAGCCACTCCGGCGCCCCAGACTCACACTTCTTTAATTTAAAACTTAACTACAAAGCTGCAGTACTTCATACAATGGGTCGCTGCCATAAAGACAGACATATAGATCAATGAAGGAGAACTGAGACTCCAAAAATAAACCCTTCCAATATGGTCAACTCGTTTTGCACAGGGTGTCAAGGTAACTGGATGGGGAAAGAGTAGTCTTCTCATTAAATGGTGCTGTGTGAACTGGGCAGTTGTGCAAAATAATGAAATTGGGCTTGTTGCACACACCATACACAAAATTTAAAGATCAGAGAACTAAAATTATAAAACTCTTAGAAGAAAACAAGAAGTTATATTGGACTAGGTAATGGTTTCTTAGAAATGCCACCAAATACTCAAGGGGCAAAAGGAAAAAAAAAAAAATGGGTAAATCAGATTGTGTTAAAATTTAAAATTTCATGCTGCAAATAATAACATAAAGTAAAATTACAACCCATCAAATAAGAGAAAACATATTCCTGATATATTAGGAAAAAGAATATCTCTCATGAAGAATTTGTATACAGAATATATAAAGAAACCTTATAGCTCGCTAATAAAAATACAACCCAATTTAAAAATGGGCAAAGGATCTGAACAGACATTTCTCCAAAAAAGATATACAAATAACCAATATATACATGAAATGTTGTTGTCGTTGTTTTACATTTCCATCAGGGAAATGTAAATCAAAACTACAATGAGATATTACTTCACTACATGAGGATGACTACAATAAAAAAAAAAAAAAAAGAGAGAGAGAGAGAGAGAGAGACCACATTAAGGGTTGGGAAAAATGTGGAGAAACTGAAATCCTCATATGCCAGTAGGAACGTAAAAATGATGTAGGCATTTTGGTAAACAGTTCAGCAGTTCCTCAAATGGTTAAACATAGCATTACCCTAAGACCCCGCTGTTCCACGCCTAAGTATCAACCCAAGAGAAATGAAAAGGTGTGTTCACACAAAAACTTGTACATGAATATTCATAGCAGTGTCATTCATACAAACCAAAAAGTGACCAACAGATGAATGGATAAATAAAATAGGCTATATATATTCATACAATGAAAAATTATTCAGCTGTAAAAGGAATGAAATACTGATATGTGCTACAACATGGATAAAGCCTGAAAACATGCTAAAGAAAGAAGCCAGTTACAAAGGACCACATATTATGTGATTTCATTTATATGAAATTTCCAGAACAGACAAATCTAAAGAGACTAAGAATAAATTAGTGGTTGTTTAGAGCAGAGGAAGTTGGAGAAGGGGAGGTATGGGAAGTGACTATTGAGGGATATGGGCTTCTTTTAGGGGGGATGAAAATGTTCCAAAATTATATTGTAGTGATGGAGGCACAAGCATGGGGACATTCTAAAAAAACAGTAAATTTTACACTTAAAGGGTGAACTGAGATGTGAATTACATCTCAGTACAATTGTTTACATTCTGAAAAGAAAGAAAAGTGTAGAATCTCAGAAAATGTGATTAGTCATGGAGGGGAAGCATCTGAAGAGCTGGAGGCGGGGAAGAAGCCACAGTAGGGTTGCCAAAAAGAGACAGGACGTCTGGGTGGCTCAGTCAGTTAAGCATCCGACTTTGGCTCAGGTCATGATCTCAGGGATTTTGAGTTCGAGCCCTGCATCAGGCTCTTTGGAGGTGGCAGCACAGAACCTGCTTCAGATCCTCTGTCCCCTATTCTCTCCGCACGCCCCTCTCTCTCTCTTTTTCTCTGTCTCAAAATAAATAAGCAACCATTAAAAAATACAGGACACCTGGTTAAATGCACATTTTAGATAAATAACAAACTTCTTTTTTAGTATATGTATACCTCAGATGCTATGTGGGACACTTTTTAACAGCAATTATGTTTTATCTATACAGGTTTACAGGTACTTTTTAAAGAACTTTTTTTTTTTTGGATAGTCAACACATAATGTCACATTATTTTCAGGTGTACAACATAGTGACTCAACAGGTCTATATGTTATACTATGCTCACCACAAGGGCAACTACCATCTGCCACCATAGGGTGCTATCACAATACCATTACTATACTCCCTACGTTGTACCTTGTATTCCCGTGACTCATTCATCCTATAACTGTAAGCCTGTATCTCCCACTGTCCCTCACCCATTTTGTCTGAACAAAGATGTGGTAAATATATACTGTGGAATATTACTCAACCATAAAAAAGGATAAGCTCTTGGGGCACCTGGGTGGCTCAGTTGGTTGAGCATCCGACTTCAGCTCAGGTCATGATCTCACAGTTTGTGAGTTTGAGTCCCACATCAGGCTCTCTGCTGTCAGCATGGAACCCACTTCAGATCCTCTGTCCTCCTCTCTCTCTCAAAAATAAAATAAACATTAGGAAAAAAAGAAGATCTTGGACTTGCAATAATACGGATGGACCTAGACGATAATCTGCTAAGTGGAGTAAGTCAGACAAAGAAACAATACCGTAAAATTTCACTTATATGTGGAATCTAAAAAACAAAACAAATAGATAAACAAAAAGCAGAATCAAACCTATAAATATAGAGAACATGGGGCATATTTTTATGCTAAATTTGTGCCTTTCTTTGCATTTATGTTTGCTAACTATGGCAACACCAACCCAGTGGACAAAGCTAGCTAATGAAATATGTAGACAATCAGCTGGTGGTTTGTAAAGGCTAGGAAGTTGGGAAAAGCTCTAAGAGATGGAGACCAGGACAGAAGGAGAGAACTGGGGGCAAAGGCTGGACAAGCCTATAGCAACAGTTGTTTAGAGGATGCCGTAGCTCCATTTTAAAGGGTCACGTAAAGAAATTCCTAAAGATACACATCCACTATGGGCGGAACATAGGATGGTTTGAGTTCTTGGCTGCACATTTCATGATACAAACAGTCAAGAACCTCCCTAAACAATATGAAGATGATTTCCTAACATATGACCATGGGTAATAGTTACAAGAACCTGCCTGATGCTTTTCTATGGAACCTCTACAAAGCATAAGGTCCTATATTCTTATCCCTGATGACCCTGAGACATTGCTAAGGCAGCTACCATGAGAAATCTTCTTCAAAGGAAGAGAAGACAAATGGCACTCTCACTGCTAGCTGAAATCCTCAGAAACAACAGAATGAAAAAGGAAAAGCTGCTGAAGTCCACGAGTGAGTAGTCCCCAAGAACTTGGACATAAGGGTGGATGCCCTCAGAATTAAACTAGCAAAATCTACCCTGAGTCGCTGTGATTTACCACTTGGGGGAGTGAACCAAGAGATGGCTTGGAATGTGTCACTGAAACATTAGAGAACAATCAAAAAGTTCAATCAAAGGGATATCAGGGTGACCTCCAGGAGGTAGACATGGGAGAGTCATTTAGAATGAAGCATAGGGGCACCTGGGTGGCTCAGTCTGTTAAGTGGCCAACTCTTGGTTTTGGCTCAGGTCATGATCTCAGGTTCATGGGTTTGAGCCCTGTGTCAGGCTCTGCACTGACAGCATGGAGCCTGCTTATGGTTCTCTCCCTCCCTCCCTCTCTGCCCCTTCCCTGCTCAGGCTCTCTTTCTCTCTCAAAATAAATAAATAAACTTAAAAAAATTTTAAGAAGAATGCAAGTATAATGGAATTTGTCAACCACAGAAGCCTAAATAAATACAGAAAGAAAAGCTGGCAGTGTCTGTTAAAGCAATGTCCTAAAATGTACACATCTTGGTTAAGCATACAGAAGTATTATGATTGATTTGGTGGGTCAGCTCTCCAGGAGCTTTGCTAAAGAGATGAAAATGTACTGGTCAGGCTCACCTAAGTACTCAGATCACTGTAAATTAATAGCCTACCTTCTGGCTTGTGTACATCAACCTCTGTGAGCTTGGTTCAATGTGACTCCATCCCTGAAAGGCAGATCCACGGTTACCACTTTACTAAACCAATCTGGCTAGTGATTCACAAGTAGGGTTTCACAGTCTGCAACGCTTAAGGCCATCTTCCAGGCTGTGATGAATGGCCCAAGGAAAGCCTTTGGTGTCCCATCCAGTTAGCCAGCCAACCTTCCCAGGGAAATGCCTTGATGCCCACCTCCTTCAAACAAAAATTCAGAGTTCCTAGGCCAAAGGACATTCCCTAAATGATTTTAGAGGCTACAGTTTCCTACCTATTGCAAGCCAACACCCCAAGGTTTGGGGATGCTTTGGATGGAAAAGCAAATGCCTCAGATACCAGATCACCACTGGCAAGGCAGTAACAGATCTCAAACAATAGTTCCTAAGCTCTTCCCAGTCTTGATTTTCAGTCTTCACCCAACCTCCAAAGACTCTCAGAAGCTGTATGCCATGTATACACTCTGAAAGATAAAATTTAAATTTATGAATAACTCAGTTCGTACAAGAACAACAAGCAGCACTGAGCATTTGTAGAGTGGCAGATACTCTGCTCTATCCTTTACATCTAGGTCTTGACCTGTTCTTACTGAAAGAATCAAAGACTGTCCCATGGGTGTGTTTGGAGCGCTTCAGCTCCAGTCTGCGATATCCAAAAAGACTGTGTTGCTAGCTTCATGATTTCATCCTACAGTGTTCCAATTGTCTACTTGAGAGTCAGCAACCTTGGGTTCCATGAGTATAGAAGCAGGCTGTGGACATTAATAGCTCACACCCTCTCTGACTCTCTTCCTGCTCTCATCAATATCTAAACAAAATCGCTACACACATATGAAAAGACCATGACTACCCCCTTACAGTTTTCCTATCTTAATTTATTTCAGTTACTATTGAATATTTCATAACTACACGAGTAAAGATGGTGATTTTTTTAATGTTTTTTTTTTTTGAGAGAGAGAGACAGAGTGCAAGTGGGAGAGGGGCAGAGAGAGAGAGGGAGACACAGAATCCAAAGCAGGCTCCAGGCTTTGAGCTGTCAGCACAGAGCCCAAAGTGGGGCTCAAACTCACAGACCCCGAGATCATGACCTGAGCTGAAGTCGGACGCTTAACTGACTAAGCCACCCAGGTACCCCAAGATGGTGATATTTTTAAAGATTTGTATACTCATCACTCAGAATCAACAAAAGTTAACACTGGATATTTACTCTTAGTTTACAAAAATATACTAAAGATACAGTGGAAGCTCACTATATATTATTTCAAGTTTTCTTATATTTCTACATTTTATTTTTATTATTATTTTTTTAATGTTTGTTTATTTTTGAGAGAGACAGAGCACGAGCAGGGGAGGGGCAGAGAGAGGTGGGGGGGTGGGGGGAGACACAGAATCCAAAGCAGGCTCCAGGCTCTGAGCTGTCAGCACAGAGCCAGACACAGGGCTTGAACGCATGGACCACGAGATCATGACCTGAGCCGAAGTCGGACATGTAACGCACTGAACCACCCAGGCGCCTCTTATATTTCCACATTTTAAAATTTCCATATTAATAAACAACATACAAAATATTGTTTGTGTTTGTAAAAGTAGACAAATGATCTAATACCATCCATATGCTTCACAACTTGCTTTTTATCACTCAACATTTTTTGAACTGTACCAACACTGAGTCATACAGCTTATTAATCTTAAAAACTTCAATTATATGAACATGCCACCACTTATTTATCTATTCATCAATTTGATTCCTGAGGGTATGGTGAGGGTGCTTTCAATCTTGGTGATTGCAACAGAGCAGCCACGGAGAGATACAAAATTCTCTTGTATCTTCACGGAAGCAGGATTGCTACATCATAAGGAATGTAATTCTTCAGTCTGTTTTGTGAGGATTGACTTAGTTAATATATTAAAGTGATTAGCAGTGCATGGCAGGGAACAAGCTACTGGTTGAGGCGCAGTGGCTACAGACATCTTACATTTTGATGTAGGCTATCGATCTTGGTCTTTTTTTTTTTTTTTTTTGGTATCGTCTTAGAGAATTCCCTCCCTACTGTGATGTTAGATATTCTTCTACGCATTTTGGTTAAGTTTCTGAACTCTTGTTTTTCACTTTGAGATCTCTAGTTCATCTGAAACTTATTTTGGTGTATGCTTTGAGCTAAAATAGTAGCTTTTTGTTAAAGATAAGCAATCATCACAATAACACCTTATCTCAGTGGATTCGCAGTGCTTGTCTTTATCATATTCCAAGGTTCCGTGTATGTGTGGCTCTTTCCTGGCTCTCCAATTCACACCACTGGGATAAACATTCAAGTTCCTAACCTCAGGGAGCCCTAGTTTCATTGATAAAGAGGAGATAAAATCATACCTATTTCATCAGTTACTGTGAAAATTAAGTAAATTAACATATGCAGAGTGCTTAGAATAGTGTCTGGAATGGAATGAGTAAAATACATGAGTTAGCTACTGTAATGGTTAACTTTATGTGTCAGTTTCACTGGACCATGGGGTACTCAGATAACTGGTCAAACATTATTCCAGATGAGTCTGTGATAGCGTTACTGGCCAAGATGAACATGTGAATCCGGACACTGCGTGAAGCAGAAGCCCTTTCTAACATGCATGGTTCTGACCTAATCAGGTGAAGACTTGAATAGAACAAAAAGGCTGAATAAGAAGGAACTTCTTTTTTTTTTTTTTTTTAATTTTTTTTTTTCAACGTTTATTTATTTTTGGGACAGAGAGAGACAGAGCATGAACGGGGGAGGGGCAGAGAGAGAGGGAGACACAGAATCGGAAACAGGCTCCAGGCTCCGAGCCATCAGCCCAGAGCCCGACGCGGGGCTCGAACTCACGGACCGCGAGATCGTGACCTGGCTGAAGTCGGATGCTCAACCGACTGCGCCACCCAGGCGCCCCAAGAAGGAACTTCTTATAAGAAGGGCTGTTGAGCTGGGACATTGGTTTTCTGCACTCAGGCTGGAATTCATTTCATCTGCTCTCTTAGTTCTTAGGCCTTTGGAAGCAAAATGGAGCCATCCCACTGACTTTCCTGGGTCTCCAGCTTGCTGACTGCAGATTGTGGCACATCTCAGCCTCCATTATCATGGGAGCGAATTCATTACGTTCAATCTCAATCAATCAAAATCTCTCCCATCCTCCCTCTCCTCCTTCCCCTACCAGTTCCATTTCCCTGGAGAACCTTACGTGTATATTACTTTCTGATTTTTGATACTTCAAGTTTTCTTCATCTTTTCAAAGTTTTTCTTCACTTCCTCAGACCTTCCCTCTTTCATGTGACTTTTGGAATCAGCTTTACAAATTCCTCAAAGATACCCTGGGGGATTTCAATCAGGAATGAACTCAGATCACATATTTAGGAGAATAGATATTTTAATAATACTGGATCTGACTTCCATGATTAGCTTCTATCCCCCCTCTTTGAGTCTTCTTTTATTTTTCCAATTAAATATTCTAATTTTCCACATGAGGAACTTAATACAGGTTTCTATTAGATCTATTCCTAGTTACCAGTTTTTTTCACTATTATGGATGAAATTGTATTTTACAAATTCATTTTTAATTTGTTACTGCACAGGATCCTGTCAGGTCTTGTATATGGATCTTGCATTCAACATGCTTGCTTGAATTTTTTATTATTGTTAATAACTTATTTGAGTGGTACCCTGAATGTTTTGTGTACCAGCTGTTTAGACTGCAGTATATACCAGGACTGTTGCTCTGTTTTCCTACCCTTACACATTTTTACTATTCTTATCTTTTTGCATTAAGACTTGTAACAACACATGTTGGTGAGGATGCAGAGAAGGGGAACTCTTTTGCACTGCTGGTGGGAATGCAAACTGTTGCAGCCACTCTGGAAAACAGGATGGAGGTTCCTCAAAAACTAAAAATAGAACTACCCTATGACCCAGCAGTTGCACTACTAGGTATTTATCCAAGGGATACAGGGATGCTGTTTCGAAGGGGCACATGCACCCCAATGTTTATAGCAGCACTATCCACAATAGCCAAAGTATGGAAAGAGCCCAAATGTCCATCAATGGATGAATGGATAAAGAAGTTGTGGTATATATATACAATAGAGTATAACTCAGCAATCAAAAAGAATGAAATCTTGCCATTTACAACAACATGGATAAAACTAGAGGGTATTATGCTAAGTGAAATTAGGCAGAGAAAGACAACTATCATATGATTTCACTCATATGTGGAATTTAAGACACAAAACAGATGAACATAGGGGAAGGGAAGCAAAAATAATATAAAAACAGGGAGGGGGACAAAACAGAAGAGACTCTTAAATACAGAGAACGAACTCTGGGTTGCTGGAGGGTTGTGGGTGGGGGGTGGGCTAAATGGGTAAGGGGCATTAAGGAGGACACTTGTTGGGATGTTATATGTATCCCTGGGTGTTATATGTAGGGGATGAATCACTGGATTCTACTCCTGAAATCATTATTGCACTATATGCTAACTTGAATATAAATTTTTAAAAAATAAATCAATAAAAAGACTTCTAATAAGACTTTAATACTGGCCTATTATCAATGTCCTATCCTTCTGAGACACATGAAGAATGTATATGATGTAAAGATAATGTTTGCCTTCAGTGCCCCTAGAAACATGCTCTAAGAAATAGGTCTGCAGCCATTTGTCTAGTTCATTGCTGTGATCTGAAAGAATTAAGAGGGCCAAGTGATTATAGCCTGGACTGAGTCCCTAAGTTAAGCCCCATTATACCAGGAAGACGGGGCCTCTATCACCCTACTTACATTTCAAATGGTATGAATGCCAGACCTTGAGCACACATATTTCTAGGTCTTAAAAGCAAGAAACACCAGCCATTTCTACTATCCCTGGAAAGACGTATTTGCATTTCAAAGGTAAGACTGAGAATCCAGGATCCTTTCTATCCCCTTCAAATGAGTAAAAAAATGTATTTCTTTTCTCGCTTGACGGGAGGACAGTGGCCACCTCTCTCCTATATATAAATAAAATAAACCCATTGTTCTCCATCCCTCACCTATCAAGTATCCAGGCTATTTGTGGAAAAGGTTCCTCCACCTGGTTTTTACTGTGTTACCCAAGGGGTGAAAAGGAAAGAAGTGTACCCTTATCATTTACTACAAGGTGATAAAAAATAAATCTGTCTCTCATCTAGAATATCTCATAGGTCATTCAAGATACAATTAATAAACATAAATGTTAAAAATTTATAACATTAGGGGTGCCTGGGTGGCTTAGTCAGTTAAGCATCCGACTTTGGCTCAGGTCATGATCTCATGGTCCGTGAATTCGGGCCCTGTGTCGGGCTCTGTGCTGACAGCTCAGAGCCTGGAGCTTGGTTCGGAGTCTGTGTCTCTCCCCTTTTTCTCTCTGCTCCTCCCCTGCTGCTCTGTCTTGCTCTCTCAAAAATAAATGCTAAAGTTTTTTTAATTTATAACATTAATAGATTTTTCTAATGTTAAATCACTTCTGCCTTCCTGACCCGAACCCTAATTGATGATGATATATGTTCAATTTTAAACATGCTTTAAATTTATTTAAGTAATTTCTACACCCAATATGGGGCTCAAACTCATGACCTTGAGATCAAGAATCCCATGCTCTTCTGACTGAGCCAGCCAGGGACCCCAATTTTAAACATTTTTAGTTTGACTCAGGTCATGATCTCAGGGGTCAAGGGGCTCAAGCCCAGCACTGGGCTTTGCACTGGGCATGGAATCTACTGAAAATTCTCTCTCTCTCTCTCCCTCTGCCTCTGTCCTCTGCTCATGCTCTCTCAAATAAACAAACATTTTTAGTTTGGATGAAGCAAAGTTTTTTTTGAGAGAGAGAGAACACAACAGGGGAGAAGGGCAGAGAGAGAGAGAGAGAGAGAGAGAGAGAGAGAGAGAGAGACTCTTAAGCAGGTTCCACACTTGGCATGGAACCCCATGCAGGCTTGATCTCACAATCATGAGATCATGACCTGAGCCGAAATCAAGAGTCAGACACTTAACCGATTGAGCCGCCCAGGTGCCTCTGAAGTAACACCTTACTTAGAACTTCTACCTCAACGTTAACATGGAGACTGTCTTGTGATTTTATTTCCTTATCTTATCAAGTTTGGTATTAAGGTTGTACTGGCTTTATAAATGGTTATAAATGGTAGTTTCAGCTTCTTTCTCTCTGACACTTTGCACAAAATAAAAACCACCTGTCCACTGAAGGACTGTTTTACTATATTCTGTAACACCACCTGCACCCGGTGTCTTGATGAGGGGGGAGAGAAAAGGGCAACGGATTCACAAATCTTTAGTGCTTGTAGTTTAAGTCAATTTTTATCATACGTAGTTTCCCAATAAATTGTCCATTTCATTTGTGCTTTCAAAATTACTGTCACAAACTTTTACCGTAGATTCTAAGACCAGTATAATTATACTTGTGAACTTCCTGTGCACACAGGCATCTTCCTGGCTTTGCATCAACTTTTGTTTCTGGGATCTTTCTTTTCTGGCTTTTGAATTCATATTGATTGATTGATTGATTGATTGACTGATTGACTGACTTGCTGTTATATTGTATCCAGCCTCTGATGTGTCTGGAACAGGAGTGACATTTCTGGTTTCAGCTCACTCTTTCATATTGACCAGAAAACCTGACTTTATTTTTCTCTCAGGGACTGTTTTTAGCCCCTTTTCTCAACTTTTTATTCCAATTTCTAATGAGCTAATATGTGCAAAACATTTTCTACTATCAAGTACTGTCAACTACAATCCAGAAGTTTTTCATCCAAATTTTCTCAGATTACCATACTGTAGCCAAATTACCAGGATTATCTAATGATACCAGATTCCTAGGCAACAGAAACACACACACACACACACACACACACACACACACAAACACACATTTATAAACATGTACTTATTTAGTACAGTTGGTCACAAAACTAAACCATAATTTTCCAATAAGAGATGACATTTAAGAAAGCAGAAATCACACAATTCTTCAATCAAATGAAAGAGGAAGGAAACTGAATAATTACTTAACAACATGAAAAGTACACAGAAGGGAATAGTATCAATCAGGTTATGCTCATTCTGCCCTAAAAATGTAGGCCACAGCTACCAAGTTCATCTGAACTATCACCTGCCAATCAAAAGTTTCAACTGTTGTTGTAATGAAGTCATCATTCTGTTTGAGCCTGTTCTCAGGTCTTCTACCAGGCCAAACCGAAAAGTTTTACCCAAATCAGCTGATAAGCACCTGGTTCACATTGGCCCCTTCTTGCTCTTGGTGAAATTCCTTGAACTCAGAGCAATCGTCTAAGTTTTGTTGATGGATAAAACCCAAGTCTCATCTCCTCACTGAATCAATCATGATCTCATTTTTCAAGATGAGCATAATCTTGGTCTATAATAATATCCACATATAAGGATGAATAGAATCTCAGATTTGGGAATTGTGGTTAACTTTAATTTGTTTTGGAAGACTCAATTTAGGCCAAAAAGAGTTAAATAACTTGCATGGGGGCACATCCATGTAGGTAATGGCAGAGCACACCTTGGACTTATTTCTACTTACTCCTGGTCCTGTGCTTTTCCCCTTGTTTCAAATCCGCCCCACCCCCTTTCCTTTTTCCCTTTTTAAAAAAATGTTTAGGGGCGCCTGGGTGGCGCAGTCGGTTAAGCGTCCGACTTCAGCCAGGTCACGATCTCACGGCCCTGAGTTCGAGCCCCGCGTCAGGCTCTGGGCTGATGGCTCAGAGCCTGGAGCCTGTTTCCGATTCTGTGTCTCCCTCTCTCTCTGCCCCTCCCCCGTTCATGCTCTGTCTCTCTCTGTCCCAAAAATAAATAAACATTGAAAAAAAAATTAAAAAAAAAAATGTTTATCTATTTTGAGAGTGAGTGGGGGAGGGGCAGAGAAAGAGGAAGAGAGAGAATCCCAAGCAAGCTCTGCACTGAGATCAAGAGCCGGACGCTTCACTGACTGAGCCACCCAGGCACCCTTCCTTATTCCCTTTTTCTTTTTTCTTTCTTTCTTTCTTTTTTAATGTTTATTTATTTTTGAAAGAGAGAAAAAGAGCATGTGGGGGGGGAGGGGCAGAGAGAGAGGGAGACACAGAATTCCAAGCAGGATCCAGGCTCCAAGCTCAGCACAAAGCCCCACGTGGGGCTCCAGCCCACAAACTATAAGATCACAACCTGAGCCAAGATTAAGAGTCGGACACTTAACCTACTGAGCCACCCAGGTGCCCTCCTTTTTCCCTTCTAAACTTCAGCAATCTGAATCACCTAGAAAATAGTATGAGATGCTGGGGCACCTGAGTGGCTCGGTTGGTTAGGCGTCCGACTTCAGCTCAGGTCCTGATCTCACGGTTTGTGAGTTTGAGCCCCACATCGGGCTCTGGGGTGACAGCTCAGAGCCTGGAGCCCACTTCAGATTCTGTGTCTCCCTCTGTCTGCCCCTCCACTGCTTGCACTCTGTCTCTTGCGTTGTCTCAAAAATAAATAAACATTAAAAAAATTAAAAAAAAAAAAGAAAATAGTATGAGATGCTCATGAGAATTAACAGCCATGCTTATTTGCCAACAATCAACCATCTTTCTAAAAACTGAAATAAAGGCTTATGTTGCAGCACTTAAAAGCTGAAAATGGCTTTACTAGATGATTTAAAGAAGATTTATGGTTCCTTATAATTAAAAAATTTTTATAAACAAGACATTAAAATGATTGCTAACTAATGCACAGACATGTGACCAAGAAAACTTACACACAATGAATATTATACCTGTTACAAATCAAATCCAAAAGGAATCACTTTAGGGATAATATGAAATCTCAGAAGTTTTGGTTAATCTGGTAAGGAGAAAAGGGGTAAGTAACTAACATTATTGTTTATCTTAAGCCAAGAGAGTGGTGAGCATCTTGGGTCATGGAGCTCAGTTCATCCTAAAACAAAAGGGAATACTAGCACTTCAGTAGCAAGTTATTATGACCTAATTTTCAAAATATCAGTATATATCCTTAAATATAAGCAAGCATTCTTAACAAATGTCACCACAGAGAACCATACTATACTAAAGTATAACTCATATCGAGCATTACAAACTTTTCTCAAAAATTCTGAAAAAAATGGAAGATAGTTTGTTTAAATTGTAGAATTTGCAATCAAAACGTCTTTCAGGGACTCCTGGGTAGCTCAGTCGGTTAAGCATCTGACTTTGGCTCAGGTCACCCACGGTTCGTGGGTTCAAGCCCAGCCCTGTGCTGACAGCTCAGAGCCTGAACACAGATTCTGTGTTTCCCTCTTGCTCTCTGTCCCTCCCACTCCCGCACTCGCTCACTCACTCTCTCTTAAAAATAAACTTTTTTTAATTTAAAAATTAAAAAAAATCTTTCAGTTCCAAACATTTTTTCTTTTTGTCTATCTTTTTATAATGTTTTGATCTGCCTGAGTTGCTTTATTTGCCTGGCATTGCCAAGAATTTATCAACACTGTTACCAATCTGATAACATTTTTGGATTTTACCAATTACAAAATCACTTTTGAATTCCTCACCAATCAAAGCATTGCCAAAGGCTCCAGGCAGTCCCAGTGGTCTATAGTATTTATGTATCAGCTAAGCGAAGTCTTGAAAACACAAGTAAAACACAATTTTACTCTCTGAGCCCTTTGAGTAAAGATGAGCTCTTCAGCTTTCACAATCCTTAGGAGCAAAGTGAAATATCTAAGTAACTTAGAAGGCTGTAGCTGTAAGGACAGGGAAGGGGAAGTGAGCTGAAATCCAGTGGAAGGAACACTAGACTGAAGGCATTTACTTATTTATTTATTTAATGTTTGTTTATTTTTGAAGAAGAGAGAGAGAGAGCACACATGTGCGTGTGTGAGAGGGGGAGGGGCAGAGAGAGAGGGAGACACAGAATCCAAAGCAGATTCCAGGCTGAACCTTCTTTCACCACAGAGCCTGACGTGGGGCTCGAACTCATGAGCTGTGAGATCATGACCTGAGCCTAAGTTAGATGCTTAACTAACTGAGCCACCCAGGTGCCCCTAGACTGAAAGTTTTTAGACCATGGCTGAGACCTAATACCATCATTACCAAGGGGTATATCCTCTGGCATGTTATCATACTTTTACAGTACTTAATTCTTACATTAGAAAAGAAAAAAAAGTTTAAAATCAATGACCTATTTTTTTCACCTTCAAAATCTCTAAGAAGAGCAAAGCAAACTCAAAATAGAAGGAAGAAAGTAGTACAGAGCAGATTTTCCAAAAAAAATCAATTACATGGAAAATAAGCAAACAACAGAAAAAGTTTAAAAACCTAACAGTTAGTTTTCTGAAAGATCAACAAAATATAAAACCACCTAGCTAGTCTAGGGTCACCTAGGTGGCTCAGTCGGTTAAGCGTCTGACTGCGGCTCAGGTCATGATCTCAGAGTCCATGAGTTCAAGCCCCATGTCATGCTTTGTGCTGACAGCTCAGAGCCTGGAGCCTGCTTCAGATTCTGTGTCTCCCTCTCTCCTTGTCCCTTCCCTGCTTGTACTCTCTCTCTCTCTCTCTCACTCCCTCTCTCTCTCTCAAAAATAAATAAACATGAAATAAAATTTTTAAAAAAAGAAAGAAAAGAAACCATTGTGATTCATTCTATTAATATAATCAATGAGAAAAATGTTATGAACATTCCAACGGATGCAGAAAAAAATATTTCACTAAATTCAACATAGTTAAAAATACAATAGTCTCAACGAACCAAAAAAAAAAAAAAAAAAAGAGAGGTTCGCATTCTGATTAAGAGAATCTACAAAAAAACCTACAGCTGACATTATGTTTTGTTACGAAGTATTAATGCTTTCCCCCTAAGTTATGGAACAAGAAAATAATACCCCATCTCAAAACTTCTATTCGACATTGCACTGAAAGTTGTAACCATTGGAATAAGTTAAGAAAAATGAATAAAAGTCATAACCATCACTTGTGTTACCACGTGCAAATGGCATAACTGTTTATGTAGACAATCCTACAGAATTGAAAAAAAAACTACTAGAAACTAATCAGTGAATTTAGCAAGGTTGGGAGACACAAGGCTAATATAAAAAAATCACTTATATGTTAATAGCTAGCAGTCAGAAATGAGGTTCGAAAAATAATTTTTTACAATTGTGCAAGAAAACATAAAATATTTAGGAATAAATTTTAAAAAGAGCATGAAAATCCTCTACACTCAAAACAATAAAATATTCCTCTAAGAAATTAAGGAAAACCAAAAGAAATAAAAATTATGTAATTTTTTTAATGTTTATTTTTTATTTGCAAGAGAGAGAGTGCATGCAAGCGGGGGAGAGGCAGAGACGGGGCGGGGGGACAGAGGATCCGAAGAGGGCTCTGTGCTGACAGCAGTGAGCCCAATGCGGGGCTCAAACTCACAAACCACAAGAGCATGACCTGAGCTGAAATCAAGAGCAGCCAACTGAGCCACCAAGGTACCCCAAGAAATATGTAATTTTTAAAGTCTCAATATTGTAAAGACATAACTCGTTCTCTACAGAATCACTGGAGTTTCATCATAATCTTGCAGTGATTTTTGTGAAATTAAAGAGATCATTCTGATTTTATACAGAAATATAAAGAACCATGAATCCATAGTAATATAGTTACAAAAGAGTGATGTTGAAGAAGTTACACCACCTGATTACTATAAAACAAAGACAGATCAACAGACACATTTAGAAAGTAGACCAATGAAACAAAATAAAGAACTCCTAGGTAGACCCATACCTCTAAGGCCATTTTATCTTTAACAATGATGCCAAAGTACGTAAAAGGGGGGAAAGATTATCTTCAATCAAGGGTCCTATAATAAATGGATATGCATACTTTTAAAAAAAAAAAAGAACAGAAGGGGCGCCTGGGTGGTGCAGTCGGTTAAGCGTCCGACTTCAGCCAGGTCACGATCTCACGGTCTGTGAGTTCGAGCCCCGCGTCAGGCTCTGGGCTGATGGCTCAGAGCCTGGTGCCTGTTTCCGATTCTGTGTCTCCCTCTCTCTCTGCGCCTCCCCCGTTCATGCTCTGTCTCTCTCTGTCCCAAAAATAAATAAACGTTGGAAAAAAAAAATTAAAAAAAAAAAAGAACAGAAGCCCTGACCCCACACCACACACACACACACACACACACACAAATTAATTTGAGGTGGATCATAGATCTGAACATAAAAGCCATAGAGATTTTGGAAGAAAACACAGAAGGTCTTTGAAACTTAAAGGTAGGCAAAGATTTCATAAACAGGAAACAGAAAGCAATAGTTATAAAAGAAAACACTGATAAATCGGACTTTATCAAAATTAAGAAATTTTGGCTCAACAAAGGATATCACTAGCAAAATGCATACACACTCTGCACAAAGGTAAATAAATGCACAAAGGACAGCTATCCAGAACATAAAAGAACTACAACTCAATAATAAAAAAATAAGCACTCTAACAAAAAAAAGTCAAATTATTTGTGAAGACTTCACAAAGTAAGAAAACAAGTAGCTGACAAACACATTTAAAAGCACTCAGTATCTGGGGCGCTTGGGTGGCTCAGTCAGTTGAGCATCTGACTTCAGCTCAGGTCATGATCTCATGGTCCATGAGTTCAAAACCCAGCATCAGGTTCACTGCTTTCAGTATAGAGCTTGCTTTGGATCCTCTGTCCCTGTCTCTCTCCGCCCCTCCTCCACTCTCATCCTCTCCCTCAAAAATAAATTTAAAAAGAAAAGCACTCAGTATCTAAGGTACAGCATAAGAAAGTGGATAGTATTGGAATAACATTGTATAGTGACAGATGTCAGCTACCCCTGTGATGAGCGCAACTTCAGTACTAAGTATTTACCCAAGAGAAAAGAAAAACATACGTCCACAAAAAGACTTGCATGAAAGCATGCATAGCAATTTTATTCACAGGATCAAAAACTGGAAATGGCCAGTGTCCAATAACAAGAAAATGGATACATTGATATATTCACACAAAGGAATCCTACCCAACAAAAAGGAACCAAGTATTGATACGAGTTGCATGGTTATAGATCTCAAAAACATTTTACTGAGTGAAAGAAGTGTTAAACAAAAAAGTACGTACTGTACGATTCCATTGATAGGATGTTCTAGAATTGGCAAATTGAACAGGACAAATTCAGATCAGTGGCTGTCTCTGAGGGGTCTGTGGGAGAACTGGCTGAGTAATGGGTTGAGGGAACTTTTTGCAGTGATGGCAATATTCTGTATCTTATTAGGGGTTTAGGTTGAAGAGATACATGCATTGTTGGAACTTATCTAATGGTACATTCAAATATTGTGCATTTGGTATCCTTAAGGTTTGTGCATTTAACTGTATATAAGATTAATCTAAAAAAAAAAAAAAAAAAAAAAAGAACTATGGCCCTTGGGTGGCTCAGTAGGTTAAGCATCCAACTTCGACTCAGGCCATGATCTCACGGTTTGTCAGTTCGAGCCCCATGTCAGGCTCTGGGCTGCACAGAGCCTGCTTCAGATCCTCTGTCTCCCTCTCTCTCTGCCCCTCTCCCACTCATGTGGTGTGCATGCTCTCTCTCTCAGAAATAAACATATAAGTAAATAATAAATAAATAAATTATAATATTGTTAAATTAAAAAAAGAACCATAAAAATATGAATAGGCATACTAAAGTATGGTGGTGGGGAGCTATAGTGATGTCTTCAATTTACTTTAAAATGAAATAAAAAATACAGTAAATTGATGGATATAAAGAAATAAGCATGGTGGGTACTTATGGGATAAGGCTAATATAATAATAACTTTATAATTAATGGGTTAATTCTCACTGAAAAACTCTTTCATCCATTCTATATGTTTGACAAATTTTAAATATTGGAAATATGGTTAAGACCTACTTTATTTGGAAGGTATAATAATCATGAATTTGATATATTTTCAGGAACCCTGCCACCCCCTAGTATTTTTTCTTCAAATTACTTAGAGTGACATTAATCATTAAAAGATGTTAGCTTTCAGAATACACAATATTAACTCCAATTTCTTATTCCTGTTCACATAATTTTATGTTCTCCATTTAAATCTGTGACCCATTTGTTTTCTATAAATTCTATCGATAATGTTGCAGAGTATAAAACACAGAATGATAACCTAATGGCCTTCTCAGAGGACAAAAATCTTAATATTTAAGGAATACTTTGGTCAAAGAAATGAGAGTGGTTCAGAAACCAATTTCAACAGACAAGATGAAACCATGATCTCTTGAGATCCTTCCTATCAAAGTTAAGTCTTACAATTTCTATATTAAAAGAGGGACTAATTCTATTGAGAAGAAGTTAATTAGTTTTGGTGAAATATTTAAGTGGTAGCAGCAACATTAGAAATCATAGATCAAATATTTATTTTGGATGGCATTCTGCTTGACAATGTAGTCAGCAGCTAGAGTGCAATAAAATCAAAATTAAATTAAATCTGGGTACCTTATTAAAAAATGATTATAATAATGGTAAAGAAGAGATCCCACCCCAATAATTATGACATGCAATGTTTAATATGAATTGTGGATAGAACTTCCCAGAATTATAGCCACCTTTAGCTGATTTAAAATCAATGAGGGGTGCCTATGTGGTTCAGTCCTTTAAGTGGCCGACTTCGGCTCTGGTCGTGATCTCCAGGTTGACAAGTTCAAGCCCCACATCAGGCTCTGTGCTGACAGCTCAGAGCTTGGAGCCTGCTTCAGATTCTGTATCTTCCTCTCTCTCTGCCCCTCCCCTGCTCACGCTCTGTCTCTCCCTCTCTCAAAAATAAATTAAAACAAAAATTTTTAAATAAATAAATAAAATCAATGAATATAAGAGCTTATTAACACCACATAACTCCTCTTTTTGGATCCTAATTCTAACAAACGAATTTTAAAATGACATTTCTGATATTATTGGGGAAATTTCAATGGCATAAGTCTCAGGTGACATTAAGGAATCAGTGCTAATTCTTTTATGTGTGATAATGGCATCTGGTAATCTTAAAAAAAATCTCTGGGGTGCCTGGTGGTTCAGTCAGTTAAGCATCCAACTCTTGGTTTCAGCTCAAGTCATGACTCATGGTTTCACGAGTTTGAGCCCTAAGTGGGCTCTGTGGTGAGAGTGAGGAGCCTGCTTGGGATTCTCTCTCTCCCTCTCTCTATGCCCCTCCCCCACTCTCAATGTCTCTGTCTCTCTAAAAATAAATAAATAACCTCTAAAAAAAATTCTGCTGTCAAAATAGTATAAAGTGTCTGATAGTTATTTCCCTTGTCCACTCTACTTGTGGAGATCCTACAAGCACAACTGGGTAGTTTTGATTTGTGTAGAGGATGCTGAGATACACTAGCTTTAGGACTAAGCCTCTCATTTCCCCAGCTGCAGGAAGGCTGCCTGCTGACAACCCACAGTTGAGTCCCTTCATGGAAACTGACCCCCCACTGAAAGCCTGCCTAGTCTAAGGTTACACACCCTCTGTTGAGGAAGCTCACATTCAATGACTGATTGAAAACAAAACCCATCACCTTGCTTTCATTAGGGACAATTCTAAAAGTCCATCTCAGGTTAGTGCTCCCTCCAGGACTGGCTTGGCCTCTGTTACAACCCCATCTAAGCTCAGCTTCTTCCTTTGCCCAGTTCTGTTTCGCTCACTCCATTAAGAGTGTTGCTCCCAAGAGCAGTCCCCAACTCATGCATACAAATCTTCATCTCAGAGTCTGTTTCAGAGTTCCTTTCTAAGGTAGCCAGAGACAGGGTACCAAAAAGTAGCACAATTCTTCCTCTACAAAAGAGGAAGAGAGCAAAAATAATACTCTCTTCTCCACTTGGCTCTGAGGGCTCTTCCCTTGCCAACCATCAGTCCTAATCAGCCACTAGAGCCTTCACTGAAGCAATCCCAGTTGCCAAAAGTAATTCCAGTACCTCTTCAAGGTCACGCACAAGCATCTAGAATGTTTCCCTGATCCCACGTCTGTGCAAAAACTGCTTCAGGACATCACACCACATCACATCACATCACACCACAGTGAGATGTCCTGAATTCCAAGATCCTAGGGACAGATAATCAACTTGGTTGGAGCAGAGAAATTTTATAGTTCATGTCAAGCCTGAGCAAACCTCTGATCTCCATTTCTTTCAGTATTAAAGATATACTCTGTCAACCACTTTAGGCCAAGTATACTTCTCCATCCTCTGCTCTAAAAATCTTACATTGTGAAATCAAGAATTGAGCTTGGATAAAGGCCTGAAGGTAGAAACCTTCAACCTCATTGGTTGATGACAATTCTAGCATTTTACAATAACACTACCTGTGATTTCTTTCTTTAAATGTGTTACAGTGTGACTGCTCTCCAAAAGCATGCTTCATACAGTCTCTTCTGTTTCTTCATCATAATATTACAGTTTTATCATATCTACATAAAAATTGGATAAATGAAATTGTTTTTCTTTTCATACAACATTATCATATATGTACATAATCCTAAGAAATCTACAAAAACATTTAACTAAGGAGGAAATGTGGGAAGGTCACAGGATATAAGATCAATGTACAAAAAATCAGTATTTTTTACATGCTAGTGAGAGACAATTAGAAAATGAAATTAAAAATCCATTTCACTTACAATACCATAAGAATCTATAAAATTTCGAAATAAAGTGATGCATACCTCTCATATTGCTAGAAAAATTAAAGAAGACAAATAAATGGATAAATTTATCATATTCATGGCTTAGTAGATCCAATGCTATTCAGATGTCACTCTTCCCAATTAATATTCCAGCAGACATTTTTTATAGAAAAAAAGTAGCAAGCTGACTTGGAATATATATAGAAATGCAAAGATTATAAAAAATTAAAACAAATCTTGTAAAGAAAACAGCGGAGGAGTTTTACAACCTGAATTCAAGAGTTTTGAAAAAGCATCAGTAATAAAAAGTCAGGTATTCATATAATAAGTGACAAATAAAGTAGGAGAATGCAAAGATGGGTATAGATTACACTTAAACTGACTTTCAGTAAAAATGCCAAAGCAAAGCCCTTTCCACCAACAACGTAAACACAACTGGATATACATACAGAAACAAAGAAGATGAATCCCGATCCCTACCTCACACCATACAAAAATATGAACTCGGGGTGGAAAACAGACTCAAACGAGAAAGCAAAAACTATAAAGCCTTTGTTGTTTTTTTTTTTTTTAAAGGAGAGTATCATCTTGAATCAGGGGCAGGCAAATATCCCTTCAGACACACAGAGGAGTAATCACAGAAAAAAAAAAAAAGCATAAATTATATCTCATCAAATTAAAAACTTCTCATCTAGAGATGCCATTAAGAAAATGAATACAGTGAGTTCATTTATCACAACTGTGCAGCTAGGATCTATGGATTACAATGCTAATAAATTTTACCTACATAAGAAATAACTATTTAATAAAGTAAATATAAGAGCTTAAATAATTGAAAGGTGTCGTTCTAGCAGAACTTCTCAGAGAGAGGTTCCTAGCTAGCCTTTCCTATCTTCAGCTGGAGTTTTCAAGCTCAACCTGAAAGTTCAATTGAGATAACAAGAGGACTTTCAGTGTGTGTCTGTCTGTGTATATAAAATCTTCCTTATCCAACATTCTTCAAATTTCTCATTTCTCTACCTCAATTTATATGAGTCAGAAGCTCATATATAATGGTGGTGACTGAACCACTCAGATGCCCCTAAAATTCTTTTAAAGAAAATTTATGCTTTCCTTCAGTGATACAAAAAATAATCCTTTAAAAACTATTTTCAGTTCTCATTAAAAGGATGAAAATATTTTTATCTTTTTTTTTTCATATGTCTACGAGATGATGGTTGTTAACTACACTTACTCTGGTCATCATTACACAATATATGTAAGTCCAAACATGGTGCTGTACATCTGATACATACCATGTTGTATATCAACTATATCTCAATAAAGCTGAAAAAAAACCCTAATATTTTCTATTATCTTCTAATCATTCCATGTCATAATTAAAAAGCAGGATCTGGAGGGGTATCTGGATAGCTCAGCTCTGTCAGGCTCTTTGCTGAGCGTAGAGCCTGTATGGGGTGTTCTCTCCCCCACTCCCCCCCCCGCCTCTGCCCCTCCTCCACACTTTCTCTTCCTCTCTCTGTCTCTCAAAACAACAACAACAACAACAACAACAACAAAACCCAGTGTCTGGATAACCAGGTTATTGAGGTAAAATAGTGCTATGCTCATCAGGTAGTTTAACTAAAGAGGGGAAAAACATTACATATCATGTTTAGCCTCTTTAATAAAATTCAAGTATGTAAAGCTAATTTTCAAACTAGAAAGAATACTTGCTTGTTCCTCTCTCATTATGTAGCAGCTATAATATTTCAATATTACAGAAATATAAAGAACTATAGTTAATGCAAAGGTTTTCATCATCGATGAAAAGCAAAAGGCAAATGAAAACAAAACGGCAGCCTGCCGAAATGAAGAAGATACTTGCAAATGATGAATATGAGAAGGGGTTAATATCCCAAATATACCAAGAATTTATACAACTTAACCCCAAAGAAATCTGATTAAAAAATAGAGGACCTAATCAGACGTTTTTCCAAAGAAGACAGTCAGATGGCCAACAGACACATGAAAAGATGCTCAACATCACTCATCATCAGGAAAACAGAAATCAGAACCCGAATGAGATAGCACCTCACACCTGTCAGAATGGCTAAAATCAAAGACACAAGAAATAAAAGTGTTGGCGAGGATGTGTATAAAAGGGAATCCTCATATATTGTTGGTGAGAATGTAAATTTGTGCAGCTACCATGGAAAAGAGTATGGAAGTTCCCAAAAAATTAAAACCAGAAATATCCTATGATCCAGCAGTTCCACTTCTGGGTGTTTATCCACCAAAAAACCCCAAAACACTAGTTCAAAAGGTTATGTGCATCCCTATGCTTATGTCAGCATTATTTTTAACAGCCAAAATATTATAGCCAAGCAATCTAAGTGTCCATCAAAAGATGAATGAATAAAGGTGTGCTGTTCACACACACACAGCAATATCACTCAGTCATAAGAAAAAACAAGAACGAATCTTCCGTTTGTGACAACGGGGTTGGACCTAGAGGATATTATGTTAAATGAATCAAGTCAAACAGAAAAAGATGAATACGATAAGATTTCACTTATATGTAGAATCTAAAACAAAACAAATGAACAAACAAACAAACAAAACAGAAACAGACTCATAAATACCAGAGAACAAACTGGTGGTTGCCAGAGGGGAGGGGAGTGAGGGGAAGGGGGTAAGTGATTAAGAGGTAAAAACTTCCGCTTATAAAAAAAAATAAGCCACGAGATATAAGTACAGCATAGAGTATATAGTCAATGATATTGTAACAACTTTGTATGATCACAGACAGCAACTAGACTTACCTCAGTGAGCGTTTTATAATGTGTACAAATGCCCAATCACTGTGTCCTAACACCTGAAACTAACATAATACTGTATGTCAACTATACTTCAATTTTAAGTTAAAAACAAACACTGGTAATTAGAATATACTATGAATTACCTTTTGACCAGAGTAAAATGATAGCTCTCATTTCTATTTTCTTTGTACCAATCTTAGTCTTATAATGATCATATTTATTACTATTTAATGAGTCACAAGTTTCCCTCATAATGAGGGAATACATTCCCACTATTACTTTTTTTTCCCATGAAGATGCTAGTATATGTTCGGAACATAAAGTCTTTGAAACCTCTTTACCATTAACTGAGAAATTATCCTTCTTGGTAGCAACTTTGTTTTAAATTGGAAGGCAACCTCTTCCAAGGATTTTTATCAAATGTATGAATCAGATTAAAAGTTCTGACATTAACAGCAGGGGTAAGAACAATTTAACAATTTCTGATTTGATACAAAATGCTAACCAAATGGAACAAAGACAACTCAATTCAAGGGATTTTTTTTTTCTTACTGCTTTCTTACACCCCCATTTGGACAGAGACAAAAACTCTGCTTTAGCAAAAGTTGCCCAGAAAATATCTCACTGGCTTTCCCCACATTCAGACCATTTCTACTGTCACCCACTTAGGCTTTTAAGAGTACAAAGCTTTAAATGGTTTATTTAATTTCATGTTTATAAATAATTGATGTCAATTTCCTACTATCACATGCTGTTTAATGAGTTCTACAGATTTTTATAAAGAGAAGTGAATAAAATGTATTCTATGTGACAAGTTAACTCATTTTGCTGACCATTCATGCTTGGTGTATGCACAGTGGGCACAGAAAACCACCAAAAGAGAGCCATTTCAAATCCACGATGAGGCACTGACCTAAGAGGTGTGGAAACAGTGCAAATGACAGACAACTTTCCTATGAAGACTCTCCAAAGCAACATCACTTCAAACCTGGTCTTTCTCCTAGTCCAAAACTCCAATAAGCTATTCCTCAGTAATGGTTATTAGGAAAGATAGGGGCAACTGGGTGGCTCAGTTGGTTGGGCATCTGACTTCGGCTCAGGTCATCATCTCACAGTCTCTGAGTTTAAGCCCTGCATCAGGCTCTGTACTGACAGCTCAGAGCCTGGAGACTGCTTCAGATTCTGGGTCTTCCTCTCTTTGCCTGCCTGCACCACCCCCCACCCCAAAGTAAATTAACATTAAAAAAAAATAGATTCACAGGTAAGTACTTGGTTTTCTTCATAGATTTGTCCCTTCAAACTTTGATGGAGCCTTTAGATGTGCATACAAATAGTGCCAAACTATCCTTTGATATTAACACAATAGGGGCTTACAAACAGTATTTTTACATGGAACTTGGCTTTTATTTAAAAATAAAGCTAGAATAGGAAGGCTGATATTTCTCTTTTAAAATTATTATTAAAATAGGGGCACCTGGGTGGCTCAGTCAGTTGAGCGGCCAACTTTGGCTCAGGTCATGATCTTGCGGCCCGTGGTTTTGAGCCCTGCGTCGGGCTCTGTGCTGACAGCTGGGAGCTTGTAGCCTGCTTCAGATTCTGTGTCTCCCTCTCTCTCTGCCCCTCCCCTGCTCACGCTCTGTCTCTGTCTCTCAAAAATAAATGTTAAGAAGTTTTAATTCTTATTAAAATAATACATGCACTTGTTTAACTATAAAGCCCCCCCAAATCCCTGTGTATACGGTCAGCCATAACGATAAAAGCAAGGGATTTAAGGAGAAACAGACTTAGTAGGATTACAAATATTGTCTGAAATATATTGCCAGCTGTAATGGTGATAGTAAAGGAATCGATTAAATATTAAATACAGCAAAGTTTCAGTTTCTGGACAAAATGAGACTTGTTAGCAGTGACTGAGTCAAGTTCTGGATGTTGACCATGAGCTCTAGTTGAGACTCAGAGGGGGGAAAATATCCATATGGATTTGGGAGATGGGAAGAACAGTACAGCTGCGGTGAATGGGTCAACTCAAACCATTTTGCCATTTCTTAATCCATGTCTATCTTGCATGCCATTTTGTTTTATTATATTTGCCCACAGAGTGTAACCATCCTGGCATTTGAGGCAAAATCCTTATGGGTGATATGCTTTGACCTACAGAAGTTATCTTCAACTTTTTTTTAACATTTTTATTTATTTTTGATAGAAAGAGAGAGATTGAGAGAGACGGAACACAAGCAGGAGGGGGCAGAGAAAGAGGGAGACACAGAATCAGAAGCAGGCTCCAGGCTCTGAGCTGTCAGCACAGAGCCCGATGCAGGGCTCCAACTCATGAACTGTGAGATCATGACCTAAGCCAGAGTCACACACTTAACCAACTGAGCCACCCAGGCGCCCCAACTTTCTTAAAAATCTATTTAAAAGTCTGAAGAAAATGGGGGAACCTTGGATTAATAAAATAGACACATACAAATGTTCAGAGCTATTTCTTGTGTGTGGTTTTATTTAAATATTTTGAGTTCCTTGAAGGTAAAATCCCTATTTCTATATCTTTGCATAGTATCTACCATGGCAGGAGAACGCAGTGTTGGACTTGTTTTCAAGTGTTGTGCAAAATTCTAAAAGTTCACTCAAGACGTTTAAGATGGAGCCTCATTTTAATGTTGTAAATGCTCTACATGAGGAAATGTATGGCCAGAACTGCTATAGAGGTAGTGATTGTGTGTAGGGGGTGTAGAAATGAGCCAAGGACAGCTTTAGGGGAAGATGTTTGGAATTCTCTTTTAGAAGTGTCAACAGGGTCTCAAAGCAGACAAGGCAGACTCCCAAGTAAGGAAAGCACAGGATAGTGCATAGCGTTCGAGCACTTCACCTACTGCCTGGCTCTGTGATGTCAGGCTAGTTGTTCATCTTCTTTGCTTTGAGCCTCTGTTTTCTTTTTTCTTTTTTTAATTTTTTAAATGTTTATTTATTTTTGAGAGACAGAGAGACAGAGCACAGGATGGGGAGGACCTGAGAAAGAGGCAGACACAGAATCCTAAGCAGGCTCCAAGCTCTGAGCTGTCAGCACAGAGCCCAAAACAGGGCTCGAACCCATGAACCCTGAGATCATGAGCTGAGCCAAAGTCAGACGCTTAACCAACTGAGCCACCCAGGCTCCCCTGAACCTCTATTTTCTATAATTTTTTTTAACGTTTATTTATTTTTGAGACAGAGAGAGACAGAGCATGAACGGGGGAGGGGCAGAGAGAGAGCGAGACACAGAATCGGAAGCAGGCTCCAGGTTCTGAGCCATCAGCCCAGAGCCCGATGCGGGGCTCGAACTCACGGACCGCGAGATCGTGACCTGAGCCGAAGTCGGACGCTCAACCAACTGAGCCATCCAGGCGCCCCTGAACCTCTATTTTCTAAATGGAGATAATATTCTCTGCTTGAAAGTGTCACAAGGAAGAAGGGAGGAGGTCAATTCAGTAAACCACTCTGTAGGCATTGGATAAGTGAAAGCCAGAGTATTTTTGGTACCAGGTCTAATAGTCCTTGTGTAGTCCCCCCACCCCTGCACAGTACAAAAAAGTCCATGTGACCAGTATCATATGGCAGGTATGATGGTGCATCACTTCCTACAGGTTATCAAGACTGAGGCTTCTGTCTTAAGCATTGTCTTATTCTCTCCTCCTTCTCTCTTATATCACTCTAGGACATGCAAGTTCCCAAGCTGTGATCAGCCCTGTGCAGAAAAGCACATGGAAAAGAACCCAAGCCTCCAACCAACAGCCAGCAAGGAACGGAGGCATTCCAACCTCCACAGGACTGAGCTTATAGATGCTTCCAGCTGAGTCTTGAGAACTGTATCCCGAGCAACCACTTCACTAAAACCTGGTGAGAGAACCCAAGTGAGAGCCACTGAGTAAACCCACATCGAAATTTCTGATCCTCAATTACTGAGAGGTAATACATAATTATTGTTTTAAACTGCTAGTTTTGGGGGTCATTTGTTACACAGCAATGGATAGCTAATACAGTTCCTTAAAGCCTCTGTTCTATTAGATGAATTCTGTCTTGGGAAAATCTCAACAAGGCTACATACCCTAATGTCTCTGCATTCAGTCTTCAAGGGCTAAGCCACTACCAAACTCTTTCTCAAACTATGACAGAATTAGAAAAGATGGGAGGTCACAGGCAAGAAACAGAAAAGATCATTCACTTGCCAAGTATTTCTGGTCATAATTCAGGAGATACATCAAGCCAGAACACCAAAATACAACCTAAATTCAATACAGCCACAGGATGTGACCTTAGCAAAATGACAAATGGAACCTTAACTCCATGACTAACCTGAATTCCAGAGTGAGAGAAAATGCAATGCAGAAAATTAACCGCTATATTCTTGGAACCGTTAAGAGGAAGCACTTAAAAATATCAAGAGAATAGTGTTACATAAAACCAAGAGAAGCCCACTTAAAGACTAAATGAATTGAAGTGGGAAGGTCATGCATTAAAGTCGTTCCTATCACAAGGGAAATAAACAGAACAGGCTTTGGAGGAAGAAGAGAGATGACTGTATCTTCAATCTGTCATCTCCAGCTTCTGATAATCTTCTAAAAGCTTTGAAAATTGCTTTACTTCCATAGAAACTGTCATTAACAAGTTTGATCACATACAGCTTCTCCTGAAATGTAACATGATTATGAAGCCATGCTGTGTGTGAATTCACTTATCTTCCGACGGACACATTCAACCACCCGATGAAGCAAATCAGACCAAAGTGGAAAGCAACCGCCAGACAGCAAATAGTTTAGGGAGCTGTTGTCTGCCTTCCCTCCATCTGTTTATCCTGTTAAGTTATGAGCAAAGTTGAGCCTCTGTAGAAGTCTGAAGACACATACATCAAAAAGTCTCTGTATTTCCTACTTAAATGCTGACAAAAGTGTAAAACTCATTTTACTAGTTTATTTTTGCGTGGATATTGATCCTCATTTTCTTCCTCAGTGGAGGGAAATCAGCAGTGATGATAAAGCACCCAAAAGGAGTCACACTGGGGTGCTCACTGGCTCAGTCAGTAGAGCATGCAACTCTTGATCTCAGGGTCATGAGTTCAAGCTCCATGTTGGGTGTGGAGCCTACTTAAAATAGAACTTTAAAAACTCTAGATTAAAAAAAAATAAGTTGGATGGTTTAAAAAACAAAAACAAAAGGTGTCACATTTAAGGTCAGTGTTACTGTCTTCCATGACTGAATGAAAAACACTATCATGCATTACAACTGCAAAGGCAATCTACATGTGATGGGCTTCTCTAAAATGGACAGATTTCTGCGCTTGTGTCATAACATATGCTGTTTTGCAAAGACCTCAAATGCATTTTTATTATTATTTTAAAAAATTGTTTTAATGTTTATTTTGGAGAGAGAGAGAGAGAGAGAGAGACAACCGTGAGCAGGGGAGGGGCAGAGAGAGGGAGACACAGAATCCGAAGCAGGCTCCAGGCTCCAAGCTGTCAGCACAGAGCCGAATGTGGGACTCAAACCCACCAACAGCGAGATCGTGACGTGAGCTGAAGTTGGATGCTTAACCGACTGAGCCACCCAGGCACCCCTGAAATGCATTTTTTTTAAAGGCCTTTATTTAAATCCAGTGCCTAACTGGTCAGAATTATTCCTTTCCCTCTCTCATCTTTCCACTTTTCCTTTCTTTGAGAAAAGAGTATTTTCAATAAAACAAAAAAAAAAACAGAATAATAGGATAAGTTAAGTCTTGATTAATTACCTCATTTTAACTTTGGAAGTAATTCTAGGTTTCCACTGAGTTAGCACAATTTTAATTAAAGCACTCCAGGAGAAAGCTCTAATTATGACTGTTAATAGCTTAGACTTATTAATGGTCTATTTTTCAGGACCTATTTTAACAGTTTGTATCATGGGGTGCCTGGATGGCTCAGTTGGTTAAGCCTCTGACTTTGGCTCAGGTTGTGATCTCACAGTTCATGGGTTCAAGCCCCACATGAGGCTCTGTGCTCACAGATCAGAGCCTGGAGCCTGCTTTGTGGATTCTGTCTTTCTCTCTCTCTTCCCCTCCCCTGCTTATACTCTGTCTCTTTCTCGAAAATAAATAAAACATTTAAAAAAAATTTTTTAAAAACCCACCTTGTACATATACTCCATAGACAGCAGTTAATGTACCAAATTTTACCTTAGGTCCCCAACAAGAGTATGCCATGACTTCATGTATTAGTAATCCATATTAATTTTCTTGTCTGACATGTGACATGTTAGCATGTCAGCCGCATTATGACCCTACATTTGATATCTAGGATTCAATAATCCCAAGATACTAGATGCCTGATTTCAGGGTGTGGAATACAGATGTAGTAATGGTGGACCATTTATTCAGTGATTATTTCAGAGGTGGGTAGAGAGATACATTTGAAAAAAATCCGTTTCCCCTTGAAGGGAGAAAAAGAAAGGATAAGAGGCTGCTCCTTGGAGAGAGGGATGTTCTGGAGGTGGAGGCATTTACCTTAGAAAAGAGAAATATCTGCCTATGAACAAGGAAAAGATTCAACACTATTAAGGATATTGATTAAAGGTCTGAGACTTAGTGAAGTTCCATGTCTACTTGTAGACTTTTATAGAAATGCCAATCATTTCTGTGTGGTGGAAAATAAATCCCCAAAAGTTCTTATGTAATGCCCTCAGAAAATACTAGCCTGCAAAATTCCTTTACTAAATTGCCTACAAATATGTAGCCCCTCAAATGCTTTCCAGACCAGTTTGACAGTGTACTGGTTGCCTTATTAATTTATGTGCTGAATAAAAAACGTCTGACATGAGCTGATTTTATATTTAAACAAGAGTTATGACTAACAGCGTGTAGCAGTAATAATAATACATAATGATAGCACTACCTTATTATAAACCCATCACCAAAAACAATTCCATCCTTCTCAGTCATTTGTGTGATGTTTTCTTCATGATATTTAGAATGTAAAGCATTGAGGAGCTCTGGTCCATGAGTAAAATGTTTGATAAATGACATTTAAGTATTCAACCATACAAAGCTCAAAGTCTTCTAAGCCCTGGGAAAAGCAGACTCCTGATTCTCTTATAATTTTCTTTGACATAAATGAATGGCCAATCATTTCCAAATCAACAAGGAGTTCATAGACAGGATAACAAAACATTACAATCAGACATGGTGTTAATGAGCTGTCTGCAGTGGTTCTGAACTGGGGCGATTTTACCCCCAGAGGGCACTTGGCAACATCTGAGGTCATGATTGGCGGCCATAACCAGGCAGAAGGTGCCAGGAGCATTGCATGTTGGGTAGAGACGAGGTTCGCTGCTAACGATCCTACATTGCCTAGGATGGCTTAAAATGTTAGTAGTGCTTATGCTAACAGCTCAGAGCCTGGAGCCTGTTTTAGATTCTGTGTCTCCCTCTCTCTCTGCCCCTCCCCTGCTCACACTCTGTCTCTCTGTCTCTGAAAAATGAATAAACCTTAAAAAAAAAAACTTAAAAAAATTTTAGTAGTGCTAACATTGAGAAAGACAAGTCTACAGTATCAAGGTAAAGTGAATAGAGAAATTAGCAGGCAAAAAATAAGGGGAAAGACAATCATAAATGAAGTGTAATTCCTTCCAATAAAACTCTGTATAAGAATATTATATTAGCCTAAGAAATAGGATGGCAATTACCTTTGAAGTGCACTCTCTGTTTTCAGGTAATATAACTTGTGATTCATTTCAGAATTGATGTCGAACGTTAAGAATAGCAAATTATTTTCATTTTTCACAATAACTTTGGCAAAATGGCAAATTATACGGCAGTTCAACTGAAGTACAATTGCCACCTTGTTTTATGGGCTGTGTTAACTCTCCAAAGAAGTGAAGTATTTCATAGATTTTAATTTCACTTTTGGTAATTTCCTACATGAATTTTGAGGCAAAGTATCCACTTTTCCCTTGGAAAACAGGTGTCCTTGACCAAACCTATACATTATGTCTCCTTTCATCATTCGACATTGGAATTGAGATATTATTTCATCTGGGGTACTATAAGTACTTTTTACCAGGGTTTTCATGTTAAAAAGAACCCTACCGGGCCTTTCTCTTGGGGACACAAAGAGAACCAACAAATTTCACACCTTTCAGAAGCTATGAACATGCCACCATATTCAACTGTAAATCTTACTCACCTTTGTACATATATTTGGTTTTTTAAGAAACTGTTCCAAGTTTCATGAGCACATTATTTTCAAGAGGAAACAGAAGTCTTTATGTCCATAAGAGCACAACTTAATGTTGCAGAGACCCAAAATCTACAGAAGTATTTATAAGCAGAAACAAACCTCCAACCCTCAAGAAGAAACCTTGTGGTACGTGTAAGTGGCAGGATGTAACAATTTTCCATATGTGTTAGAAGAATATTAAAGTAAGAATTCCCAAAATCCTCACCTAGAGAGAAAATGATGAATAACATGATAATAGGAATCATTCTAGTCTTTTTTTAAAAAGCATGTCTGGGGCACCTGGGTGGCTCAGTCAGTTAAGCGTCTGACTTTGGCTCAGGTCATGATCTCAGGGTTTGTGAGTTCAAGCCCTGCATCGGGCTCTGTGCTGACAGCTCAGAGCCTGGAGCCTGCTTTGGATTCTGTGTCTCCTCCTTTCTCTGCCCCTCCCATGCTCATGCTCTGTTTCTCTCTGTCTCTCAATAATAAATAAAACATTAAAAAAAATTTTTTTTAAAGAAAAAGCACGCTTAAACCATAGTCTGTAACTACCTCTCTCCAAATATGCCCAGGATGATATTACATGCTGACAAAATAAATTCCTCACCAATAAATAGTATTAGATGTTAAAAGTGAAGTGGTATTTGAGGGAACTAAGGATTTTAATTATTTCCTGATGGAGCATACAGCAAAACTCACAAAGCCCATTGAGAAGGCTTTGATTTCATATCCTGAGAGCCCAAATGATCACTTCCCATTCCCTGCCCCACCTTGCACAGGGAATCCAGTTCAATTCATTCGGCTGATGTCTGGCAGTTTTTAGGGCAACCCAAATCATCCCAGGGATGGAATACATATTAATCCATGACCAGAGGAAGCAGGCCCTTTGGATCCAATCAGGAATTAGATTTCAGGAGATGCTACTTTATTGTGAAGGAAAATGGACACATTCAACTGTCAGGGCATGCCAGATAGAGAGGTTTTCCTTTGCATCTGACCAAACGCAACACACCTGACTGTAACTGAACTCTTTGAAATATACATCAAAGCCCATGCGATACAGAATAAATTATCCCTGTGTTGTGGGATAGGGGATCTACCATTTCAGGCAGAAGTCAGCTGAGAAGAGAAGCATGCAATACTAGAAACCTTCAACATTAAAAAGTTAAAAGTCAGACACTGCACAGGTCAATTCCTATAAAACACTCTGAGTGTTCTTGTCTAGAATACTCTCAACTCTATAGGGCAGCCATTATACATCTGTTGTGGGTCTGTTTGTGTTACTTCTTGGCTAGAAAGCACACTTATTGCAGAAGGCAATTCTCTAGAAATGTTTTACACATCGTTTTCTAAAGTAGCATACAAGTTTCCAGCAGAGCTCACATATCTTGGAAGCCATGACAACCATGCATAGGTTACAGTGGGGCATAAAATTTGCCAACTGTCCCTGGGTTTTCTAAATCCATCTTCTCTTTAGCACTTTGGTTTCAACTATCCTTAATTTTGAGCCACTGGACGAGATTAAGAATCATATTTACGTTGTAAGAAACATGCCTTTAAAAAGGCAATTTTGGGAGGAGAGCCTGGGTGGCTCATTCGGTTAAGTGGCCAACTTCAGCCCAGGTCATGATCTCACGGTTCATGAGTTCAACCCTGCGTCAGGCTCTGTGCTGACGGCTCAGAGCCTGGAGCCTGCTTCAGATTCTGTGTCTCCCTCTCTCTCTGCCCCTCCTTTGCTCATACTCTGTCCTTCCCTCTCTCTCTCTCAAAAATAAACACTAAAAAAATTTTTTTCTTAATAAAAGGGCAATATGGGGGAAATGTATCCATTTAGAACTTGATTGTGAAAACCAGATTCAGAAAAGCTCTTTCCTTATAGTACTTTGTCATAGAGACATTTGAGAAGAGCTAAAATAAAAGATATTATTTCATAACTACATTCTTATTGAATTCACCATCCCATTGCCAGGAACACTAACAATTTTCTCAGACATTTTTTTGATTTGGTACTTTTAGGTAAGGTCACTGATGGAAAACAAAGAATAATTTAATTAAAATACTCTATAGCATTTTGGACACCATCAGTCCCCAGAAGGTGAAGCATTGATATTTGAAGATCACACAAAGAAAATAAATTGAAAGTCTCTCTTCTGGGAAAGAGACTTTGCTTCCATTGGAATTCTTCAAAGTTCCTCTTTTGAATTGCTGGCATATTAAATACAAATTCATAAAACTACTGTGATTTCAGAGATCAGGCAGTGCAAATTCTAAAGAACATCACATAAATTAGGGTCTCCAAAGAGAGGCCTCAGTTTTCTGATTCTACCTATAGGCCCTAAAGATGCTCTTTTTTTTTTTTTTAAGTTTATTTATTTTGAGAGAGAGAGAGCATGATCAGGGGAGAGGCAGAGAGAGAGAATCCAAAGCAGGCTCTACGCTATCAGTGGAGAACCCAATGCAGGGCTTTTGTGACCTCACGAACCGTGAGATCATGAGCTGAGCCAAAACCAAGAGTCATTTGCTTAACCGACGGAGCCACCCAGTCAGTTACCCAGGCACCCTGAGATGCTCTTGAATGTGTTCACTAAGAATGTCTAAGTTATTAGGAGCAGCACTATTTGCAATAGGAAAAATTGGAAGTATTTTCAATACAATTAATAAGAGAATGTTTATAAACTGGGAGAGTCATTTGAAACAATCACCTAAAAGACTAAATTCACAGGGCACCTGGGTGGCTCAGTTGGTTAAGCATCTGACTTCAGCCAGGTCATGATCTCACAGTTTGTGAGTTCGAGCCCTGAGTCGGGCTCTGTGCTGACAGCTCAGAGCCTGAAGCCTGCTTCAGACTCTCTCTCTCTCTCTCTCTCTGCCCCTCCACCACTCATGCTCCGTTTCTCTCAAAAATGAATAAACACTTTAAAAAATTTTTTTTAAAAAGACTAAATTCTGGGGCGCCTGGGTGGCGCAGTCGGTTAAGCGTCCGACTTCAGCCAGGTCACGATCTCGCAGTCCGTGAGTTCGAGCCCCGCGTCAGGCTCTGGGCTGATGGCTCAGAGCCTGGAGCCTGTTTCCGATTCTGTGTCTCCCTCTCTCTCTGCCCCTCCCCCATTCATGCTCTGTCTCTCTCTGTCCCAAAAATAAATAAACGTTGAAAAAAAAATTTTTTTTTAAAAAAAAGACTAAATTCAAATTGTACCAACATGGAAACATCTTTTATTTTTTAACTTTATTTGTTTATTTTGAGAGACACAGAGGACAGCGTGAGCAGGGGAGGGGAAGAAAGAGAGAATACCAAGCAGGCTCTGCACTATCAGCTCAGAGCCCAACACGGGGCTAGAACTCATTAAACCATGAGATCATGACCTGAGCCAAAACCAAGATTTGGGCGCTTAACCAAATGAGCCACCCAGGCGCCCCAGAAACATCTTAATATATACTAACGTGAAGTGGAAACTTTTTATGCACAAATGCAGATATAATCTATATATAATATGTAATATGTATATGAAGCTATGTATGATCCATTCCTCTATATTTTTCCATTTTTCTATAAGTTTCTCTATAAGTTCTATATGTTTCCATTATGGAGTATGACATTCCCACACACTGTATTTCTCCTCACATCCAGAAGGTCAGGGTCACTCTAATTGTTAAGAACCTGTGAATACCCCAGTGGCAGATAAAAGAAAGGTGAGGGAGGACAAGCCTATTCTTCCTGCTCTACAAAACCTATGCAACCTACAACTTTCAACGCATGGATATTTCTTCGTGGGAGAATTCAAAATTAAAATAACATAGTGGGTATTAAGAAGGCTGGAATGGTTGAAGACTTTGGCTTCATAGTTAATGTTGTCAGTCGTAGAATTTCAAAAATTAGATAAGAACACTGTGAACAGAGGCACTCTTCTACCCCCTTGGTTAATATTTATTAAGTGCCTTTGCATGATGCCTTGCCCATAATAGATACTAAATAAACATTTGTTGAAGTAATAAATGGTGCTGGTAGTTCAGTTTAAGGTGCACATTGTTAGGTTGGGATAAAAGTGAGGGTTGTACAGAATTGAGAAATGAGCCATTACAGTCATCTCCAAGGGCTTGTCTACAAAGTCTTTGTAAAAAGTTCCCTTCCCTTGCTCAGGCTTGGCATGGGATGACCTCATAGAATCAATACAACTTCCTAATCCCTAAGACCCAGAGCAGGTCCCACATTTTTCATCTTTACTGCTTTACCACAACTAGAGGTCCCAATACGATACACCCTGCAAATGGCAATCATTGTAGTAATAAGTTTTTTTCCCCATGCACAATGCAGCTTCGTTTCAGGCTACATGAATTCAAAGAAGTCATAAGGACGTCAGCCATAAAATGATCATCCACAGGTGAAAGAGTACACTTATGATCACCGTGCAAAGCCAGTAGTCCCCAAGGTATTTATCATCAGGGTTAGGCATCAGGAAACAAATATGGAGGTGAAGGGAGCATGGCTTCCAAAAGAAGCATTTACAGAGAGCAAAGCTTTGGAATTCCAGAATTTGAGCTAAGTTTTAAATCTAGAGGGGGAAGTCTGTAAGGAGGTAGAAACATATCCCCATGTGTGCAGCAAGGTGAGTAATAAGGATGTAAATATATACAGAGGGGTTGTGCTCTGCCCACCTAAGGAGAAGAGGAAAAGGGGAAACTGTATGATGCTTTTGAAAAACATATTCACTGAATAATCTGTAAATCTCATTGAACTCCCCCAGTGATCTTCTAAAATGTTTTAGTCAAAGAAACAATAATGGCATTTGAAAGGCAATGGGAAACACTGAAGTGTCAACGTCTGGCTCCCACTCAGAAGGCATTTCCCTTGTGGGGCATGTGTCATAGTAGGGAAATGTGAAAGGTTTTTGTTGTTGTTGTTGATGTCATTTTCTAACATCTGGCATGATGTGGCTTCCCAGCTGAGGACAAAAGTCCTGGAATGCCTACCTCCTTTGTAAAAATGGCTTTTGCTGTGGTACTTTTAGACATGGTGCATGTAAGAACATTAGCCCCCCCCCAAAAAAAAAAGGAAAAGAAAAGAAAAATTAGAGACCAGTGGAATATCAAAATAAAAAAGTAAAGATGAGTGCTTGAAAGCCAGACCACAAGGTCTTACTCAATTGTTAAAACTGGGAAACAAATATGACTTTGAGCCTCCTTGTAGGCCAAAGCAAAAAAGCATACATATAATAAATACAAAATGATTTGCAAGAAAAGAGGATCTTGAGATCGTGGAGACATTTTTTTGTGGATTTTCATAGGAATGACACAGTTATAGTTCAAAAAACCTGGTTTTTAAAGGCCTGACGGACCTTAAGAATACAATTAAGGATATCAAAAGAAATTTACACAATTATGGGTTTGGAAAAATTGGAGATCGTTTTGAGATTGTATTCTCTGATATTAGGTACACAAAGTACCTCTGATATAAGATATTAGGTACATAAAGACATGCCCAGACTGAAACTGAAAGGATGGAGAAAAATATTTCATGTAAATGGAAAGAAAAGGGAAGTTGGAGTAGCAATACTCCTACCAGACCAGACTGACTTTAAAACAAAGACTGTAACAGAAGACGAAGAAGAGCATTACATAATGATAAAGGGATCATTCCAAGAAGAAGGCAAGATATTCATAAATATTTATGCACCCAACACAAGAACACCTAAATATATAAAGCCAATAAACATAAAGGCAGAAATTGACCGGAATACAATAATAGGAAGGGACCCAAATACCTGATTTACATCAATGGAAGATCAACCAGACAGAAAATTAATAAAGAAACACTGGTCTTAAGTGACACATTAGACCAGGTGGACTTAACAGTTATAAACTGAACATGTTATCCAAAACCTGCAGAGTACACATTGTTTGCAAGTGAACACAGAACATTCTCCAGGAGTGAACACATGTTAGGCCACAAAAGAATTCTCAAAAAATTTCGAAGAATGAAATCATACCAAGCACCTTTTCCAACCACAATAGCGTGAACCTAGAAATCAATTACAAGAAGAAAATTGGAATAAACACAAACATGTGGAGGTAAATCAACATGCTACTAAACAGCCAATAGGTCAATAAATCAAAGAAGAGATTTAAAAAATACCTTGAGACATAGGAAATTGAAACACAATTTTCCAAAATCTATGGGACACAGCAAAAGCAGTTCAAAGAGAGAAGTTTACAGCAATACAGGCTTATCCCAATAAACAAGAAAAATTCCAAATAAACTTTACACACAAAGGAACTAAGAAAAGAACAAAGCCCAAAATTAGTAGAAAAAAAAGGAAATAAAGATCATAACAGAAATAAATGAAATGGAGACTGAAAAAGTAGAAAAGATCAATAAAACTAAAAGCGGGTTCACTGAAAAGACAAAAAACCAGACTCATCAAGAAAAAAAAAGCAAGAGCCCAAATAAACAAAATCAGAAATGACACTACAGACATACAAAGGATTATAAGAGACTACTATAATTATACACCAACAAATTGGAAAACCTAGAAGAAATTGATAAGGGGAAATACACAACCTTCCAAAACCGAATCACGAAGAAACATAAAATCTGAATAAGACCACAAAAAATCAAATTGAACCCGTATTTTAAAAAACTCTCAATAAACAAAAGTCCAGGACCACATGGCTTCACAAGTGAATTCTACCAAACATTTAAAGAATTAGTACCTATCTTTCTCCAATTATTCCAAAAAAGTTGAAGGGGAAGTAATTCTTCCAAATTCATTCTGTGAGGCCAGCATTATGTTGCTATGAAAACCAAAGATACCACACACACACACACATACACACACATATATTATAGGCCAATATTCCTGATGAATGTAGATTAAAAAATACCCAATAAAATATCAGCAAACCAAATTCAACAATGCATTAAAAGGATTATATACTACAATCTATTCCAGGGATACAAGAATGGCTCAATAATCCACAAATCAATGTGATACACCACATTAACAAAATGAAGGAGAAAAGCCATATAATTATCTCAAAAGAAGCAGAGAAAGCATTTCACAAAATTCTACAACCATTTATAAGGAAAAATCTCAACAAAGTGAGTATAGAGGCAACATACCTCAATATAATAAAGTCCATATATGACAAATCCACAGCTAATATCACACTAAATTGTGAAAAGCCAAAAGCTTTTCCTCTAAGATCAGGAACAAGAAAAGGATGCCCACTTTTACTCAACATACGTTGCAAGTCCTAGCCATAGCAATTAGGCAAGAAAAAGAATTTAAAAGGATCCAAATTGGAAAGGAAGAAGTAAGACTGCCATGATTTGTAGATGATATAACACTATATATAGGAAACTCTAAAGACACGGCCAAAAATCTATTAGAACTAGTAAATGAATTCAGTAAAGTTGCAGGATATAAAATTAACACACAAGAATCTGTCAGATTTCTATACACTACTTAACAAGCTATCAAAAAGAGAAATTAAGAAACAATCCCAGGGAGCCTGGGTGGCTCAGTTGGTTAACCCGTCCAACTCGTGGTTTCAGCTCTGGTCACAATCTCACGGTTTGTGAGTTCAAATCCCACATCGGGCTCTACAATGGTAGTACAGAGCATACCTGGGATTCTCTCTCTCCCTCTCTCTCTGTCCCTCCCCTGCTTGTGCTCTCTCACTCTGACAATAAATAAATAAATAAATAAACTACAAAAGAGAAACAATCTCATTTATAATTGCATTAAAAACAATAAAATACCTAGAAATAAATTAAACCAGACATTAAAGGCCTGCACTCCAAAAATTCTAAGACATTGATGAAAGAAACTGAACACAAATAAATGTAAAGATATTCTGCACTCATGGATGGGAAGAATCAATACTATTAAAATGTGAATACTACCCAAAGCAATCTACAGACTCAATGCACACCCTATCAAAATACCAACAGAATTTTTCACACAACCACAACAAAAATCCTAAAACTTGTATGGAACTACAAAAGGCCCCAAGTAGCCAAGGAAAACCTTGAAGAAGGGCACAAATGGTAGTATCATGCTCTGTGATTTCAACCTAGACTACAAAGTATGGTACTGGCACAAGAACAGACACTTGGATGGATGGGGCAGAAAAAAGAGCCCAGAAATAGACCCATTCTTATATGGTCAACTAATCTATGACAAGGAAGGCAAAAACAGATAATGAGGAAAAGAGTCTCTTTAATATATGTTGCTGGGAAAACTGGACAGCTACATGCAAAGAATGAAACTGGACCACTGTCTTACACCACACCACAAAAATAAATTGAAAATGGATTAAAGAGCTGAACAGAAAACTGAAAGCATGACACTCATAAAAGAAAACATAGGCAGTAAATTCTTAGACATCAATCTTAGTAGTACTTCTTTGGGCCAATCTCCTCAGACAAGGGCAACAAAAGCTAAAATAAACAAATGAAATTGCATCAAACTAAGAAGCTTCTGCATAGTGAAGGAAACCATCAACAAAACAAAAGGGCAAGCTACTGAATGGGAGAAGATATTTGCACATCATACATCTGGTAAAGCACTAAAAATCAAAATATAGAGAGAATTTCTACAACTTAATATTTTTTTAAAACCCAATTTTAAAAAGAATAGAGGATACAAATAGACATTAAGAAGGCATCCAGATAGCCAATAGATACACGAAAAGATATTCAAGATCACTCATCAGGGAATGCACATCAAAACCACAAGGAGATGTCCCCTGACGCCTGTGACAATGGCTATTATCAAAAAGACAAAAACTGACAACTACTGGCAAGGATTTATAGCAAAGGGAACCTTTGTACATTCTTGGTGGGAATGCAAAATGGTGCAGCCACCCTGGAAAATAATATGCAGTTTCCTCAAAAAATTAAAAACAGCAATACCACATGATCTAGCAATTCCACTTCTGGGTATTTATCCTAAGAAAAAGAAAACACTAATTCAAAAAGATGTATGTACCTCTATGTTCATAGTAGCATCACTTAACAATAGTCAAGTGTAAAGAAACTATGTGTCCATCAATAGATAAATGAATAAAGAAGATGTGGCATATAAATGCAATGGAATATTACTCAGCCATAAAAAATAATGAAATCTTGCCATCCATAACAACAAAGAAGGACCAAGAGGGTATTAGGCTAAGTGAAATCAGTCCAACAGACAAAGACAAATATATCATGATTTCATGATTTTATGTGTAACGTATAAAACAGAACAAATGAACAAATAAAACAGAAACACACTCATAGACTTATTGATACAGGAAACTAATTGTTAGTTATCAGAGGGGGGAGGGGCTGTCTATCTATACACACACACATACACACACTTCTCCCTTGAGAGAATCTTACCTGGAGTGAGAAGAGGCGGTTGTGATATAAAGCCATATTCTTGGGTATACTGGCCATACGTCATGGATACTATTAAAGTCTATTCTAATTATTAACAATTGGCATAATTTTAGCAAGTGTGAGAACAACTACTGCTCTTTATTACACACACCAGAATGACCACAACACATCACTATGCCATCCATTGAAACGAGGACAGACACCTTAGTCCTAACATGTTCCCACCCACAGAATACAAAGAAATTACAAATAAAAACTGGAACTATTTAGGTTGTTCTCAACAAAGCTTGCTGAAAGGGACTCTAACAGTAGCAAGCTGAAATGACCAATGCCTCTTCCTCATGAAGAGTATTAGCCTGAGAAAGTGAGGCTTATGATTTGCCTCCACTAAGGATGGAACTGCCTTAGTAATTAAAAGAAATGCTCAAATAACTTGCCATTTGCATTTTAAGAGACTAAAGAAGCATCTTTTAGACAAAAAATAACCCACACCATTTTGACGTAGATGATTAAGGGCAAGGGACTTCCCCTATTATAAGACTCTATATTAAAGTAAAACACGGCACTGACACACAGAAAGAAAAATAGGCTATTGAAACTGAATATAGAACTTATAATCAGACTCATGGATATATGGAAACTCTGGGTGTGTGTGTATGCATGTGCACACATACCACACACATGCAGATTTAGCATTTGTAACACTAACTAAATTATGTATATATCTAAAAACTAGAAACAACCCAAAAGGTCATTCAACAAATGACTATAAATCAAGGAATAGCTATATAGTCATAATATTCAGCAATAAAATTTACAAACAACTCGGGTGCCTGGGTGGCTCAGTTGGTTAAGCACCTGACCTTGGCTCAGGTCATGATCTCATGGTTTGTGAGTTTGAGCCCCGCATCAGGCTCTGTGCTGACAGCTCAGAGCCTGGAGCCTGCCCCAGATTCTGTGTCTCCCTGTCTCTGCCCCACCCCCACTTGCATTCTGTCTCTGTCTCTCAAAAATGAATAAACATTAAAAATTTTTAGATAAAAAAAATTACAAACAACTAATACCTGCAAAAGCATGAATCAATCTCAAAAATTGGGGCACCTGGGTGGCTCCATCAGTTAAGCATCCGACTCTTGGTTTTGGCTCAGGTCATGATCTCAAAGTTCATGAGTTCAAGTCCCGCATTGGGTTCTGCACTGACAGCTCGGAGACTCCTTGATATTGTCTCTCTCCCTCTCTCTCTGCCCCTCCTTCATTTGCTCACATATGCGCTCTCTCTCCCAAAATAAATTAACGTTTGAAAATCTTAAAAATTGCTATACTAAGTTGAAAGGACCCAAGCAAGAGAGTACAAACTATATGATTCCATTTATATAAAATTCTATCACATGCACATTAATCTATAGTGACAGAAAGAAGGTTAGCTGTTGCTTGGTGGGATGGACTGCTATCAGCAGGAGGAAATTTTTAGGGTTAAATGTTAATTATCTTCATTGTGGTGGTGGTTTCTCAGATGAATACATAACTTAAAACTAGTCAATGTGTACATTTTCACATTGTGTACTCCAATTATACCTCAATATTGTTTGTAAATGAGAAAGGCTTGGTTCAAAGAGAAAAGGTTCAAAATACAATAGAAGATATAATAATTATTAGTTGGTTCATTGGCAAACTGGCATGGATCATAAAGAACAAATAGGAGTTATTGGACTGAAGTAAAAGGAACCCTTCTACAGTAATGGGAGAGAAGGGAATGTGTGTATATACAGGTAGATTTGCTGGAAGTAAGGCAGCTTTCTCACCTCCACCACTAATGGATCTGAAACTGGCAAGGTTACCTGCTCAGAGTGAGGGGTGGGGGGCAGAGAAGAGGACTTTAAAAAACAATAGGGAAAGCATTTCAGTTACTATTGCTGTAGCATAAACTAAACTGAGTGGCATAAAATAGCAACCATTTGTTATGCTCAAGAATTCTGTGTGTGGAGCATATGGAGAGGGCACAGCAGAAATAGCTTATTTCTACTCCAAAATGTCTAGGACTTGAGCAGTTCTCTTGAGAGTGGGATGTAACTCAATGACCGGGGCCTGAAATCATCTGAAGTTTCACCCTCTCACATGTCTGAAGACAGATACTGGCTATGGGTCAGGAACTCAGCTGGGGCTACTGGCAGGAACATCTTCATGTGTCCTGAAGTCTTTCCAGAAGGCTGTTTGGGCTTCCTCACAACATACTGTCTGGTTCTAGAAGAGAAGAAATTCTCCCAGAAGAACCAGGTGGGAACTGTACTACTTTTATGACCTACTTGAAAGCTGTTCCTTTAATAACATGCCTGCCTAAATTTGAAAAGAGGTCACATGGACCCCACCTCTCTGATGGAAGGAACAGCAAAGTCCCATTGTTATACCAGCCAGTAGGATATTGTTACGGCCATCTTTGGAAGAATGCACTTGGCAACAGCAAGTTTGGAAAAGCCATTCTATGTGGGAGAGTGAGTAGGAGTGAGTTATACACTGCCAGGCAGCGTGTAAGACCCACCTGAGGTTAGTGATATCTAAATATAGTAGAACCATCTGCTCTACTCTGGGACTTTCTCCGGCAGTTCTCAGTTGCTATGGAAGAAACACCAAGAAAGCCAAAAGCAGAGCTCATCAGGAAGCAGGGTTTGCCAGATGTGAAACACGAGAGGGGAAAGAGAATTTAGGAATGCTGGCAAGAGGGGATGAATCATAGAATTAAGATGGGCAAGAAGAAACTGTTTTAAAAATTGAGGATTCAAGATAATGAGACAATACACTGGTTGCTTATTCTTATCAGCTGGCAAACTTAGTAACAACAACAACAACAAAAACACAATGGCAAGAATAAAAGTAAGTATAGCCCTGGGGGTGACAAGCAGAAAGCCGAAAGCCAGTCTACCTGGGTCTGTACTCAACCCTTACCACTTACTTGCTTTGTAACTTTAAGCATGGTAAACTTGCTCTGCCTCAATTTTCTCATCTGTAAAATGGCATAATCGTGCCTTCCTCATGGAATCATCAGGAGTATCAAGTTTCTTATTATATGCAAAGCACTTAAAACAGTGCCTAGCATAGAACCAACACTAAATAAGTACATTATTAGTATTAAAAAGTGCCAACATAATTCTTAGTATGTAATGGCTTCATCATATGCCTTCTGTAATTACACTTTTAAAACTGGCTTTAGAGCTTATACTTAATAAAAGGGAAGGCTGGATGATTCCACTATTTATAGGATCCTTGCCCTGCTAAGTTTAAATATGTATGTCTCAAATGTGCACCACCAACTCCGGAACTCAATTCCAATCGCAGAATTCCAGTTTTTATGGACACATGCTGGCCCTTTCTTAGGATTTGTTGTGCTCGATTTTTCTTACAGGCAGTGTTATGCCTGTCAGATAACCTGAATTTGGTAAATTTCCAAGACTGCCACTTCTTAAAATCCATTCCAGTCACATGTCACCTCCCGATTGTGCAAAGTAAGTTTAGTATCCAACAGTCCTGGCCGTCCGTACCTGCATCCAGATGGAAAGAGTGTCGTCAGTTCAGCTTAACATTAGTTGTTTAATGTGAATAACTCTAGCACTTAATTTTGATGTTAAAATGGCAAGATAAATCTAAATGGTTGATGACTAAGGTAACAGATCATCTTAATCCAGTTAGAGATTCCATTAGTTCTTAATACTGCATGATACAAGTACTTCTGAGGCTAATTTTTGGCTCAAATGAGTCCAAATGATGCACATTAAAAACAGATTTCCTGCCTGATTCCATTTGGGGGCCACAAATTTGTTCTAAACATTTCCTATTTTTAAGTTAGATTTATTACGCTACATCTCTCAAGAAAGTAATGCCCAGGTATCCTTTTTGTTTGTTTATTCATTTATTTTGAGAGAGAGGGAGCACGAGCAGGGGAGGGGCAGAGAGAGGGAGAGAGAGGGAATCCCAAGACGGCTCCTCACTGTCAGTGCAGAGTCTGATTCCAGGCTCGATCCCACAAACTGTGAGATCATGGCCTGAGCCGAAACCAAGAATCAGTTGCTTAACCGACTGAGCCACCCAGGCGCCCCTGTCCAGGTATCCTTTTGAACATTTCTGTAATCCTTCCTGTAAGATACAGTACCGTTCACCGGAAATTGGCACTTCATTTATCCTGAGAAATCATGTTCATTCCGTGAGTTTCAAAAGACGACACCACCCCGCTCCCCCAACCTTGAATAATAAAACACCTGTTTCTCCCAACATTCTCTACCCATGAATGAAGTAAAGCATACTAAAAATGAGACACAGAAAACTTGCTAATTTCCAGTTACTATCCCAGCAGCAAAATCATACCAGTCTTCTAACAATTTCTTTCATTACAAGAATTTATTGACCACTTAAGTATTTTGTAAAGCACTGCAAATGCTTCTTTCCCAATGACCTTCACATAGGGATCCCTTAACCATGCTAAACAGTGTGTGTAAGAGGACATACAGCCTGTCTCCCCCATGTTACCAGGGAGGGCAAGAAGAAACAGACTCCCCAGTGCCCTGGTTGAAGGGGAGAAGACCATGAAAGCCATAGGTAGTCAAGTCCACACAAAACAGACATGACAGCAACATGCAAAAACCTGCCCTAAGGCAAAACATTCTATTTCCAGATATAGGAAAAATAGGAATATAGCTACAATCTGATCATCATCATGTACCCAAAGAAATTCTATGACATCCAGAAGGAGACATAGTGCAGAGAAATCATGCTTACATGAGAACCAAACAAGTAGAGAGGATCATCCACTCACGGGAGCCTGGTTTAGGAAAATATCTCGGGTAGCAAGCAGCCCAAAAAAGCAACTTTTAGTGACCTAGAAAAATGCTTACAAATAGACGGTGCTGATTTACATATACCACCTGTATGACAGTAATAGCTCTCTCTCCCTGAAAATAAGTAAATTGGCATTTCCAGCATTGCTGGAAACAGGTACTTGCAGTGTGCTTGCAGAATCAGATTTCTGAGCCTGCAGCATGGGTAACAAAATCAGTCCAGAGGTCTGTCTTCCATCCTGCTGTCCTGTGGTTCCACCCATGCCATGCACACCTTCCCATCTTGCCAGAGCCCGAAAATAGCTTCCATGTCAAACCTCCCAAGAGGAAGGCTGTATTACAAAACCCAAAAGCCGGGTTCTTGTGGTTACTAACATCTCCTGTGGACTCCCATTTCCCCAAACATGCCATAAGAGTGGTATTTCTCAGGGTCTTCTCTTGCTCTTTTTAATTCTGATGCTTCACACATCTCACTCAATCTCATAATCTAATGATCTTGGTGTCATCCAGGTTCCCAACAGGAAACAGAGGGCACACTCCAAGGGGGGCAAATTGTGTAGGGTGTATCTAAAAAGAAGCTATTTACAAAGAAACAGAGAAGATATGAGGGACCATCATGTGATAGTGCAGTAACTTAGGGCAGGCCAAAGGAGGAAACACCACTGACCCCAAACCTAAAGGGACTAAGAGCATGATGGGTGCAATTTTGTAGAGGGTCACCTTGAGAGAAGAAGTGACCTTCTATTGAGGGACACAAACAGACTGAAGCAATCTACGAAGGAGGGAAACAAATAAATAAAATTGACCTCTCTCCCATATTCTCCCACTGACCTCCTTCTGGGGATCTTTGGGAGAAATTCCTTTTGGTCATTCACATTTCTACACATCTTGAGAGCAGAGGCACTGACTGGCTTTGTTACAGACTACCTTTCCAAGGATGTCGGTATAGCACACAATCTTGAAGATAAACATTGTGTCTCCCTCCAGAGTCAAGGGCAGGCATTGCTCACTGCCCATTATAAAAGATGCAGACTCTCCAAGTTCACGGGTCTCCTGTGTAGGTGCTGCTGGCCTTCTTCACATTTTCTTGTGAATATATTAGGGGCTGGGGAACAGACACAATAAAATTCTGATAACACTAGCTACCACTACTGCTATAAAAGGATATACTGTGGGTTTTTTTTCTTTGTTTTGATTTCAAGTTTTTATTTAAATTCTACTTAGTTCCCATATATAGTAAAATCGGTTTCAGGAGTAGGATTCAGTGATTCATCACTTACATCTAACACCCAGTGCTCATCCCAGCAAGTGCCCTCCTTAATGCCCATCACCCATCTAGCCCATCCCCCCACCCACTTCCCCTCCAGCAACCCTCAGTTTTTTGTCCATAGTTCAGAGTCTCATATGGTTTGCTTCTGTCTCTTTTTTACTCCCTTTCCCTATGTTCATTGGTTTTGGTTTTTAAATTCTACATATGAGTGAAATCATATGGTATTTGTCTTTTTCTGACTGACTTATATCACTTGCAAATGGCAAGATTTCATTTTTTTTTTGATGACCGAGTAATATTACACTACACACACACACACACACACACACACACACATTACCATACCTTCTTTTTAAAGTTTATTAATTTATTTTGAGAAAGAGGGAGAGAAGGGGGAGGGGCAGAGAGAGGGAGAGAATCCCAAGCAAGCTCTGCACTGTAAGCACAGAGCCTGATGTGGGAATCAACTTCACAAATCGTGAGATCATGACCTGAGGCAAAACCAAGAGGCAGACACTTAACTGACTGAGCTACCCAGGCGCCCCTATACCACATCCTCTCTATCCATTTATCTCTATCCATAGACATTTGGGATTTTTCCATAAAATGTTGCTATAAACATTGAGGTTCATGTGCCCCTTCAAATCAGTATTTTTATAATAAGTGATATAGTTATTTTTCAACTGACCAGGAGTCCTGTGTCTTCTTTGCTTCTGTGGCGAACTGACTCATTTGCTCCTAAGTAAGGTAAAACCTCAAGCCCTTCATAGTTCTTAACAGACATCCCAATGGGCAGAACCTAACGTGAAGTCAGAGGGCAGAGCTATCATCTGACTGATTCATAGAGGTCAGCCTTCTGGAGCGAGAACAGGGAGAGGAGTGCATCTGAAGGGGCAAGGGGAATGTATCTGCCACATGATCTGAATGCTACTAACTGTCCAGTCAGTATCTCTGGGCTTGACAGCAAATATCCTGAGCTTCTGACTCATACATCTAATTGTTCACTGGCATGCCATGGGCACCCAACTCCCAAGGTTTTCAATTTCAGGGAATGACACCATCATCCATCTGTCCAGCTGCCTAATCTTTGTTTCATTCTTGACTCATCTTTCTCACTCCCAAACCTCATCTTGCCAATCCAAATTCACCTCTAGCTTGTTCCTTGCTCTTCATCTCTAAGACCACCAGCCTATCAGGCCAACGCCATCTCCCTGTTGGAAGACATATCAACTTACCCTTTTTGCTTCATCATGACTAGCTCCCCTTGAGTTCTCTCAATACCTTAGCCACCATGATATTCTTCCAGTTCCTCCTAGTAGCCCTGTGACATCCCTTGACACATCTTTTATACACGCTGACTTCTCTTTTGGGAACGTGTTTTCCTCCCCTCTTTTCGTGGGTAACTCCTGTACATCCTTCTGATCTCTGATCAAGTGTTTCTTCCTTAGAGACGCTCCCCCAACCCCTCAGCTAGGCCCGGTCTTTCTTTCAGACTGAGAACCAGACTAAGTTCTCTATGAAGGCAGGAACCAATTTGTTCTTGTCCTCCATGATAATGGCAGCTCCAAGCACGATGCCTCCACAGAGCAGGTTCCGGTATATATATGTCACACGAATGAGTGCAATGAAACACAGTGGCTCGGATCCCAGTCAAATAAGGCACCCCTCAAATATGCCTGTTATGTCAAGGCTGACTAGATCAATAAAACATTTCTATATGCGAGTAACTCACCTAACATAACGATAATGTTGGATCAGAAGATCTCTTTTTGAGCTGCTTGGGAATTTTTAGCCAAGTGGGCAGTTACCAAAGAAATACTTTCAAGACATATGAAATATAGAGCACATAACTTTTAAGGGTTCATTGTGCTGGAATGAAAATTTGCTACCCAAATATTTTTCATGATTTTCCTGACATTTTTTGAAACCTAAAGCATCACTTTAAAACAACATAGGTGACATCTCCCCTAGAGCAATCTGAACCTAAATTAATGTAGCAGAAACAGAAATGGTAATTACAACTATCACTGAGACATTTTCATCCCTATTCCAAAGCATTTATTCTTATCCACAACATCCAAGCTTTGACTTTCTGGTTTTAATAGCATTTTTTATATTTAAAAAGAAATGTATAAAATGAAAACCAGGGCCTCGCTCCACATGAGTAAGAACACAATATAATTTATCTATCACTATCTTACTGCTCCGAGAACAAGAACACTTTCATTTCCTCACTTTTATCTGCAGAGGTACAGTGTTAACACTGCATGAAGACAAACATTGGTATTTTCACTCCCTATTTAATCGAGAAATGTGATACAGAGTCTATTTCCCTTAGTGCCATGCAGAGGCTTTATTTTTCTAGACAGTCCCACCCATTCCAAAGGCAAACACCTGAATAAGGCATCAGAAACACATCTTTCCACCTTTTTTCAAATTTTCAGTTCTGGGTCAGCAGCAGCTGGGATGGCAACCCCAGGTCAGCTCTGCCACTAGCCAGGAAGTAAAAAAAAAAAAAAAAAAAAAAAAAAAAAAAATTCCATGAAGCTTTTTAATTTGGGGAGAGGGCCTTCATAATTCTTCATATGCTTGGTTTGATTGGGCTGTTCTTTGACCAATTTGTTTGTTTGTTTGTTAGGACGTCTTTTCTATGTTATTCTTTGTTGCAACTGAAGCTATTATGGATAGTGACAGCAAACCTACCACTGATTTTCTGGATGCTTCTTTTACAACCCTTTTTCTGCCCCAATAGTGGGGGCAGGGGCTCTGGAATGACAAAACAGTATAATAAAGATACAATGGAATAAAGGAGAGAAGTGGGGGGGGGGGGGTACCTAAGTTTTTGCCCCCACCTGTTACCATATAATCTTTAACTCAGTTTCCAAAATTAAAAAAAGAAAAATGTGTGACAAGGTTAACTCTAAGGTCCTTTAAGCTCTGCGATTTCTTTTAAGATTTTTTAAAGTTCATTTATTTATTTTTGAGAGAGAGTGTGTGTGTGCACGTATGTACGTGCAAGCAGGAGAGGGGTAGAGAGAGACTGAGACACAGAATCCGAAGCTCTGAGCAGTCAGCACAGAGCCCAACGCAGGGCTCAAACTCACAAGCCGTGAGATCATGACCCGAGCCAAAGTCAGACGTTTAACTAATTGAGCCCACAGGTGCCCCTAAGCTCTGTGATTTCTATTGTCAAAAAGAGATAGTTAAAAAAAAAAAAAAAATCACTTCCTTCTCAAGTGGAACTTAGAACTGTTTTTATGCCTGAAAGTTTCTCATGATATTTGGTTTTAAAAAATAATGAGGATGAGGTTGCTATTTGCAACAGACTAATCTGTAGGAATCAATAAAAAACATTTTTGGTTTTATTTCTTTATAGCCATTGATAAGTACACAGAAAAATAAAAGCAAATTCTAAAATGCTCATAAGCGAACATCAATCTACAGCATGAGGTATTTGTGTAATGGTTTGCTTGGCTCAAGTCAATTTGCTTGCCATCAAACTAGAAATTCACACTGTAATCAAAGTAGGAATTCCTAGCTAAAACTTAGGTAGTAAAATACAAAGTGCACTTATACAAACGTTAACAAATACTGGAATCAAATTACTCATAGCATCTTTCAGGGACTAATTGTTCCATGTCTAGACATTACTTTCACACCAAGTATCTTTCTGGGGTTAACAGTTTAGAAAGAACACATGCGTACAGGGTATGGAGAGCAATACCCCAAGACCCCTAACTCTGTAGGATCCACAGAGGGTATCAGGCAAGCTCAGGGCACTAAGCTAATGACTAGAAGTTGGCCATATAGACACAGATATTCCAGATCTAGCCCCAAACAAAAGGTTTCACTGAGTGGCTATCTAGCTACTTGATACAAACCTCATTCTGTATGTCAACAAATCTCCAAATTTTACTCTCAGGAGCTCTCTACAATTGTAAAAATTAGTGGGGAGCCCAGGAAAGCCTCTGTCTCTATGGGCTATATCTGTTAATATTTACCACATAGGAAACTAAAACCAAGAAATCTCTTAAAGATGTATTTATGAATTAATTTTAAAATGGTAAGAAACTATATTGGAAGACAGATAACATATTTATATGAAAAATAATATTGTAAAACAAAAAATATGATACAAGTGGCACTGTTTCACACAGTTTTGCCCACAGTTTTGCCACAGTTTATGTCTGGCTTAACGAGAAACAATTTCCTACATGTTTCTGCATTTGATCCATTGCAATATCTTGCTTAGGTTGAAGCATATGAAAAAAATAATTTGGTCTGGTCCAGATATGTAGTTGAAAAGCAAGAGATTTTGACTTTTCATTCCGTTGTAGGTATTCTACGTAAACTCTATGAACAAATCTAAAACAAAGTTTATGATAATTCATTAGATTTTAAAAAGCAACTTGTTGATCAATATGTAGAGCGACTTCTTCTTCTTCTTCTTCTCCTTCCCCTTCCTCTTCTCCTTCTTCTAAGTAGGCTTCACACCCCACTGTGGAGCGCAATACAGGGTTTGAACGCATAACCCTGAGATCATGACCTGAGCTGAGATCAAGAGTCAGACGCTTAACCGACTGAGCCACCCAGGTGCCCCTGTAGAGCAACTTCTGATTCTTGAAAAAGAAATATTCTGGGACGTGCTTCTCCTCCCCTTCCTCTTCTTCCTCCCTTACAAATCCCAAAGTCCCATCCCAGAAAATCTGCTTCACCACAGAGTGGAACTTGGGTATCTGTATTTATTAAAGTTCCTCATTCAAGATTGAGAGAATGGTGATAACTCTAAATGGAGGTTACTTTGAATGAAAGGTCAAGTTAATAATAATGTTATTGGCTATTGATGTAAAAATATACATCCACCTTCTAGCTCCAAGGAGAAACAGATTTGGATTCTCTATGTGGTCAGCAAACCTATAATCTCCTGTCAACTGGAAGAGCAGCACACAGAACTTTAAGGAAATTTTATTTTCTGACTCTTGATAAAAACAGTATAGAATCATATAACTCATTCATCTACTCAAAAATACTTATTGAACACCTCTAGGTCCCAAGCACTGTGCTAGATGGTGGAGATATGATGGTGAATAAAATAGGCACACACTAGAATTAATCCTTCTAAACTTGGTCGTCCTGAAACGAAGACTCTTTGTTGTAGTTTGTCACAGATAAAATATTAACAGACTCAAGACAACAAACATACTTACAGAATATTCTCTTGAGGTACAGAGCACACTAACACATTTTCTTGCACAAATAGAACAGAACATTCACTGGATTCACTGTCCATCTGTTTTCTGACCCAAAAAAAAACCTCAGAATTTCAACAGTTGGTCTGAAATTTTCTCCATATGTTTGAAAAATATTAATGTTTTTAGCTATAAATTTAAATATTAACGTGATAAAGATATTAATCTAAATAGAGATTACTGCAAAATTTTGACCACCTGGTCAACATCTAAGATAGAAGCAGTGATTTAAGATATTTTCCTAAAATTCTGTTCTTTGGAAGGTTACATTTAACTTAGTTCCATTTAAAATATTTCTTAATGTTTCCTTATGCTCTTTATAGCAATTGATTTAAAAACAACAAACTTCAGGGGTGCCTGGGTGGCTCAGTCATTTAAGCGTTTGACTCGATTTTGGCTCATGATTTCGCGGTTCATGGGTTCAAGCCCCGAGTTGGACTCTGTGCTGACAGTGCTGAGCCTGCTTGACTCTCTTTCTCCTCTCTCTATGCCCCTCCCTCCCTCTCTCTCTCAAAATAAATAAAACAATTAACTTCAGTGTGATGTCACTGTAATTGCTCACCGTATAGTTTCCTTCAATGTTTCCATTTTCCAGATATGCAATATCACTACATTCCTTTATCACTATGCAGTGGAGTCCATGCCTCCCAGAACATGCCTCTTTGGCATAAGGATTATTTTGAGCTGAAGGAAGATAATCAAGACCCAGCAGACTGAACAGAACCTTTTTACCTCCCCCTTAAATGCCTAAAAGAAAGGGGACCTGTCTCAGAACGAGAGCTATTACCAGAGATAATTCTTGTCACTTAAGAGACTTATCTGCATGTCAGGGCAATCATATGATGACCAAAGCATTTTATCACCTTCTCTCATCTTCCTGTGAACTGCCTCCCCCCTTTGAAGCCCCAGTACCCTATACTTTTCCTTAGTTCAGGATGGTATATAAGCCTCAATTGCCTGGCTGCTTTGGAGTCTCCTATCTTTGTGGAGCTAGGGTAAAGGTATAATTATTTGTCCTCCCCTCTACCTATTTACCCAAGCAATTCTTGTTTAGTTCATTTCATCTTCTCTCATAAATCATTTTGTCAGCTCCTTATAATTCTTGTTGCTTTTTTCTGATTCCTCCTTGATTTCTGGAACTAATAAAGTAGTTGGTACTTAGCTTGGCAGGCTACGTTTCTTTGAGACATAGGTAAGAGTTACGACCACACTGTCCTATGTCGTGTTATTTCTGTCTCCAAGACAGACTATCATATCTAAGTTTCATGACGCTAGGTTTTCATTTTTTAATTTACTCTTGGGTCCTTTTTGGCAGCTTTCTCACACAGGATAATATCTATGTGATTGGTTTGCTTCAAGTCAACACACATTAAAATGATGTATCCAGTGTCTAGTTCTAGTTCTCTGATGCGCGTATGAAGGACACACATGTACTTAGAGAAGGAACAGGGAAATAAAGGACAAACATTATGGATCCCTTACTAAAAAAGAAGTGCCACAGTGTTTTAAGAAATATTTCTGGCAGGGGGTGGGGAAAAAAAAGAAATATTTCTGGCATATGTTTAAAAGCTTGGGTTGGGCTATTATTTTTTTAATAGTGTAGTACCCTACACATTGACTATATTCTTCTATTACATTAACTAAAATGGGTGAACATCACAGCCTGTGCATATAAAGAACCAATGATTCAACTGCAGGGGAAAAACTATTGAACTCGCAGCCTAATATTGGTTCTACTATTAATTAATTGCCTATCATGAATCTGGTGCTATACTAGATATATGAATAAAGAAAAAAAGTTGTTTCTATCAACAAGGAAATGCAGGAAAGAGAAGGCGGTATAAGCACAGAGCCCAGACTCTGAGTCAAATGTGGCTTTTATGCTTTTTAGCTGTTTGACTTGTACGCGTTCCTGAACCTTGCTAACCCCAAGTTTCCCACTCAGAGGCTTAGAAAATATACAAAGCTAAATCGAATGCCTCCCATTTACTACAACTTACTCAAGGTTAGCGCTATCATTAAGCGATTTAAATAAATTATCTCATTTAGTTGTGATTTTTTCCTGTGAAGCTAGAAAGTCTCAGAGACTGTCAGTCACACAGTAAGAAAACAACAGACTTGGGATTTGAACACAGTTTTATCTCCGATCTTAGACTGTTTCCTTCTGTTTTGAATTAAGTTTGTTTGAATCAATGATACACCGACACAGGGTTTTACATGTTAAGTTGTTCTAAAGGGCTTCTGATGAAAACCATTAGTCTTTATAGGTCTATCTTCCACCATTCTCAACCCCCAGAGTTAACATCCTAGAAGTCTTTGAGCTGTCTCTCCCTTGGCATTTACCTCTGCATCAGTAAATAATCACATTTATGGTGCACTACTTGATTGAGGTGGACAGGAAGGGGCAGGCAAGAGGGACAGAGATTAACTGTTGTTTTTCACAATGAAAGATGCGACTCCTTCACCATTTCTATACCTTCCAACTCTTCCACACCATAGCCATTGTTCCCTCCCCTATCATCCTCCCCAGAGAGTAACACACTCTATTCAGTGTTTACTTATCATGACCATTTAATATTTGTGCGATAGTATATGTTGATTATATTTTTCTTGCACAACCTTGTTTTCTTCAGATTTAATGACTATTCTACAGTTCTGTGAGCTTAGCATTAATCTATTTCCACTTCTCTCTGATCCTCTAAATCTTTCAGTACCCAAATATGCCAAGTTTTCTTTTTTGTCACTTTCCTCTACTGGAGACATCTCTCTCAGAGCTTTCTGAACTGTTTCACTCAAGATAGTGGCCCTCTGTACTACCAGTCTTCATCCTGTGTACTCTCTTCATCTCTTCCTTGAGTTGGATTTCTTATTCCCCAAACCCCATTAATTGCTCTTTCTTCATGTACTCTCTTATTTTAATGGAGCAACTTCCCCTGTGGCTTCCCAAGAAAGAGTTCTTAGGAGTTAAAATGTTTTGTTTTTTTAAGTGTACTTACTTATTTTTGAGAGAAACAGAGAGAGTGACCAAGGGAGGGGCAGAGACAGAAGGAGAGAGAGAATCCCAAGCAGGGTTTGGACTTGAACTCACAAACCGCAACATCATGACCTGAGCCAAAATCAAGAATTGGATGCTTCACCAACTTAGCCACCCAGGCACCCCAGGAGTTTTAAGGCTTTGCATGTCTGAAAATATCCTGGTCTTCCCACACTCGATTGATAGTTTTGCTGGGTATACAATTGTCAGTTGGATATTGTTTATCCTGAAAATTTTGAAGGCATTACTCCACTGTTTTCCAGCTTCCATTTGCTGTGAGGGGCTCTGAAGCTCTTCTGCTTTCTAATCTTTTATATAATACCATCACCACCCCCCTCCTTCATGGTGCTTCTAGGACCTTCTGTTTGTCTCCAGGGTTCTGTTTCATGCTATGCCTTGGTATGAGTCTGCTTTCATCTGCTGTTCCAGGAAATTCAATTATTTGGTTCTGGAAATTTTTCTTGAATTCATTTTTAATGTTTTTCTCCTTTCCATCTTCTCTGTTTTTCAGATATGGTATCTCCACTACTGAATATCTCAACTGACTTTCCTTTCCAATTTCCCATACGTATATATTAATTTCCATGAGTTTTTCCTGAATATTCCTTCAAAAACTGTATCTTGTTCTTCCTGCACAGATCCAGTATTTTGTCTTATGCCTGACAATAGTAATGATCAATTTCTGTAAGCTTTCATTTTCCTGATTAGCTTCTTGCAGGTTTTACAGTCATTGTATGAGTTTTGTTTCAAAATCTTTCATCTTAGTCACTCCCTCACATGTCTATTCATTATTGCCTATCTGCTCATATGTTAAAAACTGCCTGGAGGGGCACCTGGGTGGCTCAGTCGGTTAAGCGTCCGACTTCAGCTCTGGTCATGATCTCGCAGTTTGTGAGTTCAAGACCCACGTCGGGCTCTGACAGTTCAGAGCCTGGAGCCTGTTTCAGATCCTGTGTCTCCCTTGCTCTCTGCCCCTCCCCTGCTTGCACTCTCTCATGCGCACTCTCTCTCTCAAAGATAAATAAACGTTAAAAAATTAAAAAAAAAAACTGCCTGAAAATTCTGTGAGATGCTCAACCATGACCTTTATACAAGGGAATCTGGCTCTTCTTTTATTAGAGAAACCCCAGTATTAGTATTTTTAAGTATTTGCTCCTAGACTTCTCAGAAATCCCAGAAAATAATCTTCTAATCACTCAAGTTTTGTAAGCCCAGTGGAAAAAGAGGTCTGCAGGAGAAGGGGATCTCAATATTCATATACAACATTTCATTTAATATCTATGTTTCAGTTTGGTTCTCTGCCCTGATGTGTGCCCAGTTCACCAACACCTGACTTCTTACCTACAGAGAAAAATTAATTAATGGTTGGCTTGGAGTAGGCAGTGTTCAATGGGAGGGGAGAAACTGCTCCATTAAGAGCCTTTCAGTCAGCCCTCTTGGTATCTGGGGCTACCATATTTAGGGCACATTTCAGATCTGCTGTGCAAGAGTGCTTCCTCTATTTCTCTGACATTGGCATAAGATTCAGCAATCTCAGATCAACTAAGTCTTTTCCTTATTTCTAAAATATTCCTGACATTGCAGCCTTCCCTGTCCACCTCTATTTTATGCCTTTCTAGATTTGTTTTAGTGGATTTTTAGAAAATGATTCAGGAAGCATATGCATCTGTGCTAGATACATGTGGTTCATGCCCTACCTTTAACGAGAAACCCTCAGAATCCCACGTGTCCACCATTATTCTAGCACTAGAGAAACACCACGTGATGGACATCACTTCTTTGCATTTCCCTGTTTTTGGCTTTCCCTCCATTCAATGAGAGATACTCTTTGCCTTGAGGAAAATTAGATGTTTTATAGCTGGAATGCCAAGGAAAAGTACTGCAAAATGGGCTCTTTCTTGAAAAATTAAAGAAAATCCAAACTTTCAATTATAAGAGATGCATCATTAAGAGAAAGTATTTTCTAAATTCAAAAAATCCCCCAATAAGTATCAAGACTCAAAGCTATGAGGAGTAAGCATATTGTTTTTACCATAAAGTAAAAAGTACTATGGAGTAGGAAATTTCTGCTCTACAGATGGTAATAGAAATTCCTTGCTGGGGCGCCTGGGTGGCTCAGTCGGTTAAGCGTCCAACTTCAGCTCAGGTCACGATCTCATGGTCCATGAGTTCGAGCCCCACGTCGGGCTCTGGGCTGATGGCTCAGAGCCTGGAGCCTGCTTCTGATTCTGTGTCTCCCTCTCTCTCTGCCCCTCCCCTATTCGTGCTCTGTCTCTCTCTGTCTCAAAAATAAATAAACGTTAAAAAAAAAAAAAAAAGAAATTCCTTGCTAAGGTAGAGTAACTAGCCTGGAGAGAGAGGAGGGGAGAAAGAAGCCTTAGCCCTGAGCCTCTCCCAGGAGTGGGTGGAAGAGAAGCTGGTAAAAAAAGCATCTCAAGATGAATTAGGAATCTCTGTGCAGGGTACATGAGAATCACTTGCCACATGGAAATCTGAGCAGAGTTCTCCTATAGGTTATAGATATTCAGCCAATAGGGTTCAGGAGTAATAAAGCTGTAGGATTAGACAGATGACATCTTTAAATGGGGTCAAAACAAGCAAACTGGAGAACTGACCTCTGTATAGTAACAAGGTAGATATAAATTGGCTACCTCCTTGTAACAGAAGAAAAAAATCACAATCTAGATAGATTTTTTAAAATTTTTTTATGTTTAATTTTGAAGAGAGAGATAGAGCGCGAGCAGGGGAGGGGCAGAGAGAGAGACACACACAGAATCCGAAGCAGGCTCCAGGCTCTAAGCTGTCAGCACAGAGCCCACAAACCCCCACAAACTGTGAGACCATGACTTGAGCCAAATTCGGATGCTTAACCAACTGAGCCACCCAGGCGCTCCAATATATATTTTTAACCATAGGTAAAATACCAACAGCCTCCTCACATGGTAAAGATGCCTACAATGCTGGTAGGCATTGATAGCCTATAGAAATGTGGTCTTAGTGTTACACATCTGTTTTTCTTTAACTGTTGAGATCTTCACTCAACAGTTAATATAATTAGATAATATAATTAGATTCCCCATATGAAGATGAGTTTCTTTTTGTTGTTGTTGTTGTTGTTTATTTATTTATTTTGAGAGAGAGACAGGGAATCTAAAACAGAGCTGACAGCACAGAGCCCAACTCAGGGCTCAATCCCACAAACCATGATATCATGACCTAAGCCAAAACCAAGAGTCAGACACTTAACCAAATGAGCCACCCAGGAGCCCTGGATGTGAGTTTCTTTTAAATAAACCCACAGCAGCTTTCATAGACCACAAAGAGACACCAGAAATGTCACCACGAGGACGAAACTTTTAAGGCCCCAATAGGGCTCTGGTGTCTCGATAACCAAGGATCATGGAGAAGTGGGCAGTATACCACTTGCTTCCCTGGATTTCTCTAATTACAAGAGTGGTTAAGAGGCCAGACAACACATAGAGTTGAGCTTCCCTACTTTTCCGTTCCCTAAACAAGTGATTTTAAGGAACATCAATAATCACAACCAAAACAGCAAATCAAAACCAGTCAGTGCCTACGCCAAGTAGAAGGCCTATTACATTTGACCCTTGAACAGCATGGGTTTGAACTGCATAGGCCCACTTAAAGGCAGATTTTTTTCAATAAGTATATTTGAAAACTTTTTGGAGATTTCTATCAATTTGAAAAAATTCACATATGAACTACATAGCCTAGAAATGTCAGAAAAAAATAAGAAGTTAGGCATGTCATAAATGCATAAAGTATATCCTAGTCTATTTTATCATTTATTACCATTTTATCATATGCACAAATCTATTAGAAGAACATAAAATTTGTCAAAAATTAGGCATACTAACACCGTCCATGGCACCATTCACAGTCGAGAGAAATGTAAACAAATGTAAAGATGCAGTATTAAATCACAACTGTATAAAATTAACTGTAGTACATACTGTCCTACTGTAATAATTTTGTAGCCACTTCCTGCTATTACAGTGAGCTCAAGTGTTGTATCTACTTAAAATGCCACGTGATGCTAATTATCTCCGCGTGAGCAGTTCATCTCTCCAGTAAATTGTGTGTTACAGTAAAAAGTGATCTCTCGCAGTTCTCCTGTGTATTTCATCATGTTCAGAGCAATACCATAAACCTTGACGAACACCATGGGACCCATAAGAAGTGCCACTAGTGATGCTAGAAGTGCTCCCAAGAAGCAGAGAAAAATCACAACGTTACAAGAAAAAGCTGAACTGCTTGATATCTACTATAGCTTTAGAGCTGCATTTGCGTCCCATTTCAAGATAAAGGAATCCAGTGTAAGGACTGTTAAAAAAAAAAAACGGGGAGGGGGGGATTTGTGAAGCCATCACTGCAGATACACCAGCAGGTGTGAAAATCTTGCACTCTTTTCAAAAGACTTTTTAATCTCATACTGAAAATGCAGCTTTTTAATTGTATTTATATAGGAGAGCTCATGAGCTGGGACAGGGGCAGAGGGACAGAGAAATTCCAAAGCAGGCTCCACGCTCAATGTAGGGCTCCATCCCACAACTCTGGGATCATGACCTGAGCTTAAATCAAGAGTTGGACACTCAAATGACTGTGCCACCCAGGTGCCCTGAAAATGCAGCTTTTATATGGGTGCAGGATTGCTATCAGAAAGGCACACCTATAGATTCTAACATGATTTAAGAAAAAGCTAAGTCATTATATGACAACTTAAAGCAAAAGGAAGGTGAATCAATGTTTTATGCCTCCTACAGCAAGGAAAACAAAGGCAAAAATAAACTATTGGGGTTACATCAAATTAAAAGCTTTTGCACAGCAAAGGAAACTGTCAACAAAACAAAAAGGCACACTACTGAATGGGAGAAGGTATTTGCAAATGATATCACCCAATAAGGGATTAATGCCCAAAATAAATAAAGAACTTATACAACTCAACACACACACACACACACACACACACACACACACACACAAACAAAAACAAAAAAATGGGCAGAGGATCTGAACATTTTTCCTAAGAAGTAATATAGATGGCCAACAGACACATGAAAAAATGCTAAACATCACTAATCATGAGGGAATTGCAAATCAAAACCACAATGAGATTGCACTTTACACCTGTCAGAATGGCTAAAATCAAAAAACACAAGAAATAATAAGTGTTGGCGAGGATATAGAGAAGGAACGTTCATGCACCATTGGCAGGAAAATGCAAACTGGTACAGACACTGTGGAAAACAGTATGGAGGTTCCCCCAAAAATTAAAAATTGAACAACAATATGATCCAGTAATTCCACTTCTGGGTATTTACACAAAGGCACAAACACCAATTCAAAAAAATACATGCATCCCTATATTAATTGCAGCATTATTCATAAGAGCCAAGATATGGAAACAACCATCAATAGATTAGTGGTCCATCAGTAGATTAGTGGATAAAGAAGATATGATACACACATACACACACACACACACACACACACACACACAGAAATACTACACAGCCATAAAAAAGGAGGAGATCTCAGGGCGCCTGGGTGGCTCACTTGGTTAGGTGTCCAACTTCAGCTCAGGTCATAATCTCACAGCTCGTGAATTTAATCCCTGAGTTGTTCTCTGCACTAACAGCATGGAGCCTGCTTTGGATTCTCCATCCCCCTCTCTCTCCCTTCCCCTCCCCTGCTCATGCTCTCTCTCTTTCTCTCAAAAATAAATAAATAAATATTTTTTTTAAAAGGATGAAATCTTGCCATTTATTACAACATGGGTGGCCCTACAGAGTATTATGCTATGTGAAATAAGTCAGAGAGAGAAAGACAAATATGCTTTCCCCCAAAACAAAACAAAACAAATGAATAAACAAAAAGCAGAATCGGACCTATAAACACAGAGAACAGGCTGAGGGTTGCTAGAGGGGAGGGAGTTGGGGGAGATGGGCAAAATGGATGAAGGAGAGTTAGAGATACAGGCTTCCAGTTATGGGACAAATAAGTCATGGGGATAAAAGGCACAGTGTAAGGAATAGAGCTAATGATACTGTAAAGGTACTGCATGGGGACAGATGGTATCGATACTTCTGGTGAGCAGAGCATAATGTATAGAGATGTTGAACCACTATGTTGTACGCCTGAAACTTGTGTTTATATTGTGCGTCACCATCACTCAAAAAAATTTTTAATATGTAACTATAAAAAAAAGGAAGGACCTAAAGCTGGTGAATTTATCACCAGCAAAGGATGGTTTGATAATATTAGAAAGAGGTTTGGCCTAAAAAATATCAAGATAAGAGGAGAAGCAGCTTCAGCTGACTGAGAGACAGAAGATGAGTTCCCAGACACAATTAAGAAAATCACTGAGTAGAAAGCAGTTCCTGAATAGGTTTTTAATGCAGACAAAAGTGCCCTGTTCTGAAAAAAGATGCCACAAAAGACATGCATTAGTAAGGAAGAGAAGCAAGCACCAGGATTTAAGGCAGGAAGGGAAAGGTTAACTACTGTTAGGTGCAAATGCAGTTGGTTTTATCAACAGGACTGACCTCATCTATGATGTTGCTGTCTTCTGAGCCTTGAAGGGAATCTACAAACACTAGTTGCCAGTCTTTTGGTTGTACGAGATGGTTGGGACATTGAGAACACTTTTTCTGGATTAGTTCCATCAATGCTTTGTTCCTGAACTCAGAAAGTACCTTGCCAGGAACGGATGCCCTTTTAAAATTCTTTTGATCTCAGACAATACTCCTGGCCACCCAGGACCCCAGGAGTTCAACACCAAAGGTGTCCAAGTGGTCAACTTGCAGTCAAACACAACGTTTTTAATTCTGCCTCTAGATCAGGGGTCCACAGCTTCTGGTCAACAGTAGACTATTAGAAGTTTTAGGAGAGTCATAAGTTATATATGGATTTTCCATTATGCAAGGGGTTGTCACCCCTTGCCCCTGTACTGTTCAAGGGTCAACATTGCTATTGTAATTTTCAAGAAGGTACTTTTGTTTTGAGCAGACCACATGCTTTATTAAGTAGATCTAGAACAGCACGTTCTATCATATGTGGGGAACAGTTAGCTTCTGTGAAAGGCCTCTACGCCTTAAGAAAACCCTTTGTGAAGTCAAGAAGATACTTTTTTTTTTTAATGTTTTAATGTTTTTTTTATTCTTTGAGAAACAGAGAGAGACAAAGCATGAGCAGGGGAGGGACTGAGAGAGAGACACAGAATTCGAAGCAGCTCCAGGCTCCAAGTTATCAGCACAGAGCCTTACTCAGAGCTTGAATTCACAAACCATGAGATATGACCTGAGCCGAAGTTTTGGATGCTTAACTGACTGAGCCACCCAGGTGTCCCAAGTCAAGAAGATATTTTTAAAGGAAAACGGCAGATAAACCTTATGGCACAAAAAGAATCAGGGAAATAAAATTCCCTGGTCTGTATTAGTCTGTTCTCTAGGGCATGTTATTCTATCAGTGGCTTCAGAATAACGGAGGAACAATGTATTTCAGAAGTTATAAATAAGTCTAATTGGAATCAGAAACTATTGTAAATAACAGATTCATATATCAGCTCCAAGTAAAATGCCTTCATGAGACAGAAATCCATTAATTATGTTTCTTAAATTTAGGCAAAGACAAGAAAACCACAAAAAAAAAATGTACTTTGGTTTTCCTGGTTTTGAAAGAATCCTTATCAGTACTGGGCAGTAAGGGAAGGAGTACAGGAATCTTGGCTTCTTTCTTGTTCTCTCTTCCCAGTTAGATCAGGGTGTGTAAAGGGTTCCTTTCAATGGAGCATCAGTGTTCGCTTATCTCTTAGAATAATCACAAGTGAAGTAAACACGACTTTCTGCAGCTATGGTCATTTTGTACGCTTGTTCGTGACACAAAATGCACTGTTGTTAATTTCCTTAGCAAGCCATTGCTCCTATCTATATTGTTATACCAAAGACCTAAAACAAGACCTTGCCAGAGACTCATTTCTGTGGCACTTAACTGATGCTTTGTACTTTATCATTATGCTGTATGTCTTCTAGTCATTCCATTCTATGTGCCAGGCTCCATCAAGGCGATTGGAAATAATAATGAGATATCTAAAACCAAGGAATCACACATTTCACACATAAAGAATGACAGAGATAAAAACAAACAAAAAAAACATACAGCAGCATTATCTACACTAGCCAAATTAATGAAACAGTCCAAGTGTCCATCAGTGAATGAATGGATACAGAAGATGTGGTATATATATACAATGGAATATGACTCAGCCATCAAAAAAAAATGAAATCTTGGGTGTCTGGGTGGCTCAGTCGGTTAAGCAACTGACTTTGGCTCAGGTAATGATCTCATAGTTCAGGAGTTCAAGCCACACATCGGGCTCTGTGCTAACCGCTCAGAGCCTGCAGTCTGCTTCAGATTCTGTGTCTCCCTCTCTTTTTGCCCTTCCCCCTCTCATGATTTCTCTCGCTCATGCTCTCTCCCTCTCCCTCTCTCTCATAAACATTAAAAAATTTTTTAAAAAAAGAATGAAATCTCGCCATTGGCAACAGTGTGAATGGAACCAGAGACTATTATTCTAAGTGAAATAAGTCAGTCAGAGAAAGACAAATACCATAGGATCTCACTTATAAGAGCAAAGGGGGAAAAAGAGAGAGAGAGAAGCAAACCAAGAAAGATTCTTAACTCTGGAGAACAAACTGATGGTCACCAGAGGGGAGGTGGGTGGGGGGATGGGTGAAATGGGTGATGGGTAGCAAGGAGGGCACTTATTGTGATGAGCACTGGGTGTCATATGAAAGTGTTGACTCATTATATTTGTACACCTGAAACTAATATTACATTGTATGTTAACTGTAATTTACATAAAAACTTTAAAAGAACTAAAAACAGAAATATACTTGTAAATACAGAGAACAAGCTGGTGGTTTCTGGGGGAGTGGGGGAGAGTTGGGAGGATGGACAAAATAGAGGAAGGGGATTACGAGGAACAAACTACCAGTTATAAAAACCAATAAGACCCAGGGATGAGAAGTACGGTATCAAGAATATAGTCCATAATATTGTAATGACATATGGTGACAGATGGTGACTGCACTTATGCTGGTGAACAATGAGTGATGTATAGAATCGCCGAATTACTATGTTGTATACCTGAAACAAGTGTAATATCACACGTCAACTCTACTTCAATTAAAAAGAAAAGTTAGGGGGGCGCCTGGGTGGTTCAGTCGGTTAAGCATCTGACTTTAGCTCAGGTCATGATCTCACGGTTCGTGGGTTCAAGCCCCACGTCGGGTTCTGTGCTGATAGCTCAGAGCCTGAAGCCTGCTTCTGATTCTGTGTCTCCCTCTCTCTCTGCCCCTCCCCTGCTCACGCTCTGTGTTTGTCTCTCAAAAATAAATAAATGTAAAAAAAAATTAATAAAAGAAAAGTTAGGGGTGCCAAGGTGCCTTAGTCCATTAAGCATCTGACTTTTGATTTTGGCTCAGGTCATGATCTCAGTCATGAGATAAGCCCCGTGTCAGGCTCTGCACTGGGCATGGAAACTGCTGGAGATATTCTCTCTCTCAAGGGAGGGAGGGAGGGAGGAAGGAAGGAAGGAAGGAAGAAAAAGAAAATAAAAATAGAAAAGAAGTACAAGCCCAACACCAAGAAGAGGTGTACAAATATAAGACTGAGCAGATGGGATGGGATCAGGTTGGGTAGTATCACTGAGCATCTCCCTCTCTGGCAATGTTTGGAGCCACCCTTCAAAACTTCATGGCACACTTCCAGATTTTTGTTAAGATCGACTAGGTTATTCATACCAATCCTTCCTCTGAAAACAACTTTGATAAACCTGGATAAAACTTAAATACCCTCTTTAAACAATGGAAAACCTGAAAAGGGAGTAAGGAATACCTGGCCACAGTAACAAGAAAGAAAATGGAGACAGAGAAGTAAGGCCTGGGGTTCCCTTTTGTCTTAAGAATATTTCCCAAACCAGAAAACTGTTTTGATAACCTTTTTAGGACAGCAGGAGCACAACAGTCAAGACATACCTAAGGTAGAGAGGCTAATGTTGGGGGGAAAATACCTTTACAGATGTATCTTCACCCACATGTGATAAAGAAAAAAGTATATTGAATAGGATTGGAACGTGTCACTTTAAGAATCCTGTCTAGGAAACCCTACAGGTTTTCCATTTACTTCTGGCTGCTCACAATGTTATTTTTGACCCAGAAAATTAAGATCACTCATTTGCCATAGTTTGAAGCTTGTCCCAGACGGAGGCCAAATTCTCTGAGCTGTTGGGTATAGGGAGAGTAATCAGATAAAATCACTGTTTTGTTTGTTTGTTTATTTGTTTTGACTGACTACTGTATGTGGACTTACAGGGACACCCATGCCCATATAGACATACTCATCATTCCATACATGCATGAAATTGAGGTTCTCTGAATTTTACCCATGGTGAGATGCCTGCACGGATTGTATTAGCACCAAGCTGTAAGAGACAAACACTGCAAAGCATTTAAGCTTCCTTACCCAGTGAGTAGAGATGAAGAGAAGCAAAGCTGGATAAGGAGAGCCAGATGGACCCCTGGGCACAGAAACAGACTCCATCCACCCCCCAGCTCTGCAAGTAAGAGCTGGCAGTGAATCTACAAAGCTGAGATGGCAAAATGGCTTGGCACAGAGCCAAAGAAGCAGAATTACAGGATGCTAATCCACCAGAGCTTGGAGAAGACCCAAATTTTGGTAGGCAAGAAAAGGAAAGCCAGATCCTGTTTGAGCAGCTCCAACAGGAAGATCCAAGGCACCTATTCCCTCCCATGGTCCTCACCTTCCTGAATGAAGACAATGATGGTGTGAGCCCACATTTCCCCATCCTGCTTAAGTTCTACTAGTGCCTAAGGAACCAGGAAAGAAAGCTAAGGAAAGTATACCCCTTTATTCTTAGGGAGACTACAGGCTTGAGTAGATTTATACCCAATCAAGGATGAACAAACAGAAAAGAGGAGAGGGGGAGAAAACTATTCACAGAACTGTAAGACAGAAAAAAAATGTATGTCTCTCATGCTAACCACATTTAAAGAATGCATTTATTCAACTTTATATCCAAAAAATAACAAACTTTAAATAGCAACTTCTTGGGGTGCCTGGGTGGATCAGTTGGTTAGGCATCCAACTTTGGCTCAGGTCATGATCTCATGGTTAGTGGGTTCAAGCCCTGCATCAGGCTCTGTGCTGACATCTCAGAGCCTGGAGCCTACTTCAGATTCCGTGTCTCCCTCTCTCTCTGCCCCTCCCCCACAAGCACTCTTTCAAAAATTAATAAACATTTAAAAAATTTTTAATAAATAAATAGCAACTTTTTTATGTTCTTAAATGATGGGAGGAGCCAATAGTAGAGAACAAAGTCAGGGTGATAGGTCACAAGATGAGGTTTATGTCTTAACAGTTAATATTTAGTGTTGTCCCCTCCACTGCCAGAATGAATGGGGCCAGTAGGAGTGACTGCTCTCCCAAACACATCTAATAACCCCCTTGAAGAACTGTGGGCTTGATGTGCTAGGAGGTCCTACGGTCCACAGAAAGAATGATTCCACCAGAAAACAGAACTGTAGGGAACAGAATGCCCCCAGATCATTTTGGGCTCCTCGTGCCAACAAGCCAATAGTCTCAGAAGCAGGTCTCCCTACTGGCCAAGACTATGGACACTGAGCAGGAGGAAAGTGGGTTGCTGCCCATAATGGGGGGCTACATGTGAAACCAAGAGCCCCTCCAGAGTCCCTCCCTGCCAAACAGTAACGATCAATGGTAAACTCCGGATATCTAACAAAAATAAGACATCCAAAAACTAAGATTCCTGCAGGAATGAAAGTCTGGGTCACTAGCTCAATAAAGAACACCATTCAGCTAAGGTTGCAGCAGAGGTGAGGGGAACACAGGATGGGTGTTGGAAGACTGGTACAATGAGGAAGGAAGAAGGCATGTGACCGGCTACAGAATCAGGGACCTTAGCAACTCTATTCTATGTCAGCTGAATTTTTCTCTCTTACCCTTTTCCCTCTCACTACCTTAGACAAAAGGACATCACTGGCAGTTAATGTTTTAGGTGGGGGTATGACATATGGCATTTGTTTCTAATGCAGCTGATGGGGCATATTACATCTCCTTTGTTGGGTTTCAACCGGAAGGAAAAAGAGTGGGTAGTGAACAGCAAAACGGACTTCTACTGGTTATCTTCCAATCACTTTCCAAAATACAGTAAAAACCTTGGATGGAGAGTAACTTGTTCTGTGAGCGTTCCGCAAGACCAGCAAACATTTCTAATACATTTTAACTTGATCAACGAGCGATGTCTTGCAATACGAGTCCTACATGATGCCGAACGTCACATGATCACAACTGAGCCAACGGTTCTTGAAATTCACTTTGATACACGAGTGCTTTGGATGACAAGCATGTTTCTGGAATGAATTAACCTCTCAAACCAAGGTTTTTGTACTTCCTATCTTGCAAACTGACATGCATGCATTTTATCAAAGGGCTCTGTTTCACTCTGGATCCCAGCTGGGTTTGGCTAATGGAGAACTACAGCAGGAGTTAGCACAGAACAGAGTAAGGTTCTGTGTAAGAGAGTTCTGTGTAAGAGAGTAAGGTTCTGTGTAAGGAGAGTAAGGTTTAGATATCTGTTCTCCTTGTGCCCTCCTGGGTCTCACAGTCCTACTCTTTATACATAGTCTGTGTGCTCAGTGGAAGTCTGATTTATTCATTCAACAAGTATTTACTGAAGGCCTACTAGGCCTCATCTAGTGCTGGGTATACAGCAGTGACCTGAACAGAAAAAATCCTCACCCTCCCCCCTTCAATGTGGCGATGGGGAAAGATAAACGACGTAGAGAGGTAAACTACAGGCATACCTCATTTTATTGAACTTCACTTTATTGCCTTTTTTTATATGTATATAAATTGAAGGTTCGCAGAAACCCTGCATTGAACAAGTCTACTGGTACCATCTTTCCCACAGTATTTGCCCACTTCATGCCCCTGTGTTACATTTTGGAAACCCTCACAATATTTCAACCTTTTTCATTATTATTATATTGGTTATGGTGATCCATGATCAGTGGAGTGACTGGCTGGAAGCTAGGATGCTGGTGGGCGCTTTTTTTAATCAATCAAGAATTCTTGAAGGATATGCTTTTTTTTAGACATAATGTTATTGCACACATAACAGACAACAGTGCACTGTACACATAACTTGTATACTCACTGGGAAACCAAAATAACCATCTGCCTTGCTTTGTTGTGGTAGTCTGGAACCAAACCCTCAAAGTCTCTGAGGCAGGCCTGTATTTACACTGACAGATGGGATAATGCTGACAAGAAAAATAAAGCAGAGAAGAAACACAGAAAGTGCGTGTGTGTGAGTGCATGCTCAGGTGTGGGTGTTGAAGGTGTGGGCCCATGTTATATCATGGGGCCAGGGAAGAAAGGTCACATGGAGCTGGAGAGATTGGGTATAAAACTGAAACAAAATCAGAAGACAAGCTATGCAGGTTTCTGAAAAAGAAAAAAGGCATTCAGAATAGAACCACCAGTGATCACATCTTCCTAAGGCAAGCATGTTTCTGGAAGAACGGGTAAGAGGTCACTGTGGCTGCAGCAGACAGCCTGGTAGAGAGTGGTAGAAGGTGAGGCCAGACAGGTGGCTGTGACTAGGGCAGGGCAGTTACTTGAGGTTACCGTTTCCACCTATAAGAATTTCTCTTCTCCAAAGGCAGACACAACACACGCCTTACATCCCCATCCACAGTAAATCTGCAGGGGCGTACATGTTATCGAGGCCATGGTTTCTACGTGCAATAACTTAGGTCCTCCAAAGGCACAGCATCCCTTTCCTCACTGCCCACAGTGAATTCCAGCTTTGCAAATCACATAGTTTGTTCTGTAATTTGGTTTTTCTGGGTCCCTGAAGAAAAGTTAATATTCAAGAATTATATGTGATATTAGGGGAGAAGTTGTTTTATGAAGTCATTTGAAAGAGTCTTTTTTGTTTTGCTGTTTTCATTTTCTTTTATGTGAATGTCCAATAAGTTTCTGACATTATCCCTCTGGTCATTTCTATCTACTTATCATTCCTGCCTCAATATCGTCTTTTTTATGGTGAGCCTTTTAGTTGATCAAACTGACAGAAAATGAGGGAAGTAAATGAAATATGTACCTTTTAGATTTTAAACGCTGTAACAATCACAAACCATTTGTGACACCTTGATTACTGAGATATTGACTTTGCAGCCTAAGACCATGTCTATTGCAAAATCTTGAGAAGGAGAGAGGTGGGTAAGGATCAGTTGGGTTGAACCAGAAGCTGTGTTACTGACAAGACCTGGTGTTGCAAAAATGCCCATTATGAAGAACAAGAACAAAACATCAAGAAACCAGAGGGGCTGACTACTCAGGTAGTTCTTGACAGGGGGGAGGGGGCAGTACTTTACAGGCGTTTATTTTAAAGTGGAACCAGAAGCATACAATCTAGCAGAAATACAACAGAAGAGCATGAATCTTAAAGTGTCCTGAAGATCAAAGAACCATCTGGGGCTTAAGAAAAAGGCTGAAGACAACCTGACAAAAAGCATTACGAAAATGTGCCTCACTGAGTGATTAAAGGAACTGTCAATAATTAGCTGGAAAATTACAGGGGATTAGAGATGTAATAGATCTCTGGAAAAACAAATGATCTGATTTAAAAATGGACAGGATATCTGAATAGTTATTTTCCCAAAGAAGATATCCAGATGGCCAACAGACACATGAAAAGATGCTCAACATCTCTAATTACCAGGGAAATGCACATCAAAACCACTATGAGCTATCATCTCACACCTGTCAGAATGGCTAGACTCAGAAAGACATGTAACAAGGTGAGGATGTGAAGAATGGGGAACCCTCTTGCGCTGTTGGCAGGAATGCAAATTGGTGCAGCCACTGTGGAAAACAGTATGGGGGTTCCTCAAAAAGTCAAAAATAGAACTACCATATGATCCAGTAATTCTACTACTAGATATTTATCCCCAAAATATGAAAACACAAATTCAAAAAGATATAAGCACCCTTATGTTGACTGCAGCATTATTACAAAAGTTAAGACATAGAAGCCACCTGAGTGTCCATCGATAGAAGAATGGGTCAAGAAGATATGGTATACATACACACAATGGAATATTACTCAACCACTAAAAAAGAATGAGACCTTGGGGCACCTGGGTGGCTGAGTTGGTTAAGTGTCTGACTCTTGATTTTGGCTCAGGTCATGTTCTCACAGTTTGTGAGTTTGACCCTTGCATCAGCTCCACACTAACCATGGAGGCTGCTTGGGATTCTCTGTCTCTCTGCCCTCTCCCCCACCCCCTTCTCTATAAATAAATAAATAAATAAATAGATAGATAGATAAATAAATAAATAAATAAATAAATAAATACACGACTTAAAAGAAAAAAAAAAAAAGAATGAGATCTTTCCGTTTATCACAACATAGATGGACCTAGAAGTTATTACGCTAAGTGAAATAAGTCAGAGAAAGACAAATATCAATCAAATGATTTCATTTATGTGTGAAGCCTAAAAAAAAAAAAAAAAAAAAAAAAAAAAACAGACAACAGAAACAGACTCATAAATACAGGGAACAAACTGGTGGTTGGGCAGAGACAACTGGGAGATACAGGCTTCCAGCTATGGAAGGAATAAGTCATGGGCATAAAGGCCCAGTACAAGGAACATGGTCAACAGCATTGTAAGAGTGTTGTATGGTTAAAGACGGCAGCTACACTCATAGTGAGCACAGCATAACATATGCAGTTGTTGAATCACTTTGTTGTACACCTAAAAGTAATGTAATATTGTCTTTTAACTATACCTCAATTTAAAAAAAGCTACACATGGCCTCAAGAAGAGTGCTGCCTGGTTCACTCATAATCTGGATTTATCTTTGAGTTGCACTGTCCATTTTACACCATCCCTAAACCACATCTCTAACACTGTGCTCTGTCACATGTACGATGGATGGACATATCCTTCTCCACAAGTTCCTAATGACCAGTTGCAGAAAATGCTGACTCTCTGTGTCCCCAAACACATACAGCACATATTTCAAAAGACAGGGTGTTCATCTTTTACCTAAGAGTCAGCTTTCCTCCAACACGCTTAACTAAGTATCTTCTTATGCCAGTAACTTCTCACCCCAGGACAGTTTCTCTTTCTGTGTCTGGGCAGCCCAGCTTCTCCCTCCCACCTTTTCTCTCCCCTCTTTTGTTGCCCCTCTAGGCCGAGAAATAGGGTGCTTCACATCCCTTTCCTTTTCATTGAAGAGAATTAATTCCAGCTTCGAGTCTAAGCTCAATAGAAATCCTCTGATAGTAGAGAGCTCACCTTATTTCTGAGTACCACTAATAAATACCCTTTCTAATGGGGCTATCCTCAGGGTATGAGGGGTCCTTGGCAAATAATTTTGTGCAACACTTGTCTACTATTAGCAGTTTGATTTTTTTTAAGCTTATTTATTTTTTGAGAGAGAGAAAGAGAATCATCGGGGAAGGGGCAGAGAGAGAGAGGGAAAGAGAGAATTCCAAGCAGGCTCTGCACTGACAGAGCAGAACCCAACACGGGGCTCGATCTATGAATCATGAAATCATGACCTGAACCGAAATCGAGTGGGACACTTAACCAACTGAGCCATCCAGGCACCCCTTGATTTTTTAAATGTACAGAATTCAAGGTGTGATGTAAGGCATGACAGTTTGTGGGTGAAGAGATGGAATAATAGGTAGAGTGGACATACAAAATGGTTTATTTTCCAGTCAGTGCATGTGAAGTTTCTTCTTAGTATCTAGGTACCATCCCTTACTGTCCGCACCCAGGTATCATCAGTTTATGTTCTCTACTGCCATACGCATCATTTCTGGCTAATTTCCTATCACCCCCTGTGAGAAAAAGGTAGCAGTGGCATTATTACTCATGATGCCATTGAAAAAAATGTAGGACTGCAGTTCCCTAATTCCATTTATTTAACACTGGTTACATCATTACTCCTGACACTATATCATCTGTCATGCTGCCCAAGAACACTGGCTTCCAATGACTCTCACAAAAGTTTTTAGAGTGTTTCACTGACAATGTCCACAAGTGCAGTTCATACATAGAGGATGAAAGTTTTATATTCATGCTAAATTTACTTTTCAGAATTGTATTAGTGTTCTACAACACATCCTCCAACCCCATGTCTTCTTTGAGCCCTTTAAGACATAATCACAGCATTCTTTTCTTTTTAATGTTTATTTATTTTCTTTTTAATGTTTATTTATTTGGGGGGAAGGGGCAGAGAGGGAGGGAGACAGAGGATCCAAAGCGGGCTCTGCACTGACAGTGGACAGCTTAACATAGCGCTCGAACTCACAAACCATGAGATCATGACCTGAGCTACAGTCATAAGCTTAAATGACTGAGCCACCCAGGTGCCCCCATAATCATGGCATTGTTAGAATGGGATCCTTCTTGGTATTGACCTCTTCCTTGCTTCCACACACTAACACCAGTGGGGAGGATTAAAGGAGTGAGAAGCATTCTCATTAGGGCAAGGAAGTTTGCTTGCTCAGAAACGTGGGAGAGCAGGAAATCACCATCTAGATCAAGGCAAGAGAGGACATAAGCTGAAAGGGTCCACTGGCACTGCAAAGTAACAGTCTTGAAATACTTGAGGGGGGACGTAGACAGCCACCCCTAAGGATAGCTCAACACATGGCATGGAGCCTACAGAGGAGATAGGGCAACTGCTCTGGGTCCCAACAGCAAGGGATCATGAGCAAAAGAACCCTGCCTCCAGTCCTGCTGCCCTCGGGTGTTGCAGACTGGAGGTGACCCTGCATTCACAACATGGGTCCATATAAATGGCTCAAGTCCAAGGGAAGACAGTGGACCGCAGGCATTGCAGGGTCCGAAATGCATTCTGCGTCCAACATTTGGGGATCATTACCCCAAATGATCACATCAGCATCATTCCAACAGCCCAATCTTGTGGGAGCTCACAAATACAGCACCGGCCATAGGAGTTCTTGGCTCACCAGGCTACCGTACAGAACCAGGAGCAAGCCAGAGAGTCCTGGGAGGATCCCACAGGCCTCAGGATGTCTGGCCAACCTGTCACGTGGGGTGGAGAGCTGCAGATATTCCAAGGAAGAAAAAAAGACTGGGGCCTACTCATGTCCCAACTGAGGCCCAGGACACCCTGACTAGTTAACACTAAAAGCACCCAGCACAGTTGTAGGCATCAGAAGGGGATTCAGAAAATTTCAAGAAAGTCATAGTTTAAGGCACAGACCACCTCAAGGCATGGTGCCTAGGGCAGGAGCCCACTTGTGCCAGTCTAGAGGTGGCACTGATTCAGCCACAGCAGCTCATACTTTTAAGTCTGCCATGGCAGAACCATGTAGTGTACAAATACATATACCTCCCAGTTTACATTAAACTACATTTAATTAAATGCATATTTCTTGATACTTCACAAAATGGCAAGGTGTTCTGTCATCTGAACAAATCTGGAAAATAGTTGTCATTTAGTCTAATTTACAACAGACTAATGTAGTCTGTTTACTTTCTTTTTAATTTTTTTTTTTAGTATTTATTTTTGAGAAGGGAGAGAGGGAGAGAGCCAGAGCAGAGGAGGGGGGGAGAGAGAGGGAGACACAGAATCTGAAGCAGGCTCCAGGCTCCGAGCTGTCAGCACAGAGCCCTACGCGGGGCTTGAACCCCCATACCACAAGATCATGACCTGAGCCAAAGTTGGACGCTCAACCGAGGGAGCCACCCAGGCACCCCATCTTTACTTTCTTCTTGATGACACTGAAGCCAAATAAGATCAGTCACTTGGCATTTCACTCCCACCTCCGCACCATACTGCTCACTGTCTGGCACTAATCAGGTTCCCAAAGCATAAAGTGGCCTGCCTCACCACATCCAGCGCAGAGGTCTGGATACCCTCTACACAGAAGCTATGGCTCACCGCCAGTACTCACTCAACACCTTCCAGACAAATGACCCAAACTCCCATAACATGGATGGTCTTGAGAGTTCGCTTAGCTCTGTTCCGCATTTGATGCGGTGATGATACAGAAGTTTATTACATGATGAACATGACCGACTAGGTTTCAAAACCCAGAAAATCCTGAAATCAGAGCCTCCGCACTGACCTCGGTGGTGGGATAAACAAACAGGCAGCTGTGATCACTCCAATGTAATCCTATTAATCACCCCAGCCCCAGAATAAAATAGGAGACAACCAAGACTCCTGCACCAGCACTAAATTAACTTCCTCCACCGCTGCCACACAGAGGAAACGATTCATCATATTCAGGCCTGAAGCTCATTTTCCACATGAAAAATGAACTTAAGTATAATTTAATGAACCGCAGAAAACAGGTACATTTCCATAATGTTTGGGGATTTATATGTATTAAAAAAAAAAAAGCAAGAGCTTCTTGGCTGAATAATGATCAAAGCCTACAGTCCTGCCCAAACTGAGGTTCATTTTTTTCTTTGAAGTTCACTTTTAAAGAGTTGACCTTTCCTGGCACAGCTTCCTCCTATGCTCTTTACTGAGTAAATAAACAATTGCACCTCTGTGAGGGCCTGTGTTTCTTTTTGTTCTTGGTGACTTTCCATCTCCTAATGGCATAATGATGGCAATCTCCAGCATCTTAACTGTCCTCGAAACCTAAACCAGACACCGCGAGACTTAGTAAACCTGCTTCAGTCTTTCTTGCTCAGGATGGTCCTCTAAATAGAGTGTTAAGACTACATTTGGCCAAGCGATGAAGGGTTTTTGGAGCTCCACCAATTTCAAGGACATTTTAGGCTCTTCTCAAAGACCACAGACAAGGAGACAGGAGAAGGGAGCTTTCAGCATGGACTGGGGTCCACAATGAGAGCTTCCTAGGACCTGCAAATCTTAAATTGGGTCTTAAAGAGAACAGAGGATGTGACCAGACACAGAGGTGGAAGAAGGGTGTGCCAAGAGGTGGGATAGAATACTCAAGACATAAAGTAAGATCTTCATAGAAATTAGAGGGGATCTGAGGAATGAGCAGCTTATCTACACTGGTTGGTACATAAAATAAAGGTGGTTAAAAATAACATTTGCTAGACATGAGGAAGAGAGTAAAAACCAGTATGCATAAATTCATGTTTTTAAGCTGAAAACATTAAAGCACAGAGAAGGCCTTTAATCAAAAATAGCCAATGGGGGTTGGGGAGCTTAGGAAGATGGCAGAGCAGGAGGACCCCGCGCTCACCCTGTCCCACGTTTGCAACTAGAGACCATCCACATCCGAGTCAACAACCAGAGAGTGATCTGAAGACTGGCAGAGCAAACTCCATAAATCAATATAGAGAAGAAGCCGCAGCTCCAAGGTTAGGAAGGTCAGAAGAGTGGAGGGAGGCTGCCCACAGGAGGGAGGGAACTGCCTGTGGAGAAGGCAGAGAAATTCGCCAGCAGCTCATACAGGAAGACTAATCCCTGTAATATTTGGCTTTAAAAACAAGAAGGGCTGGAATCCCTGAGTTTGTAAAACCAGTGGGACTTTGGAGCCTGGAGCACAGAGGTCAGTTGACTCAGCACATAGGGAACAGGCAGGGTGAGGGACAGCTGGGTCGCTGCCCTTAAAGAGAGAACAGCCTGCACGAACAGGCAACATAAAAACAGCAGTTTACACAATACCAGGAGCAAATGGGAGACACATCTGTTTATACTGATTTCAGAGTGTGTTTGGGGACTTCCCCATAAACAAGGGAGCTGGCAGGAGCCATTTTCCTCCCCCACTCACCAGCATAAACACAGGGCCATCTAAGGGAGGTGGGGCTGTACAGACACTTGCTACCTAACCTCCTAGCAGTGAGCTATGCCCACGAGTTCTCCTGAGGACTCACCCACTCCAGCCTGGGCAAATTTGGTTAAAGCCTCCCATGAGCCCTGCACAGCCATTGGCTGCACAGCTGCCCTCACACCCTGGCACATTCACCTCAGTGTGCCCAGCCATGCACCCCCAGCCACCCCCAGCAGCTGGACAACCCAGCTGCTTGTCCCCAGCCACCATCACACACGAGGCCCAGCTGCGCTCAGCCATTGTTGCCTGCCGTGCCCAACCTGGCACCTCTTGCCGCCCCAGCACACAGCCTCTAGCCCCCACAGTGCTTGGGGGATCCAGCATAGGACTATTGGCCCAGCACAAATTTTGCTAACACTGCCTCCCCACTCCCAAGTTCTCCAGTGGGCACTCCCCCTCAGAGCTGGCCTGCCTGCATCCCACCAACACCACAGAGAGCAAGCACAGCCCACAACAGGCAGAGGGTCAGTGCAGCTGACTGCATTGAAAGGAAGAAGTGACTGAGACACAACAGCAGGGCATATTCAACACATGCAGGATATTCTCCTGAAGTGCCAGGTTCTGGTGAACAGCAGACACAGCACTGGACACAGCACTCCAGGGCACTCCAGCACCTTTTCTTCATAAAGTCATTTCTTTCAAGAGCAGAAGATACATATGACTTTCTTAACACAGAAAAACAGACAGAGAGAGGCAGACAAAATGAGGAGACAGAGAGAAATTTATCCCAAATGAAAGAACAAGGCCCCAAATATCTAAGCAAAACAGATATACATAACATGACTGATAGAAAATTTAAAGCAGTGATCATAAGGACACTCACTGGACTTGAGTAAAGAATGGAAGACATGACTGAGACTCTTAGAAGACAGATAAGGAATGATATAGCAGGGATAAAGGGAACAATGAACAAAATGAGAAACACAGTTGATAGAATGAACAGCAGGATGGAAAAAACAGAGGAATGAATTAATGACCTAGAAGACAGAGTTACAGAAAGTAATCAAGCTGAACAAAAGAGAGAAAAAAGAATTATGCAAAATGAGAATAGACCTAAGGAACTCAATGACTCCATCAGACATAATAACATTCATATTATAGGAGTCCAAGAAGAAGAAGAGACAGAAAGGGAGCAGAAAATTTATTTGAAGAAATAACAGCTGAATACTTTCCTAATCTTGGGAAGGCAATAGACATCCAGATCCAGGAGGCACAGAGAACCCCCATCAAAATCAACAAAAGCAGACTCACACCAAGACATATTACAATTAAACTGAAACAGTATGGTGGTAAACAAACAAAACAAACAAACAAACAAAACCCTTAAATCAGCAAGACAAAAGAAAACACTAACTTACAAGGGAAAAGCCATAAGTCTAGCAGAAGATTTTTCAACAGAAATTTTCCAAGCCAAAAGGGAATGGCATGATATATTCAAAGTGCTAAGTGGGAAAAATCTGTAGTTGAGAATATTCCATCCAGCAAGGTAGTCATTCAGAATAGAAAAAGAGATAAAGAGTTTCCCAGACAAATAAAAACTAAAGGAGTTTGTGACCATTATACCAGCCCTGCAAGAAATATTACAGGGGACTCTTTGAGTACAAAGGAGAGATCAAACGACACAGTATAAACGTAGGAAACACAAAAGCAGTAAAAATAAATATTTATGTGAAAAGTCCAGGAAATGACAAAATAAAAGGATATAAAATATAATAACACATACCTAAAACGTCAGGAGGAAGGAAAAATGAATGAGTTCAAACTTAAATAATCATCAACATAACACAGATGGCTATATGAAAAAGAGGTAACCATGTATCAAAAACTGCTGAAAAACATGTAAATAATAAAGAAAAAGGAATCCAAATATATCACTACAGAAAGCCAGCAAAACATGAAAGAAAGAGAAGAAAGGATCAGAGAAAATCTTCAGAAAAAAAACACAAAACAAGTAAATTTAGGCAATAAATACATATCTATCAATAATTGCTTTGAATATAAATGGACTAAATGCTCCAATCAAAACACACAGGGTGACAGAATGGATAAAAAGAACAAGATCCTTCTATATTCTGCCTGCAAGAGACTCATTTTAGACCTGGGACACCTACAGATTGAAACTGAGGGGATTCAGAAAACTGTATCATGCAAATGGATGTCAAAAAGAAAACCAGAGTAGCAAAACTTATAAAAGACAAACTAGACTTTAAAACAACTGTAGAAACACCTGGGTGGCTCAGTCAGTTAAGTGTCCAACTCTTGATTTTGGCTCAGGTCATGAGCTACATGTTCTCATTCGTTCATTCTCTCTCCCCACCCCCCCAAAATACACATTTTTTAAAAATAAAACAAACACTCTACAAGAGACAAAGAAGGACACTATATAATAATAAAGGGGGCAATCCAACAAGAAGATATAACAATTATAAATATTTATGTACCCAATATGAAAGCACCCAAATATATAAAACAATAACAAACCTAAAGGAACTAAGTGACAATAATACAATAATAGAAGGAGACTTTAACACCCCACTTACATCAATGGACAAATCATCTAAACAGAAAATCAGCTGATCAAAAAGGATTTAAATAATATAACAGAAAGTGAATTTAAAATAATAGTCATAAAATTAATCGCCGGGCTTGAAAACAGTATACAGGACAGCAGAGAATCCCTTGCTACAGAGATCAAGGGACTAAGGAACAGTCACGAGGAGCTGAAAAACGCTTTAAATGAAATGCAAAACAAAATCGAAACCACCACAGCTCGGATTGAAGAGGCAGAGGAGAGAATAGGTGACCTAGAAGATAAAGTTATGGAAAAAGAGGAAGCTGAGAGAAAGAGAGATAAAAAAATCCAGGAGTATGAGGGGAAAATTAGAGAACTAAGTGATACACTAAAAAGAAATAATATACGCATAATTGGTATCCCAGAGGAGGAAGAGAGAGGGAAAGGTGCTGAAGGGGTACTTGAAGAAATAATAGCTGAGAACTTCCCTGAACTGGGGAAGGAAAAAGGCATTGAAATCCAAGAGGCACAGAGAACTCCCTCCAGACGGAACTTGAATCGATCTTCTGCACGACATATCATAGTGAAACTGGCAAAATACAAGGATAAAGAGAAAATTCTGAAAGCAGCAAGGGGTAAACGTGCCCTCACATATAAAGGGAGACCTATAAGACTCGTGACTGATCTCTCTTTTGAAACTTGGCAGGCCAGAAAGAATTGGCACGAGATTTTTAGTGTGCTAGACAGAAAAAATATGCAGCCGAGAATCCTTTATCCAGCAAGTCTGTCATTTAGAATAGAAGGAGAGATAAAGGTCTTCCCAAACAAACAAAAACTGAAGGAATTTGTCACCACTAAACCAGCCCTACAAGAGATCCTAAGGGGGACCCTGTGGGACAAAATACCAGAGATATCACTACAAGCATAAAACATACAGACATCACAATGACTCTAAACCCGTATCTTTCTATAATAACACTGAATGTAAATGGATTAAATGCGCCAACCAAAAGACATAGGGTATCAGAATGGATAAAAACACAAGACCCATCTATTTGCTGTCTACAAGAGACTCATTTTAGACCTGAGGACACCTTTAGACTGAGAGTGAGGGGATGGAGAACTATTTATCATGCTACTGGAAGCCAAAAGAAAGCTGGAGTAGCCATACTTATATCAGACAAACTAGACTTTAAATTAAAGGCTGTAACAAGAGATGAAGAAGGACATTATATAATAGTTACAGGGTCTATCCATCAGGAAGAGCTAACAATTATAAATGTCTATGTGCCGAATACCGGAGCCCCCAAATATATAAAACAACTACTCATAAACATAAGCAACCTTATTGATAAGAATGTGGTCATTGCAGGGGACTTTAACACCCCACTTACAGAAATGGATAGATCATCTAGACACACGGTCAATAAAGAAACAAGGGCCCTGAATGAGACATTGGATCAGATGGACTTGACAGATATATTTAGAACTCTGCATCCCAAAGCAACAGAATATACTTTCTTCTCGAGTGCACATGGAACATTCTCGAAGATAGATCATATACTGGGTCACAAAACAGCCCTTCATAAGTTTACCAGAATTGAAATTATACCATGCATACTTTCAGACCACAATGCTATGAAGCTTGAAATCAACCACAGAAAAAAGTCTGGAAAACCTCCAAGAGCATGGAGGTTAAAGAACACCCTACTAACGAATGAGTGGGTCAACCAGGCAATTAGAGAAGAAATTAAAAAATATATGGAAACAAACGAAAATGAAAATACAACAATCCAAACGCTTTGGGACGCGGCGAAGGCAGTCCTGAGAGGAAAATACATTGCAATCCAGGCCTATCTCAAGAAACAAGAAAAATCCCAAATACAAAATCTAACAGCACACCTAAAGGAAATAGAAGCAGAACAGCAAAGGCAGCCTAAATCCAGCAGAAGAAGAGAAATAATAAAGATCAGAGCAGAAATAAACAATATAGAGTCTAAAAAAACTGTAGAGCAGATCAACGAAACCAAGAGTTGGTTTTTTGAAAAAATAAACAAAATTGACAAACCTCTAGCAAGGCTTCTCAAAAAGAAAAGGGAGATGACCCAAATAGATAAAATAATGAATGAAAATGGAATTATTACAACCAATCCCTCAGAGATACAAACAATTATCAGGGAATACTATGAAAAATTATATGCCAACAAATTGGACAACCTGGAAGAAATGGACAAATTCCTGAACACCCACACTCTTCCAAAACTCAATCAGGAGGAAATAGAAAGCTTGAACAGACCCATAACCAGCGAAGAAATTGAATCGGTTATCAAAAATCTCCCAACAAATAAGAGTCCAGGACCAGATGGCTTCCCAGGGGAGTTCTACCAGACGTTTAAAGCAGAGATAATACCTATCCTTCTCAAGCTATTCCAAGAAATAGAAAGGGAAGGAAAACTTCCAGACTCATTCTATGAAGCCAGTATTACTTTGATTCCTAAACCAGACAGAGACCCAGTAAAAAAAGAGAACTACCGGCCAATATCCCTGATGAATATGGATGCAAAAATTCTCAATAAGATACTAGCAAATCGAATTCAACGGCATATAAAAAGAATTATTCACCATGATCAAGTGGGATTCATCCCTGGGATGCAGGGCTGGTTCAACATTCGCAAATCAATCAACGTGATACACCACATTAACAAAAAAAAAGAGAAGAACCATATGATCCTGTCAATCGATGCAGAAAAGGCCTTCGACAAAATCCAGCACCCTTTCTTAATAAAAACCCTTGAGAAAGTCGGGATAGAAGGAACATACTTAAAGATCATAAAAGCCATTTATGAGAAGCCCACAGCTAGCATCATCCTCAATGGGGAAAAACTGAGAGCTTTTTCCCTGAGATCAGGAACACGACAGGGATGCCCACTCTCACCGCTGTTGTTTAACATAGTGCTGGAAGTTCTAGCATCAGCAATCAGACAACAAAAGGAAATCAAAGGCATCAAAATTGGCAAAGATGAAGTCAAGCTTTCGCTTTTTGCAGATGACATGATATTATACATGGAAAATCCGATAGACTCCACCAAAAGTCTGCTAGAATTGATACATGAATTCAGCAAAGTCGCAGGATACAAAATCAATGTACAGAAATCAGTTGCATTCTTATACACTAACAATGAAGCAACAGAAAGACAACTAAAGAAACTGATCCCATTCACAATTGCACCAAGAAGCATAAAATACCTAGGAATAAATCTAACCAAAGATGTAAAGGATCTGTATGCTGAAAACTATAGAAAGCTTATGAAGGAAATGGAAGAAGATTTAAAGAAATGGAAAGACATTCCCTGCTCATGGATTGGAAAAATAAATATTGTCAAAATGTCAATACTACCCAAAGCGATCTACACATTCAATGCAATCCCAATCAAAATTGCACCAGCATTCTTCTCGAAACTAGAACAAGCAATCCTAAAATTCATATGGAACCACAAAAGGCCCCGAATAGCCAAAGGAATTTTGAAAAAGAAGACCAAAGCAGGAGGCATCACAATCCCAGACTTTAGCCTCTACTACAAAGCTGTCATCATCAAGACAGCATGGTATTGGCACAAAAACAGACACATAGACCAATGGAATAGAATAGAAACCCCAGAACTAGACCCACAAACGTATGGCCAACTCATCTTTGACAAAGCAGGAAAGAACATCCAATGGAAAAAAGACAGCCTCTTTAACAAATGGTGCTGGGAGAACTGGACAGCAACATGCAGAAGGTTGAAACTAGACCACTTCCTCACACCATTCACAAAAATAAACTCGAAATGGATAAAGGACCTGAATGTGAGACAGGAAACCATCAAAACCTTAGAGGAGAAAGCAGGAAAAGACCTCTCTGACCTCAGCCGTAGCAATCTCTTACTCGACACATCCCCAAAGGCAAGGGAATTAAAAGCAAAAGTGAATTACTGGGACCTTATGAAGATAAAAAGCTTCTGCACAGCAAAGGAAACAACCAACAAAACTAAAAGGCAACCAACGGAATGGGAAAAGATATTTGCAAATGACATATCGGACAAAGGGCTAGTATCCAGAATCTATAAAGAGCTCACCAAACTCCACACCCGAAAAACAAATAACCCAGTGAAGAAATGGGCAGAAAACATGAATAGACACTTCTCTAAAGAAGACATCCGGATGGCCAACAGGCACATGAAAAGATGTTCAGCGTCGCTCCTTATCAGGGAAATACAAATCAAAACCACACTCAGGTATCACCTCACGCCAGTCAGAGTGGCCAAAATGAACAAATCAGGAGACTATAGATGCTGGAGACGATGTGGAGAAACGGGAACCCTCTTGCACTGTTGGTGGGAATGCAAATTGGTGCAGCCGCTCTGGAAAGCAGTGTGGAGGTTCCTCAGAAAATTAAAAATAGACCTACCCTATGACCCAGCAATAGCACTGCTAGGAATTTATCCAAGGGATACAGGAGTACTGATGCATAGGGGCACTTGTACCCCAATGTTCATAGCAGCACTCTCAACAATAGCCAAATTATGGAAAGAGCCTAAATGTCCATCAACTGATGAATGGATAAAGAAACTGTGGTTTATATACACAATGGAATACTACGTGGCAATGAGAAAAAATGAAATATGGCCTTTTGTAGCAACGTGGATGGAACTGGAGAGTGTGATGCTAAGTGAAATAAGCCGTACAGAGAAAGACAGATACCATATGGTTTCACTCTTATGTGGATCCTGAGAAACTTGGCAGGAACCCATGGGGGAGGGGAGGAAAAAAGAAAAAAAAAGAGGTTAGAGTGGGAGAGAGCCAAAGCTTAAGAGACTGTTAAAAACTGAGAACAAACTGAGGGTTGATGGGGGGTGGGAGGGAGGAGAGGGTGGGTGATGGGTATTGAGGAGGGCACCTTTTGGGATGAGCACTGGGTGTTGTATGGAAACCAATTTGACAATAAATTTCATATAATAAAAAAAAATAAATAAAAAAATAAATAAAAAATAAACAGAAAATCAAAAGCAAACAGTGGCTTTGAATGACATACTGGAATACATATATTTAACAGGTATATTCAGAAGATTCCATCCTAAAACAAAATGCATACTCTTTTCAAGTGCACGTGGAATATCCTCCAGAATTGATCACATATTTTTTTTAATTTTTATTTATTTTTAAGAGAGAGAGAGAGAGAATTTGAGTAGAGGAAGGGCAGAGAGAGAGGGAGACACAGAATCTGAAGCAGGCTTCAGGCTCGATGCTGTCAGCACAGAGCCAGATGCAGGGCTCAAACTCACGAACCATGAGATCATGACCTGAGCCAAAGTCAGATGCTTAACTGACTGAGTCACCCAGGTGCCCCCAGAATTGATCACATATTAACCCTCAAAACAAGCCTCAACAAATTCAAGAAGATCAAAGTCATACAATGCATCTTTCTGGCCACAATGCTCTGAAACTTGAAGTCAACCATTAAAAAAAAAAAAAATTGTAAAGACCACAAATACCTGGAGATTAAATAGCATGCTACTAAATAATAAATGGATCAACTAGGAAATAAAAGAAGAAATTTTAAAAAGAACATGGAAACAAATGAAAATGAAAACACAGTGGTCCAAAACCTCTGGGATGCAGCAAAAGTAGTTCTCAGTTGGAAGATTATTGCAATATAGACCTACATCAAGAAGCAAGAAAAATCTCACATAAGCAACCTAACCTTATACCTAAAGGAGCTAGAAAAATAAATAAAGCCTAAAGCCAGCAGAAGGAATGAAATAATAAAGATTAGAGCAAAAATAAATGATATAAAAACTAAAAAACAATAGAACAGACCAATGAACAGACCAATGAAACCAGGAGCTGAGTCTTTGAAAAAAATCAAAAAAATTGGGTGCCTGGGTGGCTCATTTGGTGAAGCATCTGACTTCAGCTCAGGTCACGATCTCACAGTGCATCAGTTCGAGCCCCATGTCAGGCTCTGTGCTAACACATCAGAGCCTGGAGCTTGCTTCAGATTCTGTGTCTCCCTCTCTCTCTGCCCCTCCCCAACTCATGCTTGCTTTCTCTCTCTCTCAAATATAAACGTTAAAAATAATAATAATAATAAATCAATAAAATTGATAAACCTCTAGCCAGACTTATCAAGAAAAAAGAGAAAAGACAACAACCAACACTACAGAAATACAAACAATTATACGAGAATGTTATGGAAAATTATATGTCAACAAACTGGACAAACTAGAAGAAATCAATAAATTCCTAGAAATTCCTAGAAATATATAAACTGCCAAAAGTGAAACAGGAAGAAATAAAAAATTTGAACAAACTGATAACGAGCAAAGAAATTGAATCAGTAATCAAAAAACTCCCAACAAATCAAACTCCAGGACTAGAGGGCTTCAGAAGCAAATTCTACCAAACACTTAAAGAAGAGAGAATATATATTCTTCTCAAACTCTTCCAAAAAATAGAAAAGGAAGGAAAACTTCCATTCTATGAAGCCAGAATTACCCTGATACCAAAACCAGATAAAATACCACTAAAAAGAATACAAGTCAGTATCTCTGATGAACACAGATGCAAAAATCCTCAACAAAATACTAACAAACCAAATACAGCAATATATTAAAAACATCATTCACCATGATCAAATGGGATTTATTCCTGGCTTGCAAGGGTGGTTCAACATCCAGAAATCAATCAACCTGATACATCACATCAATAAGAAAAAGGATAAGAACCATAAAATCATTTCAAGAGATGCAGAAAACACATTTGACAACATCTATGGGAGTACAACATCCATTCATGATAAAAACCCTCAACAAAGTAGGCTTAAAGGGAACAATCCAAGGGGCGCCTGGGTGGCTCAGTCAGTCGGTTGAGCATCCGACTTCAGCTCGGGTCATAATCTCACAGTTGATGAGTTTGAGCCCCGCATCAGGCTCTGTGCTGACAGCTCAGAGCCTGGAGCCTGCTTTGGATTCTATGCCTCCCTCTCTCTCTGCCTCACACTCGTGCTCCTCCCCCACTCGTGCTCTGTCTCTCTCTCCCTCCCCCACTCGTGCTGTGTCTCTCTCTGTCTCACAAATAAATATAACCATTAAAAAAAATCTTTTTAAAGGGAACAATCCACAACACAATAAAGGTCTTATGTGAAAAACCCACAGTTAACATCATCTTCAACAGGGAAAAACTAAGGGTTTTTCCCCTAAGGTCAAGAATAAGACAAGGATGTCCACTCTTATCACTTTTATTCAACCCAGTACTGGAAGTCCCAGCCTCAGCTATCAGACAGAAAAAGAAATAAAAGGCATCCAAACTGGTAAGGAAGAAGTAAAACTTTTACTATTTGAAAATGACATGATACTATATATAGAAAATCTTAAAGACTCCACCAAAACATGGCTAGAACTAATAAATTCAGTAAAATCGCAAGATACAAAATCAATGTACAGAAATCTATTGCATTTTCATACACCAATAATGCAGCAGAAACAGAAATTAAGAAAACAATCCATTTACAATTACACCAAAAATAATAGAATACCTAGGAATGAACCTAACCAAAGAGGTAAAGACCTATACTCTGAAAACTAGAAAACACTGATGAAAGATATTAAAGATAACACAAAGTAACGGACAGACATTCCATGCTCATAGATTGAAAGAACAAATATTGTTAAAATGTCTATACTACCCATAGCAATCTACACATTTAATGCAATCCCTATCAAAATACCAATAGCCTTTTTCATAAAACTAGAAGAAACAATTCTAATATTTGTATGGAACCACAAAAGACCCCAAATAGCCAAAGCAATACTGAAAAAGAAAAGCAAAGCTGGAGGCATCCCAATTCTGGACTTCAAGCTATATTACCAAGCTGGTAGTCAAGACAGTATGTTACTGGCACAAAAACAGACATATAGATTAATGGAACAGAATAGAAAACCCAGAAATGGACCTATAACTGTATTGTCAATTAATCTTCAACAAAGCAGGAAAGAACACCCAATGAGAAAAGGACAGTCTCTTCAACAAATGGTGCTGTGAAAATTGGACAGCTACATGCAAAAGAAAGAAACTGGACCACTTTCTTACACCATACACAAAAAGAAATTCAAAATGGAGTAAAGACCTAAATGTGATACCTGAAACCATAAAAATCCTTTTTAAGAGAACACAGGTAGTAACCTCTTTGACGTCAGCCATAGCAACTTTTTTTCTAGTTATGCCTCCTGAGGCAAGGGAAACAAAAGCACAAGTAAACTATCGGGACTTCATCAAAATAAAAGGTTACTATCCAGTGAAGGAAACAATAAACAAAACTAAATGGCAACCTACTGAATGGGAGAAGATACTTGCAAATGAAATATCCAATAAAAGGTTAGTATCCTAGTATTACTCGGCAATCACAAAGAATAAAATCTTGCCACTTGCAACTAGGGAGATGGAACTAGAGGGTATTATGCTAAGCGAAATTAGTCAGGGAAAGACAAATATCATATGACTTCACTTATATGAGGACTTTAAAATACAAAACAGATGAACATAAGGGAAGCAAAAATAATATAAAAACAGGGAGGGAGACAAAACATAAGAGACTCTTAAATATGGAGAACAAACAGAGGGTTACTGGAAGGGTTGTGGGAGGGGGGATGGGCTAAATGGGTAAGGGGCACTAAGGAACCTACTCCTAAAATCATTGTTGTGCCATATGCTAACTAACTTGGATGTAAATTTAACAATTAAATTAAATTAAATTAAAATACCAAAAAAAGGTTAGTATCCTAAATAAAGAACTAAAACTCCACACCAAAAAAACAAAACAAAACAAAAACAAAACAAAAACCCAAATAATCCAATTAAAGAAAGAATGGGCAGAAGACATGAACAGACATTTCTCCAAAGACGACATACAGATGGCCAACAGACACATGAAAATATGTTCATCATCACTTACCCTCCAGGAAATACAAATCAAAACTACAATGAGATATAACCTCATACCGGTCAGAATGGCTAAAATCAACAATTCAAGAAACAACAGTGTTGGTGAGGAGGTGGAGAAAAAGGATTGCTCTTGCACAGTTTGTGGGAATGCAAACCAGTGCAGCCCCTCTGGCAAACAGTATGGAGGTACCGCAAAAAGAAAAAAACTACCTTATGATCCAGCAACTGCACTACTGGATGTTTACCCAAAGAATACAAAAATACCAATTCAAAGGGATACATGCACCCCTATGTTTATAGCAGCATTATTTACAATAGCCAAGATACGGAAGCAGTCCAAGTGTCCACTGATTGATGAATGGATAAGGGAGATACAGTGTGTGTGTGTTATGGAATGTCATTCAGCTATAAAAAAAAAAAAAAAAAACAATGAAATCTTGCCATTTGCAATGATATGGATGGATCTAGAGGTATAATGTTAAGTGAAATAAGCCAGTCAAAGAAAGACAAATATTCTATGATTTCACTCATATGTGGAATTTAAGAATCCTAACAAATGAGCAAAGGGGAAAACAAGAGAAAGAGAAAGAGAAACCAAGAAATGGACTCTAACTCTAGAGATCAAACTGATGGTTACCAGGGTGGGGAGGTGCTTGGGGGGATGGGGGAAATAGGTGATGGGGATTAAGGAGTGAGCCTGTAATGAGCACCAGGTGATGTATGGAATCATTGAATCTCTTTAACTGTACACCTGAAACTAAAATAACACTATAGGGTAACTGGAATTAAAATAGAACTTTTTTACAAAGTAGGCAAAGGTGAATGCTTAACAGAAAATTCTGTAATACACAATTTTCCCCTAATTTATCATAAATGTTATGTAACTTATCACTTTCATTACGATCTGATGGTCTGAACACAGTATCTCACGTGGTACTCTTTAATAATGGAACACAAGTAGTAAGAACAGCCAGTGTGTGCAAATCGGAACACCAAGCTCTTGGCCTAGCTCCTGAACCAACCTACTGGATAGCTTTGGCTAAATCTGGACAACTACTGTAACCAATTTAAGAATAAATGGATTCTCCTGCCAATTATGCTTTTTAATTGTATTTACAGAGCACTCAATGTCTCCATGTTAAGGCATCAACACCTTTGGGGGTCTTCTTGGATGGTACTCATCATAACCACCTATAAGGTCACCACTGTTACCCTCACCTTACATGTAAAAAATGGGATCAAGGTTCAGTTCTGGTAGACTCCAAGGTCTCAACTCCTGCATCACCCTCACCTCCATCTTTTGTCTGGACACGACACCTCCTCCAGACCTTCCTGAGCATGAGGGATACCATGATCCATGACCTGGGAAAATGTGGTTTTGATTTTGCTCGGCAGACCAAGATTATCCAGCAGGTATGGAGGGATGACTTTCTGTCACTTATCAATATTTCCAGTTGAGTGTGTGTGTGTGTGTGTGTGTGCACACTGATGTGTTGATGTGCTGTGATTGTTTGGGGTAGGTGGTGAAGAACGATTTCCAGATAGCTCACCATAGCACTGGGACCCCCCAGAAATCATGAGAGTCAAAGATGTGCCCTTTCAGCAGGCTGGAGAATTCCATGGAGTAAACCCTTCCTTTCATAGCTCTCTAGCTCCTGAGTTACACGGTTGTTCTAGCTAAAGGCTACGAGCACAGAACAACTCTGTAGGACACAACCCTTTGGCTACAGCAAGGCCAGCCTCTCCCCATCTTTGCGAATATATCTGCCTCAGGCAATCCAGCCTTTGCCACCTACTAGCTTTGTGTGACTTTGGGCAAGCCAATTCGCCTCCCTGAGCTTCTTTCCTCAGCACTAACGTAAGAACGTGAACAGTACTTCTCTGTGGCAATTAAATGAGATAATGCATGTCATATAGTGGCACAGGGCCTATGGTATGAAGGCTCAGTGAATGGTAATGACATTGCTACTCCCAGTTCTGTATTGGTTTGTGAGGTTCTTCCTACCAGGAAAGCTTCCCCTCCTCTTCTCAATGACCTCCCTCACCTTTCTCTCCACCTTTCAGGACAGGTGAAGACATTTCCTCCAGGCTCCTTGGCATGTCTCTTTTCTGGACACCTGGGTGTCCCGTGGGCTTACGTACTTCACCGTTCTCCAGTCATTTCATAGGCAGAGTACAGTCACCCAAGAGCATGGTGCCATGACAGAAGAAAGAGCCCCCGGGCACTGCTGTTAGCTAATCCCAAGTGTGAGGGACTACGCTGTGATATCCATTGTGTTTTCTAGAAAAAGGAAGGCCAAGGCATTCAGAGAGTTGCTAGAGCAGTTGGGAGGGTTAGGTAGGAGAATGGGTCTGATAGAGGCTGTCCTCCTTGAGCCTTGCTGACAACAGCTCCTGAGGTTCTGTGAGTAGTCACACCCAACGCAGGTACACAAATGACTAGGTTGGGAAGTCTCCAGTTACATCCTAGTATGCAGCTGTCCAGCTACTCCAAAGCCAGCTTTTCTGAAACACTTAGGCATGCTTGATTTCTTCTACAAAAATAAAGCCGGAAACTAAATTCCCCTCTTGGCATGTGTTCATGCTCTCTACTCCCACTGTTTGCAGAGCTGACTGTCTACCACTGTCAAGGTCACAGAGCCCTCTCATCCTTCTTACAAGCAGAGGCAGCGACCGAAGACCATTACCCAAAAAGAGCTGTCTGCCCCTTTCCCTGCGTGACTTCTCTTCGTGGAAGCAGATGGTAATTTTATGACGAATCGAATGAACGGGTGAGAAACTGTCCAGGGAAGCAGAAGATGAGGACTTGTCCTCATCCCTATAATCCAAGAATAATTCTTTCAACAGCGTAAGTAAATTGATAACTGTTCCAAACCAAAATCTCCTACAATTGGCCAGAGGGAAAAAAAGGTGGATGGAGTCCAAGTAGAAATTTATCTAATTCAAGCAACATGGGAGATGTCACCTGTAGGTCTGAATTACTAAATACTGTTTTCAGTTTCAAAATGGGCCTGAAAAATGCATTTGTAATCGTCAGCCATATTTTCAGGAAGTAATGGATATTGCCAAACCACCTCCTAAAGCCTGTGGTTAAGGGAATAAATAGAAACTGTCTTCTGACAACTTTCCAGTGAACCCTTTCTTCACACACTGTATGAAGCTGATCCTGTCAAATAATCACAAATTCAATACTAACAAAGATTTTTTTTTAAATAACAGTTTACTTTATCCTCTACATACCAAAAATTCTAAAGAAATCTAAATTCAACAGTGACTCCTCATGTAATTTTGGGGGTAACTTTCATTAGATACTCAAAAAAAAACTTCCATTCTACTCCTGAAACTAATATTACACTATATATTAACTAACTAGAATTTAAATAAAAACTTGAGGGGGCACTTGGGTGGCTCAGTTGGTTAAGCATCCAACTTTGGCTCAGGTCATGATCTCACAGTTCCAGAGTTCAAGCCCCACGTCGGCCTCTGTGCTGACAGCTCAGAGCCTGAAACCTGCTTCAGATTCTGTGTCTCCCTCTCTCTCTGCCCCTTCCCTGCTCACACTCTGTCAAACTCTCTCTCATAAATAAATAAACTTTAAAAATATATATATTAAAATAAAAACTTATTAAAAAAAAGAAAAAAGAAAAAAAAACTTTCAAATGTTGCAAAATTCTCCCTTTGCCTGTCTGACTGCTAACAACATCCATTGTTTTCTTTGCCCGGTATTCATTACCTCTGGCAACGACCCTCTGGTTTCCCCATAAGGATCCACTTGTCTCCCACTCTTGGTCTTTGTAACTGGCAGGGAAGGTGGAGAACACGAGGGCTGGATTCCCCACCATGGCTCCTGAGTGAACATTTCACGTCCACTTCATCCGGAAAGAGCTGGAACCAATCAGACCCTCCCTTATCTATGTCATGTCTTCTGTTCTCTACCTTCTGCTTCTTTTCATTCCACCTCTACAGCTCTGCCTTCTCCACTTCTTCACACACATGGCAGAATCTCATGCCAACACATGCCAGGTGTCTTTATAACCCAATTCCAGAATACCAAGAAAAAGATTCTAGCAAGCACATATTTTTCTACCACTGGACCAAGCAGCTATTCTTATATTAGTACAAAGTTGGGTGGCCCATTCCTCATCAGTCTGGGATCAAACACCAAAAGAGTAGGTAGGCTATTTCGTTGGATGATACCCCAAAGGCTATCTACTACTGTCTCCTTTTCCCTTTTAATTACAACTTCTTTCCTGCAATGTGCCGGTATTTCCTAGATCACCCAGAATGGTCATTTCTCAAGTGACACAAAGCCTACCATGATTCAGACAAGGTGGCAAAACTTGGGAAGTCTAGATATCAGCATCTGCCAGAGAATTCGACATTTCCATAGCAACACTGGCACTGGTGTCATCTTCTATCAAGGGTCATGCAAGTTATCCAAGTGAATGTGTAGGATTTTCATAAGGGGTCTGTCATCAACCTCATCTATTCTGATACCTCATGCAAGGTCCCCAACAGCTGATTCGAAGCAGAGAACATTAATTTGTTGTATTTATAATTTCCACAATACTAGCCACAGTCTGGAGAATTACAAAACCACATTGCAGGTGACAAATGCCTGCTTTTGATAGGATGTTTACAAGGCAAGTTAACCAAGAAAGATTATTTGCCTCAATTAGAGAAGTTTGAAGTTTCCCGGAACATCTAAATTACTGTTCACATTTTGCTGCTTGGAAGCATTATATTTCATAAACCTAACCATATGGAATAATCGGTTTAGCAAATTTAATGAAACCCTGACGTATTACTAAATCGATCTAGAGCAGAGAGATTCCCAGAATGGAGGAGAATTAGGAATTCTCCACACCATGCTACAACAGAGATTCCATTAGTTGATAGGAATGCAGGAAGATATCAATCTATTTTTACATTATATATATTCCACCAACTAACACCGTGATGGAGAAAATATATACTTTATGACATAATTTAGCAAACACCCCCCCCCCCACCTCCCAGAATCCCAGCCACTCATTCAGCTGTTAATCCTGGGTTGCCTTGCAAACTTCTTTTCTGAAAGGGTCTTACCTGAAACTAGCAATCTAATTCCCTCTTCCATTTCTCTCTCACCTCATCACCCTCTTTCTCTCCCCTCTTCCTGTTAGTCCCACTGCGGTGGGTGAAGGCACCCCAGTTATTGCATCATTCGAGATGGAAATTCAGGCAATGTCATCTCTCTCTCTCTCACCCACAACATTCTAACCAATTAACAAGCTATGTCCAGTCTCTCCAAGACACAGTTTTTCCTTTATATACACTTATTTTTCAGAAGCACTTTTAAGTCCATGGCAAAATTGAGGTATAGAAGGTACACAGATTTCCCATATATCTCATTTCCCTACCCACACAGCCTCCCACACTATTAACACACCACATCAGAGTGGCAGATTTGTTACCAGTAATAAGTCTACACTGACACGTCATTATCACCCCCAAGTCCATAGTCTACCTTAGGGTTCACTCCTGGTGTATATGCTATGGGTTTGACAAGTGTATAATGAAATGTATAACCCCCTGGCAGCCAACAATATTTTTACTGTCTTCTTAATTTTGCCTTTTCCAGAATGTCATATAGTTGGAATCACACAGTATGAAGCCTTTTCAGATTGGCTTCTTTTACTTAACAACATGCATCTAATGTTCTTCCATGTTCCTGCCTGGCTTAATAGCATACTTCTTTTTATCACTGATATTCCATTGTCTGGATGTACCCACTGTTCATTTATTCATTCACCTATGAAAGGATATCGTGATTGCTCCTAAGTTTTGGCAATATGGATGACGCTGACATAAAGATTTATATACAGGATTTTATGTGAACTAAAGCTTTAATTCTTTGGGGGAAACACCAAGAAATGAAATTACCAGATCTTATGGCACATGGATGTTTCATTTTGGAAGAACCTGCCAAACTGTCTTCCAAAGTGGCTGCACCATTTTGCATTCCCACCAGCAATGGACAGGAGTTCCTGTTCCTCCACATCCTCACTAGCATTTGCTGTTGTCAGTACTGTGGATTTTTGCCATGTTTATAGGGATGCAGTGTTATCTCATCGTTTCAATTACCTTGCAAAATCTTTTGGTTGCTGTAGATTATCAGTTAGTGACCTGTGTTTTGGTTTCCTCTTCCTACCTAGATTCCAGAATCATGCTGACAGTCATTCCACTTTATTCATGGTCCATAAGGAGAGGCACGTTTCTTTTTTTTCCCCTGCATTTGTAGTTTTTGGAGAAGTTTTTTTTTTCAAGTTTTATTTAAATTCCAGTTAGTTAACACACAGTGTAATATTAGTTTTCAAGTGTAGCATTTGGTGATTCTATACTTCCATGCAACACTCGGTGCTCATTACAAGTGCACTCCTTACTCCCCATCACCGATTTCAACCATGCACCACCCACCTCCCCACTGGTAACTATCAGTTTGTTCTTCAGAGTTAGGAGTCTGTTTCTGGGTTTTTCTCTTTTTTTTTTTCCTTTGTTCATTTGTTTTGTTTCTTAAATTCCACATAAGAGTGAAATCATACAGTATTTGTCTTTCTTTGGCTGATTTCGTTTAGCATTATACCTCTAGACCTATCCATGTCATTACAAATGGCAAGGTTTCACTCTTTTTATAGCTGAATAATATTCCATTGTGTGTATGTATGTGTATAATAGAGATCGAAAGACAGAACTATTTTGATATACATAGATACATTTCCCAAATCTTTGTCCATTCACCTGTCAATAGACACTTGGGCTGCTTCCATAATTTGGCTATTGCAAATAATGCTGCCATAAACATAGAGGTGTATGTATCCTTTCAAATTAGTGTTTTTGTATTCTTTGAGTAAATACCCAGTAGTGTGATTAACTGCACTGTAGGGTAGTTCTGTTTTTAACTTTTCGAGGAGCCTCCATACTATCTTCCACAGTGGCTGCACCAGTTTGTATTCCCACTAACAGTGCATGAGGGTCCCTTTTCCTCCACATCCTTGTCAACACTTATGCTTTCTGGACCTTTTTTTAAAATTATTTTAGCCATTCTGATAGATGTGAAGTGATCTCTCATTATAGTGTTGAATTTCCCTAATAAGTAACGTTGGGAATCTTTTTACGTGTCTGTTGGATATCTGTATGTCTTCTTTGGAGAAATGTCTGTTTATATCTTCTGCCCAGTTTTTAACTGGATTATTTGGGGGGTTTTGGTGTTGAGTTGTTTACGTTCTCTATACATTTTGGGTACTAACCCTTTATTGGATAAGTCATTCAAATATTTTCTCCCATTCCATAGTCTTTTAGTGTTGTTGGTTTTTTCCCTCGCTGTGTACCTTTTTATTTTGATGACTTCCTAATAGTTTATTCTTGCTTTTGTTGCCCTTTCCTCAAGAGATATATCAAGAAGGATGTTGCTACAACCAATGACAGAGAAAATACTACTCATGCTCTCTTCTAGGATTTTTATGCTTTCAGGCCTCACATTTAGGTCCTTAATCCATTTTGAGTTTATTTTTTGTACGGAGTAAAAAAGTGATCCAATTTCATTCTTTTGATGTTGCCAACCAGTTTTCCCAGCACCATTTGTTGGAGAGACTGTCTTTCTGCCATTGCATATTCTTGCCTCCTTTGTTAAAGAGCAATTGACCATATAATTGTAGGCTGGTTTCTGGACTTTCTGTTCTGTTTCATTGCTCTGTGTCTATTTTTGTGCCAGTACCATACTGTTTTAATTACTTTAGCTTTGTAATGTGACTTGAAGTTTGGAATTGGGATACCTCCAGTCAGTTGTTCATTTTATATTCTCAACTATATCCTTAGAACTTTTAATAGTGCCTGGCACAGATGAGGGACAGGATAAGCATTTGTTAAGTAAGGAAATGAATTCCACCAATACAGTCCAGGACAACAAAAAAAGAGTCTGCATTGATTTAACTTTTCACATACAGACCCATCCTCCTGCACACCTATTTCTAATATAAATAGCTAACAGAGAAACCAGAAGAATAAAAAACATTTGTTAAAACTTTGTAAAAGGGACTTTTTGGTTGGCTGTGATTGTCACTAATTGGTTGTCCACTTTTATTGTTTTCTTCCCCACATTAAGTGTGTAATTTTACACTGCTCCTTTAATTGATGATTTTAACTTGGATGATGAGGTTAAGGTCTGACTTCATTAATATACACTTACACGAATAATTATTTTATGAACGATTCTAGGAAGCTGCCGGTAATTCTGAATAAGAATGGTCTCAGTGTGTAGCCAGAAAGAACTGGACTAGACATTAAGAACCTCAGACTGATTAGATTTTGAAAATCTCCCAAATAGGGTAATAAAATAGTCCTATTAAGAGATCTTTAAAGGAGAGAAAGCAAAACTTTTTTCAAGTTTTAAAAAATTCTTCAAGACGTTCCTCAAAAAATTAAAAACAGGAATATCATACAATCCAATAATTCCACTACTATTTACCCAAAGAAAACAACATTAGTTCAAAAAGATATCTACATCTGATGTTTATTACAGCATTATTTACAAGAATAAAGATATGGAAGCATGGGGCGCCTGGGTGGCTCAGTCGGTTGAGCGACTGACTTCAGCTCAGGTCATAATCTCACAGTGTGTGAGTCTGAGCCCCACATCGGGCTCTGTGCTAACAGCTCGGAGCCTGGAGCCTGCTTCAGAGTCTGTGTCCCCCTCTCTTTCTGACCACCCCCCCCATCCCGTTCATGCTCTGTCTCTCTCTGTCTCAAACATAAATAAACATTAAAAATATTTAAGAAAAAAAGAAAAAGATATGGAAGCAGCTCAAGTGTCCATCAATAGATGAATGGATAAAGAAGATACAAATATGTGGTGTGTGTGTGTGTGTGTGTATACATATATATGTAATATGTATATGTATATATATATATATATGTATACATATGTATGTATACACATACATATGTATATATGTGTATATATATATATATAATGGAATATTACTCAGCCATAAAAAAGAATGAGATCTTGCCATGTGCCACACCATGGATGGACCTAGAAAGTATTATGCTAAGTGAAATAAATCAGACAGAGAAAGACAAATACCATATGATTTCACTTGCATGTGAAATCTAAAAAACAAAACAAGCAAACAAAGTAGAAACAGACCCATAAATACAGAGAACAAACTGGTGGTGGTTACCAAGGGGAGGATTGTAGGGATGGACAAAACATGTGAAAAGGGAGAGATAAAGGCTTCCAGTTATGAAATGAGTAAGTCACGGGATCAAAGGTACAGCACAGAGAATATAGTCAACGATTACTGGGCACAGCATAACATACATACTTGTTGAATCACTATGTTGTACACCTGAAATTGATGTTAACATTGTATGTCAACTACACTTCAATAAAAAATTAAAAATAATAAAATTAAAACCTATGCCCCAAGGAGAGCTGTCTTCCATGGGTTTATACGGTTCCTGTCTGCTCTCTGAATCCTGATTCCTTCTCCATCCTTAGTAAGTACATTGCTGTCTGAATTTGAAGTCAAAACATTACAACAATTGAGACTTTGGCTACCTGATTCATCTCTGCCTTTCAAGTTTCCAGGTATAAAAACTTATCCAATAGGGGAAATTAATTTCTTTGAACTGAGAGATCGGAGAGAAACGGCCTTGCTACGTACAGACATATGCATTGTGAAGTAATATGACCTCACTCCCATGGGCAGAACTGGGTTATTCACCTTTACAGAAATTATTTTAATTCGATCTGAAAAATAAAACACAATATAGACATTTCCTGTTTCTCCACCCACAAGCTTCTTTAAATTTATACCTTTTAATTAGCTTTGTAAAATGAAAAATGCTCTTTACATAAACAGTCCTTTGAGATTATTTTATTCAGATTATGTACTTCCTGGATTATCCCCAGAGATAAGGCTCTAAGTCACCACAAAAAAACAGCAAAAAAAAAAAAAAAAAAAAAAAAAAAAAAATCAAATGAGATCAATTGTGTTTTTGCCAAAGCCCTTACGACCCAGAAGACTTTTTAAATGGACTCTGTTCCATTTATTTCACTTTGTAATTTCCCTTGACTTCTCATTCTATGCCCTTCTCTGGGTGGTATTATCCAAGTATGATCAGAATTACTAATAGTTCATACCTTTACCCGGAGTTCTAGAACTACCTAGCAACTGCCCACCTGACATTCTCCTTGGATATTTCCAATACCTCTTGAAATGCAAAAATCTAAATTTTAACTCATGATCTGCTCCTAGATTCTCCTCCCCGAAAACATGGGCCTCTTCTAGCGTTGTGTGTTTCAGGGACTGGAGCCACCATGCATCCAGTTGTCCAAGCCAGAAAGCACTGCTTGTGTGAGGCCTGCTGATTTATACGTCCCAAAGTATCAGTAAAACTTATTTTCTAGATTTCCAGTAGCACCACTCTAGTCCACACTACATTCCTTTTATGGCAATCCCCATCCTACTGATCCTCTTAAACCTACTCTTGCTTCCTCTTCGATGCATACTTGACTATGTAGGCAAAGTGGTCTCTTACGTATTTTTTTTAATGTTTATTAATTTTGAGAGAGAGAGAGAGAGAGCGAGAGAGAGAGAGAGAGAGAGAGAGAGCATGGCAGGGGAGGGGCAGAGATAGAAGGAGAGGGAGAATCTCAAGCAGGCTCCATGCTCAGTGCAGAGCCCGACATGGGGCTTGATCTCAAGAAACACAAGATCACAACCTGAGCTGAAGCTGCGAATTGGACACTCAACCGACTGAGTCACCCAGGCACCCAGGCAAAGTGGTCTTTTAAAACCAAAGCATGTCCCTTCCATCCCAATAATGTTTTAGGAAAAACAATAAACTCCTTAACCTGGCATAAAATGGTGCTCCTGACCACATCCATTCCTCTGTAAGGACTCATGAGTAGGAAATCATGTGTCCCCTTTTCTGTGTCTTCACTGGAGCCCAACATTTACTCTGTGTGGGTGAATAACTGATAGGTCTGACCCTTCACTAGGCCAAACAATCTCAAAGGCAGAATCTGCCTTTTTTTTTTTTTCCTCTCACAATTTTATTGCAGCATGAATACAGTTCACAGCACCAATAGGTACTCAACAATCAATGGTGCATTGAGTGAACGGACAGATGACTTTTCATCGAAGGGTAAGTAGCTATCTCTTGGTATGATTTCAGAAAGAAATAGATACCGAATATCACTTTCCTATGTAACTCTTCTACCTCTCCCAGGATATTTGAAATTGCAATACTAACGCAGGAGCCCTTTTATTCCACGATTTGAAAGGAGGCTTAAAATAGAAATGCCATTGGGAGCTGGAGAGAAATGTATTTCGTGGGGCCCTGGAGATAATGTGTCAAAGGGAGAAAAAAGCAAGCCAGAAGGAAGGCTGCTTTTGTTGTCAGGCTCCCTATGGCCTTGAAGGAGTCACCTGACAACAGATCCTGCAATGTCTTCTGTTGTTAGTGCCCCCTCTCTGCAAAGCTGAAGGCTTCATTCCATCCCAGTCCCTAGATTCCTTCCTATCTAAGAGAAAGAGAAATTTGATGCGTTAAGAACTTAAAAATTTTTTTAAATGTACACAAATGTAAAGATGAAGAATCAAATCATGACTGCTTAAGATTAACTATAGTACAAAAAACAAAAAAACAAACAAACCCTTAATTGCTCTGGAATTCATCGGAACCTGGTCATAAACTTGACCTTGAACTTTAGGCCTAAGATCTGTTTCCTTTTCCAACAACCCTCCGAAAATTCTTGCCTCAGTTCTAATAGTTTGTACACAGTTGTTATTTCTTAGATCCATGTTTTTATGGTGTTATCCTACCTGGTATTGGCTCCTTACTTGTGTTCTGGTCCCTCCCAGAAACTGAAGGGTCGCCAGAAATGTCCCATGCCTTGACAGGGACCGGCCACCTAATGACAAAACCCCAGATGGTGAACATCTGCTTCATGTGCATTGATTCTCTATTCCTGTCCTCTGTTCCTATGGGGGCATTAAGGAGACACATTTTTGGATGCCCTGGACTGTTATTAATTGATTCTCTTTTATTCAAACCCTTCTTCCTAAGAGTCTCTGCTCTACATGAATGTGCAAGTCTAATTACAGACCGTGGTTCCTCCCTCTTTGTCCCATCTTGCATTTCTTTGATCATATGCACTTGGGTCATTACTCTCTAGGGTGTTATGGGTAAGACAGGAAAGCTGTGCATGTCTAGAGAAGTGATATAATCACTTCTGAAACTAGTTGTAGTGGAGAGACTCTAAAATGACCCCAATCATTCCCCACGTCCCAATATTCATATCCTTGTGTAATGCTCACCTCTGTTTTCCCCAACATTGGCAGGGCCCATGATTTGTTAACTAAGCAAAAGGATAAGACCAAGTTGATAAAAAGTCACTTCCTCGATTATGTTACCTAAGATTGTAATTTCCTTCTTGCTAGAACTTTCTCCATTGATTTTCTCCATTCCTGGCTTTGATTGATTTAGCTGCCCTAGGGAGTGGTCTACATGGCAAAGAACTAATGGCAGCCTTCAGCCAAGGAGTAAGGCCCTCAATCCAAGAGCTCACAAGGAACTGAATCCAGCCAACTGCTACATGACCTATGAAACAGAGCCCTCCCCAGTCAGGGATCAGATGAGACCCCAGACCTGACTGACCCTTTGACTGAGCCCAGTAGGAGACCCTCACAGCTCATCTGTCCCCAGATCCCTGACCCACGGAAAGTGAGATAATGTAGATTGTCTGAAGGTGTTAATTTGTGGTAATACGTTATAAAGCAATAAATGGCTAATATACTAGTTATTAAAATTATAATTTTCTTGGTAATTTTAAAACTCAAACTCTTTCCCACTACACAGAAGATAATCAGCACACTTAACTGGGAAAAAGCCTAGGATAATGGGAAAAAAAACTTGTGATCTGGAAATCAGAAATATGTGTGATTTTTATTTACCTGTGAAACCCTGAGCAAACTGATTAGCCCACTCTATCTGGGCCTCTGTTTCCCTATTTAATAAGGATTAAGAGATACAAACTGGTGGCCTATGGAATTCATAGTCACCAAATTTATTGTTTGTCCCCCTGTGTTAGACTCACAGTGCTTGTTGGTTTTAACGAATTACCAAAATTTAAAATTAAGGTTATCTCACTTTAAAAAAATAACAATTTTTAGTTCTTCTTGAAAAAAACTACACAATCCTGCCTTGTTAGACATCCCTTATCTGCAGGTGGGTGGCTGCAGCCTATATCTGGGGGACACTTGCTCTCCAAGCTCAGCATGGTTTCCACCAGTCTTGAATCCCTGAGACTAAGTGTTGCTTCTGATTATTACATATGCATAGCATTTTTAAAATAGTTATTAAAACATGAAATATTTCAAATGCAAATATGTCTTTCAAAAGTGGGAAAAGAAAAACTAGAAACAAAAGAAAGCAGGCTGATCCCTAATCCATTTCTGTATGACTCCTGGAGACATTTGAGCTGTAATTCTTGGTTTAACCAAGTAGGTATAGGACCTATATGCAGAAAATGCAAAACGCTGATGAGAGAAAACAAAGAAGAAGTAAATAAATGGAAAATGATTCCATGTTCACGCTGAAAGACCCAGTATCATTAAAATATTAATCCTCCCCCCCCCCACCATTGATTAATAGATTTAAGAGAATACCAGTCAAAACCACTGCAACCTATTTTGTAGCTGTTGAAAAATCGATTCTAGAATCTAGGTGGAAAGGCAAAGACCTAGAATATCCAGCATAATACTGAAGAACAAAGTTGCATGAATAGTACTATCCTATTTCAAGTTCTACCGTAAAGCTACAGTAGTCAAGACAGCATGGTATTGACAAATGGAATATAATCCAATGGACAGAATGAAAAGCCTAGAAATAGACACAGACAAATACAATCAACTCACTTTTTGACAAAGGCAATCCAGGGGAGAAAGGACAGCGTTTCCAGCAGATGATGCTAAAATAATTGGACTCCCATACACAAAAGACTGAACTTAAGCATTTTCCACATGACATAAAAATTAACCCCAAATGAACCACAGACCAAAATATAAAAAGCAAAAGTGTCAAACGTATAGAATAAATGTAGAAGAAAAATTGTATGATGAAGGATTTGGCGATCAGATACAACACCAAACACTTAATCCAAAAAAAAAGCTGATGTTAGTTTTTAATTAACATTAAAAGCCTCTGCTCTGCAAAAGGCAGTGTGAAAAGAATGAAAGATAACCCATGGGCTGAGACCAAATATTTGCAAATCACATATGTGATAAAGGACCTGTATCCAAAATATACAAAGATTTTTCAAACTCAACAGTGAGAAAGCTAACATGCCAATTAAAACATTAGAAAATGACTGAAACTGATAGCTCAATAAAGAATATATACAGAAGATAAATACGCATTTTAAAAAAGGGTGCCTGGGTGGCTCAGTGTGTTGGGTGTTGGACTCTTGATTTTGACTCAGGTCATGATCCCAAAGTCATGGGATTGAGCCCTGCATCTGGCTCTGCGTGGAGCATGGAGCCTGCTTGGGATTCTCTCTCTCTTTCTCTCTCCCTTTATGCCCTTCTCTCGAACTGGCACATGCTCCCGCTCTCTAAAATAAAATAAAATAAATTGTTTTTTTACAGGCTACATACCATAAAGTTTCATTTATATGGTATTATCACAAACATAGAAGTAGGAGTCAGGAAAAACATTAATGATTGCTGGAGATCTGAGGGAGGGTATAAATGAAACCTAAGGTATTTTTAGTGTGGTATAACTATCCTGTATCACACCATAATGGTGTGTACATATTCTTATGCATTTGTCAAAATCCATAAAAATTTCGAGGAGAAAGTGAATTTTAATGTGTGCAAACTTTAAAAAATCATTTAGGTACTCAGGGAATTCCAGAATAGAATGCAGATTTTGACAAAAGAATCTGTTTTACAAATGTATAAAACTGAGGAGACATTAAGGAAGCAGGCAGAGATCTAAGTATCTTTGGAAATGAGTGGAGGGAGTGACACTAAAGGCAAAAGGCATTATACATAAGCACTGTCCTCTAGTCTAGGGGTAGAGAGAAACAATTCTGAAACTACTATTCATGCATCCTGGAATCCAATAATTGAGTAAATGTACGAGGAAATAATGGTTTTCTCAACAAATGAGGCTGGATAAATTGGATAGTCATATAAGAGGGAAAAAAACTTGGCCCTTACACTTGATACATAAAAACCAATTCCAGATAGACTGGAGACTTCGGTCTGAAAGGTAAAGCTAGAAAGCCTGTATAAGATTACATGACCTTCATGACCTTACAATTGCCAAAGACTTCTTAAACAAGAAAGAGCCTCAAGCATAAACAAAAAGTTACTAAATTGGACCTCTTGAAAATGTGAAACTTATGTTCATCCAAAGTTACAACTGAGGGCAAGAAGAATAAAAAGAGTCAGAAGCTAAACCAGCAAGTGGAAGATGTTCTCAATATATGCATCTGATAGAAGACTCACAATATATAAAGATACTGTGTAAATCAATAAAAGAAAACAAGATATAGGGGGGCCAGGGTGGCTCAGTCGGTTAAGCATCTGACTTCAGCTCAGGTCATGATCTCACAGCTCATGAGTTCAAGCCCCGTGTCAGGCTCTGTGCTGACGGCTCAGAGCCTGGAGCCTGCTTCAGATTCTGTGTCTCCCTCTCTCTCTGCCCCTCCCCCTATCATGCCCTCTCTCACTCGCTCTCTCTCAAAAATAAACAAACATGAAAAAATTTTTAAAAAAAAAGAAAATAATATATTTTTTAAATGAGTAAAAGTACAGAGCAGGAATTTTACACACAAAAAAAGAATATTCAGACAGCCAATAAACATACATAAAGATGCTTAATTGCATTACTTACCAGGGAAATTTAAGTTAAAGCAGCAATAACATGATATGTACCTGTCAAAATAGCTAAAAATACAACAAACATACTAGCATCAAGGGTCTGTGAGGAAGTGAATCGACAACTCTCATATACTGCTGTTATTATTTAAAACTAACACAACCACTTTGAAATCAAGATAACCACTTTGGAAAACTCAGAAAGCTGTATGTTAATCCCATGAACCAGCAATTCTACTCCTCGATACGTACCCTAGATAAACGAATGTATGTGTGCAACCAAAGACATGTCCAAGAATGTTTACTACAGTACTCTTCCTGATATGCAACTAGTGGAAAACAACCCAAATGATCATGAACTGGAGAATACGTAAATGGTAACACTCAAACAATGGAATATCATATGGCGATGAAAGAGAACAAAGCACTGTAACATGAGACAACACATAGAAGCCTCGCAGATGTAACCTACGGTTAAAGAGGCCAAGTAAAATGGAGTCCATTTTTTGTAATTCCATTTCTCTAAAGTTCAAAAACAGACAAATTAATCCATGTTGATAGAAGTCTGCAGAATGGTGGGTCCCTTTATGGGGGTTACTGATGCAGGGAACAGGAAAGAGCCCTCTGGATGAGCTGGTGACACTCCCTTTCTTGATAGGAATGGTGACTGTATACATATGTAAAAACCCATCTTTTGTACGTTACTTTATTATACTTCAATTAAAACGTACACCGGAAAAGACTATAAATCATCCCAGAGCCCAGATGCACGATGACTGATACACCACCTTGTTTGGAGAGTTTATGCCGAGTTACTCCAGAGGGGAGTAGCTTATATCACATGGTCTTAACAGGTTACTGATATATTCGACATTTGCGCTAGTAAAGCTGAGAAAATTACCAAATTCGGGGCGCCTGGGTGGTTCAGTCAGTTAAGCGTCCACCTCCTGATTTGGGCTCAGGTCATGATCTAATGGTTCGTGGGTTTGAGCCCCGCCTCGGGCTCTGCACTGACCATGTGATTCTGCTTGGGATTCTGTCTCTCCATCTCTCTGTCTGACCCTCCCCCACTCATGCTTGCTGTCTCTCTCTCTCTCTCAAAATAAACTTTAAAAAAAAATTATTAATTCAATTTTCACACAAAAACACATGACTAATGTATTTTATTATGTTTTTCTACTATTGGTTATTTTGTGTAGACTTGCAACAGCTTCTAATTTTCAATCCTGACCATCAGATCATCGATGTTCTCTAAAAGGGCCTCAAATACCATGGTTTTGAAGACTCACTGTATTGAAAGGAATAAAGTTAATTGTCAATGCAAACTTCCCAAACACTTACTTGATAAAACAGCGTCCCAACATGGCCTAGGAAGTAAATTCTCTTTCTGATTTTTACAAGGATTCTCTACAGCTGTGTCTATACACGTATATAAAGTGGTCATTTATTTTTCTTCTACTTCGGTTTCCGCTACCTGCCCACTTCTTCCAGGTTGCATTTTTGCTATACAAATGTGGTTTTACAAGGCTAGCTGTATGAATCTGATGGCTTCATTTAAAAAATTTTTTTTATGTTTTTTTATTTTTGAGAGAGAAAGAGAGAGAGAGACAGAGAAAGACAGAGCATGAGTAGGGGAGGGGCAGAGAGAGAGGGGATCACAGAATCTGAAGCAGGCTCCAGGCTCTGAGCCATCAGCACAGAGCCCGATGCAGGCTCCAACTCACGGACCGCAAGATCATGACCTGAGCTGAAGTCAGATGCTTAACCGACTGAGCCACCCCGGCGCCCAAAATCTGATGCCTTCTAAGACACTGTGGTTTTAACTCTGACAAGGCTACCGGTTGTTCAGTGACGCTTTGGGACCCAGATGCAGAGAATGATTAGCTAGGCTTTGCCAAGTGAAGATGTAGACAGTGTCATTGTGACTCTGCTTTTCCTTAATGAAACTGTTATTCTTTCATTTACAAAGAAGCATCAGGGTTTGACAAGGTGGTTTTGACATTAGGAGATAATAAAGTTTAGAGCAAAATATTAAGAAATCACAAGCTAAAATGACAACAATGCCATATATATATATATATATATATATATATATATATATATATATATATATATATGAGAGAGAGCAAGTGGAGGCGGGGGGAGTGGCAGAGAGAGAGGGAGAGAGAGAGAATCCCAGGCAGGCTCTGCACTATCAGCACAGAGCCGGACACGGGGCTCCATCTCACGAACAGTGAGATCATGACCTGAGCGAAACCAAGACTAGAAAGCTTAATAGACTGAGCCTCCCAGACACCCCAACAACAACATCATCTTTAACCAAGCCATGGTTCTTATACCACTGCATCAAAAATATGTGACACTCGGGGCACCATGGGAGGCTCAGTCGGTTAAGCGTCCGACTTTAGCTCAGGTCACGATCTCATGGCTCATGAGTTGGAGCCCCGCATTGGACTCTGTGCTGACAGCTCAGAGCCTGGAGCCTCTGCTTCGGATTCTGTGTCTCCCTCACTCTCTGCCCTCCCCCACTCGTGCTCGCTCGCACACTATCTCTCAAAAATAAGTAAACATTTAAAAAAACATTTTTTTAATGTGATGCTTATTAGAAGTTCAAAGGCTGGAGCACCAGATTCTCTTTCCCTCCCTCCCTCCCTCCCTCCCTCCCTCTCTCTCTCTCTCTCTCCCACTTGCATGCTCTCACTAACATCAAATTAAAAAATTAAAAAATTAAAGTTCAAAGGCTAAGGCTCCTCCCCACAGAGGTAAACCCTGGGAACCCAAAGCTCAACAATGCCTCCAGTGATACTTACTCTTACTGTCACTAACGTTTGAGAATCAGTGGTTTAGATCTTATTAAAGGTTTGTAATTACACACCAGGGTAAGAAGGGTCAAACTACAGTCCATTAATCATGGTCCTGCTGAACTTCACAAAGCTGGCTTCACAAAGACCCTAAACCCTAATTCTCTAAGTGTGGTCTCCAGATCACCTGCATTAGCATTGCTGGAGTCCCCATAAGGCCGTCCAGAGCTACTGAATCAGAAACTCTGGAAATGAGACCCAGAAAGCTGTACTTTCACGAGCCCGCTAGGTTATTTTGACACATACTAAGGTTTGCAAACTCGCCACCAAAAAAAAAAGAAGCCATGGGGCGCCTGGGTGGCGCAGTCAGTTGAGCGTCCGACTTCAGCCAGGTCACGATCTCGCGGTCCGTGAGTTCGAGACCCCGCGTGGGGCTCTGGGCTGATGGCTCGGAGCCTGGAGCCTGTTTCCGATTCTGTGTCTCCCTCTCTCTCTCTCTGCCCCTCCCCCTGTCGTGCTCTGTCTCTCTCTGTCCCAAAAATAAATAAACGTTGAAAAAAAAAAAAAAAGAAGCCACAATTTCTTTACCCTCCATTTACTAAAGAGCTATATTACTACTACATTCATATGTTGCCCTGGCCAGAGAACATAACTGAATTTTTATTTTATTTTTTTTAATATGAAATTTATTGTCAAATAGGTTTCCATACAACACCCAGTGGTCATCCCAACAGGTGCCCTCCTCCATACCCATCACCCACCCACCCCTCTCAGTTTTTAAGAGTCTCTTATGCCCCTGCCCCTCCCCCACGGTCTTCTGTTAAGCATAACTGAATTTTTAAAAGGAAGAGCCCAGGCATAAACTAGCAAACTAATCCAGAAATGAGGCTCAAGATCAAAAGTTTTACGGTGCTGCTTCCAAATGTCTGGGCATTTTGCCTCTAGCGCTATATGGATTGACAGGCAAACTGTACCTTGACATTAATTACCTGCTTACAATTTATTGTAAAGTAAATGCAATTGCTTCCCCGAGACTTCAGCGTTTTTGGTTCTAAGAGAGATCCTCATTGTGTTCAAGAAAAAAAATGGCTTTGCTCATTCTGAAAATAAAGTCTGTATTTGACCTTCAGAGTTCTAAATTACCAGTCCCCAAGTATGCATTCCTACATTTCTAAGAGATAAACAGAGGGAAAGGAATGATTCCTGGAGACTGCTAATATCCATAGCACTTTTCCTTCACTCTGCAGAAGAATCTTTTAGCAACCGTACTTCCAAAATCCATTCTCCTTGATCCTCAAGGATTAATATGCGCGCTGTATGGACACAGGCTCAACCTGAATGGACACATTCATGTTCTCGTGAATGGAGGTGTTTCTCCTAGCCACTACCCCAATATATTATGGTTTTTCTTTTCCTTCTGAATTAAAGAGACATTAACAGAGGATTTTAAAATAGCACGTGTAGGGGCACCTGGGTGACTCAGTCAGTTAAGCATCCGACTTCAGCTCAGGCCATGATCTTGTGGCTCGTGGGTTCGAGCCCCACATCTGGCTATGCACTGACAGCTTGGAGCCTGGAGCCTGCTTCAGATTCTGTGTCTCCTTCTTGCTCTCTCTCCCCCTCCCCTGCTTGTGTTCTCTCTGTCTCTGTCTCTCTGTCTCTCAAAAATAAATAAACCTTAAAAAAGTTAAAATTGCATGTCTATAATTTTCAATGAAATTTGTCCGATTTACTAAAGTACAGAAAGGAATAAAAAGAAAGCACCATGGTCCCTAATCAATAACAATCATTATCCTGTTATTCAGAGAACTCTTGATTTTTTAAAAAAAGTAATAAAATAGGGATGAATGCACACATTTTAGTTTTGAAAAGTAAAACAGCAAAAACAGTATAAAATTAAGACTCTTCCCAGCCTGTACTCTCTCTACGAAGTTAGCTACTGTTAACAGATTCACAAAATTTCAGAAAAAAATAACGTATATTGTTTGTGTTTAAACAAAGGGAATCATATTACATATACCCTTAGGTTATTTAAAACTTATGCCAGTTGCCTTGTAAGGATATAGCATTTATGTAGTGTAGAATTACAGAGTAGCTTCAATTTTATGACCATTACAAATTAAAAAGGAAAAAGGAAACAGAGCCATTAATACCTTAAAATTTTAGAGAATTTTCTGTGCACCTCAATGTGAAGAAATTAAAAAATTGAGTAAAATTGATTAATTTCCGGCAAAACAAATGATTTGGAATTAAAGAGAATCAACCTAGAGGTTTGCCTGGACAAACGGTTTCAAGTCTTCAAGGAAGAGATGATTCTCTGGCTATGAAATAATTCTCATACCATGTCGTCCACACCATGCAAATTTCCAGGTCACAGAAAAAGACAGAAAAATTACAAAGCAAGCATAACCTGTGTGTGCGAATTTGGCAAATTCAGCAGCACACCTCTCCACCAAAAAACAAATCAGAACCAAAGGCACTGATACATCTTATTTGTAAATTAAAAATGCAGAGATTCTAAACAAATTTTTTTTAATTTTTTTTAACGTTTACTTATTTTTGAGAGAGAGGGACAGCGGGGGAGGGGCAAAGAAAGAGGGAGACACAGAATCCGAAGCGGGCTCCAGGCTCTGAGCTGTCAACACAGAGCCCGATTGGACTCGAAACCACGAACCGCCAGATCATGACCTGAGCCAAAGTCGGACCTGAGATTAAACAACTGAGTCACCCAAGTGCCCCAAAAAGACAGAGATTCTTAATAAAATATCAGAAAATACAACTCATCAGTATATTGAAAAAATAAAATACTAAGACCAAATAGGTTTCATTCAATTAACAACAGGATGTCTTAATAAGATATCTATTACTGCAACTTATCATACAAACTCCACCACACTGTAATACCTAGAAGGCAGGAATCAGGACCTTTGGGGTTCTTTATCTCTGCAAGTTCAGTACCACGCACAGGTGCCTGATACAAAATAAAAATTTAATAAGTATTTCTTAAGGTAATGAAGAAAGCAATTAATAAGTTGATAAGAAAAATCAAAGAAGACAAGCTAGGAGTATTAATAAATGTCCAAAGTTATTTGAAGAAAGTCAGTATCTATCCCTGATGAAGAAAATCTCACACTATGTATAATAAGACTTCCCTGATATGAAAAAGAACACCTAAGCCAAACTATCACCAATGTCGTGCTGAATAAATTATGGCAGATTTTCTTCTAATTCAAAGTCAACAGGAGCCCTAATTAAAAAAAAAAAAAAAATTCTGGAATTAGGCCAAGAAACAAGAGATGTAATATTGATAAGGAGGGAAAAAATTATTATTTGCATAAGACTTAATTGCTTATCCACAAAATCCAAAAGAATTAAATGTTGTTGGTAATTTTTTTTTTTTTTTGAGAGAGAGAGAGAAAGAGCACAAGTTGGGGAGGGGCAGAGGTGGGGGGAGAGAGAGAGAGAGAGAGAGAGAGAGAATTCTAAGCAGGCTTCACTCTGTCAGCATAGAACCCAATGCGGGGCTGGATCCCACAACCAGGAGATCATTCCCTGAACTGAAATCAAGAGTCAGACGCCCAACCGGATGACCCACTGAGACACCCCAAGTTTTAAAAAAATCAGCTAGGGGCTCCTGAGTGGCTCAGTCGGTTGAAGATGTGACTCTTGATTCTGGCCCAGATCATGATCTCATGGTTTGTGAGTTCAAGCCCCACATCTGGCTCTGTGTTGACCATGCAGAACCTGCTTGGAATTCTCTCTCTCCCTCTCTCTCCCCTTCCTCTGCTTTCTCTCTCTCTCTCAAAACTAAATAAAACTTTTTTAAAAAGTTTTAAAAAATCAAATGAAAAGGATTGGCAAGTCGGGTAAACCATTAACAGTATAAATTAGATGCTGGGTACATAGCTACTCACTGAAAAATGCTTCCAACTTGCAGTTTTGTTTCAAATTTTTCATAGTAAAACGTTGGAGGGAAGAGTAGAAAGAATCAAATATTTCATTCAGCAGCATGGTCAGTTACAAACACAAACAAATATAGGTTGAATAACTACACTATGACCGCAACAACCTTGGAAAAACAATAGATGAATGATTGTATTTGATGGAAATAATATATACAGAATATCTTCGAACACAGAATGTACCCTAAAATAACTGTGCAATATAGAATATCTTAGAATAACTGTAAAAAATGATCACAAACATGGAAATTACAAGTTCTGCTTTAAACTAACTCAAAGGAATTATAACTTGCCAAGCAAAACCCGGTGAAGACTGACTTAGACAGCTATGAACTTCCTTCAGGGCTAACGTGAATTCCTGAAAATTTCATAAACCTAATAAAAGAAAACAACTACAATAATCCATTAGCAACAAATTACCCTGCTATTTCGACAGCAGAAATTATGTGAAATATATCTGATTTCTTAAAATAAGATTACAAGATAATGTGATTAGAAGACAGCATGATTACTTAAATACCGCTATAAATGGAAATATAATGTATCTTGATTTTTTAAGACTCTTTTAAGACTGACTTGTCATTTTATCAATTCAATTTTGACTTACAGATGACTTATATTGACTTGAACAGGAAGAACACTGGAAGCAAACAGGACCAGCAAACAGGATGCTGTCCAAGAGGCTCATAGGCTTTTGCTCCGAGGCTCTTCATTTGTGTTAGCTTTTAGCTTTTGAATTTGCAGTTACCCCCCTACCTGGATCAAACCCCTTTCTGTAATAATGTTTTTTTTTTTTAATTTCACCTACTTGAGCTGACCTCAACAGCTCAAGAGCCAAAACAGCCCTGGAGACACGCTGCAAGCGGACAGTGGGCATGCTCTGTGGGTGGGCAAAGATGGGCTGGACACAGGTGCGTGCTCTGGGACGGACAAACTCTGGTCTAGGGTGAGGGTTTCTCTGACCTTACGCGGTAGGATAGGTGCTCTCACAACAACTATAGTCCTCTCAGAGGACATCACTGCACTTGTGATGAATCAATCTGTTGCAACGTAACGTGTGCATTAATGAATCAGAGGAGGCAACTGAGAAGATGATGACACGGCACAGGTCACCTTAACCTCTCGTGGCCTCTAGCTTTTCTTAGCATTTCTTTGTTCCTGCAACAGGACAACTTCCACTCCCTGAGTGGGGTCCGTGGGTCTCAATGTACTTCCTCCCTCCCTCTCCCCTTTCTGTACTTTCCCCAGCCTCTTTTCCAGTCAGACCTCAGCAAAGATGAAGGTTCTCTGGGCTTCTCCAGTCATGCCCCAATTCCAGAGTAGGTGCCCCTCCTACGAGCTCTCAGAGAAACCGGTCATGTCGCTTTTTCTCACTTGTAAATTTGTCTGTTCCTGGGCGTATTTTCTTCTCTAGACTGAGTAGCTTCCAAGTCTGGGACCGTTTTGTCTTTTTCTCTGTTTGATCTCCAGGAACTAGAGTGCAGCAAACAAATGCACCGCACTTTTTTGCTTGGCAAACCATAGCTGGTGCCATTTGTATAAACCGTTATGGGAATGGCGCCTCCTAGAGATGGGTAATATAACAACCGGTACCAGGTCTAGGAAAGTCCTGTCATCTTAACACTTGCCGCAGGAACGAATTTAAACCAAATATTCCCTCCTTCCTATTTCTGAAATTCTGTGACTATTCACAAATTTATAAAATGAACCCCATTTGGGTATAAATTGTAAAAACTGCCAAATTACGCCCATAAAGCTTGTACACATATCAAATAATACGCAGTTTGTAATTCAAAAGGATATATGCACCCTGATGTTTACTGCAGTATTTACAATAGCCATGATACGGAAGCAAGCTCTGTGCGCATCCACAGATGAATGGATAATGAAGATGTGGTGTGTGTGTCCATGTATTTATGTATGTGTGGGTATGTATTACAATGGACTATTACTCAGCATTAAAAAGAACGAGATCTTGTCATTTGCAATGATGTGAATGGAGCTAGAGAATGTAACCTAAGGGAAATACATCAGAAAAAGAAGAATACCATACCATTTCAATCCTATGTGGAATTTAAGAAACAAATGAACAAACAAAGTAGAAAACATCCAGGCAAACAACAACAAAAACCAGACTCTCAAGCACAGAGAAGAAACTGGTGAGTAGGCAGATGGTAAAACAGGTGATGGGGATTAAGATCACACTTATTGTGATGAGCACTGGGCGATGTACAGAATTGTTGAATCATATCACACACCTGAAACGAATATAACACCATGCTAATTCCACTTCCATAAAAAGAAATATTCAGTTTAGAATTTACAGGCATACTCAGCTTTCTACAATCATATGAAAGAACAGGTATGGTAACAGTAATAGTGAAACGTATTTATTGACGCACTTAATAGAAAATAGATACCTATGCTTATATATGTAAGTAAAGATCTACAAATATTTTGAAAAAAGGTCTAGAAGATGGATATATTTAAAATGATGTAAATTAATAAAATTTTCTATCCTTATGGCCTTACAGATTCTTTTCTATTAAATGTTTAATAATTTACTATTGTCACTATTCTTTCAATGTTCAAATTGTCCAAACTTGGCCAGTGGGAGTCCTTTCCTGAACCTTTTGACATGTCTATCTTCTTACTGTCTGGTAGAGCACAACACTTTAAGCCAAGTCCATACCTCCCTCTGCCTCAGAATCTTTAATTTCTGCAAAAGGCCTTGTCTCTCCCATTTACAAACTAAGGCCTGGGCTCTAGGTATCTCATTGACAAGGGGGATTGATTGCTTCTAGATCCTTTAGGTGCACAGAATACACACACACACACACACACACACACACACACACACACACTATACATACATACCTACATATACAATATATTCATCCTGATACATCCAAGGAGAGAATTCCTCCTCTCCTTTTTTCATTCCATATGTTTTCCCTCCTCCATAGTGACAATACTGACTTCCAAGAACAATATATGCCCCTCTTTGCCTAATCTTGCAATACACAAAATTCAGCAAGACCACACTCACCACTTCCAACAAACTTGTCAAATTAATTTTTCTTTGGAATTAATTTTGCTCTTAGAATATATCCCACTAAAGGGGTGCCTGGGTGGCTTAGTCAGTTGAGCATCTGACTCTTGATTTTGGTTCAGGTGATGATCCTAGAGTCATGGGATGGAGCCTCGTGGTGGGCTCCATGCTGACAGTGCAGAGCCTGGTGGGGATTCTCTCTCCCTCTCTATGCCTCCCCTCCCTGCTCCCCCTCCCTCTTAAAATAAATAAACTTAAAAAAAATTCTTTCTCCTTCTACCCTGCTTATGCACACACACTCTCTCACTAAAAAAAAAAAAAAAAAAAAAAAAAAAAAAAAAAAAAAAAGGAGTATATCCCACCAAAGGGATAAAGTCAGAGAATGCTACATGAAAGCTATTTGAACTATTTTTTTCATCTTTGTGATAGAAATTTGTCGTGTATTTAAAATCTTTTACATTTAGGAATTCCCACCATTCCTCGAAATTCATTTTTCCTTTCAGAGGACGTAAAACATTAACATGGTTCCAAAGTCAAACATACATTAAAAATACTCTCGGAAGGATCTCATTCCTGTCTTTCCTACTTTCATCCACTGTTCACAGGTAATTAATCTCATTTCAAAAATCTCACATGAATCTCTAAGATTGAGACTGATAGGAATGTTTAAGTTGGGAATACGGATAAAATGGTAGGTGCTAAATTGGGAACACACAGGGTATCTCCTATGGCATTAATATCAGAAGAGCACATTTCAAGTTATACTATACATTTTAAAGCACAAATATTTTTCATGACTTTCTTGAATATGACTCTCAATACGTTATAAATCAAATTATTTCTATAAAAGGTTATTTAAAACTTTGCGTGAGGACGTTTCTAACATCAACAATGCAACTCAATTAAAGATAATAACATGCCCAGGCATTCTACAGACCACTTTTCTGACTATGTAGCTTTTGAAAAGGAGGGGCTATTATGTTGAAAGAAAAGTAATCTGGGGGGAAAAAAAACTTAAATAGCACAGCTGTCAATGAGCTCTAAACATGAAGGCAGGGGACTTTACCTGTCATCTCGACTCTGCACAAAGTAGTTGTTGGGACTTGGGCAAGACATTCACTCGCTCTGTACCTCAGCTTTCTTAATTGCAAAATGGGTATGCTCTGGAAAAGGGGAGTAGGGTAACTTTTTTCAGTCTTCCTCTCATAACCTGTAACCAGATATTATTTTTTAGTTATTCTCAAATGTAACTGTTCAAATAATTTACTTTGAACCACTTCTTATATGCTAATTATGAGCCCTTATAATATAGGCCTGGGGCTCAGAAATGTCAATTTTGGGGGACGCCTGGGTGCCTCAGTCGGTTAAGGGCCTGATTCTTGATTTTGGCTCAAATCATGATCTTGTGGTCATGGGTTCGAATCCCATGTCAAGCTCTGCACTGATAGCGTGGAGCCTGCCTGGGATTCTCTGTCTCCCTCTCTCTCTGCTCCCCCCTGCCACTTGTGCTCATGTGCTCTTTCTCTCTCTCAAAATAAATTTTAAAAAATGTCCATTTTACAGGTGTCCCAGGTGCAATAACTCAGGGAACCCGTGCACCACACTTTGAGAAACTGTGGCTGATGTACTCATGTACGTGACTGGTCCCAAGTTGAACAGGTCTTAATCTTGAAGAAAGAACTTGCCTATATGGAGTTATTCCAATAGTTCTGATTATGTTTCTTTGCTATAGGAAATACTCTTCACATCAAATTTGATGAACTATTATTTTTAAAATAAAGTCAACCCTTCGGCTGTAATCCAAAGTGTAATCCACAGTAAAATCGCCCTAAGTCATTCATAAATATACGTATATATATTATATACTATATATGATATATATAGTATACATAATGTATTTCTAATATATACGTAAGTATATGTATATATGTATATATAAAAATATATATGTGTGTATATATACATATATACACACATATATATTTTTATAGATGTGTATATACGTGTGTGTGTGTGTGTGTGTGTGTGTATATAGAGATATATATATATATATATATATATATATATATATATATAATTTTTTTTTAAGTAGTCTTCATGCCCAGCATAGAACCCAACACCCAACATGGGGCTTGAACTCATGAGCCTGAGATAGACCCGAGCTGAGATCAACAGTAGGACACTTAACTAACTGAGCCACCCAGGTGCCCCATCAAGTCATTTATATTTTAATACAAATAAATCTGTCAAGTTATGCAATACTACAGCTAGGAAGGTATTTGTGAATTAACCCAAAGCTCCAATTATACAATTCTGAGAACTGAAGTGCTTTGTTCACAGTCTGACAATGAGGGTCATGTCAGGTCCAAGACTGGAGTCAAATGTCTTTGCTCCGAGTTTCAGGCCACATTCATGGAATCACAGAACCTTTCTTTTCTTTGAGTAATACTTCATAAGAAAAAAGTATGAACAGTGGCCTCCAAAGCCACATGGACACTTCCTGATCCCTGGAATCTGTGAATGCTACCTTACGTGGGTTTAAAAAAAAAAAAAAAAAAGGCATTGAACAGGTGAATAAGGACCTTGAGACGGAGAGATTATTCAGGTGAGTCCAAAGTAGTCACGACGGTCCTTAAAAAAGGGTCAAACAGAGACAGCACAGTAATGAAGCAGAGGGAGAAAAGGTAAAGAACTAAGGAACAAAGGCAGCTCCTCGAAGCTGGGGAGGCAAGGACATAGATTCTCCCTCCCCTATAGTATCCAGAAGGAAATCAGCCCTACCACTGTTACCCCTATGAAACTTCTTTTGTATTTCTGAGCTCCAGACTGTAAGATAATACATTCATGTTGTTAAGGCTTATTTGAGAGAGAGAGAGAGAGAGAGAGAGAGAGAGAGCGAGCACGCACAACTTGGGGAGGAGCAGAGAGAGAGAGAGGGAGACACAGAATCTGAAGCAGGCTCAAAGCTCTCAACAGTCAGCACAGAGCCCCCCACATGGGGCTTGAACTCACAAACCGTGAGATCGTGACCTGAGCCAAAGTCAGACCCTAACCAACCGAGCCACCCAGGTGCCCAGCACATTCATATTGTTTTAAGCGACTATGTTTATGGTAATTTGTTGCAGCAACAAGAAGAAACGAATATAGGAGGCTGAAAGAAATGTAGGGCACTGGAGACCAATTAGCAGAAACTTGGGAGGAGGAACAGAAGAGGAAATTGACAAGGTGCTTAGCAAAGGTCACTCACTTGATGAATCTGGGAGCAGCTGGTAGCCAGCCTCAGAGCTTAAGACAGAACAGAAGTTCTAATTAAAGAGTTTGTATTCTAATACTTTAAATGAATGGAGAACTTTGTCTGTTTTATCCATGAAGCATGAATGAGTGTTCAACATACACAAAGGACACTTGTAACTCACCAAGTATAAGACACAGTTTTCCAGCAGTTCTCTTTGCCTTTCATGCCCTTTTCAGTGTTGTAACTCATTGTCACTTGTCTTTTTTACCATATGTTTACTTTTGAGAGGGGGGTGCAGAGAGAGAGGGAAAGAAAGAATCTCAAGCAGGATCCTCACTGTCAGCGCAGAGTTCAACTCCGGGTTCAAACACACCAAATGCAAGATCATGACCTGAGCCAAAGTCAGACACTTAACTGACTGAGCCACCCAAGCACTCCTTCAGGTCAGTTTATAAACCAAACAGACTAAAACTGACCGGACCCTATAGAAATCACCTTCCCAACCACAGCTACCTCCCACCATGTAAAAACTAACTTAACACTAATAATTACGTCACCTAGGTGGGGGGGGGGGGGGACTTTTAAAATTTTATTTCCAAAAGAATCATTTATTAAGTCTAACCATTAGACTAGATATGCCCTTCAGACTTAATATATTCAGAATCCCTTTACAATAAGACATGTAATTGCCAGAGCAGAGAGTCAGAGAGACCTGAGTTTGAAGGGTAGCTGGGTAACTCTAGGCCAATTACTCTAGCCAATTACGGCATCTCTCTCAGTGGGTTTCATCTTCTCAAGAACCCAGGCAAGAGCAGAGCCTGCTTCATTAGGCTCACAGAAAGATTAAATGGGATATTGTATAAGAAGTGTGCTTTCGGGATACCTGGGTAGCTCAGTCAGTTAAGCATCTGACTCTTCATTTCAGTTCATGTCACAATCTCACAGTTTGTGATATCGAGCCCTGTGTCAGGCTCTGTGCTGAGTTTGGATCCTGCTTGGGATTCTCTCCCTCCCTCCCTCCCTCTCCCTCCCTCTCTCTGTCTCTCTGTCTTTCTCTCCCCTTCCCTGCTTGCGCTATCAAATTAAAAAAAAAAAAAAACTAAACAAAAAAAGTATGATTCGTTCGTTCAGTCGCTACTATTTCAGGCCACCCTCTAAAGGATTAAAAAGGAATGTTAAAGAACAGAGCATTCTTTGTGGTTTTCAGTCAGCTTGGTGGGTACCTAGAGTTTGTGTGGCAGAATCTCTGGGACTTCCCACTGAGGAAGGATGAAACCCATGGGGCTCTGGATCCTTCACCCCACCTTCCACTAGAGCTCCCACATGCAGAAGATATAATACTCTTTAGTCCAATAAGGAGGCTCAGTCACAGTTCTCGATGCTCAGTGGGGAGGAATCCTTTTGCTCCCTGCAATGTCCACAGCCCCTTCCCATCAAGCACACAGCACATTCCTGGTATATGTTTGTACGGAGGCTTCAAGGGCTCCTTGGCTTTTGTGATAGAAGACTGAGCCCTCAGCACTGGGGGCGGAATGGGGACTCAGAGGAAGTAAAAGGCGCATGTCTGTAAGGAGGGAGAAGAACTTGGCAGTACCAGGAGGGTGAGAGGGACCATCCTGAGGCTCTGGCAATACTGTCCACACCTGGCAGATATGAGAAAGGTCTGCAAGCCCAGATCTGGATTCTGAAGAACAGCCCTATACAGAGAGGTGGGAGGGAATGATACCCGTGCAATGATTCCATGAGATATGCACTACCCTTATACAACATGATTATAAGTCTCTTTACTGTGTGGTCAGTGCAAGTCCTTATTTTGATTTTATTATGTAACACAACTTTTAATTCCAGATCGTTACCCAATCAGCCCAGGATCCAGCGCACTGTGGCAAGTTGGTGCGCAGTTCTGTTTCACATCGCTTTCACCTCCAACCATGGACGCCTGTATAGGTTGGTGCCTGGATAATAGTGCTGAACACGTTCAACGCCTGATCTCACCTAAACATGGCAACAAGGCTTAGAGAAAGGGAGTCTTGCTGGGGGGAATCCACGGCCAGGATCCTGGAGCCTAGTCATGTTTGAGTGGGAAGGGGTAGAGACAGAGAATCCTAAGTAGGCTCCACACTGTCAGTGCAGAGCCCAAAGTGGGGCTCGAAATCACATACTAGGAAATCATGACCTGAGCCCAAATCAAGAGTCAGACGCTTGACCGACTGAGCCACCCAGGCGTCCCTGCCGAGTCATGGTTTTAACCCACGTCTGTTTGACTGCTGAGCCTGGCTCTCTACCATTCAATTACATGCTCCAAGGCAGTGCTCCCAACCTCTGGCTCTGGGAGACCGTTGAGTTATGGCAAGGTGTCTGCAAATCCATCTGTGCATTTTATAGATGCCAGGTATAGAACACAGCCCATCTTTAAATGTATTTATAGTACTGATGTGCTTGATAAAATACAGACTCACTTCTACAAATGTAAATGATCTGAACAAGTGAACTATTTTAGGTACCGCAGGTGCATACATTGGGCCCAATTTGGAAGTCAGACGGGAAATATTGGGGACACAGAGAGATGTGTCTATATGTGAGTGAAATATCTGGGGATAAGAACTCCACCCCAGGAAAGAAGACCTAGAAGGAACTAGGCAGACCAAGCCCTAGAGAAAGGCAATGAAAGCAGAAACACAAGGTAGAAAATGTTGATAAGGCATGTAAGGCCACGTGGATGGTGGTTAAGAGCCTCCGGAATCATCTGAACTGAATCTCGGTTCTGCCATTTGCTGGGAAATGAAAGTTGTTACATAGAACCTTTTAGGATAGAATCTGTCACCCCCTCATGTTGCCAAATCTGTGCCCAGGATCCAGTGCACCAAGGTCAAAGTTTATGCTCTGTTTTACCTCCAAGTCTCCCTCTGCCTCTTGGAGGCACACAGGGATCTTTTGTGCACAAAGTGAGATATGTATGAAGCATCTGGCCAATCTTGCCCCAAGCCCCATTGTGAGGTTTAAACACGAGAAGACACAGTGCCAGAAATGTGACAGGTGATCAGCGTAAGGTCAGGTTTTGAGTGGGTCTTTGGCCAAGTTCTGCTGCTTCTCTCTCTCCCTGGGAGCAGTGATGCTTAGTATTTAAGCCCATGTTTAGACAACAGAGATAAAAGGAAGAGGTATCTGCATACTTAGAAAAAGCTGCTACAAATCCTTCACCCCCTGCTCTGTAAGAGAGGGCTGAAGGCAAGTCTTATGCAGACCATGTATAAAATAAGACAGAAGATTCAAAGTAAAGAACATTCTAATAGCCATAAGAAGGAACAGTTGGTGGGAGAAATTAGCATTTAAAAACCTACAGGTGGGGGGAGGGCGCCTGGGTTGGCTCAGGTGGTTAAGCATCCAACTCCTGGTTTCAGCTCAGGTAATGATCTCATGGTTTGTGAGTTCAAGCCCCACACCGGGCTCTATGCTGACAGTTCAGAGCCTGGAGCCTACTTCGGATTCTGTGTCTCCCTCGCCCTCTGCCCCTCACCCACTCATGTGCTGAGTGCATCTCTCTCTCAAAAATAAAAAAAACACCAAAAAAATTTTTTTTAAACCTACAGGCAGGACGCCTGGGTGGTTCAGTCGGTTAAGTATCTGACTTGGTTCAGGTCATGATCTCACGGTTCATGGGTTCGAGCCCCACATCTGTGCTCACAGCTCATTCAGATTCTGTGTCTCCCTCTCTCTCTGCTCCTCCCCTGCTCAGGCGCTCTCGCGCGCTCTCTCTCTCTCTCTCTCTCAAAAAATGAAAAACATTAAAAAAATTGTTTTTAAACCTACAGGCAAATTAATATATTTTAAAAAGCAGAATACGCTTTTTTACACCTACAAAACAATCAACAAGGAGCCTCTAACTCTCTAAGGAAATAGTTTATATCAGGAGAGCTCTGAATGAGAAAACAAAGCAGGACAGTGTGCAACAGATCTTAAAAAGATTCATACCTTACAATGAGCAAAATAAGGTTTTTATCAAGTTTTTGGTGCTTAAACTGTTTCTTTAAAATTCAATTATGGAGCAGCTCTTTTCTTTAGCAAAGCTGCCCTGGGAGGGTTAGTGTATTTAACCTTTAAAAATCAGATTACTTGAGGTGCTTGGCTGGCTCAGTCGGTAGAGCATACAACTCTTGCTCTCAGGGTCATGAGTTTGAGCCGCACACTGGGTATAGAGATTACTTAAAAATAAAATCTTAAGGGAAAAAAAAACATATTACTTGTTCCTTTTCTTTTCTTACTGTTCACCAAATGTGGAAGTATGCTTTCCTGAATTCTAAGTCCCCTTCACTGTCATTTGGGTTCTCAGGGTGGCAGGCACCACCATGGGAGAAGGAGGAGGGGTGAGCAACCAATGCATGTTGAAAAAAATAGGGAGAGTCCTTTCTTCTACCTTCACCTGCCCACCAAGGGTGTCCTCTGGAAAATTCTGAAATAGAGAAGACCCATTTTAAGATAAAACGGTCAGCTTGGGTCCATTGCAATCACCTCCAGAATCAGATTTCAAATGACTCAGTCCTGGTAGATGTGGTTCGATAGATGATCTATTCTGAGAGTAAGGCATGGAGCCTGGGGATCTGGTCCCAAGGAAGCAGGACAAGCGGTGTCACAACAGAGGCAGGTAGCCACACACATCTGTCATCCATCTGCCAGGGTGTGAGAAGAGCTCATACAGTCAGGTCTAGGTCAGGCACAGAAAGAAAAAAAAAAACAACCCAAAATAGCACCACAGATGTTTCTTCCTGAGCAGCATGGTAACTGGCAGACAGAATGCTTAGGTGTCATGAGAACAGGCTTTATGCACGTCTCCCCCACTACGGATAGATATAGATTGGTTCCTTAACCTCACAGAAGCTCAGTTATTCATCTGTGAAATGAACCAAAAATACCTGTCATGGGGAAAACTCTTTAGATTCCACGTGAAAAGAAAATCCACTTTTATGGACTGCATGTTTATATGTCCCTCCCCCACCCCCCGCCCAAAACTCATATGATGAAACTCTACTCCCCAGTATGATGGTGGCTGGGAGGTGGGGCCTTTGGGAGATAATTTTGGAGGAAATGAGGTCATGAGGGTGGAGCCCTCCTGGATGGGATTAGTGCCCTTATCAGAGTCACCAGAGCTGGCTGCTACTCTCTGCTAGATGCCTCGGGAGAGTATGAGAAGTCAGCAGTCAGCAGCCTGGAGGGGGGGTTGTCACCAGAAATTGACCACACCACCACCCTGATCTCAGTTCTCCAGCCTCCAGAACCATGAGAAATATTCTTCTGAGTTACAGCCTTCTGAATGGACTAAGACACCACCCCCGCCCCCCATCCTCAACCACCTTCAGGGCAAAGGAAGGTATTGGCTCATGAAACACAGTTCAAATATGGCTGGATCCAAGGAGGCAAGCTGTTGAGGAATCCTCACCTTTTTATTCCATCTCTGCTCACCTCACCAGGGTACCTCATTCTCTCTGACTCTAGGCAACTTGGATGTTCAAAAGCAGCTCCAAATGTATACCCATCTGGTAACACAACCCTAAAGGCAAGAGGTTATTTTCTCTGCAACAGTTTCAGGAGGAAATTGCCAGGGAGAGCTCTTATGGGGCCCACGAGAACCACACGCAATCTCTTAACCAGTCCCTGTGAATATGAAAGTGATAGTGGTTCTTCTGTCTGCCCAGATTCTGTGGCCAGGAAACCGAGATGAACAGTCTTATGGAAACCCTGGGAGTAGGGCAGAGATTTCCCTAAGGAAAACTGGGAGGCTGTTACTGGAATCAGAGTAAGGCAAAAAGGAAAATGTGCTAAGGAGAGTGGCTCAGTCAGTTAAGCCTCTGACTTCAACTCAGGTCATGATCTCGCAGTTCATGGGTTTAAGCTCTGCATCGAGCTCTGTGCTGACAGCTCAGAGCCTGGAACCTGCTTCAGATTCTATGTCTCCCTCTCTCTCTCTCTGCCCCTCCCCTGCTTGCACTCTGTCTCTCTCTCAAAAATAAACATTTAAAAAAAATTTTTTAATAGCAGGAAAATGTGCTAAGGAGAAAAAACTATAGAGGTAGCCAATCTCTACAGTATTTTTCTTTTTTAAGTTTATTTATTTTGAGAGAGAGTGCAGACAGGGCAGAGAGAGAGAGAGGGAGAAAACAGAATTCCAAGCAGGCTCCACACCATCAGCATAGAGCCTGATGGGGGGTTCAAACTAATGGACCGTGAGATCAGGACCTGAGAAGAAACCAAGAGTTAGATGCTTAACTGACTGAGCCACCCAGGCGCCCTCTATAGTATCTTTCTCAGGATGGTAACAGGAGGATGAAAATGATGTGAAAAATATTTTGCAAACCATAGAACTCTATTCTCTGTTCAGTTTAATCTACATTCAAAAACTGTAAAGATACACTGAGTATGGTAATAAAGAGAAAAAAATATGATAAGACAGGTTTTAGATATTTTTGTGCCTGCCTGGTGATGAAGCTTTTGGTTCTCAATACATCTTGACAGGTGCAGTCTGAAGGATCACAACATTTGTTCAGGTGTAACTGAGGGAAGAATTCCTCCTGAAAGAGGGCTGAAATCGAAGGTGATTAATTACAGACTTTCTTCACAGAGGAAATTTACTAACAGACACAAAAATACAGGAGTGGTTATATATCCGGTCTTTCCTGTAGGACACACAAACCCCTGAGGATGTGAGCCAGCCTTCCGATTGGAGACAACGATCCATGTCTGTTCTCTACAAAGCAATAAAACTCATTCTCCTTAGGTTGCAAAAGTACTGATGTGCTTTCTTCTTCTAGAAATTTTAGTTCCCTGCTGTGATAGCTGGGTGTGCCACAGAAGAAATTTGAGAGAATGAAAAGATCCTGATTTTCCCCCCCTTCACATTTAAGGCTTCTTGACCACAGTAAAACAGTAAAGATTTTCCTGAGTCCTTACTCAACGACTTACACTGTAGTACAAGACAGATCATTTCTTTAATTTTCGATTATTAAAAATCTATGGAATTGCTTTTGCTCTAAATACATGAAAAGAGGGGTGCTTGGGCACCTGGGTGGCTCAGTCGGTTGAGCGTCCGACTTCAGCTCAGGTCACGATCTCGTGGTCTGTGAGTTCGAGCCCCGCATCAGGCTCTGGGCTGATGGCTCAGAGCCTGGAGCCTGCTTCCAATTCTGTGTCTCCCTCTCTCTCTGCCCCTCCCCCATTCATGCTGTACCTCTCTCTGTCTCAAAAATAAATAAATGTTAAAAAAAATTAATAAAAAAAGAAAAGAAAAGAAAAGAAAAGAAAAGAAAAGAAAAGAAAAGAAAAGAGGGGTGCTTGGGTAGCTCAGTTAAGCCTCTGACTTCAACTCAGGTCATGATCTCACAGTTCATGGGTTTAAGCTCTACATCGAGCTCTGTGCTGACAGCTCAGAGCCTAAAGCCTGTTTCCGATTCTATGTCTCCCTCTCTCTCTGCCCCTCTCCTGCTTGTGCTCTGTCTCTCTCTCAAAAATAAACACTAAATGAAGAGAAAGAAAGAAAGAAAGAAAGAAAGAAAGAAAGAAAGAAAGAAAGAAAGAAAAGAAAGAAAGAAAGAAAGAAAGAAAGAAAGAAGGAAGGAAGGAAGGAAGGAAGGAAGGAAGGAAGGAAGGAAGGAAGGAAACAAACGAAAGAAAAGGTATGAGGAGTGACAGCACAGGATAGTTCACATTCTAAAACTCAGCTTTTCCCATTTAATTAAGGGATATCTACTGATTGAAGCCCTTCAGTTTTTCCTGAGATACGACCATGAGAATAAATATCCATTCATCCCCAACCTCACCCTTATACACACACACACACACACACACACAGACACACACACACAGACACACACACACACACACACACACACACACACACACACAAATACTGTAAAACCATTAACATCATAAAGGTATTTAGACACATTTTAACCAATGGGGCTCCTGGCTGGCTCAGTCAGTTAAGCATCTGAGTTAATCTCTCTAGCCTGGCATCGAGCTCTCTGCTGTTCAGTGCCAAACCTGCTTAGGATCCTCTGTCGCCCTACTCTGCCCTTCCCCCACTCACTCACACACTCCCTCTCTCTCTCAAAAATAAACAAACGCTTTTTTAATGGGAAAAAAAACAAACATTTTAATCAAGTAACATACTCAGACCCCTGATTTAAATTTAACTGTGTAAAGGAACTGAAAAATTCTAAGTTTCTCAAACTTAAATTTTTCTACTGCCCTACTATCTAAGACAGTGGTTTAACCCACATTATGTCCCAGTAAGGCACAAGCTAATCAACAATTAGTGTCAGAGTTTTCCATAATCCTTTTTCAGCAATTGATGGAATAAAAGATACAATTCAGTACAATAAAGGTAACTTAAAAAGTATCAACCAATTGACCTAATTGACATTTACACAACAATCACCTCAAGACCTGCAAAATACAATTATTTCCAAGTGCACTTGGACCCTTTACCAAGTTTGATCATATTCTGAGTTATAAAACATGCCTCAATAAATTTAAAAGGATTATTGGGTGCCTGGGTAGCTCAGTTGGTTAAGCGCCAACCCTTGATTTCAGCTGAGATCATGATCCCAGGGTGGTGGGTTTGAGCCCCATGTTGAGCCCCACCCATGTCAGCCTCTGTGCTGACAGGGAAGAACCTGCTTGAGATTCTCTCTCCCTCTCTCTCTGCCCCTCCCCTGCTCCTTCTCTCTTTCTCTCTCTCTTTCTCTCTCTCTCTCTCTCTCTCTCTCGCATGCACACGCATGCTCTCTCAAAGTAAATGAATAAACTTAAAAAGTAAATAAATAAATTTAAAAGGATTGAAATATCACAGAGTATGTTCTCCTACACAACAGAATTTAACTAAAACTCACTTTTTAAGGGGCGCATAGGTGGCTCAGTCAGTTAAGCAGCCAACTTCGGTCCAGGTCATGATCTCACAGCTCATGAGTTCAAGCCCCACCTGGGGCTCTGTGTAGATGCCTGGAACCTGCTTCGAATTCTGTGTCTCCCTCTGTCTCTGCTCCTCCCCTGCTTGTGAGCTCTCTCTCTCTCAAAAATACATAAACATTAAAAAAAATGAAAACTCACTTTTTAAAATCTGAGATTCTAGTAAATTTCAGGATACAAGGTTAATACGCAAAAGTCAATTGTTTTCCTGTACACCAGTGATGAACTGGAATTTGCAATTAAAAACCAAATTATCCAGGAGTACTGATGCATAGGGGCACTTGTACCCCAATGTTTATAGCAGCACTCTCAACAATAGCCAAATTATGGAAAGAGCCTAAATGTCCATCAACTGATGAATGGATAAAGAAATTGTGGTTTATATACACAATGGAGTACTACGTGGCAGTGAGAAAGAATGAAATATGGCCATTTGTAGCAACGTGGATGGAACTGGAGAGTGTGATGCTAAGTGAATAAGCCATACAGAGAAAGACAGATACCATATGTTTTCACTCTTATGTGGATCCTGAGAAACTTAACAGGAACCCATGGGGGAGGGGAAGGGAAAAAAAAGAGGTTAGAGTGGGAGAAAGCTGAAGCATAAGAGACTCTTAAAAACTGAGAGCAAACTGAGGGCTGATGGGGGGCGGGAGGGAGGGGAGGGTGGGTGGTGGGTATTGAGGAGGGCACCTGTTGGGATGAGCACTGGGTGTTGTATGGAAACCAACCTGACAATAAATTTCATATATTTAAAATAAAAAATAAAAAAAATAATAAAAACCAAATTATCATTTATAACAGCACCTAAAAATGAAATACTTAAGTCTCATAACATATGTCCATGATCTGTATGGAGAAAACTACCAAACTCTGATTATAGCAATTAATGAAGTTCTAAATATATGGAGAGATAGTCTGTGCGCATGGATTAGAAAAACCAATATTGTTAAGATTTCAGTTCTTTCCCACTTGACCTATAAACACAATTTCAATCAAAATCTCAGCAATCTATTTTGTGAAAATCAACAAACTGATTCTAAAATATCCATGGAAAGGCAAAAGACCAAAAAATAGCCAACACAATACCATAGAAATAGAACAAAGTTGAAGAAGAGACATAACCCAACTTCAAGTCTTACTATAAAGCTACCATGATCAGGACAGAATGGTATTGGCTAAAGAATAGACACATTTATGAATGGAACAAAAGAGAGAGCCCAGAAGCAGATCCAAAGTCAACTAACTGTTGGCAAAGAAGCAAAAGCAAGTCAGTAAGGAACAGTCTTTAACAAATGGCACCAGAACAATTGGAAATCCACATGCAAAAACAAATAATCTAGACACAGACTTTATACCTTTCATAAAAATGAATGCAAAATGGATCATAAAACTATATGTGAAATACAAAATTATAATGTTCATAAAAGATAACATAAGAGAAAACCTAGGTGAGCTTGGGTTTGGTGACTTTTAGATAAACACCCTAAGTTTGATGCATGATAGGAAAAAAATGTTAAGTAGGACATCATTAAGGTTATAATTTTCTACTCTGTGAATGACACTGTCAAGAGAATAAAAAGACAAAGTACTGACAAGGAGAAAATATTTGAAAAACATATATCTGATAAAGGATCTGTACCTAAAATATATAAACACTTAGAAAACTCAATGATTAGAGGGAAAAAAAACAATTAAAAAATGGACAGAAGATCTGAATGAGTATCTCAGCAAAGAGGATACACAGATGGCAGGCATGCCTGGGTGGCTCAGTCGGTTAAACATCCGACTTCAGTTCAGGTCATGATCTCATGTGAGTTCAAGCCCCGTGTGCTGACAGCTCAGAGCCTAGAGCCTACTTCGGATTCTGTGTCTCCCTCTCTCTGCCCCTCCCCCACTCATTGTCTCTGCCCCCCCTATCAAAAATAAATATACATGAAAAGAAAAAAATTTTAAACAAGAGGATATACAGATGGCAAACAAGATATGAAATGGAGGTCCCAATCACATGCTATTAGGGAACAGCGAATTAAAGCAGCAATGAGATAACACACCATACCTACTGAAATGGTTAAAATAAAAAACTGACAACATCAAATGCTGACAAGGATGTAGAGCAAGGAGAATCCTCATAGCTGGTGAGAAGGCAAAATGGTACAGACACATTAGCAGTTTTTTCAAAACTAAGCATAGTCTTACTATATGATCCAACAGTCACACTTTTGGGTATTTACCCAGCAGATCAGAAAACATTCATCCACACAAAAACCTGCCCAGGAAATGTTTATAGTAGTTTTATTCATGACTGAAAAAAAAGGAAAAAAACAAGACATCTTTTGAAAGGTGAATGGATAAACAGACTGGTACATAACAATGCAATATTATAAAGCAAAAGAAGAAATGTGCTATCAAGCCATAAGAAAATAAGGAGGAATCTTAAATGTTTATTACTAAAAGAAAGAAGCCAGTCTGAAAAATCAACATGTTATATGATTCCAACATCCAGGAAAGGCAAAACTATGGAAAGAAGGCAAGATCAGTGATTGGCAAGGGTTGAGATGGGGAGAGGGTGGTGAACAGAGCATCCAGGATTTTTAGGGCAATGAAACTATTCTGTATGATACTATCACGGTGGATATACCACATTATACATTTGCCAAAACCCACAAAACTATACAAAACAAACAGTGAACCCTAATGTAAACTATAGACTTTAGTTAATATTAATGCATCAATATCAGTTCATCAACTGTACCACACGATAATATAACATGTTAATAAAAGAGGAAACAGTGAGCAAGGGAGAGAGGGGGTATCAAGAACTCTCTGTACTACCTGTTCAATTGTCTGTAAACCTAAAATTGTTCTAAAACTAGTCTATCAATTAAAAAAAAAAAAAACACTTTCAAAAATGAGTCACCAAGGAAATAAGAGAAATTAAAAAATATTCTTAACTGAAGGAAAATTAAAACACAAATTGCAAAATTTGCAAAATTCAACCAAAGCAGTACTCAGAGGGAAATTTATAGCTTTAAATCCTTATTCAAGAAAGAAAAAAAATTGTCTCAAATCAATTATCTAAGCTTCTTTCTTAAGAAGCTGGAAGGGCTGGGGCACCTGGGTGGTTCAGTTGGCTGAGCATCTGACTCTTGGTTCTGGCTCAGGTGATGATCTCACAGTTCATGAATTCAAGCTCCACATCAGGCTCTGTGCTGACAGTGCCAAGCCTGCTTGAGATTCTCTCTCTCTCTCTCTCTCTCTCTCTCTCTCTCTCTCTCCCCCCTCTCTCTCCCCACCCCTCTCTTTCTGCCCCTCCTCTGTTCATTTGCTCTCTCTCAAAATAAACTTAAAAAAAATTTTTTTAAGCTGGAAGGTCTAATTAAACACAAATTAAGTAGAAAGTATAATAAAGATATAAGCAAAAATCAAGGAAATATTGAAAAAAGTCAATGAAATCAAAAATTGTTTTTTGAAAAGATAAACCTCTAGATAGACTGACCAAAAACAAAAGAGGAGACACCACTATAGATCCTACAGAATGATACAGACAATAAGGGACTGCATTACAAATAATGTCATATGAATAAACTTGTCAAAATAGATGAAATGAGCAAATTGCATGAAAGACTCAAAACATGCACAAAAGAAACTGAGAATCCACACAGTTTCATGTCTATTAAAGAAACTGTATTTAGTTATTCAATAAGATTGAATAAATAAAAACCTTCCCACACAGATACCCCCAGACCCAGGTCTTTAGGAAAGATACTCCCAGTGGCAGACAGACCACCTCTTCCTGCCTGCAAATAACAGCAACTGAATGTGAATCCACTGGGGTTCCTTCCTTCTAGGTCTTCTCTTCACAAAATAGATAAATTCCAAACTATGAATGAAACTCAGGAGAGCAAAGAGTGACCCTACTGGAAATGCAGGTATACCTCAGAGAGGGCAGAATGCATTGGGACAACCTAGGTTATATATTCATTTCCCAACATCCCCACCCCTTCACCCCTCCACCCCGTACCTGTGTGTCTCTCTCATTAAACAGCTATTGCTCATTGATTTTCCTCTTAGACCTTATGGTTACAGCAAGAAACATCTGGGAACTACTTCAGTAGATCATCTTTAAGATGATCCCTCCTTCCTCCCTTCCTTGCTTCCCTCCCTCCCTGCAATAACTACTTACTGTCAGCCTACTATGTGCCAAGGAATGAAGTAAGCAAAACCAAACACAGCATTTGTCCTCATGAAGTATGTGATCTAAGTTCTAAGTCATCACAGACTGAATGAAACAAGAACAACTAGTATCCAAATGAATCTACATGCTCACTACTGTTACCCCTATTGTATACCTAATGTGGCTGAGCATTGGACAGAGTCAGTTACTTGCTGAGGTTTACAAAGCCAGAAAGGACAAAGACTAAAATCTGAGCCTACGTTTGTCCTACTCCAAAGCCCGGCGCCATTTCCACTCTGTGGTCCCGCTAAATTAAAAAAGGGGTTAAATTGATTCTGAATATGTATTATATCTCACTAGCAGAGTAACTTATTTGTATTTAATCAAGGGTAACAGTGGTGTATTATATTCACTGCTTGTTATGTTTTTGAAGGGCTGGTTTCAAAGTTTTTATCAGAATAAACTTAAAATTCTGGGAAACTGTCTGAAATCCACAAATCCTTAAAATACTTTTACCCCTCAACTTTGAGATAGAAATAAACTTCATTTAATAGAGAGTGCCCTTGAGGGGTGCCTACCTGTCTCAGCTGGTTAAGCATCTGACTCTTGGTTCTGGCTCAGGTCATGCTCTCACGGTTCCTGAGGTTGAGCCCCAAGTCAGGCTCTGCACTGTCAGCCTGGATTCTCTCTTTCTCTCTCTCTGCCCCTCACCCATTCATGTTTACTCATTCTCAAAATAAACTTTAAAAAAAAATAGAGTGTCCTTGACCTGACCCAGAAGTTCAATGAGTAGATGTCTCTGCAAAGGTTTGTACATAGGCTATTAGGAGTCTGGCTGTGTTTCAGGCTGGAGGTAGTAAGGCAAGAGTAAATTTAGGCTATAAAAGTCAAGTCCTAATACAAATCTCCACACCGTAAAGGAAACTCCCAAGTGAATTTCTTTAAAAAATAAATGTTTATTTTTGAGAGAGGGAGAGCTTGAGCAGGGGAGGAGCAGACACAGAGAGAGAGAAACCTAAGCAGGCTCTGCACTGTCAGCATGGAGCCCGACAAAGGACTTGAACTCACAAACCATGAGATCATGACCTGAGCCAAAATCAAGAGTCAGATGCTGAAATGACTGAGTCACCCAGGCGCCCCACTTTTTAAGTAGGCTTCTTGCCCAGTGCAGAACCAAATGCAGGGCTTGAACTCACAACCCTGAGATCAAGACCTGAGCTAAGATCAAGAGTCGGACAATTCACTCTCACCACTATTATTCAACATAGTATTGGAAGTCTTAGCCTCAGCCATCAGACAACACAAAGAAATAAAAGGCATCCAAATCAGCCAGGAGGAAGTCAAACTTACACTCTTCACAGATGACATGATACTCTATATGAAAAACCCAAAAGACTCCACCAAAAAGCTGCTAGAATGGATTCATGCATTCAGCAAAGTTGCAGGATATAAAACCAATGCACAGAAATAGGTTGCATTCCTACACACCAACGATGAAGCAACAGAAAGAGAAATCAAGCAATCAATACCATTTATAATTGCACTAAAAACCATAAAATACCTAGGAGTAAATCTAACCAAAGAGGTGAAAAATCTATACACTGAAAAGTATAGAAAGTTCATGAAAGAAACTTAAGAAGACACAAAAAAAATGGAAAAAGATTCCATGCTCCTGGATAGGAAGAACAAATATTGTTAAAATGTCAATACTACCCAAAGCAATCTACATTTTGAATGCAATACCTATCAAAATAACACCAGCATTCTTCACAGATCTATAACAAACAACTCTAAAATTTGTATGGAACCAGAAAAGACTCCGAATAGCCAAAGAAATCTTGAAAAAGAAAACCAAAGCAGGAGGCATCACAATCCCAGACTTCAAGCTGTATTGCAAAGCTGTAATCATTAAGACAGTATGGTACTGGCACAAAAACAGACACTGAGATCGATGGAACAGAATAGAGAACCCAGAAATGGACCCATAGCATATGGCCAACTAATCTTTGACAAAGAAGGAAAGAACATCCAATGGAATAAAGACAGTCTCTTCAGCAAGTGGTGCTGGGAAAACTGGACAGCAACATGCAGAAGAATGAACCTGGACCACTTTCTTACACCAGACACAAAAATAAACTCAAAATGGATGAAAGACCTAAATGTAAGACAGGAGGAGAAAGCAGGTAAAAATCTCTTCGATCTTGGCCACAGCAACTTCTTACTCAACATGTCTCCGGAGGCAAGGGAAACAAAAGCAAAAATGAACTACTGGGACCTCATCAAAATAAAGACGTTCTGCACCATGAAGAAAACAATCAGCAAAACTAAAAGGCAACAGGATGGGAGAAGATACTTGCAAACGACATATGAGATAAAGGGTTAGTATCCAAGATCTATAAAGAACTCATCAAACTCAACATTCAAAAAAAAACAAACAATCCAGTGAAGAAATGGACAAAAGACATGAATAGACACTTCTCCAAAGAAGACATCCAGATGGCCAACTGACACATGAAAAAATGCTCCACATCACTCATCATCAAAGAAACACAAATCAAAACCACAATGACATACCACCTCACACCTGTCAGAATGATTAACAACGCAAGCAACAACAGATGTTAGCAAGGATGCAGAGAAAGAGGATCTCTTTTGCACTGCTGGTGGGAATGAAAACTGGTGCAGCCACTCTGGAAAACACTATGGAGGTTACTCAGAAAATTAAAAATAGAACTACCCTATGACCCAGCACTTGCACTACTAGGCATTTATCCAAGGGCTACAGGTGTGCTGTTTTGAAGGGACACATGCACCCCCATGTTTAGAGCAGCACTATCAACAATAGCCAAAGTATGGAAAGAGCCCAAATGTCCATTCAAAGACGAATGGATAAAGAAGATGTGGTGTATATATACAATGGAGTATTACTCAGAAATCAAAAAGAATGAAATCTTGCCATTTACAACTACGTGGATGGAACTAGAGGGTATTATGCTAAGTGATATTAGTCGGTCAGATAAAGACAAATATCCTATGACTTCACCCATAGGAGGACTTCAAGACACAGAACAGATGAACACCAGGGAAGGGAAGCAAAAATAATATAAAAACAGGGAGGGGGACAAAACATAAGAGGCTCTCAAATATGGAGAACAAACAGAGGGTTATTAGAGGGATTATGGGAGAGGCGGATGGCCTAAATGGGTATGGGGAATTAAGGAATTTACTCCTGAAATCATTGTTGCACTATATGCTAACTAACTTGGATGGAAATTTTAAAAATTAAATTAAATTAATTAATAAAGAAAAAGAGACAATCTGAATGAGCCACCCAGATATTCCCACTTTTTTTTTTTTTTTTATTTTTACCAAGTGAATTTCTGATGTAGGGTCATAAGGTTGATAGACATATACAAACAGTGACACATTCTTTCTCACCAATAATTCTGATTAATACCCTCTCCGTGTGTGATGTCAGCAGGTGCTTTGCAGACAGAGGTAACCAAGCTTGGGGTATCAAGTCCATAATCCCAATCTGAAATCCCACACCCTTAGCAATATGGTCTAACTCTCCATTTCTGTGGGACACCTTCTGCCATGGGTCCCTTCCCCTACACACCTATGCTTCAACCACAGCAGAAAGCAAACCACTTTCTAAATATTCCTCTAAGCTTCCAAACACTCTCTATAAACGATATATCCCTCTCCACCTTCTAACAGCCTGTAAGGCTCAATCACCCGCTCCTCTGTAAAATCTTATCCCTGTGGAAATTGATCCCTCCTTCTACTTAGTTTTCAGAGGATGTGCACAACTGTCTGGTGCTCTGCTCATCATTTGTCCCGAGGAGGACAAGGTGCAGGGCGTGGGGAAGGGAACCTGGACTATGTCTTCACTCTTCAGACTTCTAGAGCCTCGTTCAGTGATGACCCAATAGAGGCAGTGAATGCATAGCAAATACAAGAATTAAGATACAAGGAAAGGAAATCCAGCCAAGAACCCAAACTCCACAAGTTTGCAGGTCAACAGCACAGGAGTCGTCAGCCCCACATTCTCAATCCACCACCAAGGTCATTGCTCTGTAGGGCCATGTGTTCCATACTCTAAATTACCTTAAATCATTGATGTAATTTTCAGTTTGGGTTTCCAATTTGGAGCGAGACCCTTAAGGTACTTTTCATTATTTTTTTCTAAATCCCTTTTAATCATGTTTTAATACCTGTCAGAAGCTTGAAATTGAAATGTTGTGACCAGACTGCCCTGAGTTTTCTGGGCTACATGTGTACAGGGAGGGTCCCCTCAGATCTGTACTGTAACTATACTGATCATTTTCCTCGAGGAATGTGTGTCTTACTAGAGGCAGTATTATGAAACCAATAACACAGATAAAAGAATATGCCCAGACTGATGGTTACCAGAAGGGAGGTGGGTGGGGAGGGATGGCTGAAGTAGGTGAGCACTTGTCGTGATGAGCACTGAGTAATACTTAGAAATATTGAGCCATTGGGGTGTCTGGGTGGCTCAGTTGGTTGATCGTCCACCTCTTGATTTTGGCTCAGGTCATGACCTCACAGTCATGGTATTAATAGAGCCCAGCGTCAGGGTCCATGTGAACAGCACTGAGCCCACTTGGGATTCTGTGTCTCCCTCTCTCTCTGCCCCTCCTCCACTCATGCTCTACGTCTCTCTCTCTCTCTCAAAAATAAACATTTTAAATAAATACATGCATACATACATAAAATACACCAAAGATAATGGGGCACCTGGGTGGTTGAGTCGGTTAAGCATCTGACTCTTGGTTTCAGCTCAGGTCATGATCTCACGGTTCATCGGTTGGAGTCCCACATCAGGCTCTCTCCTAACAATGCAGAGCCTGCTTGGGATTCTCTCTCTCCTTCCCTTCCTCCCTCCCTCCCTCTCTCTCTCTCTGCCCCTCCCCCCCACTTGTGCTCTTTCTCTCAAAAAAAGAAAAAGTATATACATATATATATATCTGTGTGTGTGTGTTTAGATAGATAGACAGATAGATATGACAAATTCATATGTATGAGTAAATAAACTCTCCCGGGGCATGTGAGTGGCTCAGTCAATTAAGTGTCAAACTTCAGCTCAGGTCATGATCTCAGGGTTCAGGAGTTCAAGCCCCACATCGGGCTCTATGCTGACAGCTCAGAGCCTGGAGTCTGCTTCGGATTCTGTGTCCCCCCCTCGCTTTCTGCCCCTCCCCCACTCATGCTGTATCAAAAATAAACATTAAAAAAATTTGTAAAAAAGAAAGCTTCTCCCAATCTCTGCTTCCAAGGACACAAAGTAACTGACAAAGACAGTGCTGGAGTGCTGGCCTTCTGCAAACCCCTTCTCTCATCCTCTGCTACCGGGGGGGGGGGGGGGGGGGGGGGGGGGGGGGGGGGGGGGGGCGGGGCCTCCTGCTATTTGGAGCTGAGACACATTTACCTATTCCCACTCCTGCTTTGTGCCTGGTAGTACTTTCCCGATGATGCCCGAAAGAGATGGCCCCCTGCTCCAGCGCTGGGTGGGCTTTGCCTCCCGGACAACATGGATCTTTTCTGCTCTCGCAGTGGCTTTAACCACAACCCTCCTCCAGTGTCCCAAGCACTGCAAATGAAAACCAGTTACAATGATCATCCTGAATGTAAAAAGGAAGAGAATGCTTCTAGATGGCCACCTGTCACCTGACGGGAATGTGCGAGAAAGCAGAGCTGCAGGCCCTCAGGACCCCAAGCAGGGCCCTCTGCCTTGTGATCCTAGGACCTGAATACCCCAGCAGTTTTAGGGCCTTGAATCCTATTTGCCCCATCGCCCCTAAGATATATACCACCCCCTTCCTGATATAGGATCCGGAGTGGCAACCATGGCTGTCTGCACTCTAGGCCTCTCTGCCACACTGAGCCTCACTGCCTCATGAGGTCCCAGTCACGTTCGGGTGGTTCTGGGGTCCCCCATACAGACAAGTATGCTCCGGTGTGGAATCAGCGTCTGAGCTAAGGCAGACCCCCTGAGTGGTAGGGGTGGAAGTTTCCCCAGCACACCATGCCAACTGCACGTGACCTGCTTGCTAGGAGAAGATGCTTAGGGCTCCAGACACCACAGAGCAAGCGTGCTTCAGCCATAGCTCCATCTCCAGAGCACTTCTCAGACGAAAGGGCCATTCAAGGAGCATGGTGGAGACTGAAAAGGGCAGGGCGTCTGGGTGGCTCAGTGGGCCAAGCGCCCGACTTCAGTTCAGGTCGTGATCTCCCATTTTGGTCACATCCCCTGTCCCCCTCTCTCTCTGCCCACTCACACTGCCTCTCAAAAATAAATAAAACTTTTTTTTTTTTTTAAAAAGAGCATCTTTAATGTCACATTGTAAGTACAGGAAGTGCAAGCAGTGAAAGAATTTGTGGCCACTCACACAACCTATCACATAGACAAATCCAGATCTGTGCCCGTCAAGGTGATCTTATTTTCATCCCCAAGTCCATAAGTAAATAGATGAAATTATTCTTGCGTTTTACTCAGCCGCAGGTTTTCTAGTAAAATTTCAATGAGAAATGAAACGTGCGAGCTTGCAGGTCAGAGAGGAATGGGAATTCTCTTTGCAAGTTGTCAGCCTCACTTCACCGGTAGGACTGGCCAAAGTGCAAGGTCCAGCTTCGGTATTTCCTATTATTATTGCCCTTCTGAGAGCCCACCCTCTGAGCTCATGCCTTCAGGCAACTCACTCAATGCACCTTTAAGAAATTCAGGAGTCATGGAGGCCAGTGGGAATTTTTAAGTCTCTAAAGTGCACAGACCATCCACTGCCCTGTCTTCCTATCTCCAATCTGTTTGGCAAGTCAACTGAGCATTATAGCAGCCTCATCTGATACTTGTTAAATTCAGATTTCTTACCAATTAACTGTGTACTAGGCATTGCGCTGAGAGTTTAGATGCCAGAAGACAGGAAAGAGGGAGGGCAGGGAGAAGGGCAGAAACAAACCTGCCTTCGTGCCTTGTATCTTTCCATTCAGTGGGATGTAACCCAGCCGTGTTTGCGAGAAATAAAGCTCAAGTACTTCATTTCCAAAATTAAGGTGAATTTTGCATTTTAGACCACCGCCACTGGAATCACTTTTAATTTCCAGAGTCTGTGTCCTCTGAAGAAGGTTTCAGAGCGACGGACTTTCTTCTTTTTATTACTGAAGTGTCACTGAGTTATTTTTAATTCTGACAGTGTCCTCAAGCTCCTTCTGAGGACATTAATTTCTTTGGGCAGTTGAAAAAAAAAACCCTGAATCAATTTCCTCTTACACAGAACCAGCCTCTCACTCAGCTTATACTTCAAAGGAAGGCTTGCTTTACCCAGAGCTGGGGCATCAGGAAGCCAGGCTGAAAACATGGGCTAGTGTCATTGCCCCTAAAGTTTTTTCTTTTAAAATCCACAAAGGCTGGTCCTCTACACATTGAAACAATTCAAGTCCACTTTTAGCCTCTGGTCCATCTGTCATTTCAAATGCTTTTCTGGGTTTTCTGCTCTATTTAACTGTAGGCCTTGGGAGGATTTTCTTGTTGTTGCATTGGTTTTTTTGTTTTGCTTTGTTTGTTGTTTTTTGGTTGTTTTTTTTTTTTTTTTTGACAACTCATGGTATTTGTGCCCTTGTGGACATTTTCATTTTAATAGGCTACCTTTAGATTCCCACCATCACAGACATCACAGCCTTTAAAATTCATGTGAGGGGCACCTGGGTGGTTCAGTCGGTTAAGCGTCAGAGTTAGGCTCAGGTCATGATCTCATAGTTTGTGGGTTTGAGCCCTGTGTTGGGCTCTGTGCTAACAGCTCAGAGCCTAGAACCTGCTTCGGACTCTCTGTCTTTCTCTGTCTCTCTCTGTCTCTCTCTCTGTCTCTCTCTCTCTCTCTCTCTCTCTCTCTCTCTCTCTGCCCCTCCCCCGCCCACGCTCTGTCTCCCTCTCAAAATGAATAAACATTATTTATTTATTTATAAATAAAATTTGTGCAAGATTAACTCTATTGATGAGATTGTATACAATACATTACGAAAGACTTTAGTGGAGTGTGCCTATTCTCAAGGCAGATGCCATTAACTCAGAAGTTCAGAGCAAATGAATTTTACCTAGTTTTGCTAATCAGTTTAAAATCCTCACATTTTTCCAAAGCCCTACAGATGGCCCACAGGTATGTGAAAATGTGCTCATTATTAATCATCGGGGAAATGCAAATGAAAACCACAATGAGACGTGATGACCTCACACCTGCCACAAGGGCTACAATAACAACACAAGAAACAATAGGTGCTGGGGAGGATGCGGAGAAAGGGAAAAGCCCATGCACTGTTGCTGGGAATGCAAACCCGTGCAGCCACTCTGGAAAACAGTATGGAGGTTCCTCAAATAGAATTACCATACGGTCCCGCAATTCCACCTCTGAGTATTTATCCAAAGAAAGCTAAAACACGAACTTCAAAAGACACTTGCAAACCAAGGTTCACTGCAGCATTATTTACAATAGCCAAGACACGGAAACAACTAGGTGTCCATCATTGGAGACAGACAGACACAGACACACACACACACACACAATGGAATATTTTTTCACCATAAAAAGGAAAGGAATCTTACCATTTGTGACAACACAGATGAACCTTGAAGGCACTTTGCTAAGTGAAATAAATCAGACAGAAAAAGACAATACTATATGACCTCACAAGTGGAATAAAAAAGAGAAAACCAACACCCACACACACATCAAAAACAACACAAAAACCTAAACTCCAATACAGAGAACAGACTGGTGATTGCCAGAGGCCGGGGTACAGTGAGGGCAAAACGGGTGAGAAAGGTCACAGGTACAAATTTTCAGTTATAAAATAAGTCACGGGGATGTCATGTACAACACGGCAACTACAGTTAATAATACCGTATTGTAGGGGCGCCTGGGTGGCTCAGTCGGTTAAGCATCCGACTTCGGCTCAGGTCATGATCAGGTCTGTGGGTTTGAGCCCGCGTCGGGCTCTCTGCTGACAGCTCAGAGCCTGGAGCCTGTTTCCAATTCTGTGTCTCCCTCTCTCTCTGACCCTCACCTGTTCATGCTCTGTCTCTCTCTGTCTCAAAAATAAAAAATAAACATTAAAAAAATAATAATAATAATACTGTATTGTAGACTTGAAAGTTGCTGAGAGAGTAGATCTTCTAAGTTCTTTCTCAATGTGAGAAAAATTTGTAACCGTGTGGTGACAGATGTTAACTAGACTTAACCGGTGATCATTTTATAATATGTACAAATAGCAAATCACCGGGTTGTACACCTGAAACTAATGTCCCATGTCACTTCTATCTCAATGAAAGTGCCCTTCTTAGACCCTCACAGAAGACAAACATCAACTAGGAAGTTTAATAATTTTTCCTAAAAAAAAAAAAAAAAAAAAAAAAAAAAAAAAAAAAATAGAAGCTCCAATAAGTCTCAGGCAAAATTCTGGAAGTTGTAGATATTATTATCCCTAGAACCCCCTCTTGAGAAATCAGAAGGAAAATTAATTCCCACTCACCCCAGACCATATTCAAGTGAAACCCCACGTTATTGTGGACCAAGTGAGGGAACTGTATTTTGTCTACTGATTTTTTAAACTGTTTGCATAAGCAAGTGTTAAGTGTAGCTTATTTTTCATCATGGAGGTAGACATTCAATACTGCTTTCTTTTTTTTCCCTGAAATAGCTTTATCTGTATTTACCATTCAATTTACTAGTTATTAATAGTTACTGAACATCAAGTGTGGGTCAGGCACTGTACCAGACAATGAGAACACAATGATTAACAGATCTTAGACCTGCTTTCAAAGAGTCTCGAGATAAATGTTAGCAGTAAAGAGTCTAAAATGTGATTTTCTGCTGACACGCATTTCTTTGCAGGGAGGAGACAATGGTCATGGACAGAGAGCAAAGTAAGCTTAGGCAGAAACTTTGGATACTGGGTGTTATTCAAGTGTGTGGGATTATAAAAGGAAAGGTTCTTTTGAATCCACACTGAACCAGGTTCAAAAAAGGTTATTTTTTTTAATGTTTATTTTTGAGAGAGATTGCAAGGAAGGGCAGAGAGAGAACAGAGGCGGGTAGACAGAGGATCTGAAGCAGACTCTGCACTGACAGCAGAGAGCCCAATGTGGGGCTCAAACTCACGAACCATGGGATCATGACCTGAGCTGAAGTCAGACAAACAACTGAGCTACCAGGTACCCCTAAAAAAAGGTTATTATTGTAACAGTAACTTAGAACAACAAAAATACTATCAAGAGTCATCAAAGAAGTCTATGCTAAATCAACAATCAGCAGAAAGTCTGGAATACAGACTTACAAGGAGAGAATGAATGTATCAATAGGACAGGCATATGAGAAGTTACTCCAAGGTAAAGAAAATTTGCAAATAAATGAAAGGCAACATCATCACGCCAATTAACAACAACCCACATGCTTATCCTTGGTTCTATAGCAGGGGGAATGCTGTTCTCTTCAAACCTCCTGGGCTTAACTGATGGGAATATTCTAGTAAGGTAATTGCTACCCAGAGCAAAAAAAAAAAAAAAAAAAAAAGAGAGAAGATGACACTGGCTGAGGGAGCAGAGAAGCTATCACAACAGCCTTGGATTTTATATTATATATATATATATATATATATATATATATATATATATATATATAACGTATATACTAATATATATATATAATATATATAATATATATTATATACATATATGGTATGTCAGAGGGCCAGTCCATATAAACTATAACAAAAGTTGCCTCCTATTCATAAGTAATCACCGAAAAGTCACTCTGAATAAACAATGCTCACCATGCACGATCTTATAGCTTATAAGATATCAGGCAGTGGATAAAAGCAGAAATGTAAATATTATCTGAAAATAGACATTCCCAGCACCACATAATTTATGTAACAAACATTTATATAGCACTTACTTTTCAAGCACTGTTTTTAAAACTTTAAAAATACTAACTTATCTTAGAGCTTGGGTGGCTCAATCGGCTGAGCGTCCGACTCTTGATTTGGGCTCAGGTCATGATCCCAGGGTCGTGGGATCAAGCTCCATGTCGGGCTCCACACTGAGTATGGAACTTGCTTGGGATCTCTCTCTCTCTCCCCTTGCCCCTCTCTCCCACTTGCACACGTTCTCTTTAAAATAAAAATCTAAAAAATAAAATAAAATACTAACTTACTGATCTTCATGGCTACCATATGAGGTAGGTACCATTACCTCCATGATACAGATGAGTAAACTGAAGCACAGAGAAGTTAACTAAATTTTCCAAGTACAAGGAGCTGGTCAATGGTAGATCCAGGATGGAAACCCAAGCAGTTTGGCTCTGAAACTCACATGCTTCACATTCTACCTCCTAGGGGGTCGCTTAGGAGTGTGACTAGAAGGAGAACCTGATAGTATCCTCTGAATGCTGCCCACGGAAGATGCTCTAAGTCAAAGGGAAGAGCAGCACTAATGTCCATCCCACCACCTACTGAGTGCTTTCCATACCAGCCCCATAAAAACAGTCACGCTCTCTTTCCCCAAACGTGACATAGACTCTACGCATACGAAGATTGCAGGCAATACATCAATGGGGTTTGGTTGAGGTTCATGGGTGTGGCAGCAGACACGGTATTTTGACTTCACCTCTATTTCAGGCCCCTGGAAGTTGCCTTCTTAACTGCAGAGGTTGGAAAACTAAAACAGCATTCCCGGAATCCCCTGCAGCTATGGTGCAAGGAGGTGACCTATGTGTTTGCAAAGAGACACGCCTTCACAAAATTTCAGTGGGGGAGGGGTGCTGGGGTAGCTGAGTGAATTAAGCATCCCGCTTCGGCTCAGGTCATGATCTCGCTGTTCTTGAGTTCGAGTCCCACATCAGACTCTCTGCTGTCAGCACAGAGCCTGCTTCAGATTCTCTGTCCCCCTCTCTCTCTGCCTCTCCCCTGCTTGCGCTCTCTCTCTTCTCCCCCTCCTCTAAAATATAAAAAAATTTTTTTTTAATTTCAATGTGGGAATAAACAGTGTGATCCAGTGCCCCAGAGTGGGAGTTCAGACTTCCTGACAAGGCTGGAGGTGGTGAAGGTCCTCTGTGGCAGCTGTAACAGAGCGATGATGTTCTTGCCAAAAGCTGGGTCCATGTCTGGGGCTATTTTTTCCTGGTTATGTACTTCCTAGCTGCCAGGATTCCTGGATTATCGTTCCCAAGGTGAGTTCTCTGGGCCTTCTGGAAACCCTGGGAGCTTCCAAACACCCTTTAATAAAAATTCTTCCTGTTTAAACCAGCTGGAGTGGATTCTACTGTCTCAGCTAATTAGCTTTACTTCTATAATCTAATACAGACACACATACATGTGTATGTAAAGGCTAATACATCCAATCCCAAGATTTCACAAAAATCATTACTTTGCATGAATCTCATGTTAAACAGAACAACAACAAAAAAAAAGTCGTCAACTTTAAGAAAATATTTTAGAACGGGGGATGAAGCACACAAACTTTGGAGCCAAAACTGCTTGGGTTTCAATCCTGGATCTACCATTGACCGGCTCCTTGAACTTGGAAAATTTTAATTAACTTCTGTACAAATGACTGGAATAGAAAACAGGATATCCATGCCTCATATTCCTCAGTAATAAAAAGTGTCGCTTCCCAATTCTACCTGTGACATGTGACAGAGAGGTGTGGTCACCTGCCCAACATCACACACTAAGTGAACATGAACTCAGGTCGGTCTCTCTTAATGACACATATTTGTAGCAGCACAGTCCTCTGGAGTTGGAGTCACCCAATACAGCTGATAACAGTGTCAGTAGGGTTTACAGCTCCAGCACCATGAGTTTGATTAGTTTTCAGAGGATATCAATAATCACTGAGGACACTGGCAAAATACAAGTTTCTGAACCTGCAGAAACCGGAAGCAGCTCCTGGTCCGTGGGAACCTCCCCAGGTTAACTGTGGAGGTCCCATCAGACAGCTCACTGGCCTACGAAAGAGGCAGCCTAGGTGCTGAACACCATCTGTGACCTCTATTTACTAACCACGAGTGGACATGGAATGTCTCTTAGTTACCTCCAGTTTCCCCTAAAATATCATTTCGAACACAAGTGTTCCTTCAACAACAATAAAGACAGCTCAGGAAAATCTCTCAGCATGTCTTAGAGGATGCTTACACTAGCTCTTGAAGGAAGACTGGACATTCCCAGATGGAAAACAAACAAGAAAGATCAAGAATCACACAGGTAAAGGCATAGCTCACTGAGAAAATATTAGAGAAGCACAGGGGGTGCCTAGGTGGCTCAATTGGTTAAGCGTCCAACTTCAGCTCAGGTCATGATCTCCCCATTCACGAGTTCGAGCCCCACATCAGGCTCTGTAATAACAACTCAGAGCCTGGAGCCTGCTTCGGATTCTGCGTCTCCCTCTCTCTCCACCCCTCCTCTGCTTACGCTCACCCCCCTCTCTCTCTCTCAACATTTATTTAATGTTTAAATAAATAGTAAAAAAAAAAATTTTTTTAAATAGCAAAGCATAGCTGAAACATGAAACAGGCTGGTTGAACAATATAAGAGAAGTCTGGCAAGTAATGGAAGTGAACCTACCAGGGCCTGCTGGCACAGATCCCATGCAGGGATTATCTGAAGGGTTTCAGCTGCATGCATGACCATTTCTCCATTGCAAAAGATGGCTTTGGGGCACCTGGGTGGCTCAGTTGGTTAAGCCTCCAATTCTTGGTATCAGTTCAGGTCATGATCTCAAGGTACATGAGTTCGAGCCCTGAGCTGCACTCTGTGCTGACAGCACAAAGCCTGCTTGGGATTCTCGCTCTGTCTCCCTCTCTCTCTGCCCCTCCCCAGCTTGCTCTATCTCTTTCTCTCTCAAAAATAAATAAATAAACTTAAAAAAAAAAGAGGCTGTGGAGACATGATGCCCCAGAGATGGGAAGCTGGTGAGATCAGCAGGAAGTGCAGTTAGGAGATAATCGTCAGAGATCCTGACAGCCTGAAACAGAGGGGCAAGAGGGGGATCAAGAAAAAGGGGTAGATATACACACCATTAAGGAAGTAGAGCCTCACCAGATTGCTGTTGTACTAAACTCAGCAGTGCCTGAGGGCCTCAGTCGGTTAAGCTTCCAACTCTTGGTTATAGCTCAGGTTATGATCTTACGATTCGTGAGTTCGAGCCTCGTGCGGGGGCTCTGTGCTGACAGCACACAGGCTGCTTGGGCTTCTCTCTCTCTCCCTCTCTCTCTGCCCCTCTGCTGCTCATGTGCTCTCTCTCTCAAAATAAGTAAACATTAAAAAAATAAAAGAAAATTAAGAATAAAAGAATAAAAGAAAAGAAAGAATTGGAAAGATGTTGGCCTAAGTATTTTTGAGAGGCTAATCCCTGGTTTATCCACTACCATCAAAAAGTGAAGAGGCACTTTTCCAACTCTTCTCCTCGGGGTGGTATCGGTGAGGTGGAATCTCAGAGAAGCAAGAGCGAGGCAGAAACCAAAGGGGAGCACATACGAGCCGGCAAGGGCTTCACCACAGACAACGCTGGCTGTGGGGTGTTCCGTGCCGTTCCCAGACAGGTTGTACAACCCCAACCCCCCCACCCCCGCATCTTGGAATAGTCTGCAGGTAGGAGCAGAAAGGCAAGCCATTCATCTGGGGCTCTTCCTCTCCTCTCTCTCTTTGGTGGAAGTGCACTCCGCTATGCTCACACTCCGGATTGTTCCCTGGCCCTCCAGCAGCTCCAGGAAGGCAGAGCCCCTGAAATCGCTCCTGTCAGTGGGAGCTGTGTGCGGGATGGGGGGGGGGGGGGGCGGGGGGCAGGGAACCCAGAGATGTATGCATCAGAAGCAAGAAAGCCTGGGCTTTCTTCCCCACAAACAGCATCAACGGACACCCAGGCAGCTCTGGCTGCAAATCTGAGGTCCATGGTGTAGCAGGGTAAGCTGACCTGGAATGGTCCATCAATAGGACTGGAGACCATACGTAGCCCTAAAATTTTTATATGGCCATAAATTTTCTGTAAAAAATCCCGATGTCTTCTCTATCGTCTAAGCTCAAAGTTGAGTTTCTGCCCAAGTCTGTCTTCTAGAAGGGGTGACATCTTTCATGTAACTATTCAGAAATTTATTCAATAGTTATCTTTATTTTTTAATGTTTGTTTATTTTTGAAAGAGAGAGTGCACACAGGGGAGGGGAAGAGCAAGGGAGACAGAGGATCCCAAGCAGACTGACAGCGCAGAGCTCCACGTGGGGCTCAAACTCACAAATGCGACATCATGACCTGAGCCGAAGTCAGACGCTTAACCAACTGACCCCCCAGGAGCCCCTAACACTTTTCTTTCAAGAACAACTGATCTTGAGGCTAAGTACATTTGTTACAGAAAATATATTCACCAGAATATTTCATAGCAAAAACAGTTCTGCCTGTGAACAATTTCAATAACAGGAGCTTAAATGTACTTGACAACCCCGTGACAATGAACTATCAACCCTGACACCTGTGACTTTGTTATAATATTCCCTCATTAAGAACTTACTTTGAAAAAAAAAAAAAATCTCCCTCCTGGAAAAAAGTTCATTTTTGTTGGTAAAATAAATGCACTTCCATAGGTTTCATCTCGATGGAAAACACAAGAGCCACCTGGGTGGCTCAGGTGGTTAAGCAACCCACTTGAGCTCAGGTCATTACCTCAAGGTTCCTGAGTTCAAGCCCCACATTGGGCTCTGCCCTGGCAACACAGAGCCTGCTTCAGATCCTCTGTCTCCCTCTCTCTCAGCCCTTCCCCTGCTTACACATTCTCTCTCTCTCTAAAATAAATACTTTTAAAAAATAAAAATAAAGTAAAATACAAAATCTCCTTCTTCCACACCTGTAAAAACTACACACAGTACACAGGACTAATGATTTGTGTGAATAAAATTCTGCCCATAAATAAGTAAATGAAAATTTTGAGAAAGATGTTAATATCGAGTGAGTTAACAGTATGGGGAGATGCTCTCAAATTAAATTAGAGCCAATAAAGCAGGAACTGAATGCTATATACAATATTCCCAGACCCCTGTGTGAGAGGAGTGGGGTATGGACCCACATATACAGAAGAGAAAGAACAATGGCAAGGAACTTTCAGAGGATTTTACTAAAACACTTCTGTATTTCCATTCTTTCCCAAATTGTGCTGTCAGAAGTTTAGAATTAAAATGAATCTAAAAATACTTTAAATGGAGAGCTACGAAAGGTAGTCAAAACCGAGATGTTTAATAATTCATTAAGTAGAAATCTAATTATCTACATCCTGCTAGAATAAAGACTGTGTGAACAGAAGGGTTTGATTGGCTTTAGAGGAGTAAGTCTCCTATGACAGAGGGAAAACCAGGGGAGGGAGAGATGGAAAATGTAGACTGCTTTCATCGGTTTCAGTTCAGGAAGTCTGGGTGAAAACAGAAATCGGCATTTTGTCAACCTTCCGATGACTCTCATGCAGTGGGTTAGGGCCACACTTTGCTAAAGACTGACCAAAAAAAAAGCCCCAGTTCTCACAGAGACTCTCTGCGTACCACCCAGAACAACGCTGTTCTGTCCCTAGGAATCCCAGTTCTCGGGATCCCGAGGCAGATTCTACTGTGGACCATTACACTATCTCCCCTTGTTCCAACCCATCCTTGTTTAACAGATTTCTTATGATTGGCTTCTCTCATGGCATGCCTAAGAGGAAAAAAGGGGACTGCTCTGTCAACATTGGCATTTGAAGTTATTTGAATGCCCTTCTCATCATAAAATAATAAATCAGCACTTGGTTTATACATCAGTCTCTCTTGGCTCAGTTAATGTGATTCTCTACCCCTGAAACTTGGGTTCAATGTCAGGTAAACTGTCAAAATTAGGTATGTGAGTTCTCAAAGCTGAAGTTTTTTTGCTACTCTCCCAGAGCGGCGGGTATTTGGGGTTTTTTTGGTCTTTTGTGTGTTTGTTTGTTTTGACTTTGTTTTTCAGGAGTTTTTTTTGTTTTTGTTTTGCTTTGTTATTGTTTTTGTTTTTATCAGTCTGACACCCTTTTCCATTTTTCTGTACAGCATCTTGAATTTTTCGTGAGGAAATCAGATATTTATCCAAGGGATACAGGTATGCTGTTTCGAAGGGGCACATGCACCCCTATGTTTCTAGTAGCACTATCCACAATAGCCAAAGTATGGAAAGAGCCCAAATGTCTATCAGTGGATGAATGGATAAAGAACATGTGGTATACATATATACAATGGAGTATTACTCAGCAATCAAAAAGAATGAAATCTTGCCATTTGCAACTACATGAATGGAACTGGAGGGTATTATGCTAAGTGAAATTAGTCAGAGAAAGACAAAAATCCTATGACTTCACTCACATGAGGACTTTAAGAGACAAAACAGAGGAACATAAGGGAAGGGAAACAAAAATAATCTGAAAACAGGGAGGGGGACAAAACAGAAGAGACTCAAAAATATGGAGAAGAAACAGAGGGTTACTGGAGGGTTTGTGGGAGGGGGGTGGGCTAACTGGGTAAGGGGCACTAAGGAATCTACTCCTGAAATCATTGTTGCGCTATATGCTAACTAATTTGAGGTAAATTTAAAAAAATTAAATTAAATTAAAAGTCTCTTAAAAAAAATAAATAACGGCAAGAAAAAGGGAGAGTTCTATCACTGCTTGAATCCTGGACACAAGGTGGTCCTACACACAGCCTTGGTCTTCTCTGAGCCAATCAATTCCTTTTTTTGAGTCTCCTTGAATTGGAGCTCTTCCACTCACTAAAGCAGAGTCCAGTAAGACAACACCTCTGTTATCTTCACATACAGAGTTTACCTTTCATTCAACAGCAACAATTAGGTCCAAAGATCTATCACTTGCTCACTTCCAGCCTCCTAGGAAGCATAGACTACTACCTGGACACTAAGGGCACGCCACATGCCCTCCATTTGAGAATAAGGTGAACATGGGAAGGGGCGCTAAAAAACGATACCACAGGCTTAGGACTTTTCTTTACCAAAAGACCCCGGACATGCTTCAACATGAGGAGGGAACTCACGTATGAGGTGTTCTCCAAACCTTTCTATCTTGCTCTGTTTCATCGGTGTTTCATGCTTACGGCTTAGAAATATTTCTATTAAAAATGAGAGGGAGCTCACCACTCAGTATCCCCAACAGGAAAGGAAAATGGTGGCTGTCACTGCAGTCAATCCATCACCTCAATTATGGGAAACAGAAGCAGGGGTTACTCGTCCACAGGAAAAGCAATGGCCAGATTAACTCCACAGACTGTAACTGCGGCCAAATTCTTTTTGTCCACCCTTTTGAAGTTAGGTGATCTTTGCCGCTTATGTACACGAAGCAATTAAAAGCATAAAAAAAAAAAAAAGAAAGAAAGAAAGAAAAAAAAGAGAAAAGTTTCATCAACATATTGCAGAGAAACCAAGGAAAACAATTTTGCTCCAGAAAAACGATGCACCGAACAAGAAACGACTCAGCGTGTTAAACGGACGTTTGATTCCCTGCCAGAAAGGCTCCCACAGTCAAGGTGGGACTAGGTTGCAAAATATAACGGTACCAGTCATAGAAAACCAGTGATATTTAGGAAACGTCCAGCCTCATGAAATAACTAAATGTGGCATCATGTTTATACTCAAAACTCTCTTTCCCCGTTGCAAAAAAAAGACCTGACTCAGAAAAGAGGTAACAGCTCATCAAAAAAGACAGACGTTCAGAAGCGACAGCTCACTGGTGTCTACTCGCAAGGCTATAAAGCATGCACACGCTGTCTTCTCTACCAGAAAAGACTGCAAGAACAGTAAAATTAGCACCAAGTTGAAAGCGGAGCTGATGCGACCATGTTGCAAACGTCCAGGGAGAATGTTCTGTCGGATAACTGGGCAGGAAAAGACTAATACTGCATTTGCGCTGGAATTCATACCGCGCATACGGCTAACAGCAGAATGGGAATCTATACCAACGGGTAATCTCAGCTTCAGAACAGAATCCGCAAGAGGAGTAACGACGCAAGATAACCCATAGTATCTGTGTTGGTAAACACCAAACCAGCAAAAACCACACAAAAATATTCTGCACCTTCTCGGATTCCCTCACCGTCTTCCTCCTGTGCCTCTCTTGGTGAGCACCGCATCCACACACAGGCATCCCTCCATTTTCGGGCTTGGGAAAAAAAACAACGTATTGCGTGGCACTGTGTCTGGATTCCTGAGCAGCCACTGAGAGCCAGGAGTACACAGCATCAGCACCCCCATGGGGTAAAACATCCTCCATGAAAAAGTAAGAGGAAGCTGGGAAGCTATGTTCCTCTTTCTCTTTCTTTCCATGAACTACCCCAAAGAATGGTTCCTCCTTTGCAAGAAGCTCCAGAACAGTGTGCTTCATGCCAGCTCACTGTTAAACAGCAGCTAGTGTGTGGATACGTGGCATTCAACAGCATCACGTCGCCTTCTCTCTTGCCTTGTTCACCTCCATGCCCCAGGATGATGCACACCCCGGACACACAAACAGCACTCTGAGCACTGCCTTCAGCTCTCCTTTCGGAAAGCTGGAGCATTGCTGGAGCATTTTAAGAGCGGGGCATTGTTGAAGCTACCACGCTGGAAACAGTGAAATCTCCCTGCACGCTATCGCCAATCATCTTATTAATATAATTCATAACTTCGGGGCACATGGGTAGCTCAGTCAGTTAAGCGTCCGACTTCGGCTCAGGTCATGATCTCACAGCCCGTGAGTTCGAGCCCCACGTCAGGCTCTGTGCGTCTCCCTCTCTCTCTGCCTCTCCTCCACTCACACTCTCTCTCTCAAAAATAAACATTAAAAAAATAAATAATAAAATAAAAAATTTATAATTAATGATTTCCCTTCTAATATTCAACAGTATAGCCTGGCTTTGCACTTTAACCTGGAGACAGCAAACTAGTCCTCATTTACACAGGCCTTCCGAAATGCCCCCTTTCTATTTTTATTACCAGTAAGTGCAAGGAATACACTTGTGCTTGTGCTATATATATTGTTCCATAGCAAACCACCCAAAATGAAATGACTTAAGGCAAAGATGAGGGGGTCTGGCCCTCACGGTTCCAATCCTGGCGGCCGCAGCTGGAGTCACTCGAGTGGCCAAATTCAGCTGTTGGCTGGGTTACTATGATGAGAGAAGATAGGAGTCAGTAGGCAAAGAGGGCGAGGTTAGGGCCTGAGGTCCCTGGGTGGGGAAAAACACCTATTTTGGAAAGGTGCTGGGAGCGTCTGACCACAGCAAACCCCCTCAGGCGAAAGGTTCCTCTTCAGAATGTAACAGAGCCCACCTCCTCCCCCAAGGGTTTCCCTCAGGAATTTGACAAAAGACCTAAGTATGGCCATAGACCACCCCTCACGCAATGCAATGGAGCCAGTCAGGAATGGGCAGCCCAGCACCTGGAGCTATCAAACCAATAAGGGTAGAACCTGAGAAGGAACGAGGGGGAAGGGCAGGGCAGGGGGTTGCTGACCAGAACCTTATAAAACAAGGACCCTGGCCTAGCGTCCTCGGGCATTCATTTTCCAATGTCCCCTCTCTATAAAGAGAGCTTTCCTACTACTCTTCCTCTCGGATCTTATATTCTAATAAACCTTGGCCTGCTGCTCATTTTGTGTCCACCTCTTCGTTCTTCCAAGCGGGGAGACAACGAATCCTGGGTATTGTGGTAAAAAATCCTGCAACACTAGAAGATCCAAGAAAGTGTCACTCACCGCTCTGGGCCTCCCCGCGCCTTTGCAAGGTGGCTCACCTCCCCCACATGAGCTGCGGCCTCCTCACAGCAGTGTGTGCTCAGGGTAGTCTGATCTCTCACAGGCAGGCTGGCTTCCAAGAAGAAACAAAAGCTACCAGTTCTCTTATGGCCTGGCCTCTCAAGCCCCAGAATTCACTTCCATCGACTCTTACTGTACAAAACAAGTCACAAAGGCAGCCGTGACTCAAGGAACAGGAAAGATATACTATCTCTCGATGTGATAATGGCACCTCTCCAGACAGAGGGAGGTATGCAGGCCTCCATCTTTGATGACCATAGACTACGGCGACCTCCGGACCCGCCTGCAGAGTAAAAATCATCCCGGGACCTTGAAAAACTCTATGAGCCGCACCTAAAGCCAATTTAGGGCACACCCTAAACCAATTAATTCACAATTGGGTAGGTGTAGACCACAGGCTTCTGTTGTTGTTTTTAAGCTCCCCAGGTAATTCCAAAGTAAAGGCAAGTTTGGGTACCCTTGATCTACCAGAACTTGTGAGGAAAGAGATTTTATTTATTTTTTTTTTTTGCATTTTATTTTTTTATTTTTTTTTTATAATATATGAAATTTATTGTCAAATTGGTTTCCATACAACACCCAGTGCTCATCCCAAAAGGTGCCCTCCTCAATACCCATCACCCACCCTCCCCTCCCTCCCACCCCCCATCAACCCTCCCACCCCCCATCAACCCTCCCACCCCCCATCAACAGTCTCTTATGCTTTGGCTCTCTCCCACTCTAACCTCTTTTTTTTTTTTTTTTCTTTTTTTCTTTTTTTCTTTTTTTCTTTTTTTCTTTTTTTCTTTTGTTTCTTTTTTTTCTTTTTCCTTCGGAAAGAGATTTTAAAAAGCTGAAGATTCCACCTGGCAGGCCACAACTGTACATGGTTGTATGTCATTTCACCGTATGCACTGTGGCTTGTCTTGGGTTTAAAATTTAAGTGAAACACAGGGGTGCCTGGGTGGCTCAGTCGGTTAAGTGTGCAACTTTGGCTCAGGTCATGATCTCATGGTTCGTGAGTTCAAGCCCCACATCGGGCTCTATGCTGACAGCTCAGAGCCTGGAGCCTCTTCAGATTCTGTCTCCCTCTTTCTCTGCCCCTCCCCCACTCATGCTCTATCTCTCCCTCTCTCTCAAAAATAAATATTTAAAACATTAAATAAAATTTAAGTGAAACACAATCACTTCAAGCGCGATAAAGCAGCTATGATACGCCAACCTAGCATGCTTTTGGGGTGACCAGCCTTCCCACATGCCTGGGACAGAGTGGTTTCCCTGGAACACGTGGCTTTTAGTGCTAAAACCAGGACTGTCTGGTCAAAGTGGACAGTGGGTCACCCTCAACACTGCCTCATCTGCCTCTGCTCTACCGGTCGTGTTCTGGTGACTTCCATTTCTGAACAGCGTTTCCACTGTTGCCAACTGACTTCCTTCAAAGTTATGACACTTTGAAGTGCTCGGCACGTTCAACTGCCCTACAACATTGGCATCACCAGGACCCTTGTTAGACACAAACATGTGGGGAAATTCAGACACTGAGTCAGAATCTCAGAGAGTAGGGCCCAGGAATCTGTGTTTTGAAAGCATGAATCTGAGAAACACTCATCTGGTCTGCCTGTGGTAAGATGCTTGTGTCTTCACCAATCTCCACTGTCCCACACAAGGGACAATCAGGTTTCTGGTTTGCAGGAAGAGGTAGAAAGCCAAGCAGGAGAATTCAATCAATGCCAACTGACCAGCTATGTCTTGACCCAGAGCAGCCAGCATCTCCACTCACGTGATCATCATTTAGGGATTACTTTTTTTTCCATTTATTGGAGGGGCTGTATAAAACAATTTGCACACCCACAACAGAGGCCGGGGTGTGAAGGGCGTTCCGAGCACAGCAGTCTGCAGTTGGCAAGGCCTGTGGCCTCCAGAACAGCCCAAACCCATCAATACAAGTCACGTGGTAACATTTTCTCCAACCTGGAAGTGGGAAAAAAAAATCTTTCCCTTTAAGTTAGGCAAAAAAATCCAGCTTTATCCGTGACCGGATGCTCGGTTTTCAATTTGAATTTACAGTAAGAATGATGTAGGTTGGGGGCACCTGAGTGGCTCAGTTGGTTAAGCATCCGACTTCAGCTCGGGTCGTGATCTCGCAGTTCGTGAGTTCAAGCCCCGTGTCTGGCTTTGTGCTGACAGCTCACTCAGAGCCTGGAGCCTGCTTCGGATTCTGTGTCTCCCTCTCTCTGCCCCTCCCCTGCTCACGCTCTGTCTCTGCCTCTCAAAAATAAATAAACATTAAAAAAGATGTTTTAAAAAAGAAAGAATGATCTAGGTTTCAGAGATTTCAAAATTAGGCTCTTCTGGGGCGCCTGGGTGGCGCAGTCGGTTAAGCGTCCGACTTCAGCCAGGTCACAATCTCGCGGTCCGTGAGTTCGAGCCCCGTGTCGGGCTCTGGGCTGATGGCTCAGAGCCTGGAGCCTGTTTCCGATTCTGTGTCTCCCTCTCTCTCTGCGCCTCCCCCGTTCATGCTCTGTCTCTCTCTGTCCCAAAAATAAATAAACGTTGAAAAAAAAAAATTTTTTTAATTAGGCTCTTTTGAACCAGTTTACCCAAGTACCTAAGTGCACCTCAGTACAATGAAGAGCTATCCCAAGCAAATCAACACCCTCAAATTTTAACCACCTTAAAACAAAAATAAATGTTTTAAGGACTTACCAGTTTATATTCAACTGATGCTAATCCACAAGACTCGAGTGCAAGACACTTTGTTGGTCCTATTACTGCATAAATTGAAAGTAAAACAAAGGTATTTCTTCAAACCCTCACACACAGAATTTTTGCTAATCAGACTACTCTTCCTGCACACAGAACAGAAATTTTCAGGAGGACTTCCTCACCTGTCAATTAACCTATAACTTGATCCCTAACTCAGTAAGGCAAATGGAATTTAAAAAGCCCTTCTCAGAAGAACTCCTTTTTGATAAATGATAGCTTTTATTTCTCCCTGTTTCACAAACTTCCTATTTAAATTCAAAGATGATGTAGACTGGAAAAACACAGGCTCTCAGCAAGCTCACTTTCCCGTGTGACGATCATGAAACAGATACGACTATGAGCTTTACTTTCCCCGACTAAGTTTTTTAAGGAGACATATTCCTTACGTAAATAGCCATACGCCAGTTTGTAATCACACGTATTGTCTATAGAAGACTCTCATGTATTTTGCAAGTGACCCACAGTCATTAAAGCCTCTCTGATAAAATGGAAGTCATTCCATTTGTAGGGAGGCTACAGTGACTCATATACTCGTGCCCCAGCCAAGAGAATCAGCCAGCTCTACTACTGAGAAATGAAAAGATTGCTTCCCCTGCCGCTTCCTCTACTTCCCAGCTGCCCAAGCACAGCTCAGCAACCTAGCGTCTATCACTGATCCCTTCCCCCAAGGGAACCATCGTGAACCCCTACCTGGGCTTTGCCCTCCTGGCCAGTAAATACCAAGAAGGTGGCCTGGAGATTGGCAGAGTTGCGCAAAGCCACCTGCACGGGATGAGTGGTCAGCTTGAGTCTCCAGAGGGCAAAGGTCGCAACAGGCAGGCTAAACTTGGCCATCCAATCCAAGGGTGTGAACTCAGAATCAAAACTAAACCCTCAGCCCCCAAGGATGGTGAGCTAGACAGATCCCTGAATAAGAACAATGGAAGGGCAATGATAGAGGCTGGAAGACAGGTCATGGCAGTGTCCCACATAAGGCAGTCTGCCTTACTTCAAAGCAGCTACTCAATGGAGTCTTGGATTTCATTCATAAAATGAGAGCAGGAAGCTCCACCTATTTCACAAAGCTGGTAGGAAAACCACACGTAATAACTCAAAGTGAACGTGATTTGTACATTGTAAGTATATGTGTAGACACAAGGGACTCTCACTAGTACTAAGTTCACATCATTCTTCCCAGCACTGGGGGAATGGTGGGGGGGGGGGACGGAGGTCTTGGGGTTGGGGGCCTGCACCAAAAGTGATCCCATGAAAGTGTAGGTTCTAGTTGTCTATTTATCTGCCTCCCTAAGTAGACTGTGATTTCCTTGAAAGCAGGGACTGTGTGTTAGTCATCACTGTGTCTCCATTTACATAGGAAGATATTCAGTCACTGTTGATGGAATGTTGAATGAATAAATTCTGAATCTTCACTGTTATTCAGACTCCTGGCTGGCCGTGAATTACGTGCAGTGGAAAACCATGTGACATAATGTGAGAGAGGAAACTGCAAATGCCTGTGTGCCCAGGGACGGTTTCCCATCTGCCAAAAATGGCCACCACCTCACTGCCAGAGCATGGGCTCCTCGGGACAAAGAGCCTAAATTCTCAAAATTAGAAGCATGCCGGGGCGCCTGGGTGGCGCAGTCGGTTAAGCGTCCGACTTCAGCCAGGTCACGATCTCGCGGTCCATGAGTTCGAGCCCCGTGTCGGGCTCTGGGCTGATGGCTCAGAGCCTGGAGCCTGTTTCCGATTCTGTGTCTCCCTCTCTCTCTGCCCCTCCCCCGTTCATGCTCTGTCTCTCTCTGTCCCAAAAATAAATAAACGTTGAAAAAAAAATTAAAAAAAAAAAAAAATTAGAAGCATGCCTTAACTTCGGTCAACACAGGAGGTATTGATAGTGAAATGCCCTGGAAGATCATAACAGCTAACCTTCGGAGGCTTATTACATGCCAGGCACTGCACTAAGAAGGTTCACCTCATTATCTCATTGAAAACTCACAATGACAATAGAAAGGAGCTTTTGTTCCTATCCACATTTTATAGATGAAGAAATGGAGGAACTCAGAGAGGTTCGGTGGCCTCCCCAAGCTCCATATGGTAGAGCCAGAATTGAACTCTCGCTCTGTTCTTCCTCCAAAGCCTATAGTCTTAAGCAATAGTAGACTTGACTGAAGAAAGAGAGGTCCTGTGCCTTCATCATTAATGAGAACGGGGTGCTCTCCTCTTGATTGGCCAAGCAAGTGAGAATTTCTCCCCCTCCTCCGTCTCTTTGTTCTGTGATCCTGCACACATACCATGAGCCAGCCACTATGCTGGTGCTACAGACAGGACAGTGAATAGGGATAAGGGGAGGGGACTGACAAGCAAAGAGAGGTGAACTACAATGACGTGGTAGTGCTGGGGGCTCAATGTCAGCAGGGTGATGGGACATGGTGACACGGGAGAACCTTATCAGGCCCTAATGCAATAGAGCAGGGCCAGTCGCTCAGGCCTAGCACCAGAAGGTCCTCTCTCCTCTTCCTGATTTCACTCCGTCCCTATGCCCACGGGCCTCTGCATGCTGCGGAGTTCCCATGTCTAGCTCAATGCCCCCTCATCGTCCTTCTCTGACCCTCGGGGCTCTCCCGGCTGCTCTGTATCTTCACTCCCTACTCCTCACCATTTCTGGCTGCTCTGAATAACTCTGGGTACCCACATGTGACACTGGCCCCAAGAACCCTGGGTCATACCCTCCTAAGGGGCTGGCACCACAATCAGACCTGCTTTACCCTCAGGAAGGATTGAAAACCACACGGTCTCCACCTTTAGACACTGCTGGGGTCCAGACCCCTGGGACACTTCCCCACTTCCCCTCAATTCCTTCACACTTACAGTAGTTATATCCTCAGTCATCTGGTCAACCCGCATTTACCGATAATCGATTCTACTTCACACTCTCTGGAGATAAGAAAGACAAAAATTTCTCGGCCCCAAAGGAATTCCCAATCTGACAATGACAACCAAGTGGAGGAACTCGAACTCCACCATAGGCAGGTTTATAGTTCCCACATTTATGTCTGTCCCCCCAAATTCTCCCTCAAGCTTCAGACTCATACCCGGCTCCCAACCCAGGAATGTCTGTCACCCCAAATTCTCCCTCAAGCTTCAGACTCACACCTGGCTCCCAACCCAGGATTTTTACCTGGCCCTCTAACAGCATTTCAAAATTAATATATCTAAAATATGATTTTCTTGCCTCACCAGCTCTTCCTCTTCTCTAGGAACAGAACTGATCTCCTCACAGTCAAATAAACATCCAGGGGTTATTTTTGACTCTTCTCCTTCCCTTTCAAATCCCTACATCTACTCCATCCACAGATCTGTCCATTCTGCCTCCAAAACACATCCTAAACATACTCACTTCAAGTTTATTGTTATCAGCCTGATCCACCACTGGGCTACTCCTGGCCAACAGAGCCCTCTGAGCACAGATGAGAAGGTGCCCTCCCTCCAGGCCTTCAGCGCTCAGCACAAGGATGTCCACCAGCAAGCGGAACATGGGCTGAATTGCAACCCTTCCACTTGACCTCCAGGCTGGCCCCCAGTGTAGTGTATAACTTGCAGAAACAAGGTCACACTCCCGCCACCCTTTTCTCTCTACCACTGCAAGTGAGGGTCCCAGAGTCTGTTCTCCACACAGCATCCAGAGCGGTCTTTTAAAATCTTAAACCCAATCATTTCACTCCCTGCTCAAAACCATTCATTCTCTCCCTTGATGTCCAAGGCCCAGCATGATCTCCTGGCCCGCCCTTACTCGGGTCATTGTTCTCCTCCTTAAAAACATCCAGCTCCCTGCCCTCTGACTGAGGTGCCTACCTGTGTTCTTTCCTACCTGCTACCTTTGGACCACAGTACATAGAACAGGACCAGTCTTAATATTTGGCTTAGCATCTACTGTCATCATTAGCTCATGTAGTCCCAGCCACACTTCATTATTTACTAGTTATTTTTAATAATGTAAGAAGTATGTGTACCTGGCCCTAAGCCAAAACACAGCTGGGACCTTGCCACTGACTTGGGTCTAATGAACCATATGGTCCCCCGGCTTCTCCCTACTGGAGGTAGGCATTAGCACAGATTTCACGTTCCTCATCGTCTTGCTTTCCTATTTATATAATGTTATTACATCTATAAATACACTTGACCTTTGAACAACACAGGCTTGAGTTGTGTGAATCCATTTATATGTGGATTTTTTTCAACAAATATATTGGAAAAATTTTTTGGAGATTTGCAACAATTTGAAAAAACTCACAGGTGAACTATGAAGCCTAGGAATACTGAAAAAAAAACATTAAGAAAAAGTTGGGTATTATAAAAATACAGTATATAATACATATATAACATGCATTAATCAACTGCTCATGTGATCAATAAGGCTTCCAGTCAACATTACCCAATTAGTAGTTAAGTTCTGGGGAAGCCAAAGTTATTCATCGATTTCTGACTGTGCAAGGGGTCCATGCTCCAATCCCCCCACGTTGTTCAAAGGTCAAGTGTATACATTTTCCTAAACAGGGTTTTTTATTTCAGTTTTTAATGTCATAAAAGATTATCAGGCTCTACATAATCTTTTAGACTTAATTTTCACTTAATACATTGCTAAAATCTGGGGCGTCTATGTGGCTCAGTCGGTTGAGCATCTGACTTCAGCTCAGGTCATGATCTCACGGTCCGTGAGTTCAAGCCCCACGTTGGGCTCTGTGCTGACAGCTCAGATTCTGTTCAGATTCTGTTTCAGATTCTGTGTCTACCTCTCTCTATGACCCTCCCCCATTAATGCTCTGTCTCTCTCTGTCTCAAAAATAAATAAACGTTAAAAAAAAATTTAATGATACATTGCTAAAATCTAATCATACTATTATGTCATTTGGTTTATTTCATTTTTGACTGCTGTATAATATTCCTCTGTGTGACAATATCAGAATATTCATCTACTCTTCAAGTACAGATGCTGGAGTTCATTCCAGATTTTCATCATTGAGAACCAGACTGTTACGTTTATTCAAATACATGTCTTCTGTTGAATGTGCAAGAGTTTCTCATAGATATAAGCTTAGAAATAAGTTGAACTGTTCAACCACAGGTATATGTTCAAATGAGGATACAATACGAAACTGTTTCCCAGAGTCTTTGTACCAATTCATACTGCCACCAGTGATGTTGGAAGGTCCTGCAAAGCTACATCCTATTCAATCACTTAATAAGGTCAAACTGTCATTTGGGGTCAACCAAATGGGTATATATGGAAATCTCAAGGGGCCTTGATTTACATTTCCCTGATTACTAAAGGTAATATTTGTCACTTCATAGGTTCTGTGGCTATTTTTTTTTTTAAGTAGGCCCAACATGTGGATTGAATTCACTGACCCAGAGATCAAGACCTGAGCTGACATCAAGAGTCAGACAGGGGTCCCTGGGTGGCTCAGTCGGTTGAGCATCTGGACTTCGGCTCAGGTCATGATCTCACAGTTTGTGAGTTCAAGCCCCGTGGGGGGATCTGTACTGATAGCTCAGAGCCTGAAGCCTGCTTCAGATTCTGTGTCTCCCTCTCTCTGTCTCTCTGCCCCTCTCCCATTCCCTCTCTCTCTATGAAAAATAAATAAGAACATTAAAAAAATTTTTTAAAAAGAGTCAGACACTTAACCCCCTGTGCCACCCAGGTGCCCCTTCCCAGGCTATTGGTATTCCCTCTCTTGAATGCTCAAATGTCCAAAGTCCACGTAAGGAGAACTTCCCTGACCACTGTCTATGTGAGGCTACCACTCTCCAGTGCATCACTCTGCTCTCTTTTCTTTGTGGTATCTACTATGTCCTGAAATTATCTGCTTTGTTAACCGATAGGTTATCTGCCTCCCTCAACTAAAATATAAACTCCAAGGACCTTGCTTACTTCGCTCACTCCTCTACCTTCAGGGCCTAGAACAGTGCCAAGCATAGAGTGGATGGATTAATCTGTGAAGACAGAGATATGTTCAGGATTCAGAGTTGTGGTCCATAGTCAACCCTCTTGAGTTGCAATTTCAGCGCCCCCATTGCTAGCTATGTGATCACGAACACATTACTTAAATCATCTGTCTGTGAGTGGTGCCATCTACAAAAGAGATAATAGTAGTCCTCACCTCACAGGGTTATTGTGAGGTTTCAATGAGTTAATGTTTGCAAAGTTCTTAGAACAATGCCAAGGAGCATAGCAAGTGCTCCATAAATGTCGATTACAATTATTAATGCGTGACTATCATTATCACGACCCTATGTCTGCCCAGCAGAAGGCACCAAACCAGCCTGGACCTAATGAGCCTCCTCCGGGCCCACAGGTTCTGGTCTCTCCCCCTGGTCTCACAGATGCCCCTTGCCACAGCCTGGAAGAAAGTAGAGAGTACTTGGGGAAAAGTTTGGGGGGCTGTTGATTTTCAAAAAAATGGTCCAGTCATCCCACACGTGAAAAGGCTGAGTAACAGCACAGAGTAAGGGAGCCATCAACCCACACACCTTCTAACCCCAGCACCGCGTTACACACAAAATCACGACATTCTCCCTCTCTCCCTTTATTTTGGTACATATCTTCAAAGAGGAGAAAGGAAAGTCGGCAAGGGGTTTTGGCAAAGATATAAAAGTAGACTGGATGAGGAAAGTGGGGAGTGAAGAGGTAAGGCAAGGGAGAAAGGACAGGAGGGGACAGAGATGGAGGGGACATGGGAGATTTCGGGTGGCACTGAGGCCCCGGCCTCTAGAACATTAAAACGCCTAAAATAAAAACATAAAGGAGTCCCTCCACCCCCACCACCCACCCAAGGGAATTTTTCTTTTTAAGGCATGAGTGGGGGCGGGGCAAAGGTAAAGCAGAAAGAGGGCCGGGGAGGGGGCCAGGGGAGGAGTGGAAGCCCAAGGGAAACTTCATTTCATCATCTCACCTGAGGGGGAGGGGGATGGTCCCCATTAAATCTGTGCCCCCCACCCCAGTCAATGCCACCTCAATCGAGAGCTTACCTCGTTCTGCCACCAGAAGCCCCTTTCCATCTGGAGCCTTCCTTGCCTCAAAGTGGTAAATGCGGCCTTGGTGAAATGCGCCAGGAGGCAAAGCCCAAGTGAGATTCCACGGAGAATTCCGGCAGGTTCCCTGGGAGGAACTGTTTCCATTTGAGAAGGATCGGGAGTCCTGGCCAGGGACCAGCTGCCTCTCTGGGTGTCAGATTCTGTGACAGCTCTCGGCCCGGGAGGGCGCCGCGCCCCTCCCTCCTCCCGGGGTCCGGGGCGCCCAGCACCCGCCGGGTAGCCTGGGTGGGGGGGCGCGGGGGCCTGGCGGGGGGCGCGGCGGGGGCTGCCGCTCGAGCTCCACCTTCGGAGAACCCAGCTCCTCGCGCGTGCCTCTTCCGCACCGAGGGTGCTCAACACCGACCCCGCTCGCAGGCTGCCCTGCCGGGACTGGGGACTCCCTCCTTGTCGAGTCCTTGACTGGCAGGGACAAGCCCGATCGGCGGGGCCCCCGAGTGCTCAGGCTATTGCCGACCTTGAGGCCACGGAGGGGTGTGCCTGCGCCCCAAATGAACCACACGCATACACACACACACACTTTCCCCGCCTCGATCGTTCCCTCCCGAGGAAAGTAACCTTCTTTAAGCAGCACCAGCAGCGCAGGGGAGGGCCCCCTGCGCCGAAATACGAAAGCCAGCATTATCCCCAAGACCAAATTTGGGGATGGTTTTAATTTTAAGATTTGGATGTAAGCCGCTCAAAGAAAGAAAGGGGAGGGGGAAAAAAGACACGGAACAAATACCCGTGTGTGTGTGTGTGTGTGTGTGTGTGTGTGTGTGCGCGCGCGCGCGCGCGTGTGTGTTGCAGGGCCGAATTTCGGGTGTTACCCGGGGCTTCCGAGGAAACGGAGCGGGGGGGGGGGGGCGGGGAGAGCACAGACTGTGATTCCCCCAGTGCATGGTTACAAAGGCGTCTGAGTGTCCACTGCCGGTGTGCTCGCCCTCTCGAGCCGGCCGGGGGCGCCCGGAGCGGCCGGGCGCCGCGGGGGTTAAGGCCGCCCCGCTGCGCCGGCTTCCCCGGCAGAGCACGCGCCGCGGCGGGCGGAGGGGAGAGCCCGGAATCTCCCGCCCGCTCCCCCTCTGCCCGGCGCTTCCCGCCCCGCGCTATTTATAGCTCGGCCTCCAGCTGCTGCGGGGAACTCACCAGCCGCGCTGAGCCTTCCGAGCTGGGAGAGCCTTCCACAGACGGGGAATTTTCATAAATTCTGTGAATGGCAGAAACGTCTCTGGCCCTCTGGATTTTGATTGCTACTGTTCCGTCTGTCTTTCATATATTCCATTAACACGTTTAAAAAAAAAAAGAGAGAGGCGAGAGGATTTTGAGACAGGTGAATTGCAGGCAGGCAGTTCGGCATGCTGGGGACCTTTTGTGATCAGATGCCTGGAAATGGAAACAAAATTCTCCATGGGTTTACTGGCTTCGGGCTCATTGCATATTTTCTGCAACACTCAACCTGTTTGGGTTTTTGCCTGTCAGGCGCATGGCCAAAAAAAGATATATGAAGCCATTTGAAGAGCAATGAAAAATCACATCCTCTGCCCTCTAAATGCCTTTTTACTGGGGGGTCTCAGGGCTGTCTGTCAGCATATACACACAGCTGGGTGGCTCTGTGTCAAATCCCACACCACCCCCCCCCCCCCCCAGAGAAACAGGCTAGTTATGGTGCTGCGTGGGAGTGCCTGGTCCCAGTGGATCCTGGTAACAGGAGAAAACATCTGCTGTTCCCAGCCGTACCTTGAGCATATTGCACCGGTCTAGAAGGTCCTAAACCTAATAACTTGCTCCCAACCCCCTCCCTTCAAGCACTCCTTCCTGAATGAGTCATGGAGCCCCCAGTGCTGTGCAAAGGCCCAGGGCCCCCTGGGAGCTTGGGAGGAACACCAAGCAGGATATGCCCTGGCAGAACTTAGGGAAGAAGCCTCTGTCCAGTAAGTGTGGAAAGGAAGCCCGAAGATCTGCGGTAAGGGGTGCTAAGCTCCCCAGCCTCTGCCCCTTCTTACCCACCCTTCACCTTCCAGTGTCCAGGTTTTTTCATTTAAGAGCTGATCCCAGGGGCACCTGGGTGGCTTAGTCAGTTAAGCAGCCACTCTTGATTCCCACTCAGGTCGCGGTCACACAGTTGGTGAGTTGAGCCCTGCATCGGGCTCTGCTCATAGGGACGAGCCTGCTTTGGATCCTTGGTCTCCTGCTCTCTGCCCCTCCCCTGCTCATGGGTGAGCTCTCTCAAACATTAATTAAAAAAAAAAAAAAAGCTCCCAATATAGTGAGTTCTTATTTATTTAACTGTATTTAATGAGAATGATCTGAGAATGGGGCTTCTAATAATTGAACTCTCTCTCCAGTTAATCTATGCGCTAAGCAGAAACCCCTTTGGGTTTAGGTCCTTGTTGAAATGCTTTTTCCCTGTATTCACTTTCCTGCCCTAGTCAAGAAAAGGTCCTGGACATCCTGTTTCCAGGCTGAATCAGGATCCAGAAATGCATCAGGCAAATGGTCTGGAGCCCCTTGTCCCGAGTTCTGGCTGTTTATATGATCTCGCTGAATTTATTTTACCCCTTTGTGCTTTTGTTCTTTATCTGTAAAACGTGAGTAAGAGTCATAGCAGCTTCCTTGTGTGGCTCTTATGAGGTCAAATGAAGTAATCTAGGTAAATTGCTTAGACCAGTACCTGCCTGTGATAAAGCTCAAAAGACATTAAATATATTATTAGCACCACACAAACATGAGCGGGAGTTGACTTGATTGAAATTTGTACAAAGCAGTATTTAAATAAAACCTACTTTTTTCTCTGTAAATCTACCATCTAAGTGGGTTTCCTTTTCGTGGTACTAAAGCAGATATACCCAAGGCGTTCCATACATAGAAGAGGCCCCTGGTCACTGACTCCGCCTTTTCTTCTTCCAGGGAAAAAAAAAACCTACCCCCAAAAGGCTTTTAAAAAGTCCTGCTGCTGATCTGTATCACACTCTGACATCGAGGGTAAAGAATTGCCCGCTTATAGTGGTTCACTGCTATCCTGAGGATAATACTTTGATCTATGAAAAGTTGTTGAAACATAAAAACACTCTGTGAAGTTTTCCAAGGGACTATGTAGGGGAAGTATTTCGACTTAGGTGGAAATTCTAAGCTCAGTAGAGGTTTGTATAGTGTTTCATTTCCCCTCCTAAAAATTAGGCTGTAGAAGGCAGGAACTAGGTCCTGTAAGTAGTAGTTCTCTAACAGAGACTGTTCGTCATTTACCCCAGTATTCATCCTCCCTTTCTTTTTTTTTTTCATGTTTTTACTTATTTTTGAGAGTCTCTCAAAAGCATGAGTGGGAGAGGGGCAGACAGGGAGACACAGAATCCAAAGCAGGCTCCAGGCTCTGAGCTGTCAGCACAGAGCCCAGTGTGGGGCTGGAACTCATGAACCATGAGATCACGGCCTGAGCTGAAGTCAGACGCTTAACCATCAGAGCCACCCAGGCACCCCGTCTTTTTTTTTAATGTTTATTTTTGTGTGTGTGAGAGAGAGAGCAAGCAAGCAAGAAGAGGAGGAGCAGAGAGAGAGGGAGACACAGAATGCAATGTAGGCTCCAGTCTCTGAGCTGTCAGCCCAGAGCCCAAAATGCAGGGCTCAAACCCACAAACCGCAAGATTATGACCTGAGCAAAAGTCAGACGCTTAGCCCAGGCACCCCCGTCTTCCACTTCTTTAGAAGAGAACCCTTGATTTTTAGACTTGCAGTCAGATGTGGCCGGCCGATTATGGCCAATGAGCTCGAAAAAAAAAAGTCACGTAGAGGCTCCCAAGAAATCCTCCCCCCAGGGATACCTGGTGGTGGTGGTGGTGGTAGTTGTGTATTGTGTCAACCTAGCTAAGATGAAACTGTGTTTCCCAGAATCCGCTTCTCTGTATGGTTCTGGGCTAGGATGGGGCCCAGGAGAAATGTGCACGAGGTTTGGAAGGTGCAACGGAAGCAGCAGCCATATTTATACTAGGAAGGTCAGTGTAAAGTCAAGTGATGTCGGCCCTCATGCACCTTGTGAGGGATCAGCTGACTCACGGTGTCAGCATGACGAAGCAACCAGGTCTGCAGCTATTCCCTCTGGATCCTGCAGCTTCTCCGGCTCCCAAAGTGCATGCTAGCTGCATTGACAGAGGGTGCCAGCTCTTCCTCCAGGTCATCAGCGTCATTAGCCTTGGGGATTTGGAGGTGGCTAGCACTTAGTGAAGGTTCCTCTTTGTCCCAGTGGGTTCCAGGGTATCCTTGTTCTCTCTCTCTCACTTCCTGTCTGTTATCAGTCAGGGCTCCACCAGGGAGACAGAACCCGTAGGAGATATCTATTAAGACAATTCTTGCAGGGAAGGAACTTATGCTGAAAGCTGGCGAGGTGAGTCCAAAATCTGTAAGGCAGGCCATCAGGAAGGACAGGGCGGGCTGGACCTCTCAGGCACGAGGTGACACTTCAGTCCAAAGGTGGAATTTCTTCATCTGGGAAGTTTGAGTTCTACCTTTCAACTGATTAAGTCAGGTCCGCCCAGACAATCAAGGATAATCTTCCTTAAATGATTAGAGACTTTAGTCACATATACAAAATATCTTCACAGCAACAGACCCAATGACCTTGGACTATAGCCCAGCCAAGTCGACACAGAAAACTAACCATGAAAAGGCCCATCTTTCCTTTGAGAATTAGTCATTTACCTCAGTATCCATAGTATCCATAATACCAACACAGATCATGAACAGTTTCACTCACACCCACAGCATTTCAAGCCCGTGTTGTTCAAGGATCAAGTGTATTAGGGTTGTGATTGGTTGTTGGTGCTCTGGTTACAGAGTTGCCTAGGTTTTTAGTGATCAGGAGGAAGCAACAGGGGTGCCTGGGTGGCTCAGTTAAGCGTCTGACTTTGGCTCAGATCATGATCTTGCAGTTCATGGGTTCAAGCCCCCTGTCTGGCTCTGTGCTGACAGCTCAGAGCCTGGAGCCTGCTTCAGATTCTGTGTCTCCTTCTCTCTCTGCTCCTCTTCTGCTCACGCTCTGTCTCTCTCTTTCAAAAATAAATAAACATTAAAAAAAAAGGAAGCAATAAATTTTAATGTCTAACCTTATGTTCTTAAGGTGGATGATACTGAAGTACACCAATATCCAGATTTCCTCCAACTTTCAGGACACAGAGGATGATACTTCTTCACAACCTTACCAACATGGAGTTTTCCAACTCTCTCCTCCTAAAGCCACATGTGAGGTCTCCCTATGCATGATCGAATAACAAAATCTTAAAATATGTGGTGTTGGCTTTAGTAGTTGTTCTGTTCGTGCTCAGAAAACTCATCATGGAAATTATAAAACCAGTGGAAAAATATTTGGTAGCGTTGTCACCCACAAAAATATGGGGGTACGTTAGTACCAATGAACAAGCAACAGTGGAAAATTGGCAATGAGTCTGGTGAAGAATTGTGTGAACAGACCTCTCTGAATGGGCAAAAAATGTGAGGTATTCAACAAAGGGTGACCTCAGCAGAGGAGATTTTAACAACTAACTGGAGAAAATGACCTGTTCTATGGATACTAGTTATACTCTCTTCCCACCCACCCTGACATCATTCAGTGGCCTCAGGAACAAAGCAGTCATGATTCAGTGGTGGTTATACATGGATTCAGCAACATGGATTTCCACTCACCAAGGCTGACCACTGCTGAGTCCCAATCTGCCAGAAGCAAGAACAAAACTGAGACCCCAATATGATGCCATCACCCAGCTATTTAGTGGCAGGTTGATTACACTGGACCACTTCTATCATGGACAGGGAAATATTTTGTTCATACCGGAAAAGGCACTCTGGATATGTATTCATCTTCCCTGCATGCAATGCTTCTGCCAAAATCCCCATCCATGGACTTACATAATACCTTATCCACTGCCATGATACTGGAACTCATGGCACTGGAACTCAAGGACCTCACTTAACAGCAAATGAAGTGAGGCAATGGACCCATGCTCATAGAATTCACTGATATCACCATGTTCCCCACCACCCTGAAGCAGCAGGCTTGGGGGAATGGTAGAATGGCCCTTTATTTATTTATTTTTTCAATATATGAAGTTTATTGTCAAATTGGTTTCCATACAACACCCAGTGCTCATCCCAAAAGGTGCCCTCCTCAATACCCATCACCACCCTCCCCTCCCTCCCACCCCCCATCAACCCTCAGTTGGTTCTCAGTTTTTAAGAGTCTCTTATGCTTTGGCTCTCTCCCACTCTAACCTCTTTTTTTTCCCTTCCCCTCCCCCATGGGTTTCTGTTAAGTTTCTCAGGATCCACATAAGAGTGAAAACATATGGTATCTGTCTTTCTCTGTATGGCTTATTCACTTAGCATAACACTCTCCAGTTCCATCCACGTTGCTACAAAGGGCCATATTTCATTCTTTCTCATTGTCACGTAGTACTCCATTGTGTATATAAACCACAATTTCTTTATTAGAATGGCCTTTTAAAAACCAAGTTAGCAAAAAAAAAAAAAAAAAAAAAGTTTAAAAACCTAGTTACAGTGCCAGCTAAGTGGCAAAGAACTTGACCAAACTGTGTCCTATGTTTTGTGGAAAGCAGAAATTTAAGGTGATGAACTTGGGGCACATGGGTGGCTCAGTCAGTTGAGCGTCTGACTCTGGATCTCAGCTCAGCTCACGATCTCATAATTGGTGGGATCGAGCCTGGCGTCAGGCTCTGGCAATGACAATGTGGAGCCTGCTTGGGATTCTCTCTTTCACTCTCTTCCCCTCCCTCTTTCCCTCTCTCAAAATAAATAAATAAAACTTTTTTTTTTTTAAAGCTGATGAACTTGGATATTTAGCAGAGAGGACTTTTAGGCAAAGTGTTGAGGGTGCGTCCTAGTTCCATAACAGAGACTACTTATAGTAAAATGGGAAAGGAGAGAGATAAATTAATTACTGAGTAAAAAAAGAACAAGAACTTGAAGAATTGGAAGGTGCTTAGCCGATCCATAAGGAAGGAAGGGAGGGAGGGAGGGAGGGAGGGAGGGAGGGAGGAAGGAAGGAAGGAAGGAAGGAAGGAAGGAAGGAAGGAAGGAGTGGAGTGAGAGCATGTAAGCATGTCCTGGAAAGAACACCAAGGGTGTGTTTGGAAAATTATTTGATAAAGAGATCATAGGTTCGATTCATTGGTTTAATCAGCCATCCTGGCAGGAGTGAGGTCTAGAGATGGTACTATGTCCGCAGGGACACTACCAGTATGGACTACAGGGGGCAGAGGCAGGATGAAATGAAGAAAGCCTATAGGAATTCTGGGGGTTCTATAGGATGGGACAGTACAGCTATTTGGCTGCCACATGCATGATATTATAGTTCAAAAAAAGGAAAGAATGACCCAAGGGTGATTCAGAAATCAGGGCTGTCACTGCCACCACAGACCTGGGGGGCAGCACCAGCTCCTTCTTTTTTCTAAGGTAAGGCCGTCTCCTCCTTATCTGCATTGGGCCAGGGGCAAGGCTGTGACATGGAGCCTCAGACAGCAGTGCTGTCACCCAGTCATGCCCCAGTGGGCCTGGAGAGCAGAAAGGAGGGAGCCAGAGTGGATGACTCTGGAGCCTTAAGATGTAATGGGGGGGAGGGGCAACAGATCTAATGGAATTCATCTTGCTAGGTCTTGGACTTGCTTGGGACCTTTCACCCCTTTTGTCTTGCCATTTTCTCCCTTTTGGAAGGGGAATGTCTGCCCTGTGCCTGGCCCACCATGACGGTTTGGAAGTATGTAACTTGTCTGGCTCCACAGATTCACAGCGGGAAAGGCATTTTGCCTCAGGATGAATCAGGTCTCCTGTCTCCCCCATTCCTGACTTAAAGGATATTGAGATAAGCCTGGGGACTTGGAGTTGAAGCTAGAATGAGTTAAGATTCAGGGACTCACAAGTCAGAGAAAGACAAATGTCATATGACTTCACTTATATGTGGAATTCAAGATACAAAACAGATGAACACAAGGGAAGGGAAGCAAAAATAATATAAAAACAGGGAGGGGGACAAAACCTAAGAGACTCTTAAATACAGAGAACAAACTGAAGTTGCTGGAGGGGTTGTTGGGGGGGGCGCTAAATGGGCAAGGGGCATTAAGAAGGACACTTGTTGGGATAAGCCCTGGGTGTTATTCGTAGTGGATGAATCACTGGAATCTACTTCTGAAATCATTATTGCTAATGATATATATATCATTACTATATACTAGCTAATACTATATGCTAACTTGGATGTAAATTTAAATACATACATACATACATACATACATACGTATTTCAGAATGCAAACTTAAAAAAAAAGAATTTTGGGACTGAAAAAAAGGGGGAGGGAACTCCTGGGTGGCTCAGTCAGTTAAGTGTCCCCTTTATTTCTGCTCTGATCATGATGTCACAGTCTGTGAATTCGAGCCCCATGTCAGACTCTGCTCTGACAGTGCAGAGCCTGCTTGTGGTTCTCTCTGCTTCTCTCTCTGTCTGTCCCCTGTTCATGTTACCTCTCTCAAAATAAATAAAAGAAGAAGGAGAAGGAGGAGGAGGAGGAGGAGGAGGAGAAGGACAAGAAGGAGGAGGAGGAGTAGCAGGAGGAGGAGGAGAAGGAGGAGAAGGAGGAGAAGGAGAAGGAGGAGAAGGAGAAGGAGGAGGAGGAGGAGAAGAAGAAGGCAGAGGAGGAGAAGAAGAAGGAGAAGGAGGAGGAGGGAAGGGGGAGGAGGAAGGGAGGAGGAAGAAGAAGAAGAAGGAGGAGGAGGAGGAGGAAGGGGAGGGGGAGAAGGAGGGGAAGAAGAAGAAGAAGGAGGAGGAGGAAGAGGAGGAGGAAGAGGAGGAGGAAGAGGAGGAGGAAGAGGAGGAGGAGGAGAGGAAGAAGAAGAAGGAGGAGGAGGAGAAGAAGGAGGAGGGGGGAGGAGGAGGGGAAGAAGAAGAAGAAGAAGTAAGAGGAGGAGGAGGAGAAGAAGAAGATGAGGAGGAGGAGGAGGAGGAAGGAGGAGGAGAAGGAGGAGAAGGAGAAGGAGGAGGAGGAGAAGAAGGAGAAGGAGGAGGAAGAGGAGGAGAAGAAGAAGAAGAAGGAGAAGGAGAAGGAGAAGGGGAAGGGGGAGGAGGGGGGAAGAAGAAGAAGAAGGAGGAGGAGGAGGAGGAGGAAGAGGAGGAGAAGAAGGAGGAGGAGAAGGAGGAAGAGAAGAAGGAGGAGAAGAAGAAGGAGGCGGAGGAGGAGGAGGAAGAGGAGAAGGAGGAGGAGAAGAAGGAGGAGGAGGAGGAGAAGAAGGAGGCGGAGGAGGAGGAGGAAGAGGAGAAGGAGGAGGAGAAGAAGGAGGAGGAGGAGGAGGAGGAGGAGGAGAAGAAGAAGAAGAAGAAGAAGAAGAAGAAGAAAGAAGAAGAAGAAGAAGAAGGAGAAGGAGAAGAAGAAGAAAGAAGAAGAAGAAGAGGGAGGGGAGGAGGAGGAGGGGAAGGGGAAGGAGGAGAAGGAGGAAGAGGAGGAGGAGGAGAGGAAGAAGAAGGAGGAGGAGAAGAAAGAATTTGGGGGCTGCTAGGAGGAAGTGAATTTTTTTGCATGTGAAAAGGACCTGAATTTGGGTGGGGTCAGGCAGAGAAAAGAATGCTATGGACTGAAATGTGTGCCTTCAAAATTCCTCTGTCAAAACCCTAATGCCTAGTGTGACTATATTTAGATATAGGACCTTTCTGGAGGTAATTAAGGTTAAATGAGGTCATAAGGTTGGACCTTAATCCAATATGACTTCTGTCCTCATAAGAAGAGAGAGAAAAAGAGACAGACACGAAGCACCAACACACAGAGGAAAAAAACAGGTGAGGACACAGCCATCTGCAAGCCTCCTGAGGGGCCTCAGGAGAAATCCGTGCTGTCAGCCAATTGATCTTGAATTTCTGGCTTCTGGAACTGTGAGAAAACAAATTGCAAGCTGCCCAGTTGGTGGTGTTTTGCCATGGCAGCCCTGGAGGACTAACACAGGTTGTACACGACAAGGTAAAATTTTTTTAAAGTTGAGCTCCTGGGGCGCCTGGGTGGCTTAGTCAGTTAAGCGTCTGACCTCAGCTCAGGTCGTGATCTCACAGTTCATGATTTCGAGCCCCACGTTGGGCTCTGTGCTGACAGCTCAGAGCCTGGGGCCTACTTCAGATTCCGTGTCTTCCTCTCTCTCTCTGTCCCTCCCCTGTTTGCTCTCTCTCTCTCTCTCTCTCTCTCTCTCTCAAAAAATAAACATTGAACAATTAAAAAAAAAAAGTTGAGCTCCTGAAAGAATTGGCTGGGTTCCAAATAAAAGTGGAACAGAGTAAAGAGAACACAAAATATTTGGGGCCTTGCAAAGTTAAAAGGCAACTTTTCCATGACTTTGAAAAGTAAAAGCTAAGCTCAAGAATGCCTTTAAGAGACAAATGCCCATATTTTTAAAATTGAACTGTATTTACAAACACTGAAATTCACAGATTTTAAGTACACAGGGTGGGGACTTCTGGCAATTATATGTAGCCCATCAAAAGACAAGATTTTCACATCCCTTTGCAACCTCTCTCTATCCTGGCCCCAATCAGCAACTGATCTGCTTTCTATAGATCACTATAGATTAAATGTGGCTTCCTTAGAATTTCATAGAATAAGTTCATACAGTATGTACTTCTGTGCATCTGGCTCCTTTCACCCAGGATAAGTACTTTAAAAATTCATCATGTTGCTATGGGTATCAGAAAGTCATTATGTTTTTTGCTAAATTGTATACCGTTGTGGGGATGACTACAATTTATTTGTCATTCCTACTGATGAAAATTTGGGTCATATACAAGCCTCTGTGTAAATACATATTCTTATATCCCTTGGGTAATTATCTAGATCAGAATTGTTGGGTCTTTTTTTTTTAATGTTTATTTTTGAGAGAGAGCAAGAGAGACAGAGCGCCAGAGGGGAAGGGGCAGAGAGAGAGGGAGACACTGAATTGGAAGCAGGTTCCAGGCTCTGAGCTGTCAGCACAGAGCCTGATGTGGGGCTCGAACCACGAACTGTGAGATCATGACCTGAGCTGAAGTCAGACACTCAACTGACTGAGTCACCCAGGCACCCCATAGAATTGTTGGGTCTTAAGACATGTATGTGTTTATCTTGATAAGAAAATGCTGAAGAATCTTCCAATATGGTTGACAGATGACAGTTCCTGTTCCTCCACATACTCATCAACGCTTGGGGGTTCTCAGTCTTCCCATTGTAGCCATTAAATTTGCATAGGGTGGGATCTCGTTGTGACTTTAATTTGCATTTCTCTGATGCCTAATGATGGTGAGCGTTGTTTCCTGTGCTTATTGACCATTTGTATATGCTCTTTTGTGAAGTGTCTGTTCAAATCTTTGGTTCATGTTATACTGGACTATTTGTCTTTTCCTTATGAGTTGTAAGAACTTCTTTATATATAATAATATTTATATATTTAAATATATTTTTTGAAATATATATTTAATATATATATAGGGACGCCTCGGTGGCTCAGTCGATTAAGCATTGGACTTTTGCTCAGATCACCATCTCGCAGTTCATGAGTTGGAGCCCTGCATCGGGCTCTGCACTGATGATGCGGAGCCTGCTTGGGATTCTCTCTTTCCCTCTCTCTTTGCCCTTTCCCCACTTGTGCTCTCTCTCTCTCTCTCAAAATAAACAAAAATAAAACAAAAATAAAATAATAATAAAACAAAATATATACAAATATATATATATATTTAAAATATACATAAAAAACTCTTATATGTATTTTATGTATGTATTGGATATTTTCATTCAATCTGTGTTTCCTGTTTTCAGCCTCTTGATGGCATCTTCCAAATAGTTCATGTCTGAATAATAATAAGGTACTTTAGGGGCGCCTGGACGGCTCAGTTGGTGAAGAGTCCAACTTGGGCTCGGGTCATGATCTCATGGCTTGTGGGTTGAAGCCCCATGTCAAGCCCTGTGCTGACAGCTCAGAGCCCAGAGCCTGCATCGGATTGTGTGTCTCCCTCTCTCTCTGCCTCTCCCCTGCTTATGCTATCTCTCTGTCTCTCAAAAATAAATAAAACATTAAAAAAATTTTTAATAAAGTAATTTTGGTGTTTATCAAAAAAACACTTTGCTTATCCCAAGGTCATAATAGTTCGTACCTATATATTATTCCAGAAGATGTATAACTTTAGCATTCATGATTATGTGAATGATGCATTTCGAGTGAACAGATTGCATTTTTCTCTACACATTTTTATTGACTATTGGGTCTGTTACTGTCGACTTGAGTTTCTTTCCAATTATGAGTCTTATTTTCCCAATGTTTTGTATCAAGTAATTCTTTGGAATCCTGGATATCAGGAAGTTTATACTGTTGAGATTCTTGATTTTGCTGTCTTCCTTTAAGGAGTGTGGACCATTAAGTTACTTGCTGTTGAGTGTGATCCTTTCAAGTTTTGTTTTTAAGCTCTGTGAGGGTCTACAGTAGCTCCACAACTGAGGTGTATCCCTTCTTGGTCTCTACTGAGTGGTTATTGGGAACTCTTCACCATGGCCCTGGGTGGGTTCTGGGAATTGTTCAGTTCATGGATCCCCAGTTGCTCTCTTGCCTCAACTTCCAGAATTTCATCCCATGCACAAGCAGAGTGCTGTGCAGCTAAACAGCCTAAGGGAATTCATAGTCGGATTTCTGGAGCTTTTTTTCCATGGCATTTTCCCTCTCTGGATCTCTTTTCCACAAGTTTTAGCTACCTGGACACCTCTGCCTTCTCAAGTCATTGAGGCAATTTCAGTTCTTTTTGACATCCTTGTCCTGCCTCACGGTTCCAAATGTGCCTCCAGGTAGAAAGCTAGTCATCCTAGGGGCGTAGATTGAGCATCCACCTTCAGCTCAGGGCATGATCTCACGGATTGTGAGTTCAAACCCCACATGGGCTCTCTACTGTCAGTTCAGAGCCTGCTTCGGAAACTGTCTACCTCTCTCTCTGCCCCTTGCCTCACTCTCTCTCAAAAATAAATAAACGTTAAAAAAAAAAAGAAAGAAAAATAAAAAGAAAGCTAGGCCATCCTAGAGCTCAGCTCATTTGTTTCCTTTTTATCAGTGATTACAATCCTGTGCAGCTTCAACCTAGTGTCAGAAACCACTTAATTCCCAGCTTTCTAGTTGTGTAAAGGCATGTTTCTCCATCATGGTCAGAGGTAGAAATCCTGATTTGCAGCTTTTCAACGAGAAATAAATGACTCAGTGGGGCACCTGGGTAGCTCAGTTAGTTAAGCATCCCACTCTCGGTTTCGGCTTAGGTCATGATCTCACAGTTAGTGAGTTCAAGCCCTGCGTCGGGCTCTGTGCTGACAGTGTGGAGTCTGCTTGGGATTCTCTCTTTCTTTCTCTCTCATTCTCTCTTGGCTCCTCCCCCACTCGTGCTGCCTCTGTCTCTCTCTCAAAATGGATTTTAAAAAAGCTTAAAAAAATCTTTTTAATTAAAAAAAGAGAAATGACTCAAGGTAAGGTGTGTAATATGTGACTCTTGCACCAATGCCAACAGACTTGAGGGGCCTTCCATTAAGCCAAACAGCAGAGAGAGGGATGTGCTGGACCAATTTTGTCCATGTAGCAGTTTGGAGAGCCTTGACCAAAAAAGAATGAATGGTGACTCTTCATTTTTTTGAATGAAGTGGGGCTTTATCTGCTCCTGGCTGACAGAGATTGCTAGAATCAAATAGATAAGATTCCATGAAACTTTTGAGAGAGTTGTACTAACAAAAGAACCAGAAGCCCATGACTATTTCAGACCTAAAATGACTCTTGGTCACCCAGATGCCCATACACAGAAAGTGATCTCATAAAAAGTAACACCACAGGGGTGCCTGGGTGGCTCTGTAGGTTTGAGCATCTGACTCTTGGTTTCAGCTCAGGTCATGATCCCAGGGTTGTGGGATCAAGCCCTATGTTGGGTTCCATGCTGAGAGTGGAGCTTGCTTAGGATTCTCTCTGTCTCTCTCTCTCTGCCCCTTTCCCTCTCTTGTGCACTCATTCTGTCTCTCTCTCAAGTTTAAAAAAAAGAAAAGGAAGACCCTCCAAGAGGGCAGAGCTAAGAGCCATGGAGAACAGTGAGCAAAAGATTTCCTTATCACAGTATTTTCAGGGTCTAATTACAGAAGGGTCCTCACTCCCAGAGTATATGGCCCTCACTTTGTCTGCCAGTGGGATTTCAGAAATAGTACATGACCTAATGACTCCTGTGTGCCTTCCATTTTTTTTCCTTACCACCAATGGGATTGTTTATTGCTATCACCCTATCTTTGCTCTACCCTATATATTGGGTATGTGGCATGGAGTAGAGGGAGATCAACTGTGTTTTAATTTCAGAGATCTTTGGACCAACAGCGACCACATCTGATTCTGATAACCACAGCACATTATGCTTTGATATAAATGAGCATTTGAGATCATCTCCCTTATCAAGGGTTGAGTATCTCACACGATGGGAAGAAGAATGTACTGAAAATTTGGTGATCAGATTTGCGGTCTATGGGAAGCCCTCCCAAGTGCTTGCCAGTATTCCGTTCTCTTTTACTTCTGGCGACCCAGATGACTGCACTTTTCCAGCCTGCTGAAATTAGGATAGCTATGTGAAATATGAGTGAAAATGACATATGTCCCTTTGGGGCAGAAGTATTTGATTCCATTTCAAGAATTTCTGGCTCTCTGTTCCTCTATTAAGTTGGACCCTAAATAACCCCAGTTGGAATGGCAGCATTAGGAGATGGTGTTGCCTCCATCGGACTATGAGGAGCAGATCCTTTTGCCAACCAACTTTGGGTATCTAGCTTCAGTGACAAATTCAAATTTGTCCTTTAAAGTCACTAAGAAACAGGACACCTGGGTGGTGGCTCAGTCGCTTAAGCGTCTGTCTTTTGGTTTTGGCTCAGGTCATGATCTCGCAGTTTGTGAGTTCGAGCCCTGTATTGGGCTCTGTGCTGGCAGTGTGGAGCCTGCTTGGGATTTCTCTCTCCTCTCTCTCTCCCCCTCCCCAATTCATGCTGTCTCTGTCTCTCTCAAAATAAATAAATAAAATTTAAAAATTTAAAAAAAGAAAAAGAAAGAGAATAAAGTCACTAAGAAGCATTTGTTGTTCTTATTAACCCATCATAGCTTAGTTTATTCCAATACAGTCCTGTTTTAGTAAGTGATTTTGTAGAACATGAGATTATAGTAAAACCTTGGATTGTAACTTATTCTGCAAGTGTTTTGCAGGAGGAGCAAATATTTCTAATAAATTTTAACTTGACAAACAAGCGATGTCTTACAATACAAGTAGTATATGATGCTGAATGTCACATGATCACAACTGACCAATGGTTCTTCTCTTTCTCTCTGGCTGCCGGATTGTGGGTGATCATCAGTGCGACATCACATTTCCATGAAATCCTCAAAAGGAGGCAAAAGCAAGTGTCATTGGATAGGTTCCTTGTTAAAGTTGCACGAAAAGAAAGATTTCATTGAGCCAATAGACAGCAGAGATTCCATGAGTGATAGTGAAAGTCATCCTACACAATAACCCTTCTCTCTCTGGTCTCCTTCACACCAGCCACAAAGTTTTTCAAAGGTAAGCACAGGTTCATTTGTTTATTTTTGTTTATATTTTGTATTTTCTTAATTATTTTGTATTATATCACAATATAGTAATCATTTTTATATGAATACTTTTGGGTTGTGGAACAAATCATCTGAGTTTCCATTATTTCTTATGGGGAAATTCGCTTTGATATACAAGTGCTTTGGATTACAAGCGTGTGTCTGGAACCAATTATGCTCACAAACTAAGGTTTGACTGTACTTAGAAACTCAAATACCAGCTCTAGAAGACCGACCTGTACTGAGTGCAAATGGTTCATCACCTGCCTCCTCGACAGACCGTAGATTTCATGAGGGTCAGGATTCTCTATCTTCTTTGCTGTTCTATCTCCCCAGTACCTAGTACAGTACCTAAGATAAGATAGGTTCTTAATACTTATTTTTTAAATAAACAAGTGTGTGCCTGAGCATAACAAATTACTGCTCTTATACTCCATTTCATCATCTCAGAGCAATAACTTGATTTTGTGTCCACAGTCCTGGAAGTAATAATTAAAGATTAGGACTACTTATGTAGATCAACTCATCTATATCTTCAAAACAGAAATCCTGTTACACCAGGATTTTTCATTTTTGATACTGGGCCAATCCTACAAATAAATACTAAACTTGCCATACACACACAATTTAGTTGTCCTCCTCAAAAATGAATAGACATTGAAAGAAAAGAAAATTTGTCACCCTTACTGTGAGGGACAAATACTCTTTCCTAGCAACTGTGACAAACAGGGGACAGAATACATGGATATTTTGCAGAATATCAAATGTTAACACATACACGATGTACTCGCTGGAAAGCAGTGATTTATTTTGACATGTGGTGGGCTTACTGTGAGACCAACATATGCTAAACCAATGCAGAAAATGCTGTTAATGTATAATTTAATGAATGCTTTATCTAAAATGTAGTCTTTGCTAATTGCTTAAAGTAGTGAGATAGTAGGTATTTAATTTATACTTAGGGAAATTGCTATGACAAGGTTAAGTTTTATCAGCTTGTTGGTCAACTTGTATTTTAATAATTGAATTCAAGTGTTGGAGGTATTTCGAAGTCTATTATGCCATAGAATCATAGTGAACCAAGGACACTTGGAATCCGCATTTTATACAATAACTTACATAAACAATTTTTTTCTGTATACATTTTCTCTGATTTTCAAAGAAAACGTCTTCTACTTTCTCTTTTATGCACTCTGACAGAAGAAATAAAGAACACAACAGTTGGAAATGAAGATAAATAAAAACCCTCCTCTCACTTTTAGGTAAAAGAGTACCCATAGTCATTAAAAAACAGTAAGAAAATAAGAGAAATTCTCATAAGCATCTGAATCTAACATTTAGTACTTCCATTTCTTTAAATAACAAGTCTTTGGTTTTGCATATAATAATGAGTTCAAACTTTTGGGCTCCTACAATTAGGTCCTTACAAGGAGGTAAAAAGTTAGGGACACACGGGATTTTTCCTCATTTTCCTGAGACCTGAACGAAGGTCAACAGTAATTCAGCTACAGCTGCATTGCAGCCCCCACTCTCTGCCCAGAAATGTCAACACAAAGAGGAGCTGATTTACCAACAAGAGTAGTGCAAGTTCAAAGACAGACAAATAATGGCCTTAAAAGTAGCCATCAAATAGAACTGAATACTCACCAATGATATCTTTCAAGAAGGAGGATAAATAAAGCCATTTTCATTACCTATAGCTTATCACTAGAGAAACCGGTAAAAATTGCCCCAGGTCCAAAACCTGCTGATCCCAGGAGGAAAGTCAAAGGCATAGAAGAGAGAGAATGCACCGAAGTGGAAACATAAAGGTAGTGTGTCCTTGTGGGAATTACTCTACAGCGTTTCCAGGGAGATGTGCATGTTTTTCCAAATCTCAAATCACAAGAAAATGAGGTGAGACACTGAGAAAATTGAGAAAACCATCATTTTGCTGTGAGGTTTAATGTTTAATCAATATAGTGACATTACCAGTTCAAAGGAATCTACCAACATGGAAGAGAAACCAAGGAAGCAGGAAACACTAGCAGGTGTCTGGAAGGTTGAGGAGGGAAGGTCTAGCTGGAAACGCCACCATGTTGTAAGGGTGTCCTGTCTGCTGCCAAGAACAAGTCAGTCCTGCAAATAAAATCAAAGTTAAGACATTTATGTGCATAATACACTCCATACAATTCCTCTGAGTGGCCTTCTAAAAAATAACAGGTTTGGTAGCAAAATAAGTCCTTACATTGGCAATGCTGATGTGTGATTCTGTGAAGCACTGTCCATCTTGCTAGGGAACTGGAATGTTACTTTTCCTTCGATACTACCCCATAACAGTTGCTGGTTTCTCCACTGTTTGAATCTTTATTATGAGCTACCCTTAGAGGAAATGCAGAGCAAGGTGATGTAAATGTTGAATTTTATGGTGGAATATTCTTTCATAAAATCAGAAGCTGACCTAAAACCCAAATTAGTAAAACAACGTGTCAATTTCAACAGCAAAACTGAACCAGAGCAAGCAGACGAATATTTTTATCACTATAAAATTATTATAAAAGGATGGGCTTCAAATGTCCATCGACAGACGAACGGATAAAGATGTGGTATAGACATACAATGGAGTATTACCCGGCGATCAAAAAGAATGAAATCCTGCCATTTGCAACAATGTGGGTGGAACTAGAGTGTATTATAGTGTATACACTATAGAGTGTATTATAGAACCAGAAGTGTATTATAGAGTGTATTTTATGAAGCAAAATAAGTCAGTCAGAGAAAGACAAATATCGTATGACTTCACTCATATGTGGAATTTAAGATGCAAAACAGATGAACATAAGGGAAGGGAAGCAAAAATATATAAACCCAGGGAGGGGGACAAAACATAAGAGACTCTTAGATATAGAGAACAAACTGGGGGTTGCTGGAGGTGGTGTGGGTGGGGTGATGGGCTAATTGGACAAGGGGACATTAAGGAGGACATTTGTTGGGATGAGCTCTGGGTGTTACATGTAGGGGATGAATCACTGGATTCTACTACTGAAATCATTATTGCACTACATGCTAACTAACTTTGATGTACATTTAAAAATTCAAAAAAAAAGGGCTTGGGGCACCTGTATGGCTCAGTCGGTAGAACATGAAACTCTTGATAGTAGGATCATGAGTTTGAGCCTTATATTGAGCAGAAATTACTAAACTAAAATATAAAATAATAAAATAAAATAAATCAGCCCACTAAGATGTTTATCAGCTTACAAAAAAAAAAAAAAAGAGGACATGGGCTTATATGAAGGATACACCCTAGCACCCAACTTAAACAGGCTTTTGGACGCACTCATCAATCTGACCGATGTATGTATACATGTGTGTGTGAGTGTGTGTGTGTGTGTGCGTGTGTGTGAGAGAGAGACAGTGGGGGGGGGGGGGAACCGGGAGGGAGGGAGTGCAAATATGGCAAATTTTTTAAAAAATACCATGGTCTGTAGCTGCAGCCACAGCCAACATGATGCTGAGAAAGAATATTATACCCATAATTGCTTATATTAGAAGAAAAATAAATGATAGACATTAAACAAAGAAAACCAGGAAAAGTCCAAATGAAGTAAAAGGAATGAAATAATAAAATAAGATCAGAAATAAATAAGATAAAATACAAACATACAATAAAAACGATCAACAAAATCCAGGCTGGTACTTTGGAAAAGACCTAGCTTAAAAAAAATCTCCATCAAGATGAATCCAGGAGAAAAAAAGCAGTCATAAATAAACAATATGAGTAATGCAAAGGGAAATTGAACTGATTAAGGTTAAAAAGATTAAAAAGAACGCATGATGCGTTTCGTATCAATATATTTGAAAACTTGGGCGAACTGCACACACTCCTCAAAAAATACAAATTACCAAACAGATTCAAGAAGAAATAAAATATTATTGTTTGACACATTGAATCAATAGTTTGCATTCTTTCCCACAAGTACAGCATCAAGCCTAGACAGATTTTTAGGCAATTGCTATTAAATATTGTACTTAATAGAAACAATTATAATAGTAGTGGTAATAATAGTAATAATAATTACAAACTTAAACCAACCAACGGGAAAAAAATGAAAAACTACAACCCAACTCGTTTTATGAGACAAGGATAAATCTACTATGAAAACATGACAGATACCATACAAATACAAATTCTTGGCTGTTTGGGGGGTACCTGAGTGCCTCAGTTAAGCATCTCACTTTGGCTCAGATCATGACCTCACAGTTGGTGGGTTCAAGTCCTGGGTGGGGCTCTGTACTGTCAGGGCAGCATGTTGCTTTGAAATCTCTGTCTCCCTCTCTCTGCCCCACCCCCACTCGCACTCTCTCTCTCCCCCTCTCTCTCTATCAAAAATAAATAAACATTTAAAAAAATTCTTGGCTGCTTTCAATAACAAAATATACGCAAATGTTCTAAGCAAAATATTAGTAAGCCAAAGAAACAATATAAAAAAGATATTGCAATGAAGATGTGCCAGCCCAGAAATGGAAAGGTATTTAGTTATCAGATATCTCTTAGTTTATTAGTAGTAGAATAATAAATAGAAATGTCTTTATATTTATATTTCTATAATTAACACAATTATATTTCTTTCTCATTAATATAAATGTCTGGAGGAAGTAAAGTTTTCTTTGTGTGAAGCTTTAGTTATACTCTCCTACTTCTGGTTGAAAATGTTTTCTCATTTTTGAAATGTGTATAAAATATTCAATTTCCATTTTGATTTCCTCTTCGATACAGACATTTTTAGCCATGCATTCTTACATTTCACATAGTTAAGATTCTGATCATTGGCTTTATGGGATTATGATGGGAGAGTATAGCCTGTAAATATTTCTACATTTTAGAATTTATTACACTTTATTTGTCCAGGTACATGACTGGTTTCAGAAAAGAAAAAAAAAACAAAAACAAAAACAGTTCTATGAGCATGAAAAAGCAAAGTTTATTTTATCATGCTGTACAAATTTGTCAAATTTGTCATCTCTACCATGTTCTTATCTCTCCCAATTGCTAAAAAAACATAGATATGTATTTATAGGTTGCATTATTTTTTTTTACTTGTTTTTTAACGTTTATTTTTGAGAGAGAGACAGAGACAGAGTGCAAGCAGGGGAGGGGCAGAGAGAGACAGAGGGAGACACAGAATCCAGAGCAGACTCCAGGATCCAGGCTCCGAGCTGTCAGCACAGAGCCCGACGCAGGGCTCGAACTCAGGAAGCAAACCGTGAGGTCATGACCTGAGCTGAAGTCAGATGCTCAACCGACTGAGCCACCCAGGTGCCCCTGTTGGTTGCATTATTTAAACTCTCTTTTTAATTCATTAAATTCAGAAGGACATATATTAAAAGGCATCGTTTTGTTTTCATTTTGCTCTCTTTGTATTTTGAGGACTTTCTGCTTCATGCTCTTAGCAATTTTTATTTGGTTATTCAAGTTTGTGGTTGTTTTATCTTCTTGGTGGGTTGTAACTTTTATGACTACTTAACATCCCTTCATCTCATTAAATGCTTTTGCCTTTGAATGTTCTTTTATCACATCAGATACATTCCCAGGGTTCTGGTTTGAATTTGCCTTATATATCTTTGCTTCATCTTTCACTTTTGACATTTCTTTCTCATTTCAAATACATTTCTTACAAAAAACATAAGTACTGGGTTTTTAACCCAATCTGACAGTCTCCGTCTTTTGATAGGGGAATTCAAACAGGAGAACTCAGCACTTCCCATGTATTGCCACAAAAAACAGACATGGCTCTAGTTCCTCCATCTGATTTGACTTTTGCTATTTAATGAACATGGTGGTCTCTTCTTTTCTCCTCTCCTTATTTTTATTGAATGAGTGAACACTCTCTTCGTTCTACCTCTGTCCTCAGTAGAAGTCTTGCTTGACATTTCCCAGTGACCCCTGTCTTCATGGACCAGATGAAATATTTAGAAAGAGGTACCGAGGTTTTGCCTTTCACATCCTGGGTTTTGCTGAGATAGTTTAGAACTGTAAGTACCAGGCTAACTCATTAACATTTACATTAACCTTCATCTAACAAATTAAAATTCTTTTCAGGTACATGTAACCACGAATAATGAAGGGCTCCTCGCTGATCTGTTTCCTCTCCTCTATTGTCAGATTGCTGGTTGGATTCAAGAGAGCATTTGCTTCAGAATAAGACATGAGCAGAGGGTGTCTGACTGGCTCAGTCAGAAGGGCATGCCACTCTTTTCCTTTTTAACTTATTTACTTTGAGGAGGGTGGCAGGTGCAGTGAGAGGGAGACAAAGAATCCCAAGGAGGCTCTGCGCTGTCAGTGCAGAGCCCAACGTGGGGCTTGAATTCACGAACGGTGAGATCATGACCTGAGCCGAGATCCAGAGCCAGCCGTTTAACAGACTAAGCCATCCAGGTGCCCCGAGAGCATGCCACTCTTAATCTTGGGGCCCTAAGTTTGAGCCTTAGGTTGGGTGTAAAGATCACTTAAAAATAAATAAATAAAACCTACAAAAAATAAGACATGGGATAGAACGCTCTCTGAAAACATCTACGTTTCGAAATATCTTTGCATTAATTTTCTATTGCCACAAAGCAAATCAGCACAAATCTTACAATTTGTAAATGAGATATCACATCACACCCGTTAGAATGGCCATCATCAAAAAGACAAGAGATAAATGCTGACGAGGACGTGGAGAAAAGGTGACCCTTGTGCACTGTTGGTGGGAACATCAATTGGTACAGCCACTCTGGAAAACAGTATGGAGAATCACCAAAAAATTAAAAACAGAAATACCATTTAATCCAGCAATTCTACTTCTGGGTATATATTCAAAGAAATGAAAATACTAACTGGGAAAGATATCTGCACCCCCAAGTTCACTGCAGCATTGTTAACAATAGCCAAGACATGGAAACAACCTAAGCGTCCATCAATAAATGGATGGATAGAGAAAATGGACATATACACAATGGCATATTCTTCAGCCATAAAAAACGAGGATGTCCTACCATTTGCGACAACATGGATGGACCTTGAAGGCATACCTCTAAGTGAAATAAGTCAGACAGAAAAAGACAAATAATTGTGTGGTCTCACTTTGTATGTGTATTTTTTTTTCAAGAGAGAGAGAGAGAGAAGTCAGACTTGTGGTTATCAAAGGCAGATGATGGGGTAGCAGAGATTGGAGGAAAGTGGTCGAAAGGTACAGACTTCCAGTTCTAAGAAAAATAAGTGGTGGGCGTGTAATGTACAAGATGCTGACTACAGCTAACACTGCTGTATGACATATAGGAAACTTGTTAAGGGAATAAATCCTAAGAGTTCTCATCACAAGGAAAAAATTTTTTTTCTTTCCTTTCATTTTATTGTATTATGGTATGTGAAATGACAAATGTTAGCTGAACCTACTGTGATAATCGTTTCACAATATATGTAAATGAAACCATCAGGCTGTATGCTTCATGCTTGTACAGTGACGTATGTCAATTCTTTCTCAATAACACTGGGGGAGAAAACATTACAATATAAAACGACACCCACTTAGTATCCCATAATACAATTATGGTCAGAAATTCAGGCAAACTTGGCTGGAATCTCTGCTTAAGCTTTTGCAAGGCTGAACTCAAGGTCAGGATGGGTTCTTATCTGGAAATTCTGGATACAAATCCACTTCTTTACTCATTTAGATCGGTGGCCGAATTCGTTCCTTGTGGTTGTGGAACGGGGTCCTGACTTTCCTGGTGGCCATCAGCCAGGGGCCACTCAGGCTGCCTATATTCCTTAGCGTATGGTCCCCCTTATCTTCAAGGCCAGCAGTGGTGTGACTCTCCAACTTCATCTTCTGTTACCAGTTAGAGAAAATTCTGCATTTACAGAGCTCACCTGATTGGGTCAGACCCATGTGGATAATCTCCATAACTTAAGGTCAAGTAACTTGGGTCTTTGGTTACACGCAAAATCCCTTCACGTTGGTATCTAGATTAGTGTTTGACCAATAGGGAGGGTGGGCTGTTAGGGAGCCATCTTTATAGTCTTGCCTAATGATGAATGATAAATGTCACATCAACCGGAAATTGAATTCTCGGATCACAGTTCTTCACTCTGAATGACCCACTCGATTTATTCCATTGTCTTCTACTTTCTAGTGATGCCCACAAGATATCGTAAGCTATCGGCATACTTTTTTGGTATATAAATAACACCTTTTTACCCCCTACTGGAATCTATTAAGAATTTCTCTCCATCCTTCGAATTCAGGATATTTGGCAGAATACTCCCAGAGCTATTCTCCAAACCCCTTACTGCTTCCTATAATCTGCCTCTGTGTTTTAGCTCTCTGTTGTGAGAGATTTCTTTTTTCAAAGTACTAATTCTGTGCTCTGGAGAAATCGTCTTCTTTTTAAGTTCATCTACCCAACTTTCAAAGGCAGAAAGGATGGGATCAGGCTCCCTAAGTACTTTTAATGCTCTAGTTTTGTCTCCTTGAGAGTTCCCAGGGGTTTTTTATTTGAATTCCCTTCCATTAGCTCTAGTTCCCTGGAACCATCTGTTCTGATCAGCCAGGTCCCGCTCTTCCATGTTGCACAGTCCCCTTGAACGGGTCGTAAATTCCCTTCACCTGCTCATGGTCCTGTCTCGCAACCACATTTGCACAGGTCAGGCAGTCGGGGTCTCTCCACGGAGGCAAATTTGCAGGCACAGCATTTTCCACACTTGTAAGGCCAGGTATGTAAAATGAAAACCTTTTACCTTTTTTTTTCTTTTTTCTTTTTTTTTTTTTTTTTAGGTACCGAGAGGCTGTTTCCATTCTCCACACCTCACAGACAGTCGTTGTCTCTGAACTATATAGTAAAGGCGAGCAGTTTACCTATGAAGGCAGCCTGCCCCCAAGCTCCCCCAGGGTTTCAAGGATCTCCCTGAGGTAGCCCCTCTCATTGAAAAGCAACAGGATTTATCTGCCTCTGACCTCAGGGCACTGTCTACACTATCATCTTTGTCCCAGGTTGAGCCCAGTCTGAAAGGAGAGTTCCCAGAAGGAACCGTATTAGGATCTGGCACAGGTTTGGTGTAGTAGCCCTCATGCCTGCGCCTGAAACCTTCCTTCTCTTGACCTTGTGCTGCGGATTCAGGAAAGAGACCTTGGGTGGAGCTGTGGTCTTCTGGGCTCTGGGAAGAGGCAAAGATCAGCAGTAGAGGGAAAAGTTTGCCCCACCAATAATTTTGAGGTGCAAACACAAGTTTAGGACTCCCTAAGGGAAAAACAGCAGATGGATGACAGTAGATGACCCTCCGATGGCAGTCTTTGCTGCAGGCATCAAGCAGGGCAAGCTTCTCCCTAGTGTCCGATCCCTTCTTCTGCTCAGGGTAACAGCTGAGTCCCCACACCCAACCTATACTTCGGACTAGCACACACACACACACACACACACACACACACACAAAGAGCAAATTTTTTCCAGATATGGGGAATACAGTGGACCCTTGAACAACACGAGGGTTAGGGCACCAACCCCCGCCCTTGCGATCAAAATCTGAATATAACTTTGACTCCCCAAAAGCTTAACCACTAATAGCCTACTGTTGACCAGAAGCCTTACCGACAACATACACAGTCGATTAACACATATTTTGTATATATATTATACATTGTATTCTTACAATAAAGCAAGCAAGGGAAAAACTGTCACTAAGAAAATCATAAAGAAGAGAAAATACATTTACAGTGCTGGTCTATAAAAAAATCTGCGTTATCAGTGGACCCGCACAGTTCAAACGTGTATTGTTCAGGGGCTCCTGGGTGGTTCATTTGGTTAAGTGTCAGACTTTGGCTCAGGTCATTATCTCACAGTTCGTGAGTTTGAGCTCCGTGTTGGGCTCTGTGCTGGCAGCTCAGAGCCTGGAGCCTGCTTCAGATTTTGTGGCTCCCTCCCTCTCTGCCCCTCCCTCTCTCTCTCTCTCTCTCTCTCTCTCTCTCTCAAAAACAAAGATTAAAAAAAAATCCTGTGTTGTTCAAGGGTCAACCATGTATCTGTGGCAATTATCTTTTAGTGTTGCAGTTAGAGATCATGACTACTTCCTTTGCATTTTTTATATTGTCTAAAGTTTATTTCATGAGAACAAATTTCTTTTACAATAAAAAGCAATCTTTGATAAAATATTACGGTTGCTACTGACCTGATTTCTCCTGAACTGTATGGAATAATTTGAGGCTCCTGAGAGCTTTTGTTTTTTATGAGATTGCTATTCTGTGCTATGAGAGTTTTTGAGTTGATTGTTTTGATTGCAAAATCGAAAGATCAAGGTATTTGGAAACACCAAGGATCAAAGCATTTGGAAATACATAAATAGCTGCCTTGTTTTTGTTATTCAAATATTTATTGTTTGGTAAATATAGTCTTTCCAGATGCACAGGTCTTATTACTTGGATTCAAAATACTTAGGGGCACCTGGGTGGCTCAGTCAGTTAAGCTTCTTGATTTTGGCTTAGGTCATGACCTCACAGTTCTGAGATCGAGCCCTGGGTCAGTCTCTATGCTGACAGAGTGGAGACTGCTTGGGATTCCTCCCTTGCTCTCTCTCTCTCTCTCTCTCTCTCTCTCAATAATAAATAAATAAATATTTTTTAAAAAGCAGTCTCTGCACCCAATGTGGGGCTCAAACTCACAACCCAGAGATCAAGAGTCGCCCGCTCTACCGACTGAGCCAGCCAGGTGCCCCTCCTTTCCTCACCCCACCCCCTGGATCATTTTTGGAGTCTTATCTCACTGCTTGTACCTATTAAGAAATCTCATCCTCCCATATTGTCTCCATGAATTGTACCTCAGGGAGATGGAGACATTAAATCACATATTGTCAGGATATAGAGAAGAGATCCACAAAATCCATTCTCGCCCTTATGAAGAATTTTGTTCCCACTGAGTAGATGCATGCCTTTCCAATGTCTGTTATGCAGTCACACACAACATTAAGCTTATTGTGTGATCTTACGATTATGTAAGGTGAAAGTATCCGGTCCCCAGGAATGCAGCTGGGCAGTAACTTCATGATGAAAATGTGACAAGCTGATGGGGGTGACTTTTGGAATGGCAGAGCTGTCTTGGATACTCATTCCTTAGAAACGTACACATCCACCTGGTGTTAAAAAGTGAATGAATAATTTATTTAATAAAGAAAGAGCTACTTTAATTATTGTTCTGCAGAGAAACTCTGGGTTGTTAGACAAGCCGCCAGGCTAACATGGCTTTTAAATTATTTCGCCCATTCAGCCAGGAAAATGGTTTTACATAGGTTGGTTTTTTTTTTCCTGTCCCTGAATACAATAAAGGGTGAAAGATAGCCACAACCCGGCTCATGAATACACAATGGACAGGGACTAGAAGAGACGAGTCTGGTAGCACCTAAAAGAGTAAATCAACCATAACCTAGCCCCTGCTTAATTTTCTGCTCAGTAGGGTGCCATTGCTGTGAACTGAAGGGAACTTATGAAGACTCTTACTCTTTGGGAAGGCTTTATGCCTTTATGCCCTGGTGACCTCCAGGGGGGCTGCCAATGGGGTTCTCACCAGGTGTCACCTGGGGAGGGTAGACACCTTGGCTGCAGTGTTCTGCTTCTTTCTTGAATTCTTTGGCTCTCTCTAAAAAAATTGTGTTTTTATTATTCTTTAGCAGTGCAGCTGATGTCCATTTTCCATAGGGACTGCTTACACAGATTCCATGCTATTCGTGGAATAATGAATATGCTTCTTAGTCTCTTATGCTTTATCCCTCTTATTAATGTGTTAGGACTGAGAATTAACCTATTGTACACTTGTCTGATTTCTAGGTTTCAAATTTTTAATAGCTTTTTTTTTAATGCGTATTTATTTATTTTTGAGAGAGAGACAGGGAGCGCAAGTGGGGGAGGGACAGAGAGAGACACGCGGAATCCAAAGCAGGCTCCAGGCTCCAAGCTGTCAGCACAGAGCCCAACACAAGGCTCAAACTCACAAACCGTGAGATCATGGCCTGAGCCAAAGTTGGACACTTAACTGACTGAGCCACCTAGGCGCCCCTCTAGGTTTCAAATTTATACCATTTGATTCCCCAATCACATTGTGATGATTGAGAATCAGGGCATTCTCTCAGTACAGTAGTCCCCCCTTATCCACGATTTCAGTGACCCAAGATCAGTGGCAGTTCAGAAGCAGACATATTGTCAGAAGATCAGTGGCAGCCTAACACTAGGTTACAAAACCTGCGTCATTCACCTCACGTCATCTCATCAGATAGGCATTTTATCATCCCACATCAAGAAAGGTGAATACAGTACCCAATATATTTTGAGAGAGAAAGAGCACATCTACATAACTTTTTATAGTATATTATTATAATAATTCTATTTTATTATTTATTATTGTTTATCTTTTACCATGCCTAATTTATAAATGAAACCTTATCGTAGGTATGTATAGGAGAAAACATGGTATATTCACCGGGTTCTGCACTAACCATGATTTCAGGCAACCACTGGGTGTCCTGGAATATATCTTCCACAAATAAGGGGGGGACTATGGTACTTCCTTCACTGTGTATATCACACTGCCTGACACTCCGTGTCTTTATTTAAGAGCTGAGTGGAAAGTTGGATGATGGATGGATGAATGGATGGATGGATGGATAGATGAATCTGCAGATGTCTCTGCACCTGATTTGGCGAATGAGTGGGTAAAGAACAAAATATTGATGTATCAGGCTATATTCCTTTTTGTTTTTATTTTATGTGTAGTAGTAAACTAACTAATTTCCCAGTGAATTAAGTGTTTCTTAAATATTTTATTTATTTTTGAGAGAGAGAAAGATAGAGCGTTCACACACATGTGCAGACATGAGAGCTGGGGTGGGAGAAGGACAGAGGGGGAGAGAGAGAGAGAGAGAGAGAGAGAGAGAGAGAGAGAGAGAGAATGAATCCCAAGCAGGCTCTACAACCAGCACAGAGCCCAATGCCAGGCTTGATCTCACAACTGTGAGATCATGACCTGAGCCAAAACCAAGAGTCCGATGCTCAAATGACTGAGCCACCCAGGCACTGTGGGTGTAGAAATTGCTTAAAAAATAAAAAATAAAAATAAAATTATCTGGGCACTAGAGGTCCCACCACTGAGCTTTTCACCATCCATCACCCTCCTCATTGCTCACCTCCCACCTCACTTGACTAGGTTCTATGCCATTGCTCCAATCACATCTTGGTCCATATCCTCAGTCCTCTTGTCTCTCTCTCTCTCTCTCTCTCTCTCTCTCCCTGTCACACTCAACTCACTAAACTCCGCCAAGCTGAGTCCCACTCTCCATCAACACTCGTTATTGTCAGTCTTTTATACCTTAACTATTATTATTTAAGGGTAGTGGTATTTCACTGTGATTTTAATTTGCACTTCTCTGATAAATAATGATATTTATGTGTAGAGCCACTTAGATATCTTTTTATGTTAAGTGCCAATCCAGGTATGCTGTCCATTTTTTTCATTGGGCCATTGGTCTTTTTCATATCAATTTGCAATTCTTCATATATCCTGGATATGTATCCTTTGATGTTTATGTCTTTTTTAAATGTCTTCTCCCAGGCCAGACCATATCTTTTTGCTTTCCAGTTGGTGATTTTTGATGAACAGATATTCTTATTTTTAATAATGTCCAAGAGATCTTTTTTTTTCTGTTACAATTAGTGCTTTTTATGTCTTATTTAAGAAGCCTTTGCCAACGAGCTTACATGTATGAATTCACAGAGAAGATAGAAGCAGCCCCCAAATAGCTGTTATACCCTGCATAACAACAAACCCATCAAGCTACCTGCTCTTCCTCTCATACACTCTGCCCTCACTCCTACTCCAATAGATGAATTTTCCCTGCTCCTAAGATCAGACCTGCTTCTGTGTTTCATCCCCTCTCAACCATTTAAGACCTTCTGTCTTGCAAATATCTTCTACCTCTTCTGCATCAAATTTTCTCTCTCTACTAGATTATTCCCATCAGCATGCACATATGCTTTAATATCACCTGTTGTCCATCAGGGTACCAGCAGGAAATTGATAGTACTGAATTAGGACAATTTGAGGAGGATTCTTAGAGAGACCATTGATGAAGGCAAGGGTAGGGTGTAGAGAAACATGGAAGATATGTAGCACTGTGCAGTTATTTTTTTTAACATGAAATTAATTGTCAAAGTGGTTTCCATACAATACCCAGTGCCCATCCCAAAAGGTGCTCACCAAACTCCACACCCGAAAAACAAATAATCCAGTAAAGAAATGGGCAGAAAACATGAATAGACACTTCTCTAAAGAAGACATCCAGATGGACAACAGGCACATGAAAAGATGCTCAACGTCGTTCCTCATCAGGAAGCACCGTGCAGTTCTTAACAGTGACATCATTACCAAGACTAGGTCTCTAGTGAAGGAAGAGCCAATGGGCACTTAGAAAGAGTCAGTCATGCAAAACGACTATCGAGAGACGACATAAAGGGAACCAGCTAGCCAGAGGTTTCCTCCTGCAGGAACAGAGCTAGGGGGACAAATATCACAAATTTCCTTTCTTCTGTCTCAGACTAGGGGTCCCCACTGGCCAAATGCAATTAGAAGCCAGAGGTTAAGATGGCTTGTTATATAATCCACGTAGGTCAGCTTCCTGTGGTGTAGAGAAAGGTGGAGAAGGATAGAGATAGCTTTAAAATGTCAAATGGTGGGTGGACAGCAGAATCCATCCCTTCACCCCCTCCAAGTTCATTCTTATTTTTCAATTGGGTGGAAAGTGTATGTCCCCAATACAAGGGACACACATTTCCTTCAGCTCCCATATTAGCACAAAATGATGTCAATGTGCTCTTCCGTACACATGAAATCTAAAATGCTAGTATCATCACTGTTCTTTATAGAAGATAAGAGAATGGGGGTAGGGAAAAATAATTGATTACGGCCCCTTCCTCTGCAGCTGTTGCCAATACCTAAGCTGGTAATATCCCTACCCTTTTTCTATCACTCGTTTCATGTTTCCCTCAAATTCCATTAGCATCTTGGCTGGATGCAGTTAGTTTTTTATATAGAGACATGACTAAAAATTTTTTTCCTGTAAAATCGGTATACTTAATACTCATATCAATGGGTTGCTGAAGTTTTCCATTGACCGATACTACTGGGCAAGGAAGAGGCACTTCAGTCAGTTCTCTGCCCCTAATCTGTAGCAGAAATACAATTTCTCTTGGAAATTAAGAAGAATTTACCCCAGGAGTCCCTGGTTGGCTCAGTCAATTGAGCATCTGACTCTTGATCTCAGCTCAGGTCTTGATCTCAGGGTCCTGAGTTCAGGCCCTGTGTTGGGCTCCACACTGGGTGTGAAGCCTACTTAACAGATCACTCACCCCAGTCTGTATAGTGACCCATTTCTTTGCCTGTCAGTTCATTAGCATGCAAAGCCCAAAATGGCCATGGATTGGTCTCATTTTTCAGTTCATCAGAGCTATGACTATTTTCCTTGGGTACTAGAACCTCCAAACTCATCAGCCATGGGGACTGGAAGAAAAGAAAAAAGAACCCCAAAAAACAAAAAGCAATACAAGTGAGTTATTAGGGACAATAGCAAGAGGCAACTCCCACTTCCTCCCTTGCCTTGATGCTTTCTGACTATGGGGACAGCACCATATACAGGCTGTTAGTTTAAGGCAAGAATCTCACCCTTCAGGATGGCACCCAATCCTTGGGGAAACTCCACTCCAGCTGGCACCATGACTGAGTCTTTACTGGGCACCCCTTGATTCTATTGTGCCAGCCACCATAGGGTGTCAGGGTAAGACCATTTCAGGAGGATGAGTCTCACTTTCTTTGCCATAAAATGTGTTGCCTGGCCAGACATGATACTGTATGGGATGCATTGGCAATGAATAAAGCAGGCATTCTGCTAGTCCACAAATGGTAGTGCAATCAGAAACCTTGCAAGCAGAGAAGGCAAATCCGTTGTGAAGGATGTATCTTCCCTGTAAGGACAAAGTGATGCACTCTGCATAATGGGAGTGGTGAATTAGAATTAATCTACCATGAGGTAGCCAGCCCAACTGGGTAAATGGTACCAGATGGGACCTCAGCATCAGCATCAGGTTTTAGAAGGTTGGGCATTCAACACAGCAGTAGCCAGATTAGCCTAGGTAAGAAAAGCCTATGAATAGACTCTCTCCCAGCTGCTATGGCCACGTGGTAACATGGATCCATTAAATTGGCTCCAAGGTAGTTGGAAAAAGAAGTTGACATCTAGAGAATGAGTCATACTGTCCACCTGATTTCTGAGGGTCTCCTTCACAGTGGTTGTCCTATGGAACACATTTACTTAAGACATGTATCTTATACCCCATGCCATTCTGAGATGAATATCCACATCTCTTGTTCCCAGAAGTCTTTCTCCACCATTTTCCAATATGTTCCTAACCCCTGAGTGGCAGGTCAATGTGCTAATGCCTGTCCATCAGCCAATGTAGATGTGTACCTTACACCATCTCTCCCTTAACGCCAAGTGGACAACAGATGCACCATCTTAAGTTCTGTCCATAGGGAGGATTTCCCTTCACCAGGGCCCTCCCCACCCCCAGGACACCCAGTGAGAGTGCAGTATAGAAGCTGGTTTTCCTTAGCATATGGGGCAGATACATCTGTAACCAGGACCACGTTTTTCCCTCTTCTTTTAACCAGCCAGTGGGAACCAGTTATGAAGTCATAGGTGTGGGTTGAGGGAGAGGCAGTGAAGCAGGAGAAGCAGGTACCATGGGGATCTGAGCCACCTGATCTTGCAGTTTACTTTTGCCTTTTGGACCTGTTCAGACCCTGCCCCATGTTCTGTTTCTATTTTATAGAGTGTGACTGTGCGTGTCCAATGTTATGGCTCAGTGGATTAGGTAACACAGTTCATGATTGGCACCTGAGGTCACATACTCAACTTCGTGACTCATAGCCATTCATTCAACTCCACCAGGATCCAGTAGCCAGCCAGGGGCTGGGTTTTCTTTAAGTACCTAATAGTTGTTGGTTGGTAAAGGACAACAGATCTTACTCTAAAACGTTCTCTTGTCCTACTTTGGTTTGTATGGTACGTATTTTTAAAACTCATTTTATTTGTTTATGCTTAAATATTTCAAAGTCAGTTAATGCCATCTTGATATCACACCCTAAATATCTTAGTCTGCATCTCTCAAATTGAAAACATTTCCTACTTAGCCAAATGAACATCATTTGTCCTTAACAAAATTAGAATTCCTTAATATCATTTCATACTCTGTCCATATTAAAATTTCCTTAGTTGTGCAAGAAATGTTCCTTTCATTTAATCTAGGATACTTGAAGGGGCATCTAGGTGGCTCAGTCAGTTAAGCATCTGACTTCAGCTAAGGTCATGATCTCACATTCATGAGTTCAACCCTTACGTCAGGCTCTGTGCTGACAGCTCAGAGCCTGGAGCCTGCTTCAGATTCTGTGTCTCCTTCTCTCTCTGTCCCTCCTCTACTCATGCTCTGTCTGTCCCTCTCTGTCAAAGATAAATAAATATTAAAAAAAAATTTTTTAACCTATGGCACTTGCAACTTTCTCTTGGCTTGACACTTTCTATTTTTTTTTTAACGTTTATTTATTTTTGAGACAGAGAGAGACAGAGCATGAACGGGGGAGGGTCAGAGAGAAGGAGACACAGAATCTGAAACAGGCTCCAGGCTCTGAGCTGTCAGCACAGAGCCCGACGTGGGGCTCGAACTCACGGACCGCGAGATCATGACCTGAGCCAAAGTCGGCCGCTTAACCAACTGAGCCACCCAGGTGCCCCGGCTTGACACTTTTTAAATGACAATTTTGGGGAAAAAAAGTGTAAAATCAGGGAAAATTCTATTAGACTGCCTAAAATGGCATACATAAGTAGCCAAACTTCAAAGAAAAGCAAGTCAACGTGGGACACAGTGGTTAACTGCAGGGAGAGGGCCACAGTTGGAATCAGTTAGGTGCAAACAGGGAGACTTGGAAAGCTGGCAACATACTATTTCTTGACCAGAGTGTTGGTTGCTTAAGAATTTCCTTTCTGAGACAGATAAAGAAACTGATCCCATTCACAATTGCACCAAGAAGCATAAAATACCTAGGAATAAATCTAACCAAAGATGTACAAGATCTGTATGCTGAAAACTATAGAAAGCTTATGAAGGAAATTGAAGAAGATATAAAGAAATGGAAAAACATTCTGTGCTCATGGATTGGAAGAATAAATATTGTCAAAATGTCAATACTACCCAAAGCTATCTACACATTCAATGCAATCCCAATCAAAATTGCACCAGCATTCTTCTCGAAGCTAGAACAAGCAATCCTAAAATTCATATGGAACCACAAAAGACCCCGAATAGCCAAAGTAATTTTGAAGAAGACCAAAGCAGGAGGCATCACAGTCCCAGACTTTAGCCTCTACTACAAAGCTGTAATCATCAAGACAGCATGGTATTGGCACAAAAACAGACACATAGACCAATGGAATAGAATAGAAACCCCAGAACTAGACCCACAAAAGTATGGCCAACTAATCTTTGACAAAGCAGGAAAGAACATCCAATGGAAAAAAGACAGTCTCTTCAACAAATGGTGCTGGGAGAACTGGACAGCAACATGCAGAAGAATGAAACTAGACCACTTTCTCACACCATTCACAAAAATAAACTCAAAATGGATATAGGACCTGAATATGAGACAGAAAACCATCAAAACCCTAGAGGAGAAAGCAGGAAAAGACCTCTCTGACCTCAGTCGTAGCAATTTATTACTTAACACATCCCCAAAGGCAAGGGAATTAAAAGCAAAAATGAACTATTGGGACCTCATGAAGATAAAAAGCTTCTGCACAGCAAAGGAAACAATCAACAAAACTAAAAGGCAACCAACGGAATGGGAAAAGATATTTGCAAATGACATATTGGACAAAGGGCTAGTATCCAAAATCTATAAAGAACTCACCAAACTCCACACCCAAAAAACAAATAATCCAGTGAAGAAATGGGCAGAAAACATGAATAGACACTTCTCTAAAGAAGACATCCGGATGGCCAACAGGCACATGAAAAGATGCTCAATGTCGCTCCTCATCAAGGAAATACAAATCAAAACCACACTCAGATACCACCTCACGCCAGTCAGAGTGGCCAAAATGAACCAATCAGGAGACTATAGATGCTGGAGAGGATGTGGAGAAACGGGAACCCTCTTGCACTGTTGTGGGAATGTAAACTGGTGCAGCCACTCTGGAAAACAGTGTGGAGGTTCCTCAAAAAATTAAAAATAGACCTACCCTATGACCCAGCAGTAGCACTGCTAGGAATTTACCCAAGGGATACAGGAGTACTGATGCATAGGGGTACTTGTACCCCGATGTTTATAGCAGCACTCTCAACAATAGCCAAATTGTGGAAAGAGCTTAAATGTCCATCAACTGATGAATGGATAAAGAAATTGTGGCTTATATACACAATGGAGTACTACATGGCAATGAGAAAGAATGAAATATGGCCCTTTGTAGCAACGTGGATGAAACTGGAGAGTGTGATGCTAAGTGAAATAAGTCATACAGAGAAAGACAGATACCATATGTTTTCACTCTTATGTGGATCCTGAGAAACTTAACAGAAACCCATGGGGGAGGGGAAGGGAAAAAAAATGAGGTTAGACTGGGAGAGAACCAAAGCATAAGAGACTCTTAAAAACTGAGAACAAACTGAGGGTTGATGGGGGGGGTGGGAGGGAGGGAAGGGTAGGTGCTGGGCATTGAAGAGGGCATCTTTTGGGATGAGCACTGGGTGTTGTATGGAAACCAATTTGACAATAAATTTCATATATTAAAAACAAGTTTCCTTTCTGAGTATCCATTAAATTATCACTATATGCCTATGCATTTGAAAAATAAAGTGTGATATAACATAAGAATAATTTTAATATATTAATATATAATACTATTAATAATATGTTAAAATATTTTGGAAAGTAAATTAATATGCAATTGTCAAGCATTATTATAAAAAATAAAAAGTGAAGAGTAATCATAGCATTTTGATTGATAGTGGCCAAATCTAAATAAAGGCAGCTTTTGTAATGTGTACCGTTTAAGTTCAACCTGAGGATTTATTTTCTAGGAGAGCGTTGCAATCATGACATTTTTACATGAGGCCATTGGCTTCTATCATAATTTATGACCATCAATTTTAAATCCTGTTCTGTCTGGTATTCTGAATAATTCCCATGCATTATAATATTACGAGCACAGTTTGTTTTGACAAACGTTCTAACAAAAGCTATTTGAAAATTTTACAAGAGGACTCAGGAAGGAAGTTTTACCGTTGTAAGAGATTACATTTAAAAACTAAAAACGTCCTTTTATTGTCAAAGAGCAATGCAAGTATTAAACTCTTGGCAAAGAGAACATACTCTAGGCACTTCTACGGCAGACAGCTACAGAGTGGCTTAGCGAGCTGCAAATAGATCATTTCAGCATATCCATTTCCCCAAGTCTTCAGACTCACCTCCTAGGTATTCTGGGGAAAATTCTTTTCTCAACTTTTAAAAGTCCACGCCATTGATGGATTTATGCTTAGAGGTGCCAACCTGGCCGATGCAAACTATCCCTTCCAAGTGCTTGAAACAGCACATCAAATCCTAACGCCTTGGTGGTCCACCCATAGCAATGGGTATTTGGCCCATTTGATCCTTGTATGTCATCCCCCCACTCAAACACCCTTAGATTTCCCTCCTGCATTCTCCTGAGGCTCCTCCTCTTGATAGAGATTGCTGAGTCTTACACAGGTTTGGGCTATATGCTATCTCCGCTCTGAGCAGCTCTTCCATTTAAGTTTCCTAGCTATACTGATTTCTAAATCTTGTAACTGCCTTGGAGGTGGTAGGGATGGGTGCTGAAAGGAACTGGCATCGGTTTGGGAGACAGGTGCCTCAAATGCGGTCATTGAAAGGCTTTTACGGGGGTGCCTGGGTGGCTCAGTCTGTTAAGCATCCCACTCTGGCTCAGGTAATGATCTTGCGGTTCATGAGTTCGAGCCCCACATTGTGCTCTGTGTTGACAGCCCAGAACCCGGAGCCTGCTTCAGATTCTCTGTCTTCCTCTCTCTCGCTGCCCCTCCCCCACTCATGTGCTGTCTCTCTCAAAAATAAATACACATTTAAAAAATAAAAAAAATAAAAAGAAAGGCGTTTATGGAAGTTCCTCCACAGAGAAAGGGAATTTAGGGGAGGTTCAAGACATTTTGGTCTTGCCCAGATCAGCCCAAATGCCTGGATCCCATTTTTTAGGGTCCCACTTTTTCCCCTCCACTGCCCTGACTTTAGTGTAAGAGACAGTGAGGTCAACTCTGCGATCCTTATAATCTGTCCTGGGATCAGCCCGTAGTCACAGCTACCCTGAAACATTAGGAGTCAAAGCATTCCTTCAAAGCTTTCATAGAGGCCTTCAGGTTTCCCATGTGTGTTCTTTACTGAATGCTCATGGCCTTTTGTTTTCCCTACGTACATTGTCTAGGACCATATGAAGACTGAAGATTCTCATCTTTATCATCACCTTGTTGCTATAGTGACAAAACTTCACATTCCTGCTTTAGTCTATCCTACCAGTGATAACCTGAGTAACAAGGATTCCACCACGTGCTGTGGATTAATTACCCTGTTCCTCACTCGTCCCACCACCTTCAAAGAGATTCTATTCCTTGTTTCCCTGACTGACTTATTTCACTTAGCAGGATCTTGAGAAACTTAACAGAAGACCATGGGGAGGGAGGGGAAAAAAAGTTACAGAGAGGGAGGGAGGCAAACCATAAGGGACTCTTGGATACTGAGAACAAACTGAGGGTTGATGGGGGTGGGAGGGAGGGGAAAGTGGGTGATGGGCATGGAGGAGGGTACTTGTTGGGATGAGCACTGGGTGTTGTATGGAAACCAATTTGTCAATAAAATTATGTTCAAAAAAAGAGAGATTCTACTTCTTCAAAATAAAATGCAATGTCATCTAGGAATACCACTTTGAGGATCTATTCCTTGAAGCCACTTAATTTAACTTACTTTGACTTTCTGTAGAATTGTTGTTTTAAGCCACTAAGTTTGTGGCAATCTGTTACAGCATCAATAGAAAACTAATACATCAACTAACAATTATTATCTCAGGACACCCATCCCCCTTCATTTCATTGAATGGCTGGAGTATAGTTACCTAACAGGGCACTTTAAATATCTTTTATTTTTGGTTTTATTTGGTGGAGGATATGGCTCTTGGCAAATTCTAAAAGGGACTAAAAAGTATTTGTTGTCATCCAGCTGTTTGAACGTTTTATTGAGCACTTATACATATTTTATACATATATATTTGTGTCTCTCAAAAAAATAAATAATAAATACTAATAATATGCACACACATTTTAATTATAACCCTGGAAGTCATTACCCAGAAAAATTACTACTATTACTCTTTATTTTAAAATTATACAAACTAGGGGCCCCTGGGTGGCTCAGTCAGTTAAGCATTGGACTCTTGATTTCAGCTCAGGCTGTCATCTCACGGTTGTGAGATCGAGCCCCACATTGGGCTCTGTGCTAAGTGTGGAGCCTGCTTAAGATTCTCTCTCCCTCTGCCCCTCCCTCCCAGCTAACACTTGCCCTCTCTTAAAAATAAATAAATAAAACTATACAAACTAAGTCTTAGAGTAGTTAAGATACTTGCTTAAGGTCATAGAGTTAAGATGCACCAGAACTAGAGGCTAAATCCCAGAACTGTAGGAATCCAAAGTCCTTGCTCATTTCATGACACAATGTGGCTTCCACAGACCCAGTGACACTTTACTCCAAGTCCCTTAGCTAGAACATGCTGATCCTTCTTTTAGTAGAGCAACCAAGAGACGTGTACGTAATATGAAAAAGTCATGCCTCCTGAATAGGATCTGGAAGGAGACGGTGTCAGTGGGCACAGTTCCCCATTTTATCCTGGCCCTTTGTTTTAATTTACTCACTTCAGCTTGCCCCAGTAAAGAGAAACATCCAAGGAACCAGAGAGCTGCAGGAAGCTGAGAGTTGAATCTGTCAGTCATAGCCCTGGATCATATTAAACCAGGTTGGATTCAATACGGAGGCTTCCAGCCCTGCTTAATGAATTACAGGTCAGAGAAGGGATATAAAAAACTGCAATGTGATTAACCCATTGACAGAGGGGCTCAAATATCACTTTCTATCTATTGACCAAGAAACTAGAAACATACATTCCAGAAACATTGGCGTACCTGTTTATCAAAAGCATATTCCCACCTATGAGCTCAGATGGACTTGGTATTAACATGAACAACTATGAAAATCTATTTTACTAACTTCCAACTCTACTCACTCCACCCCAGCCCCCAAACCTATAGGCTTAAAACCTAAAAGACTGGACAGGGGCACCTGGGTGGCTCAGTCAGTTAAGCATCTGACTTCAGCTCAGGTCATGGTCACATGGTTCATGAGTTTGAGCCCTGCATCAGGCTCTGCACTGACAGTGCTGAGTCTGCTTCAGAACCTCTATCTGCCACTCTCTCTGCCCCTGCCCCCCCCCCAAAATAAAGAAATATTTTTTTAAAAAAGCTAATAGAATGTAGCACCCCACGCTACAGGATCTTGTCATTGAGATTCTGGGACAGTGTGTTTTCTTATCAAAATACATTCATTTCTCAATAGCATGCTCTATATTTTTCTTGGGTAATTGGTCTTACATGGGTAAGAAAATTGCGTTCACAATCATTTTTTACCCCTTTGAAATTATACAGCTCTGCTGCTATAAATAACCAGCATTCCATTTCTATCAGCGGGAGTCTACAGATGATTGACTCTGAATGGTCACCTGCATAGAGGATTGTCAGAGTGATGTCTCCAAGATGAGAAACGTGAGGGGCAACCCAGCTCGCATAGGTGAATGGGCCACAAAGGCCCACATCCATCATATTAGTGCACCATAGCCATTTCATCTTCATGCCATTGACCCAAACAGCAGGACCCAAATCGCCGAAGCCAAGTTGCTAAATCGATGTCAAACAAGAAAGCTGGTTAAGATGCAACCACCCACAATTAGAGCTACAATCTGTGAATCAGGATTGGGACAAAGAATAAGTGGCCCTTTGTCAGTGCAAACATTTTTTTTTTCAATAGCAAAAAGCGCAAGAGTGACACTTGGTGGCCAGTACAAGGCATCACAAAGGACTGAGCCATAGGGAATATTTTCCTCACTGACCTCGCTATGGGGAGTTTTGCCAATAGGAGAGAACTATGCTGTTCTTGGAAGAAAAAGACCTGTGTTTGCAAGAATGGTATTACTCTTGCTCTATTGAGTAGCTAAGCATGAGAAGGGATACTGCACTGCAGCTGTTTTCAATGAATACAAGTTAATGTGTCCAAAGAAGGACATTTCAGGGGCGGTTGAGTGGCTCAGTCGGTTAAGCGCCCAGACTCTTGATTTTGGTTCAGGTCATGATCTCATGGTTTGTGAATTCGAGCCCCACATCAGGCTCTGCACTGGCAGTGTGGAGCCTGCTTGGGGTTCTCTCTCTTTCTCTCTCTTTCTCTCTCTCTCTCCCTCCCACTCTCTCTCCGCCTCTCTCTCTGCCCCTCCCCTACTTGCTCTCTCTCTCTCCCAAAAAAATAAAATAAAACCTTAAAAAAAAAAGAACAAAAAACAAACAAACAAATAAAAACAAAGGACATTTCAGGGAAGAAGAAATAGTCTTTAAGAGTCTTGGTAAAAATTCTCTTCTGTGATAAATGACAATTTTTAAAAAGCCATTTTCAGCCACTGCACAGAACTTGGTCGCTGATTCCTGCAGCCTGAAGTTACTCTTCCAGGGCAAATGCCTCCAACCCTTAATTCAGATGAAAGCCCCTTCTTATTAAGACTTCTGAGCAGGGGTGCATGGCTGGCTCAGTCAGTAGAACATGAGACCCTTGAGTTGGTGAGTTTGAGCCCCACGTTGGGTGTAGAGAGGACTTAAATTTTAAAAACAACAACCGGGCGCCTGGGTGGCTCAGTCGGTTAAGTGGCTGACTTCGGCTCAGGTCATGATCTCATGGTCCGTGAGTTCGAGCCCCGCGTCGGGCTCTGTGCTGACAGCTCAGAACCTGGATCCTGTTTCAGATTCTGTGTCTCCCTCTCTCTGACCCTCCCCTGTTCACGCTCTGTCTCTCCCTGTCTCAAAAATAAATAAAACGTTAAAAAGAATTTTTTTTTTAATTTTTTTTTTCAACGTTTATTTATTTTTGGGACACAGAGAGACAGAGCATGAACGGGGGAGGGGCAGAGAGAGAGGGAGACACAGAATCGGAAACAGGCTCCAGGCTCTGAGCCATCAGCCCAGAGCCTGACGCGGGGCTCGAACTCCCGGACCGCGAGATCGTGACCTGGCTGAAGTCGGACGCTTAACCGACTGCGCCACCCAGGCGCCCCAAAAAGAATTTTTTTAATAAATAAAAAATAAAAATAAAAACAACAACAACAAAAAAAAGACTTCTGAGCATAACCAAGTTAGTGTTCAGTCATTTTAACTACCTTCTTGTCTTTATCAAATCCCAGACCAAACAAAGAGCCTATTTCAAAGTATGTATCGAATAAATACATGTGTAAGTGAATGAAAAAGGTGCAAGCAAATGGAAACCAGAGTAGTTTATGAAATGCTTAGCTGCTGGAGAAGTTAACCTTCCTTCCCCTTCCCCACCACCTTTTATTACAGCTCTATTTCCAGTCTATAAGAAAAAGGCATACCCTCAACCAGCCCAGAATATTTGGTGTGCCTTCTCTGAGGCACACCTCCAGGGCACCAAATCTAGGACTCAACATCAGCAACTTCAATCAGGATACTCCATTCACTTCAACATAGTTTCAATAAAATATGGTGCTTAATAATTATCAGTATGCATTATTAGTATTGTTTTGATCGTGTGTTAATAATAATTGTAATAACTCACTCAGAAAATGTTAATTCTTGGGGGTGCCTGGGTGGCTCAGTTGGTTGAGTGTCCGACTTCAGCTCAGGTCATGATCTCTTGGTTTGTGAGTTCGAGCCCCACAATCGGCTCTCTGCTGACATGACAGCTCAGAGCCTGGATCCTGCTTTGGATTCTGTGTCTCCCTCTCTCTCTGCCTCTCCTCTGCTCAAGCTGTCTCTCTCTCTCTCTCTCTCTCTCTCTCTCTCTCAAAAATAAATAAACATTAACATTTTTTCTTAATACTTTTTTTTAATTCTTAGAACCTATGGTAAGAGCAAATCTTTTGAAAATTACACATGCACACACACAGTTACAGAAATGTATAAGAGGATGACCAACATCAACGAAAGACTTTCAGAAATATAGTATATTAAGATAAAATTCTGTGTGGAAGTTAAAATGGAAATGCAATTTCAAGCAGAAACATGGGTAATACAAAATGACTAATTGTTAGAGAGTTTTTCATGTATATTTTAAAGGATGTTGGGGGCTATCAAATGTCTGTTGTGTTTATATTCTACTGGATACATGAAAAGAACCATGCTTTAATTTTAAACGTCAATATTTGCAACATCAGAAATCACACTTTTAGCATTTACGTAAACTTATGATAAAAAAAAATTGTATGCCAATCTAAAACTGGGTGAATTTTTTTCAGAATTCTTTGAGGGGTTTGTGAACCTAAAAGTTTGAAGGCCATTGAATTGGAGTATTTCTAAATCTTGCCTTTCTCTTTTCCTATCTGCCAGCTTTAAGGCTTTATAAGATAGCACAAGTGTTATGTGGGGCCTTTGGGTTTTTGGTTTTGTTTTGAGAACACATGACCTCTGTGGGGATCTGGATAGAGCAGAAGTCTGACAACTGGGAAGCTTCCAATTATCCAGCCAGAGAACTCTGGGTCCATTACTCCAACAGTTCTTCACTCAACTATACCACTCTAAGAATACAATGAAAAATCACAAGCTCACACACAAAAAGGAGTAATAATTCTTTTTTTAAAATTTTTTTATGTTTATTTATTTTTGACAGAGAGAGAGGCAGAGAGAGAGATAGAGCATGAGCGGGGGAGGGGCAGAGAGAGAGGGAGACACAGAATCTGAAACAGGCTCCAGGCTCTGAGCCGTCAGCACAGAGCTGGACGCGGGGCTCAAACTCACAGACCGCGAGATCATGACCTGAGCTGAAGTTGGATGCTCAACCGACTGAGCCACCCAGGTGCCCCATAATTCTTTAAAACTCTATTTCAGGGGGCGCTTGGGTGGTGCAGTCGGTTAAGCATCCGACTTCAGCCAGGTCACGATCTCACAGTCCGTGAGTTTGAGCCCCGCGTCGGGCTCTGGGCTGATGGCTCAGAGCCTGGAGCCTGTTTCCGATTCTGTGTCTCCCTCTCTCTCTGCCCCTCCCCCATTCATGCTCTGTCTCTCTCTGTCCCAAAAATAAATAAACGTTGAAAAAAATAAAAAATAAAATAAATAAATAAATAAATAAATAAATAAAACTCTATTTCAGGTTCCAAGCACCAGCCTCCCAATCCTTCAAATTCCAATTCCAGCACCAGAATGACAAGTCTGGCTCTTCTTTAGTCTTTCCTATAAAGAGGGAAATATGTTATAGCTAGAAAGAACCAGAATAACCAAATTTCAAAGCAATTTTACAAAGTGATCCATCTTTCATTTCACAAAAGCTTTAGAGAAAGATGACCAATACTTGGCTTTCAACACAAAGCAGTCCTAAAAATTTGTCCATTTTGTTCATCTTCACCTTCATTAGAATCTAGGGAGAGGAAGGGGCACCTGGGTGGCTCAGTCGGTTAAGCAGTCAGACTTCTGCTCAGGTCATGATCTTGCAGTTCATGGGTTTGAGCCCCATGTCAGACTCTGTGCTGACAGCTTAGAGCCTGAAGCCTGCTTCAGATTCTGTGTCTCCCTCTTTCTCAGCCCCTCCCACACTCATGCTCTTTCTCTCTCTCTTAAAAATAAATAAACATTTAAAAAAAAAAGAATCTGGGGAGAGGCAGTCTTTGGGGTACCAGATCTATGGGGCCCATACAGAGAAACACACTTTCCTTAGGATCAGTGTCCAATGGCTGTCTGCTGGGTTGCCTGTGTGTGGAGGTAGAAATTCACCACTGGAAATTCAATCAAGTGTTTTAGACTTATGGCATTTGCCAGCCAGCTTTGAGGAAGGGTTCTAGCCCTGCCTTCAAACTCCCTGGGAGAGACAGGAAGGGATGGGAAAGGGAGGGCTAAGACGGTGGACAGAAAGGAAAAGTCCCCAGTTTTCTCCAGGCCTTGGATAGCTTGGGAATAGGAGACTGATGGGTGTCTGAGCAGAAATAGAGGGGCCACCAAACAAAGGTGGAAAGAAGTGGGAGTCAGACACTTGAAGTGAGTATTCATTATCCACATTAAATTTGTGACGAGCTAAGTAATGCATTCCCCAGCTAGCCCAACAGCAGTGGAGAACGGTGCCTCGCTTATTTTTTTATCCACATTACTAAGCACACAGACTGGCTCAAAGTCAGTGTTTCGTCCACTATGTTTACTTCTGACATACCTCAGCACCACGAGTGTGCCATTCCAGACCCTTAGAACTCTGCGGGTCTAACTCTCAAGGAATTATGTGCAGGCATTTTAAAACTGCCTGAAAAATTTTTACAGGGCATGACTTAACATTTTCCCTGTAACAAGGACTTCACTTTTGAGACTCCCTCGCAGGGTGATGATAATTCATCTTAATTTTTTAACATGGGAAGAGAAAACAAATTTAAACATCAGTTAAACGAGCTACGTAGAAATGAGTGGAATCTTGGTCTCAAGTGATATTTAATAATGGCGGGATATCGCAACCAGGTTAGAGTAAATAGAAACTCTGCCTGTGGACAGTGATCACAGCTACCAATTATTAAGCATTTGCTACTTGTCCAGCACTGTGGACATCTTTATGATAACCCCATACATACCGCTATCCCCTTTAACTGGGGAAGAGGCAAAAATTAAAGAGGCTCTTTGACCTGCCTGTGGTCAGAGACCTGGAAATTGGGTGAGCCAGGTTTCAAATCCATTTGGAAACCTATGGGTTCCAGAAGAATCTCCAGCTCTGAGACTCACTGGGTTGTGTGTTGATCTCCCCAGAGCCACGAGAATGGCTTGCCCATAAATGGACTGTGTAGCAATGAAGAAAGCTGGAATGAGCTGCATGAGTATCAGGGCTGTGCAGCTCAGCCCTGTACAGTCCTGTGTGAGATTTTACTGTGCGTTAAGACTCCAGTAACTTTTAGTATGGGGGACCACTATCTGAGTAAGCATTTCCACCGGCTCCCCACTGTTCAGATCTCCAGTAAAAGCAAGTGCAATATAAATGAACCATGCCTGGTTAAGTCCATCCATAATTTAAGACCAGCCCACTTGCACCTACATGATTTTAAACTATTCAGTCGCCAGGTTTAAAAAAATGACTTTTGGGGGCAAAACCTAGAGTAATGCAAAGCATTTTCTGCATGAAGAAGTGCACTTGACAGTTGGGATTTTAACTCTATTTGTAAAGTAAATTGCTTTCCAAAGAAATCCATGGTTAACATGTTCAATACATGTTTGATTTCTCAGAGTTTTAGAATGTAATGTCATTGTTTTCTGTGCCTCTGTCTGGCACTCTTTCTGTAAAAGAAAGCAGTGAGATTCAGCTCCCAAAAAGTACTTGCTATTGCCACAATGCTCCTAGATACACCCTCTGGCCCCAAATTCATCATTTAAAAATGTATAAATAGTTTCTTACAGTCATAGGATTGCAGGATGTACTAAGAGTACCAGGTTATCAAGTGTTATTTAAAGGTACCAGGAGGAGCACCTGAGTGGCTCAGTCCATTAAGCATCCGACTCTGGATTTCAGCACAGGTCATAATCTCACAGTTGGTGGGATTGAGCACTGTTTTGGGCTCTGCGCTGACAGCAGTGAGCCTGCTTGGGATTCTCTCTCTCTCCCGCTCCTCAAAAAAAAAAAAAAAAAAAAAGTACCAGGAAACACCAGGCTAGATTCTGAGGTAGAAAAGACCAATTAGCAAAGATGAAGTAGGAAAACCCACATTTAGTATTCAAATAACTTGGCTGACACCGTCTTCTTTTTCACCCCATTGCAAGCCAGAACTAGCCAGAGTCACTGAAGACGCTGAAAAAGCCAACACAGCAAGGGCCCTTTGTGAAACAAACTCAAACAGAAAGAACACAGTTTTTTGAGAAATATACCACCTGTGAGCTTACGGTTGTCATGCGTCTGCTATTTCCTGATGACGCAGTCAGGGTCATATGTGGGTGTGTCTAGTCCTGGGCATGAAATTTATCCTGGAAAACTGGTCCAAGATTTAGCATCTGGTGGCACATTACTCTAAAAAGTAATGCCATTTCCTCCTTGGGTGACCACAGAAAGGTCCCCTAAATGAGGTACGTATACTTGCTGCAGAAGGTTACTATGACAATTAAGTAGAGTAATATACATGAATATCTAACACGGTGACTGGTGGACAGCAAATACTCAATAATGTGTAATAGCCATATGTGATTAGACCTCACTGGAAATGAATATAAATCTACAAATTCAAAAGATTGGTCATTGGGGTCAAATAGATCTGCATTCAAATCTAAACTCTATCACTTCCCGTTGGTTTGACTTTGAGAATGTTACTTAATCTCTCTGAATCTCCCTTTCTTAATCTTTTTTTTAAAATTGAGATGTAATTGACATATAACATTCTATTTGTTGCAGGTGTACAACATAAGGATTTGATATTTGTGGGTTTTTTTTTAATGTTTATTTATTTATTTTGGGAGAGAGAGAGGTAGGCAGAGACAGAATCCCAAGCAGGCTTCTCACTGTCAGGGTTGAAGCCCAACATGGGGTTCAATCTCACAAACCCGTGAGATCATGACTTGAGCAGAAATCAGGAGTCAGACACTTAACCGACTGAGCCATCCAGGCACCCCCAGGATTCAATATTTCCATATGTTGTGAAATGATCACCACAATAAGTTACACCATAGTGAGTTACAAATTTTTCTTCCTGTGATGTACACTTTAATCTTTCCATTGGGCCAATGAAACCTATAGTTTGTGATTACTGAAAAAAATAACAGATAAGACATATCGAGTGCCTAACATTACAACAGCAACACACAGGAACCAAATAATGGTCTGTTGCTGGTCAAGGTGGTTGAGTGGCGAAGGCTAATGAATATCTCCAGCCCTGAAAGGGCTTCTATCCTTTTACCTTTAGAGGAAACATGGCATAGGAAGGGAAAGAACAAGAATGAGAAACAAAGAAATGCTGAAGCTTATGATAAGAGATAAAAGAGAAAAGGGAAAAAAAACTAATGGAGAGTCAAGGTGTGTACTCGCAGAAGAAAGGAAACAACTCAGAGATGATGAACTAAGTCACCTTCACTTGACACAGACCAATTTCTCTATAATACCCTCCAAAATGAGGGAGGTAGTTCAACTATTCTTTGTAGAGAATTGAGGGTTTTTTTCATTTAAATTACCCATTGGGGCACCTGGGTGGCTCAGTCAGTTAAACATCCAACTTCGGCTCAGGTCATGATTTCACGGTTTGTGGGTTCAAGCCCCACATTGGGCTCTGTGCTGACAAGTGCTGAGCCTTCTTGGTATTCTAAGTAAATAAAAATAAACTTTAAAAAACATAGATTAATTAATTAAAACAACACATTAAGAACCAACCTATAGAAGAAAAGCGTGTTTAAATTATTCTAGTTCTCAGAATTATGATGCCTCTTCCATGACCAGTGGTGTATGAAGGGAAGGGTGACACTTGGGTGCAGGCACGAAGGCTTGTGTGGTCTTTACAAAACTTAAAAGCACGAACACAACAAACTCATTGTGTGCCTGCCTTTTATTATCACCGTGGTCAGATGTGGGGTGTAAGCGAACCACCAGATTTTGGCCTCTTAAGGATTTTATCGATCCAAGTTTTATTTTTGCCCTTTCAGGTACTGTGGGGTCTATTTTATGTGGTGAGTGTGTTTCCCTTTCTCTGGTATTCAGAAGCATTCCATGGGTAACACCCAAAGGTAGTTTTTAAGTTGACTGCTGAAATATTACTATGTTCTCATATAAAGGCATTTCCTTTGTATGGACTCTATATGGGCATTTTATACTAGAATGAAGACATTAGAGACATAATGTGTCACCGCTTAACAAGATTGTCACCAAGAATCAGTCCAAAGCAGTTTGTGCTCTCAGACAGCCAGTCAAGCAGTTAATGACTGAGCAAATCCCCTAGTTAATTTGTCAGTAGAAAACTCAGTGGTTAGCAGCTTCATAGAGTACATCCTACTCAACAGACTGTCACCTGAAAATCCCAGAAATGACTGCTGTGTTAAAATCCTCTCCCTCCCCTTTCAAATGGCTGCTTTCTGTGAAAAGCAGTATTCTTATCCATGCTCCAGTGACAAGGCTGACGGACAACAGGCAGAGAAAGCCCAACAGCTGGCCAGCCTGCTCTGTGTCCTTGGACAGCCCAATGCCGTGATGGGGTGGGTATTACTGCCACCACGGTCAGGGACCCGTGCCAGAGCAGGTAAACTGGGAACAGGTCTTGTGCAGAACTGACTTTTTTTGATCGTTCTTACTGAATTCAAAATGCCACAGGGTCAAAAGTACAATGCAGACATAAAATCACTTCTAGAAAGTTAACATGTATGATCATAAGTATTTCCAAGAGGTCAAATGGCGAGAACAATAAGGGATCTTCCCATGATCTTCTGAAGGTCACATGTGGGTGATACATAGGAAGCAGAATGAGTCTATGGCCACTAGACACTGGAATGTCCCTGCTGCTTGGGGCCACATATTAAGGGAAGAGGAAGACACAGAGGGACAGACAAGCAGTTTGGTTGGATATAAAATAATTTTTTTTTTCATTTGAGAAAGAGAAGGAGTACACGAATGGGAAAGAGGGGCAGAGGAGGCGAGAGAGAGAGAGAGGGAGAGAGAAAATCCCAAACAGGCTCTACACTCATCATGGAGCCAGATGTGGCACTCGATCCCATGACCTGAGCTGAAATCAATAGACACTCAACCAAGTGAGCCACCCAGGCGCCCCTAAAATAATTTTTATACTCACACTTGAAAAAAGGAAAGTGGGCATGGTAATGACAAAATGGTAAGATTTGTGTAGTTGGTTGTGGAATGAAATGTGTGTACCTCATCTAAGGCCATTTTCTTTCTTTTTTCCTTTTTTTAAATTGAAGTCTGGTTGACATACAATGTTATGTTAGTTTCAAGTGTGCAACGTAGTGAGCCAACAATTCTATCCACTACAAAATGCTCACCGTAGTTAAGTGTAGTTACCATCTGTGACCTTAAGAAGTTATTACAATATTATCGACTATATTCCTTAAGCTGTACTTTTCATCCCTGGGACTTATTTATTTTATAACTGGCAGTTTTTTGTACCTCCCCCCATTTTCCGTCCCTTCTAGCAACCAGCAGATTGTTCTCTGTATTTATCAGGCTGTTTCTATTTTGTTGGTTCATTGGTTTTTTAAGAATCCACATATAAGTGAAATTGTACAGCATCTGTCTTTCTCTGTCTGACTTGTTTCACTTGGAGTTATACCATCCAGGTCCATCTATGTTGTTGCAAATGGCAAGATTTCATTCTTTTTTATGGCTGAGTAATACTCCATTGTGTATATATACCACATCTTCTTTATCCACTTATCTATCCATGGACACTTGAGTCATAAAGCTATTTTTTAATTAATTTATTTATTTTGAGAGAGAAATAGACAGAGAACAAGCAAGCAAGGGAGAAGCATGGAGAGAGGGAGAGAGAGAATCCCAGGCAGGCTCTCTGCTGTCAGTACAGAGCCCGATGCAGGGCTTGAACTCAGGAACTGTGAGATCATGACCTGAGCTGAAACCAAGAGTCAGACTTAACCAACTGAGCCACCCAGGTGTCCCCAAAGCTATTTTCTTAATGTGCCAGTTTTCTGAGAAAGTCAATCAGCTAGTTGTATCACCCTCCTCAGCAACTTGGAAAATCAGCCTTGGAAGGGACAGAGAGAGTTTCCCTTAAAAAGGAAAAATAAGGTCAGGGCATAAAATGCTTTCCCCAAGGTTACAAGTTGAATTAGAGGTAGAGCTGAGACCAGAAGCACATCCTGACTCCTTGTGCAGTGACATTTCTCTCTGCTGTATATGTGACAAGAAACAGTGAAATATCCTAGTCCTTAAGTCTCCAAACCAGTTTTTCTAATTACAAGGCTATACTGGAGTTTCCATAAGGAGGGTCTCATAGATCAAAATTGGGCAGTAGCATTTTATTCCTCCCTATAGAGGTTTGTTATAAAGACCTGTCCCACCACCCTGATTGTTCAGGGGTCCTTAGGCTAACTTCTATCCTGGATTTCCTTCTTAGGCAACGCCCCATGGTCACCGACCCTGCTTACGATCATGCTCTCTTATGCTGAACTCACTTGTCCTGAGCCCTAATCTCTCAAAGTCTCAGTGAACATTTGGCTGAAAGATCTGATGAATTTATTCTATGTACATCACAGGGTTTCTTTTTTTCCTCTGCTTTATTTTCATTTAAATAAAATAATAAATAAAATAAAATAAAACAAAATAAAATAAAATAAAATAAAATAAAATAAAATAAACTTATTTATTTTTATCTAAATCCCAGTTAGTTAATATGCGGTGTAATATTTTAGTGATTCACCACTTACATACAACACCCAGTGCTCATCACAGCTGCCCTCCTTAATCCTCATCACCTATTTAACCCATCCCCCCACCCACCTCCCATAGCCATCAGTTTGTTCTCTACGCTTTTGGTTTCTCTCTCCCCCCACCCTTCTTTTCCTTTACTCAACTGTTTGTTTCTTAAATTCCACGTGAGTGAAATCATAATGTATTTGTCTTTCTCTGACAAATAATACTCCCTTAACATGATACTCTCTAGCTCCATCCACATTGGTGCAAATAGCAAGACTTCATTCTTTTTGATGGCTGAGTAGTATTCTACTATATATACAGAACCTCTTCTTTCTTCATTCATCAGTCAATGGACAAAGGACATTTGGGCTCTTTCCGTAATTTGGCTATTGTTGGTAGTGCTGCTATAAGCATCGGGGTGCATGTATCCCTTTGAACCAGTATTTTTTGTATCCTTTGGGTACATACCTAGTAGTGCAATTGCTGGGTCATAGGGCAGTTCTATTTTTAATTTTTTGAGGAATCTCCGTACTGTTTTCCAGAATGGCTGCACCAGCTTGCATTCCCACCAACAGTGTAAAAGCGTTCCCCCTCCTCACCAACACCTGTTGTTCCCGGTGTGGTTAATTTTAGCCATTCTGATTGGCGGGAGGTGATACCTCATTGCAGTTTTGATTTGCATATCCCTGATGATGAGCGATACTCAGCCTCTTTTCACACCACAAGGTTTCTTAACCTATCTCCACTGAGCTGACTCTGGATTAGACGGTACTGTCCATCCCCTCTTGAGCCCCCAGCATGCTAAGGACTTGCATGGATGGTCTGTGTGTTTGCAGCATACTATGTGTGTAAGTGTGTGTGTGTACTTGTGTACACACACCTTTTTTGACAGCAACCATAGAGGGGACAGTTGAGAATTTCTATAATATCTTTCTGGTTTCACAGTGGTGTTCCTAACCAAAAGCACGAACACAAAGTAAAACAGCTAATTTTTGTATGCTATTCCTTTCCCTTCACACTTTGCCATCAGCTACTAAAAGCTAAGGCGTTCAAGACTTCAAATTTGATTGTTTTATGATGGGATGCATTAGGCCTGAACAAAGGAAATTGCTTGTTGAATATTCATTGTCTTAACTATGCATTTTCCCCATCTGGAGTTATTTTTTCAATGAGGTACTATGGTATTTATATCTCCCTATTTTTTTGACAATCTTTCTAAAAAATTTTTTTAATGTTTATTTATTTTTGAGAGAGAGAGAGAGAGAGAGAGACAGAGCATGAGCTGAGGAGGGATAGAGAGAGAGGGAGACACAGAATCCAAAGCAGGCTCCAGGCTCTGAGCTATCAGCACAGAGCCCAACGTGGGGCTCGAGCTCATGAACCATGAGATCATGACCTGAGCCAGTCAGACATTTAACCGACTGAGCCAGCTGGTGCCCCAACAATCTTTCTGTTTTTATATTTGCTTTCACTAATTTTGCTACAAACATTTTAATGTGTTAAATTGTTTCCAACACTTAATTTTTCATTAGCATAATTAAACATTTTTATTTCAATACTTGGGATTTTACAAAGTACAAAAAAAGCTCTTTTATTTCTTGGGGGAAATGTCTCCTCCAGAACCACCACATTGATCATGTGTTTAATTCTGTCTCCCTGAGCACAAAGCAGGTTAATCCCACTCTTGGGATTACTGACAGATTGGAAGAAAATAAAAAACAGTCTCCTGGGAAGGTATAACTTATGAAAGTGCTGACTTAAGATCATTTAATAAGTTCAGAACCAACTAGTTGTCTTTGGCGAACCAACAGAGTCAAACAGAAACCCAAATGCTTGTATTCCCTAGACTTTTAGAAGTGCTCCCCTTCTTCCATAGACATGCATTTTAAAATAAATATTTTGAGAATCTTTTTATGTTTGTTTGTTTACTTTTAAGTTATCTCTATGCCCAATGTGGGGCTCAAACTCATGACCCCCAGATCAAGAGTCACACGCTCTACTGATTGAGCCAGCCGGGCACTCCTTGAGAATCATTTTAGATTTACAAAAGAGTTATAAATATTTACAGAGATTCCTGTATACCGCATACTCACTTTCTCCTAATGCCAACATCTGACATTAGTATGGCATCCTTGTCACAACTAATGAGCCAATATTGATACTAGCTCTAACTAAAGTCTATACTTTATTCAGATTTCCTTAGTTTTTACCAAATGCATGTTGCTGTTGCAGGATCCTATCCAGGACACAATATTCCATTTAGTTGACAGGTTTCCTTTGGCTTGTCTAGACTGTGACAGCGTCTCAGACTTCCGGTGTTTTGAATCCCCTTGACAATTCTGAGTAGTACCGGTCAGCTACTATGCAGAAGGCCCCTCAATTTGCATGTGTCTGAGATTTCTCTCATGATTAAAATGGAGTTATGGGTTCTTGGGGAGCAAGACCACAGAGGTAAGGTACCACTCTCATCAACTGTATGAAGGGTATGTGCTGTCAACATGACTTATCACGGATGATGTTAACCTCAGTCGCCTAGCTGAGGTAGTGTCTGGCAGGTGTCTCCACTGTAAAGTTACTCCTTTTTGCTCTTTCTGTTCTGTGCTATTTCGAAGAAAGTCACTATATACAACCTACATGTAAGACGTGTGACGTTTTGCTCCATCCTCTGAGCAGGGGGGATCATCTATATAAATTATTTTTAGTTCTATGTATAATATATGTGCATTTTATGTACCCACTCAGTAATTAACTTACATCAGTATGGATTCATGGATACTTATTTTATGTTTTAGATTATAATCCAACATTAAACCATTTCTTTTGTTTCTCAAATTATTCCAGTTTTGGCCACTGGGAGCTCCTTCAGCTGGCCCCTCTGTCGCTTTAACATACCACCATCAATTAAATTTTTTTTTGAAGACTTCCTTTCTGGCACTACAAGACACTCCAGGCTCCTCTTTTACACTCCTTGCCCCAATCCTGAAATCAGCCATTTCTCCAAGGAGCCCTGTTTCTCTTTGTAGGAGGGTGGTATTCAAACCAAATCTGGATGTTGGGTTTGCTCATTGCCACTGAGGCATTGCTGCTTCTAGACTCTGTCAGATAACAGAATAAGAAACTCTATGTAGGTACACTAACCCAAGTATATACACATATCCACATCTATCTGTATCCACATATATATTTATATTAAGCTACACGTAGATTCATACTGGAGTTTCCAGTTCTGATCCATTCCCACCTGGATTGTTCTAGCCTAACTTCTGTTTATCTGCAATCTGGCTCCCAGTCTCTGCCATCCATTTACTTATCTGTTCAAGCCCACATGTATGCATCATGGTTGCATACTTGCTCATCCGTACACCCACAGAAAATAAGTTTAGCAAGTAGAATGCCATCTTTTTGCCTTTAGTCTCCACTCACTTCCAAAGCTACTTAGGTCAGCACCTTCTCCCTCCCCTCCCCCACCGCCTTCATGAGTCAGGTTATTTCATACACTTCTTCTGACACATTCTGCATACCATCCTGGGATCGATCAACTCCTAATTTTGTTTTCAATTTATAGATAGGAAAGTTTCCTTTGTGACATAAAGTTCTATAAATGTATGTAGCCTTTTCAGATTGGCTCCTTTTGCTTAGCAATATGCATTTAATATTCATCTATGCTTTTATGTGGGCTAATAGCTCATTCTTTTTTTTATCACTGGATAGGATCCCATTGTATGGACGTACCACAGGTTACCTCTTCACCTATTGAAGGATATCCCAGCTGCTTCCAGTTTTTGGTGATTATGAATAATGCTACTGGTGATTATGTTGGTGATTATGAAAAATGCTTCCCAAAACATATGCGGGTTTTGGGTACACATATTTTCAGCCAGCTGGGTCAAAACATAGGAATACAACCGTGAGATTATATGGTAAGACAATGGTTAGCTTTATACAAATCTGCAAACCTGCATTCCAAACTAGCTGTACCTTTTTTCATTCCCACCAGGTATGAATGATAGTTCCTGTTGTTCTTCATACTTAAAATTTGTTCTGCATACTTATTGCCAGCAATAAGTATTACTGGTTTGGGGCTTTTTAAATTATTATTTTAGCTATTCTCAGAAGTATGTGGTGGTAACTCATCTTGGTTTAAGTAGCACTCCGTGTTCACCACTCCCGCCACACACACATTTTAACATTGCTGAAATAGATACAGGTCTTATAAGCCCTATGTATATTTAATGTAGTGTTCCTGGTGCTGCCTGTGAAATGATATGGCTCATCTTAGAACAGATGATGCTTTATAATGTACATAGTGCAAAGGGAATGTGACTCTCAGGGACTGAAGTAGGGCATCAAACTTGTGTTTTTCCTCTCTCATGAAGTTGTTAATTGGAATTATATTTGGTTGCAAGTAACAGAATTTTTTTAAGTTTATTTATTTATTTTCAGAGAGAGAGGGAGACAGAGAGAATCCCAAGCACTAACAGTGTAGAGCCCAACGTGGGGCTCACACTCACAAACTGCAAGATCATGACCTGAGCCAAAATCAGGAGTTAGGATGTTTAACCGAATGAGCCACCCAGGTGCCCCAACAGAATTTTTGATTAACAGTTGATGAAATAAATAGAGTTTTGCTTCCCTCATACAACAGTCTAGAGAAAGACAATTACTAGTATTAATCCAATTGCTCAGAAATGAAGTCAGAAATTCAGAATCTTTTATATTTTGACTCTACCCAAGTATTTCACTTCATGGTTGTAGGATTCCTCCCCTTGCAGACTAGATGTAATGTCTGTTTTTTTAATATTTACTTATTTTGAGAGAGAAGGAGAGCATGCATGCAAGTGAGCAGAGGAAGGGTGGAAAGAAAGGGAGAAAGAACCCCAAGGAGGCTCCACACTGTCAGCACAGAGCCCAATGCAGGGCTCGATCCTACAAACTTTGAAATTGTGACCTGAGCTGAAATCAAGAGTCAGACACTTAACCAACTGAGCCATCCAGGCACCCTGTAATATCTATTTTTAATACAAGAATTAAAAGTGGGGAGTTATGTCAAAAAAAGTTTCAGAAATAGCCAGTTTACTAATTGTCACTGCTGAAACTTGGCTACAAGAATACCCACAGCTGCACTGGAGGCTAGGAAAGTAAGTGTTCGGCTGACGGACATTTCAACCTGAACCAAACTGGGCTTCAGGTAGCAAAGTAAATGAGGACACATGACTAGGCAACTAACAGAATTTGAATTTGGAGAGGATGTAAGAGAGGAAATGAGTATTTTGAAACCTTCCTTTACAATAACAGTCTTAATGACTACTATTCATTTTTTTTTAATTGTTTTAATGTTCATTTATTTTTGAGAGAGAGAGACAGAGTGCAAGCAGGGAGAGAGAGAGAGGGAGACACAGAATCCAAAGCAGGCTCCAGGCTCTGAGCTGTTAGCACAGAGTGCAACACAGAGACTGAATTCACAAACTGTCAGATCATGACCTGAGCCAAAGTTGGCACTCAACCAACTGAGTCACCCAGGAGTCCCATGATTACTACTCTTTTCTGACTAACCTTCATCAAAGTAAGATATTTTTGTTAAATTGGATAAAATATATCACACTGGCTTAGAAAGTTTAGAGATGGAATAGATTTATAGAGGTGGAAATAAAATGGGACTTAGAAAATCGAATTTCAAGGTTTGTCACTGGCTTTCACTAGCTTCTAAACATTCCATAAATTATATTACCACAGCATCTACTTTCTTTACTTATAAGATCCCTGTTTGCCATGGATAACACTGTTTCCTGTGTGTCAAGTAATTTAGGATTATGTCTTGGACATTGTCAGGATGTGTGATAAAGAATGACTTCTGTTATATTCTTCTGAAGATTATCAACTTTTTTTTTTCTGATTGCTTGTTTGTTTAACCAGGCAGTCAACTAGGCTGATTTCAGTCTGCAAACTCTGTCTCCTCTGCAACTGGCACCAGCTGAAATTCTAGTTCAGTTCTTTTAGCTTTAGCTGGAGTGCTTGAAGTCTGCCTCATACATGCATAATTCAGGGATCAGCCTGATATTAGGGTGGACTCCCTACACAGAATTTGGAGCTCTCCTTCTCCCACTTTCTCTTTATAGCTCCTTTGGTTATACTGGAGTCTATCCCCTGTCTTCAAGCCAGTAAAACTATAGCTTCTCTGCTAGTGTTAGCTACTCCTCTCTGATTCAGTCTGGGGTCTGACTTCAGGCTAAAAGTCATAAAAATATGGGAAAATCCTCTGATGCTGTTTCTCTCTTCCAAGTGTCTATCCCCTTCCATAACGAGCCTATTTGAGGAAATGGTTTAGTTTGGGTAGTTGTTTTTTTTAACATTTGCATAGAGTGTGTAATTTTTATTCGAAGAGGTGGTTTGATAGGAATTGCTCAGTCATGACCAGAATCAGGACCTCAGCTTTGTCATCTATAACATGGGGAATAATAATTATATGTGTCATGGTTCCTTATGGAATTTTTATGTCTGTCAAATAAGATAATACATATGAAAACTGTTTGTGAACTGTACAGTAGCATTCAGCAGTAATTGTGCAGATGAGAAAATTCAGGCCCAGTGAGACAAGCTGACAGTTGAAAACACAGATCTAGTCAGTATTAAAGGAGGATAACAATCTATGTGTCCCAAATCCCGGTCTAGTCCTATTTCAACTATGCCATGCAATTTGCTCCTTTCTCAAAATTTGTCCTCAAGGCACAAGACAGCCATCAGATTTATCCAAATTTGGTGAAACATGAGGCAATTCAGTGAATCAAAATTAGCCAGAGTGGTTGTTTGCTTCAGTAGACTAGTTGACTGACCAAAACAGCTGCTCCAATATCAGCTTATAGAAGTAGCTAGCTCTATAACTATAGAGCTCTATATAGCTCTATATAGCTCTGTAACTATAACTATAACCTTCAGCTCAGGTCATGATGAGCTCAGCTCAGGTCCTGAGTTCGAGCCCCACATCAGGCTCAGTGTTGTCAGCACAGAGCCCACTTCGCTCTGCCCCCAGTCTGTCCCCCTCTCTCTCTGCCCCTCCCCAACTTGCACTCTCTCAAAAATAAAACATTAAAAAAAGAAAAGAAGTAGTTAGAGAATCAGAAATGGCAAGCTAGAGGGGCACCAGGGTGGCTCAGTCGGTTAAGCAACCAGCTTTGGCTCAGGTCATGATCTCATGCTTTGTGGGTTTGATCCCTGCACTGGGCTATGTGCTGACAGTTCAGAAGCTGGAGCCTACTTCAGATTCTTTGTCTCCCTCTCTCTGCCCCTCTCCTTCTCGCTCTGTGCCTCTCTTTCTCTCTCAAAAATAAATAATATATTTAAAAATTAAAAAAAAAAAAGAAATGATGAGCTAGGACTTTTGCTGGCTAAACAGGAAACGAGCTTCTCAGAGGTAGGAGATGCTCATAGGCTGTCCTTTGTGACTTCTCACTTCCCTCTGAGCACCCTATGTCCCCTTTTCCAACTCCAGGTTGGTCTACACCCAGTATTTATAAGAGATAAAATGAATCCTTTTTCTCTTGCCTCCTCTTTTTTTATATTGGATACTAGCGATTGAAAATAAAGTCTCCTTTGAGAAAGGTTATGCATTACTTTATTTTTGCCTATTATACCAGCTGAGACATCACACAGTCTGGGTGGGAGCAGGGAGGGGAGTATGGGGTGTCTTTTCCCTGTGGGCTCCTCCAGCAAGAAAGTCACAGGGATCACCCAGATTCTCGCTAAAGCTGGGTGAATTATTCTGGGCTCTCTGTCCCTATGAACTGGGGTGAAACAAGATGTGCACAGCACAAAGAAGAAACTTTTCATGTTTTATCAAAATGTATTAGAGAAGCGCCTGGAAATCTTCAAATTGGATACTAAAATCAATGGGGAAAAAAATCTGCAGAACATAAGCAAAGTCTCTTAAGCAGCCACTAACTTTAAAACTCATTCATTTTAATAGTTACCAGCTTATTGCTAGCACAGCTTTTAGCTAAGTTGTGCAGACTATGCAAACCTTTTATCTTTGTCTAAATAATTCCGCACATTTTATTGATCCTGCTCAGAACATGTGACTAATTACTTTAAGACCTTGTGCTTGGGAGTCAGACTCCCAAAGCAGGATTTCCCAGGGTTGCATTTGGCCAACCTTGAAGTAGCATGCAAATACTCAGGCAGCCAGCTGGATACTTGGATTTCCTAGACCAGTGTCTTTCAACCTGTGGTCCATAGACCAACAAGGTCAGAATCTCCGGATGCTATTTAAAAATGAAGATTCTGGCTTCCAAACTATGGCATGGGGATCTTCTGAGAGGGGTGGAGGACAGAAACCTGGATCTTTAACAAGGGCTAAAAGCTGTTGTGAAAATGGACATTTCCATATGAGGTCTTATATATAATGAAGGACAGCTTGTTTTGATGGTCAGATTGGACCTTTGGAGATGTATTTACAAGAAGGATTTCCGGTTCACAGCATGATAACCTGAAAAGGGACTCTGACTTTCAAGATGTACCCATCAGGGACTGAAGCTTTTCTACTTGCCAGTTTATCTCATGCTGATATGCCTTCCTTAGAAGAACACACGACAGCCTTTGTCCAGGTGAAATGTGAATAAAATCTGAAATCCTTAGAAAGCACATTCTGAAGGCGCCTGGGTAGCTCGGTCGGTTAAGCGTCTGACTTCAGCTCAGGTCATAATCTCCCTGTTCATGAGTTCAAGCCCTGCATCGGGCGCTGTGCTGACAGCTCAGAGCCTGGAGCCTGCTTCGGATTCTTTGTCTTCTTTGCTCTGTGCCCCTCCTCCACTCATTCTCTCTCTCTCTCTCTCTCTCTCTCTCTCTCAAAAATAAACATTAAAAAACATTTTTTTAAAGAAAGTACATTCTGACAAGTCTTTAGACATTCATTCATTTAACACATAATTATCAAGCATCTATCATGAGTAGCCATTGTTCCCGGCAAGAGAAACATAGTAATGAACAAGACAGATGAGGTCTCTGGCCTCATGTAGCTTATGTGTTAGTGAAGAGAAACCTGCATCTACATATACATGCAGACAAATATATATTCAGGCTGAGGAATAAAAGGAACAGGAGGATGACCTACGGAGTGAATCAGGTGAGGGAGAGAGATTTACCTAGAACATTTGCAAACAGGACCTCTGAGATGTTTGGTCTGAAGAATGAGTCTATCCAATATTTCAGGCACAGGCAACAGTGAATACAAAAGCTAAAGACATGGAAAGGAGGTGAGTGTAGTGAGACCCTGGTGACCAAAGGGAAGCATTAGGAGAGGAGTCTTGATAGTAAAGGAGGTAAAGCCAGAAGATAACTATGCCAGCTTTTCAGTACAACTAGTCCATTATCTAACATGCTTGCCTAAAAATCATCCAATTCTCAGGGATCGTAACTCACTTTCCACTTACCACTGACTAAACCCCAGGCATTTTACGTTCTATAAACAGAGAGATAAATTTGCAGAGAACTGACAAATGGATTTTTGCCAGGGCGAGCAAATATTCCCAAAGGCTATGGTTTTATTTCTCTGTGGTGTTTTACCCATATTGTATCTCGCTTAGCATTTACTTCAGTTTTCTTTGCTTTTATTTTTCTACTGATCTTCAACGACACATCTGTGTCTCATATCCTTTGAACCAACTCTGTTATCTCACTGGGTTCCTCACCCATGAGTCAAAGAAATGTTGGAAAATCAGGCATTTGCAGTTGGAGAGACAGAAAAGAAGTGTTCGCATGGGGGTTCAACATGGTCATTGGGTATGCCTTTCGGGGTGAGGGTGTGAAGGAGGGATGGTGGCCATGGAAAGACTGCTGGAGGCCTACTTCAGTAGCCCAAGTGAGAGGTAAAGCATGCAGAAGAAGGAAGAGGTCTGCGGAGACAGAAAGAAACGGATTGAGTTGAGAACCAACTTTTAACCAGCTACTTATCAAGGCTTGGATTGAATAGGGCTCACGGGAATAAATAAGTTCTGATGAGGAACAGTGGGGGGTAAAAGAGGGGAAACATCAAGAAACAATTCTATTAGAGCATGACATTCTTTGGAGGGAAACCCACAGCCTGAGATCATTATGTTGGACACGAAACAACACACCTTTCTGATGGGTAAGAAATAAGGCTCTTGTGTCCCTTCCTTCTAGTCCTACATGGAATGTCCAGACAAACAGATGGGAGAAAAATAAAATATAAACTAAGATGGTAAGAGCAGAAACTGAAGGCTTATTAAACTTCAGGGTTAGAGTTTAAAAACAGCCTTAAATACACTGTATTCAATGCATGAGCAGAAAAAACATTAGAACTCTCAAGAAGACATACTAAAAGCACTTCATGGATCGACAAGTTGAGAGAAGCTAGAAATCTACTTTACTTAATATGTTTAGGAAACATATGAACCTATGGCTCAGCATTTTCTCCCAGCCGTGATTTTCAGAAACAAATTTAGGGAAGGAATTGTGGAATCTTTGATTTGTTTACCGAGCCACTAGCAAATTCTGTTTTAGAATATTCACAAAATTCTCCACATCACTGTCCCCAAGTTCATGTACTCTTCCAACTGAATTCCAATACAATCAAGCAACGTTTCTTATGTGTATTCCCTTCTTTTATGTCAGGAGCCAATCATTTCCTCATTCTATACTGTGGCTCTGACTTTTCTGACAGCAAAGCCATAGACTGTTAAGAGAGATTACCATCTGTACTTACCATAGAGCCATACCGAAAGAGAATGTACTCTTGTCAAGGATGAGCTGAATTTTGTCCATAAAAGCACACATGCCCTCAAAGCACCTAGAATCTGACTTACAAATGGGAAGCCCATGTTCAGATTTAGCTTCCATGCATTATATGTCAAAGTTAAAACAAACAGTGGTAAATTACAAAGACAGAATAAAGATATTCTGTCATTTTGGTACATGTAGTAAGCACCAAAGAAAAAGGACCCATATATCAACAGAACCACTGCTATGTAGTTACTGAACCTTCATGAGCAGGAAGTGATTACTCAGTGCTGAAGGTCTGGACTTATTACGTAACATATCCATCAAAGCCAAGGTGATGAAGGATAAGCAGCTTCTGAGATCATCATGTCAGTTAATAGGTACAAGAGCACAAAACAAAAGAGATTAAGAAAGCCAATGTGTTTTATTGATAGAGTCAACCTCGTCTCTCACCAAGGCAAAATACTCATTCAGCCAGCAACCCACTAAAGCTGCTTAGAAAAATACATCTATGCCCCAGGTGAAGACCTAACATGCACTTGTATAGGATAGCACAATCAGCAAATTCATGAAGGTCAATGAGAAAGATTTGCTTGAACTAAAAAATCACAATTTCTTCTCTTTTTTTTAAATCATGATTTCTTAAGAGAGCAGAACAAGATAGTCTTAAAATAAAGAGAAAGGATTTTATTTCATTTAGAAAACCCCTTGAGTTCAAGAAAAACCTATACTGAAGCTTATAAACGTTCAATTAAGAAGGTGTTCCATAGGAGCACCTGGGTGGCTCAGTCGATTAAGCGTCTGTCTCTTGATTTCAGCTCAGGTCAGGATCTCACAGTATGTGGATTCGAGCCCTGCATCAGGCTCTGCACTGACAGAGTGGAGCTTGCTTGGGATTCTCTCTCTCTCTCCCCCCATCTCTGATCCTCCCCCACTTGTGCTGCCTCTCTCTCTCTCTCTCTCAAAATAAATAAATAAACTTTTTTTAAAGGAGGAATTGCATAAATAATTCTAGTGCAGGTACTTCCTTCCAGTTCTTCCCACAAACTGATTCTTTTCCTGTGTGTGAGTCTATCTTATGGTAGCCAGATTTGGCAAGTAAAAATACAAAACGCTCAGTTAAATTTGAATTTGAGATAAGTAACAAATAATATTTATAATGTGTGATAGCTTGTGCTAGGTCTACAATTACTTGTTGATACCTCAAATTCAAATTTAACTGGGCTTCCTGTATTTTTCCCAGCAACCTAGTGTGCCTATGTACGTCTCTATGTATTATCTTCTTGTTATCTACTGTTCTTAACACAAGGACAGATAACATTTGCACATCTGATATCCTTAGAATTATATGTTCTATGTGGCCATCAGGTGGAGGCCCAGACTCTATATCATAAACTTCTGGTACCCAGTGGCTTTCTGGTTGCCCTCAGCTTCTAGCTGCCAGCAGAAATTGGGAATCATGCCCCATTCAAGATAACCCTTTTGCTGGGCTACAATGTCTTCCTGCTCTTGATGAATGACTTACTTCCCACCAATGGTACCTCCCTCATCAGTGTCTACTTTGCCCTATGTCTGTCCCTGATGGTGATCAGCCTGCTGGAGACCACCTTTATCACCTACCTGCTGTACCTGGCCACCACCCAGCCCCCACCCATGCCTCGGTGGCTCCATTCTCTGCCCTTTTACTGCACCTGCCCAACAAAGTGCTGCCCCACTGCACCCCAGAAGAGAAATAAAGCCTTGGGCACCCACACCCCCCCCCCCACCGCCCACCACTTGGTGTGAAGGAGGCTGTGGAGTTAGTGGGGAAGATGCAAAGTCCCAGATAGGCAGTTAAATGGGTGTCCTGGGTCATCAAGGGCCCAGCAGAAAGATGAGATTCAGAAACCACACTTGGTCAGTCTGTGGGTGTAGTTCAGCCACATGATGGACACCTTGCTCTTCCACCTCTACCTGCTTTTCATGGCCACCTCCGTGGTCACAGTCATCATCCTCTGGAACACCTAGGCATGATGTCTATTTGCTCCTGCAGACCCCAACCTAGAGCTGCTTGTGGCTTCCAGAGACCAGCTAGGTCTTTGCCCCTTGTTGAGTATTGACTGTCATAGCCCAAAGATAACCAGTTCCCTCTTGCATTCCATGCACCTCAATGCAGCCCAACCTCAATGCAGTCTCAACCCAACTCTAGACATTTTCCTCTTGTATCTGCATTCTGTTGGCTTCCCACACTCCCCTCATGTAGTTCTACAGCCCCTTTATGTCTTCTGCATAGCAGTCCCACCTCCTCTGCTTCCTTACTTGTCCCAATAAATCACTCTGCCAGAAAAAAAAATTACAGAATTTAGAGCAGGAAAGCACTTAGACACAATGTAGTTTAATGATTTTATTCCACAGTTAAGGAAACTGAGACTCAAATAGATTAAATGACTTGACCAGATCCCATACCTAGTTACTATCCTATTCAGAGAAAGAACTGGGATATAGTTGTCCTGGCTCCCAGTTCTTTCTCTTTCTAGAATATATTTTCTCTCTTAAATCTGAAGTTCCAGTTGGTTTTTCAGTGATACATTTGGACCAGACTGATGCTTTCATTTAAATGGGTATACCTATATACAAATCATTTGGTTTCTGTATACAAGACAGAACACACGTGCATGCACACGCACACACACTGCACAAACCAAAAGGAGAGTTTCAAAGCAACATGTTATGTAGTGAGAACATTTGTTGTTTGAGGCTTCCCAATATCCATCCTTCCTTTAAGTATTATCATCCAAAATTCCTTTTAGGGAAGGGCCTTTCTCCCTGCTGAATAAAGTCTAATGGGACCATTGATGAGGGCATCCTTCCTTAGCCAATGAATGGGCACATGACCAAGCTAAGCCAGGTGATGGTTGTCATTTCCCGGCCCTTTCCTAGCCTCCATTTTTAATTTTGAGAGGATAAATAGAATATTCCTCCACCCCCACCCTACTCCAGACAGCAAGATGGTTGCAGATGATTTACTGCATTGGAAGTGACTGGGCAAGACAATAGAGTAGTTCATATTTGCAAGACCCTTTGGAGCTAATTGTTTCCTTCTATGTAAAGCCCAGTGCTTCAACTCCTTCACACTCTTCCAATACATTATTTGCTTAGCTTTAAGAAGCAGAGTTAAATTGTCACCTGACAAAAGCTGTAATCATCAAGACAGCATGGTATTGACACAAAAACAGACACATAGACCAATGGAATAGAATAGGAACCCCAGAACTAGACCCACAAAAGTATGGCCAACCCATCTTTGACAAAGAGGAAAGAACATCCAATGGAAAAAAAACAGTCTCTTTAACAAATGGTGCTGGGAGAACTGGACAGCAACATGCAGAAGATTGAAACTAGATCACTTTCTCACACCATTCACAAAAATAAACTCAAAATGGATAAAGGACCTGAATGTGAGACAGGAAACCATCAAAACCCTAGAGGAGAAAGCAGGAAAAGACCTCTCTGACCTCAGTCATAGCAATTTATTACTTAACACATCCCCAAAGGCAAGGGAATTAAAAGCAAAAATGAACTATTGGGACCTCATGAAGATAAAATCTTCTGCACAGCAAAGGAAACAATCAACAAAACTAAAAGGCAACCAATGGAATGGGAAAAGATTTTTGCAAATGACATATCAGACAAAGGGCTAGTATCCAAAATCTATAAAGAACTCACCAAACTCCACACCCAAAAAACAAATAATCCAGTGAAGAAATGGGCAGAAAACATGAATAGACACTTCTCTAAAGAAGACATCCAGATGGCCAACAGGCACATGAAAAGATGCTCAGTGTCGCTCCTCATCAAGGAAATACAAATCAAAACCACACTCAGATATCACCTCACACCAGTCAGAGTGGCCAAAATGAACCAATCAGGAGACTATAGATGCTGGAGAGGATGTGGAGAAACGGGAACCCTCTTGCACTGTTGTGGGAATGCAAATTGGTGAAGCCACTCTGGAAAACAGTGTGGAGGTTCCTCAAAAAATTAAAAACAGCCCTACCCTCTGACCCAGCAATAGCACTGCTAGGAATTTACCCAAGGGATACAGGAGTACTGATGCATAGGGGCACTTGTACCCCAATGTTTATAGCAGCACTCTCAACAATAGCCAAATTGTGGAAAGAGCTTAAATGTCCATCAACTGATGAATGGATAAAGAAATTGTGGTTTATATACACAATGGAGTACTACATGGCAATGAGAAAGAATGAAATATAGCCCTTTGTAGCAATGTGGATGGAACTGGAGAGTGTGATGCTAAGTGAAATAAGCCATACAGAGAAAGACAGATACCATATGTTTTCACTCTTATGTGGATCCTGAGAAACTTAACAGAAACCCATGGGGGAGGGGAAGGGAAAAAAAAAGAGGTTAGAGTGGGAGAGACCCAAAGCATAAGAGACTCTTAAAAACTGAGAACAAACTGAGGGTTGATGGGGGGTGGGAGGGAGAGGGTAGGTGATGGGTATTGAGGAGGGCACCTTTTGGGATGAGCACTGGGTGTTGTATGGAAACCAATTTGACCATAAATTTCAAAAAAAATCTGTAAGGTGAAACTTTAAAATAAGGGGAAAAGAGAATTTATGACAAGTTAGTAGACCAAAATGATAGGGAATCTAAATCTCAATTGGTACTTGGTTTATCAGTAATTACAGGATATAAGTGATGGATGTGAGGATATTTTTGAAAGTGTGTAGACAGGTAGGACTGTGATCTGGAGGACCAAAATTAGGAGAAGGGAAAATAATTCTCCACCTGGAACTTGAAGTTACACAGTCTTCCAGGAAGCCGTATAAGACACACACACACACACACACACACACACACACAAACACATGTATATAACTTATCTAAACCCTTATATAAACATAAGATAAGGGCACCTGGGTGGCTTTTTTGGTTGAATGTCTGACTTAGGCTCAGGTAATGATCTCATAGTTCATGAAGTTGAGCCCCACATCAGGCTCACTGCTGTCAGAAGAGAGCCCACTTTGGATCCTCTGTTCCCCTCTCTCTCTGCTCATGCTCTCTCTCTCTCTAAAATAAATTAAAAAAAAAAACATTAAAAAACTGTAAGATAAATTTGTAGTTTTATAAAATATCATTCTTCATTTTTGTGAAATTTAAAATGCTTGAAAATTTGGGATTAAAATCTAAGATCCAAAATAATTTTTACTTTTTTTATTTGTTCATATTGTTTTATTGACAATACTTCCAGGTTTACAAGCTGTATGTTTAACAATATCTGTTGACAGAAATGCTAGTATTTCTAATTTCAATTGACAGTGTCTAGAGAAAATTTTAACGTTCAAGAGATTCATGAAGATTTTTACTTACTAACTTGAAAATGATACTCAACAGTCAATTTCCCTCAGTAATTCTTGTGGTTTTAAAATTCTTAAGTGCGTGCCACCCTACATGTTATACACATTCTATGCGTGTAGCATCATATTAAACAAATACTACAGCCTCTGAATATTATTCTTCTCCGTATTTTCTCATTGTCTTCTATAATGACAGTTTGGGGCTATAGAAACTGGTTTCATAATATGCTAATACTATATGTACAAAGGCCATATGATTTCACTCATGTGTGGAATTTAAGAAAAAAAGCAGATGAACATATGGGGAACAAAAGAGGGGTCAGCCAGGAACAAATTCTTAATTATAGAGAACAGACTAAGGGTTACTGGAGGGGATGTTGGCAAGGGGGATGGATTAAATGGGTGATGGGTATTAAGGAAGGCACTTGTGATGAACACTGAGTGTTGTGTGTAAGTGATGAATCACTAAGTTCTATACCTGAAACCAATATTACGCTGTATGGTAACAAGTTTAAATAAAAACTTGAAAAAATAAAAAATAAAAAATAAAAAAAATAAACTGCTACCTGACAGGGGAAAAAAAAAAAAAAAAGAAGCAGAGTTAGTTTCTGTTGTTTTCAACAAAGGAACTGTGATTGACACATAGTATTTATATATTCCAAAAATGTTGGCCTGGAAAGAACTTTCCATGTCATAGGCAATCCATGAACTGAGGAAGGTAAAAGAAAAAATACCAAGTCACTGATATTTAAAATATATACCTTTCCTGGCACCTGGGTGGCTCAGTTGGTGAGGCGTCCAACTTTGGCTTAAGTCATGACCTCACAGTACTTGAGTTCGAGCCCTGCATCGGGCTTTGTGCTGACAGCTCAGAGCCCACTGCCAATTCTGTGTCTTTCTCTCTTTCTGCCCCACCCCTGCTTGCACTCTGTCTCTGTCTCTCAAAAATGAATAAATGTTAAAAAAAATTTTTTTAATATATACCTTTCAATTGTGTAGATGTAAAACTGATCTGAAAATAAATGTCCAACTGCACAAAATCAAATATAAAACTCAAACTGTTATGTAGATTGTCATTAGTATGCTTCCAAAGACCTAAATACAAAAACTAAAATGATAAAGTTTTTAGAGGAAACAAAAGAGAAAATTGCTTTTACCTTGGGTTAGGCATAGGTTTCTTGAAAAGACACAAAAACCATGAGCCATTTAAAGAAAACACCAATAGGGGCGCCTGGGTGGCGCAGTCGGTTAAGCGTCCGACTTCAGCCAGGTCACGATCTCGCGGTCTGTGAGTTCGAGCCCCGCATCGGGCTCTGGGCTGATGGCTCAGAGCCTGGAGCCTGTTTCCGATTCTGTGTCTCCCTCTCTCTCTGCCCCTCCCCCGTTCATGCTCTGTCTCTCTCTGTCCCAAAAATAAATAAACGTTGAAAAAAAATTAAAAAAAAAAATAAAATAAAAAATAAAGAAAACACCAATAAATTGGACCTCATCAAAACTGCAAATTTTTATCCTTCAAAAGACACTGTTCAAGAAATGAAATGACAAGCCCAAGCCAGAGACTGGGGGAAAAGCTTTGCAAAGAATATATCTGATAAAAGATTTGTACCTAGGATATTTAAAAAAAAAAAAAAACTCTCAAAATTCAATAAAAAAAAACAATAAAAAATGAGCAAAAGATTTGAACAGACCCTTCACCAAAGAAGACATACAGATGGCAAATAGCACATGAAAAGATGTTCAACATCAGTAGTTCTTAGGAAAATGCAAATTTAAAATAGAGTTTAAAAAAATCTCACAACCAAAAGGATGCTAAGGATTCATAATAACTTATTGTGATTTGGTATTCTACATAGCATCCTAGAACAGAATTTGGGAAAAACTAAGGAAATCTAAATGAAGTATGGACTTTACCAATATTGATTCATTAGTTGTAACAAATATACCATACTAATGTAAGAAGTTCATAATAGCGGAAACTGGAAGCAAGGTATATGGCAACTTTTTGCATTCTCTTCTCAATTTTTCTGTAAATCAAAACTGTTCTAAAAAAAAAGAAAAGTCTATTGGAAACACACATTTATCCGAATGGCAAAAATTAAAAAGCGTGGCTATACCAAGTGTTAACGAGGATGTGGAGAAATCATCACTCTCATATACTGCTGACAGGAATGTACAACACATTGTAAAAATATTAGACAAAAAAATCTGATTTATATATTTAAAAAAACTTGTATCTAGAATATACTCTTTAAGCTCTTGCACTAATAAGAAGACAACTCAGAAAAAAATGGACAGATTTGAATACATAATTTATCAAAAAAGGTATACAAATCTAACACATGAAAAGCCACTCAACATCATTACTTATTAGGAAGACACAAATTAATAACCACAATAAAATATCACTATACTGGGGCACCTGGGTGGCTCAGTCAGTTAAGCATCCGACTCTTGATTTAGGCTCAGGTCATGATCTCACAGTTTGTGAGATCGAGCCTGGAGTCAGACTGCACTGATAGTGAAGAGCAAAGCCTGCTTGGGATTTTCTCTCTCTCCTCCCCCTCCCAGCTCATGCATGAGCATTCACTTGTGTGCACTCTGTCTCTGTGTCTCACAATAAATAAATACTCTGTGTGTGTGTGTGTGTGTGTGTGTGTGTGTGTGTGTGTATAATTACACTGCTAAAATGGCTACATTTTAAGAGATTTTTGGTACCAGCTACTGGGGAGGGTGCAGAGCAACTAGAACTTCCAGGTACTATCGATGGAAATGCGAAATAGTATAATATCATAGACCATTTGGAAAGCAGTTGGCTAGTTTCCCATGAAAGGACGTTTACATTTACCATGTGACTCAGCATTCCTCTGCTACATATTTATCCAAGCTATAAGAAAACATATGTCTATACAAAGACTGGGATGTGAGTGTTCATAGCAGCTTTGTTCTAAAAGCCAGAAACTGGAAATAACCCAAATATTTATCAACAAATGAACAGACTGAATGGATAAACAAGTCGTAGTATAATCATACAATGGAATATTACTCAGAAATAAAGGAATGAACTACTGATACAAGCAAAAATATCAATGAATATCAAAACCAACACACCAAGTCAAAGAAGCTGGACAATAAAAGCTATATACTACGTATTTCATCTAGCTGACATTCTGGAAAAAGCAAAACCATAGGGAAGAAAATCACACCAATGGTTATCAAAGACTGAAAGATGGGGAGAGAGGACTGATTTGCAAAAGGTATGATAAGTCACTTTTGGGGCTGAAGAAAATATTATAGATCTTGATGGTAGTGGTGGTTATACATTTGACAAAACTCATTGAACTATCCACATGAAAAGGGTGAATTTTATTGTATGTGAAGAATTCCACCAAATACCTAAAAAAAAAAAAAACTGAGGCAAATACTGGAAAGTTCCAGGATAAACATTAAAATTTGACATATGTTAGTGAAAACATAAAGATGTTCCCAAGGTATTAAGGCCGAAGCACTCTAAACGTGAATAAAAATCTATGTGGTAAAGGAGGGGAGTAACGGACGTGTGCAGAGAGTATTCTAAGTAGGCAGTGCAGTACACACATAAGATTAATGATGGCAAGAAATATGGCATACCGCGATCTGGGGAAATGACAATTAGCGACAGGGTTGGGCATAAAAGCAGTGGTAGGCATAGACAGGAGCAAAATTTCACAGTATAGGGTACAAATGATGGGGTACAGGTTTCCAGCTTACTGAGCTGAATTGACAGTGGTAACATCTCCTAAGGCAGGGACACCAGCTTTGCAAGGGAAGATCATGACTTTGTCTTGAATATGTCGAATATAAGGTTCCTTAAAGTACACAAATATGACAAGTAAGACAATCAAAAAGTTGGGATTCAATCATATGAAATTACTAATATTCAAACCACCTTGATCTACAAAAGGCAACTCATATGTTTGGATCCAGTAAGTTCCTGGAGCTTCTACCCAACTGAGTGACATTATTGACTTTATAAAAAATTTTTTTAAAAAAGCAAGCAACAATGAATATTCTTCAAGCGTAATTATTATAGCAACACGCTTCATAACAGAGAGTCTTTTATGAAGGATATAGAAGTTTCAACATTGTACATGATGTGAAACAGTCTTTATGCATCAGGTATTTTTGGCAGTAGTTATTAATCATTTTCTTTCAAGACAAAGTAATTATGATCCATCATAGCAGTTGATATAAATAACTAAAGGAATTTAGGGGAAGAAAACAATTCGCCATTGGAGATTTGCCAAGAAATCTACTCTTCAAGTACAGCTAACAGCTGCGCCTCTGAGATCTGTTAACTGCCTCTACAAGTCAGACTCTGGCTTCTGTAACCACAATTAATCTATCCAATTCTTTCTGTTGTAATATCATATTGTTCAAAATTTTACCAAGTACTATTCAACTGTAGGTATGCACACTTAATCCAACCACTGACTCCACAACAAGAATAGGTTGCAAGAGACTATAAATAAAGGAGAAAAACAAATGTGTGACTCATTATATCAGAAGCATGAAGTTTGATCTATAAATATGCCATTTTCATTATATTGTCAAAGGTGGGCACAACATTACAAGTTACATTTGAAAAGTCAGCTTCTAGTTCTAATGCTTGCTTGCTCTCTTGCTTTCTCATTCTCTCTGTCCGGAAATTACTGTGCCTCAGATGACTGCAGATTCATGGTTGAAACTATCCAAAGGTGCCAACTTATAAAATCAAAGACGTTGTTCTTTTGAGGAACAAGAGACTTCCATTTGAGTCTTATTTGAAGTCATTTATCTTACACATCAACAAAAATGATTTGTCATACAATCCACGTCGGAATTTCTTTGAGACATACGTTTTCAGTCTGCCATTCTATAATTAACAAGTAGAACCATCAAATCAATGAGACAGTAGCACTACCTAATAGTATGTATACCTCTGTTTATTATCATGTTTAGCAATTATATATTTAATAGGACAAGACTGGAAATCTGGATATCTGGGTTCTGCCTCTGCCAGTTCGGTTTTTGTACTGGTAAGTCTTTTATACTCCTAATAAACTGGTTAATTAAAAGTTAGTTAACATCTACATTTCCTTCCATTTCAAAACTTCTGTGACGTTCTGAAAGTCTGCATAAATAGAAAAAGATAAACTTGAGATAATTACATGAGTACTGCGCTTCTATAACTTTTCTACCAAAGTGACTCCAATGGCAAAGAGGAAGGTACACACCTCTCCTCAGTGACCATCCCATGGGTTGGTCTGGGACAGAGCCTGAGGCAACTTTCTGAAGCAAGATTTTTTTTTAAATTTCTAGATTGACCTTTAAATCCATTCTCCATTATATTCCATAATATATCTACACTTGGCTTAATATAAAAATAATATGTTTTCGGGGTGCCTGGGTGGCTCAGTCAGTTAAGCGTCTGACTTCGACTCAGGTCATGATCTCATGGTTTGTGGATTCAAGCCCCACATCAGGCTCTGTGCTGACAGCTCAGAGCCTGGAGCCTGCTTCAGATTCTGTGTCTGCTTCTCTCTCTGCCCCTTGCCCACTTGCTCTCTCTCTCTCTCTCTCTCTTTCTCTCTCTCTCTCAAAAACAAATAAACATCAAAAAAATTTTTAATAATAAGATGTTTTCTAAATCTTAAAGCACAATGAACACTCTAGCAAGGTCTATTATGTTTACTGGGTAACACTGAATATTCCCCATAGACCACCTGATAATCCATAGCCTGTTTTGAGAAATATGTATAAGCATCAGAGAAAAGGAGTCTATGCCAGGACTAAAAACTCAAAGTTATGACACTTGGGCAGGAAACGCGTATGAGTGGCATAGGCTGGGGGTAAGGGTGGGGACTAGGGCAATCTCCAGATAACCCAAAAGAACACTTGTTAGCTCCAACCAGACTGTTGGCTAGTGTGGCCAAATATTCCACTTCTTCGAGGGAGGTGAAAAGATGAATTTTATATCAATTTTCTCCTCTCTGTTACACACAACATATACAAAATAAAACAGACCATCTGTCCAGATTCAAGGCAAAGCCTTCCTGATTTTGAGTCCTTAGTCCTAATGCCTGCTCCAGGAAATGAATTCAATTACACAGGAGAGAGAGCATCTCCATGGAGGATGGAATAGAAAAACATTTTCAAAGGGTCAGAGTGAAGGCTATGGACTTCTGAGGGCAGCAGTGGAATTTTCTCCCTTTCAGTTAGATCATTAAAAGCAGAAAAGACTTCAATTTTTCATAGTCATTATGGGCAGCTTAGCCCGGAGGCAGAAGGCTGGATCAGACAGGCTCTGGAGACTGACTTCCAGGATGATGGGAAAGTCGTGCATTTTATGTTTGCATTTAACCTTGGAATAATGACAACATATTTGCACACCAGGTCAAAAAGCTATGGCATATAAATGAAATATATTTAAAAGCCACATGAGTATTGAGTGCACCAAGCTATGGTCCATAGAGCAAACTACTGTATGGTTGCTTCAACCTTTGAGAAAGAAAACATAGGAGCTGCCACTGACATTCAGAAGCTGGTCTGGCACCCACAGCTATGCCATGTGATCCTTTTAGGGAACATTAACGAGCTCACGGCGTGCCAACCTCAGACAAGCTTACTCTGAGACTATGGATTAAATGAGACAAAACTAGACCACTACCTAATTTTTCCTAAGCAGAGACAAAACTAAGGTCACAGTGCTACCCACAGGCACCCTCACTCTTGGCTAGGATGAGGGATGGCTATTTCTTTACCTGTTAGAGCTCTATGCTCATCCTAGTCTATAGGTAAGATTTCGATACCCAATTTCTCTATAGGTAAGATTTCGATATCCAACTATAGAATTGCTCCTGCTTTCTGACGGACAGTTGAGATAAAAGCCCAGCTTCTTTAGTCCTTCTGCCAAATTACCCAGTAAAAACTCAACTCCTATAGTAGATGTTAACATCCTTTTACGAAGACACCCAGAGTCCCCCACAGTGTGTGTTCTCCCTCATTGCAATGGGCAATGAACCTAACTCATTTTACTACAGGTGTGCTCCTGCTGGGACCTGGCCAAAAGACACTGACACACATATGAAAAATCAGCATGGTCTCCCACCCAACCAGCCCATTCAGTCGAAAGGTGACAACTCTCAAGATGGCCGAAGTGATTCTGCCCAGCTCTCATGCACTCTTCCACCAGATACGCTCTGGTCCTACTTCATTCCACTTCTGTTCCTTTTGTGGTGCTCGATTAGGCATTTTTTCTGTCTCTGATGAATTCAGAGGGTTTGCAGGCCTTTCTGAGATTCATTATTCAGATAGCATATAAACCAGTGTTTATACATTTACTTTTAGGTGACCTTACTCAAAAAAACCAATGAAGTAGAAGCATTGCTCTTAAAATGATCATATCGAGAGTGAAGACAGGTATTGTGGGGGAAACAAACAAACTTCAAGGAAAGCAATACAGGACACAATGTGGTCTGCATTCCCTTTCAGTTGCATAAAAAACGAGCAATTAATTTCCAAAACGCTATTAAGCATGGCATTTAACAAGAAGATATATTCTGCTTTGTGTGACTTCAGAAGGCAACAAATGGAGTCATGTCTAGAACAGGATGTAATCTGGCAAATTTGTAGTCACCAGGGGATAATTACATTCAGTTTGGGTAAATGAGTGTTAAGACAGTGAAATGTAAAACCAGGACAGCCAACATTATTAGAAGCCTGAAGCCTTTCCCTGACATTAATTCTGGTGTCAACACCGAGGGAGGTATGCAGACATTCACTTCCAGCTGGAAATAACAATCAGAATTTTTAAACATTTATTATGGATTTTAAAGCAGAAACATAAAGACAAAACCAAAACAGTGGCCCACAATCCTGCTGACCTAGTGAACATGCACAGAAGAAAATCCCAACAAAATGGAAAAGTCACAAATAAAATGTCTAGTCTTCCGTCTCATTTTCAAACTGTTTTCCCTCGATGTAACCCTGTTAATAATTTCTATGCATCCATTGAAAACATGAAAAATGTTTCAATGAGACATCACTGCATACTTGTTAGAACACCTTTACACAAGACAGACGGAGTGTAATTCCAAATGCAGGTAACTGCCGAGAAATCAAAGCTCTCATATGTCGCAGGACAAAATGTAAAATGGTACAGCCACTCTGGAAAATGGTTTGGCAGTTCTTTCACACGATTAAACATGGACTTATTAAGTGACCCAAAAATCACACCCCTGGGGATTTATCCCGGAGAAATAAAAGCTTACATTAATACATACACACACGGGGCGCCTGGGTGGCTCAGTCGGTTAAGCGTCCGACTTCAGCTCAGGTCACGATCTCGCGGTCCGTGAGTTCGAGCCCCACTTCCGGATCTGGGCTGACAGCTCAGAGCCTGGAGCCTGCTTCGGATTCTGTGTCTCCCTCTCTCTCTGCCCTTCCCCCATTCATGCTCTGTCTCTGTCTGTCTCAAAAATAAATAAAACGTTAAAAAATAAATAAATAAATAAATAAAAAATAATACATACATAACATGCACACACACATACACACACACACACACACACACCCTACATGTAAATGTTCATGGAATCTGTATAATAGCAAAAACTGGGAACAACCAAACATTCCTGGATGAATGGCTCAACCAAATCTGATACGTGGAACATATAAAGGAATATAATTTGCAGTAAAAAGAACAAACTATTTATACATGAAACAACCTGAATGATTCTCAAAGACATTATGCTTAGACAAATAAAGAAATCAGTCTTAAAAACCTGTACTATATGATTCCACTTGCATAACAACCTCAAAACGACAAAACTATAGAGGCTAAGAACATATAGAGCTGTCAGGGTGGGTAGGGCATAAAGGGACAGGATGAGGGAGATCCTTTGTGCTGATGGATCAACTCTATATCTTGATTATGGTGGTAGCTACACAAATATAAATATGGAAGAAAGCTCCATAGAATTACACACACACACACACACACACACAGAAACACACACATACACAGAAATGTACATAAACTAAACATGATCTGTAATATTGTACTATTGTCAATTTTGTGGGTTTGATGTGTACCACAGATACACAAGATGTTACCACTTAGGGATGTTAGATAAAAGGAATGCAGTCTACACTATTTTTGAGACCTCTTGTGAGCCTATGAAGCTTCCAGAATAAAATGTTTTTTTAAAAGCTACATATATACCAACTATATAGATTAGGATTCTTTTGGCCACAAGTAGAAAATTCTAATTCAATCAGCTTAAAGGAATAGAAATATCTTACACTCCCAGCTAACAAGAATATGGAAATAAGTTAGCTCTGGGAACAATTAAGTGCTCATCAACATCCTCAAGGACTCAGGAATTTTCCATAGTTCTCCTCTGTCATTATTGGCACATGATCTTGGTCCCTTAGGCTGGCTTGTATCATGGCCTCAAGATGGATATTGAAAAAGAGTTATTGGGGCACTTGGGTTGCTCAGTTGGTTAAGCATCTAACTCTTGATCTCAGCTCAGGTGTTAATCTCAGGGCCGTGAGTTCAAGCTCTGTGTTGGGTCCCACACTGTGCATGAATACATACATACACACACACACACAAACACACACACACACATAGAGTTATCACATCCAGTGGTAGAGGGACCATTTCCAGTTAGTATCCATTTTAGTCATAGAAGCAAACATTTTCCAGAAGTCTTATGCTAATTTTCTCTCATGTCCCATTGGCAGGGTCATAAACCAACTCCTAACACAAACACTAGGGTTAGGGGAGCTGGCAAGGGGAGTCAGAGCAGGAGAAGGGTATGTAGGAATGGAACCACCACGAATCATGAGCGACCCTTGGAGCACCAAACAAATGTCTACAACTAAGAGTTAAATAAGTTAAGGCACATGAGCACAACAAAATACCATACAGCTATAAAACATGAACTAGATACCCGTGGGTTAATATGGAATCTTCTCAGAAATCTAATATGAAATGAAATATAAGGTATAGAATTGTGTATATAATATGGTACCTGTTGGGCAAATTTTTTTAAGTAATACCAAACAATGTTGGCATTAAGGACTGAATATTTGTAGCCCCTCAAAATTCCTATGTTGAAATTCTTTTTTTTTCTTAATGTTAATTTTTGAGAGAGACAGAGTGTGAGTGGGGGAGGAGCAGAGAGAGAGGGAGACACAGAATCTGAAACAGACTCCAGGCTCTGAGCTGCAGCACAGAGCCAGATGTGGAGCTGGAACTCAAAAATGGTGAGATCGTGACCTAGGCTAAAGTCGGATGCTTAACTGACTGAGCCACCCAGGTGCCCCCCTATGTTGAAATTCTAAACCCCAGTGTGATTATATTAGGAGGTGGGGGACTTCCGTGGGTGCTTAGATCATGAGGGTGGAGCCCAACTGTCCACAGGCCAGGAAGCAGGCCCTCAAGTAGACACTGGATCTGTTGGCACCTTGATCTTGGACTCCCCAACCTCCAGAACTGCGAGAAATAAGTATTTGTTATTTAACTCCCTCCCCACCTCCCACTGTGGTATATTTGTGATAGTAGCTTGAGCCCCTGACCAAAACAGTTAATATATTCTAATTCCTTGCTCTTCATTCTTAACTTTAGAACCTCCATTTCATCCAGGAACACATACCATTCAACAAGGCAACTTCCTATATATTCATTAGTACCATTTGTGACAATTTAATAGATTGAAAATAGCACATCACTATTGTTTGAAGGTTTTTGGGGGCTTTGGGGTGGGTTGGTTTTTTGTTTTGTTTTGTTTTTTAGAGAAAGAGAGAGGAGAGGGAGGAGCAGAGAGAGAAAGGGAGAGAGAGAATCCCAAGCAGGCTCCACAGTCAGTGCAGAGCCCAACATGGGGCTCAATCCCATGACCCTGGGGCTCATGATCTGAGCCAAAATCAAGAGTTGGTTGCTCAATCGACTGAGCCACCCAGGTGCTCCTGAACCTAAGCATTTTTAATAATGAATGAGGTTAAACATCCTTCCATAGTCTTCAACATTTGACTTTATATCCTTTAACGTTTTCAATCAAGTCATTTTTCTTCTACTTTTTGAATCATGTGAATTTTTTATAAACCTAAGAAAACTAACTTTTTAATCAGCCATAAAAGTTGCAGGTATTTTCTCCTTTGTGATTTTGTCTTTCTTTTTGATGATACAATTGGCTATGCAGAAGTTTCTACTTTTCAAATAATTAAATATATCAAAGTTTTCCCTTTCTAGGTTTCTTGACTGCTTTGAAAAGCTTTTTCTGTAAGACTGTAAGTAAATCCACCCAGGCTGTCTCATAGAACTTCCCAGGGACAGAAATATCCTATACCTGCCTTAATCCAACATGGTAGCCACTAGCCCCAGGGGCTGTTGAATCATTAGTTCAAGTGAGGAAGTGAATTTTCCATTTTATTTAAGTTTAATGAATTATAATGTAAATAGCAACATGTGGCTAGTGGCTACCACCCTGGGCAATGCAATTCTAGAATCTTCATGGTTTCATTTTTTAAAATATCTAAATATTTGAGCCTTTAGAGATTTATTTGGACAAAAGGAGTGAATTACCAGGATTTAAATCAGTGATTGCTGTGTTTTATTGGGAACACAGGCCATCTTAAGATTCAAATGAAAGTTGTAGAAACTACCTCCAGAAAAATGAGTGTATGGACACACAGACAGTATCCTGAAGCTTATATTCCAGTAGCATGAAATAAATACCCAAGTCAATCATAAATCAAGACAATTTCTGATGATGATCAGAGCAAGAAGGAGCTGAGACATGAGGTAGAGACTGACAGTGGGGAGGAGAGGTAGAAGGCACCACTTTAGGGAAGGCAGATAAGAAAGGCCCTTCTGGGGAGAGGAAATTTGAGCCAAAAGCTAAATGATGAGTTAGAAGCCAGACCCCAGGGGCGCCTGGGTGGCTCAGTCAGTCAAGCGTCCAACTCTTGATTTGAGCTCAGGTCATGATCTCATGGTTTTGTGAGTTTGAGCACCACATCAGGCTTTATGCTGTCAACATGGAGCCTGCTTGGGATTCTCTTCCCTGTTCATGCTCTCTCTGTGTCTCTCTCAAAATAAATAAACAAACTTTAAAAAAAAAAAAAAGAAAGAAAACAGACCCCAAAATGCTGGATGAAGAGCCTTTAAGCTGAGGAACAGCAAGAACAAAGGCTTGGAGGCAGGAGTGAGGTTTGCTCCTTGGAAGGCGGAAAAGACTTTCAGGGTAGTTAGAGCCCAGAGAACAAGGGAGGAGTTAGATGAGATAACAGTGGAGGATGCAGGAGCCACATCAGCTCTCTTCTAAATTGTGCAGTTTAAGCCTAAACACAGTAAGTAAGGAGACAAAGTTCACACACGGTTGGAGGCAGTGGAATCGGGACACCAGTTACTCCAAAGTCTCTACTCTCCCCCTACGGCAGTGCCTGTCCTGGAGTGTCCTTCTGAGTCTAAGCTGCTCCTCTACTGCCTAAATAATTACACCTGATATGACCTTTACTCTTGCCTCCAGGCTTATTGCCTGCCCCCAAAATCTATCACCTCAACTACTGACATGTCCTCGGAGAAGCCATCCTGGCATCTCTCCAAAAGCTCTTTGTGTCTGCAGTGCCCTCCCGTGCCACAGATGCCTGATAAACAGTAACTCACCCCTGACCTCCCTGAGCCTCTGCCTGCCCTGCAGCTCTAGCAGATACATTAACCTCTTCCCTCATAGCCCCCCTAGCTGGTGCATTCTGCCATGGACCTACTTACTACCGGAGATGGTACATTTTGGTAATATGCTGTCACTTCCAACTACATCTCAAGTCACGTAATCATGTCTTACTCATCTCAGCACATTGCCTGACACATACATTTTTTTTAATTCATGACTGAGTTAATGAATCAATTTCTGCAGAAGAACACACTTCCCATTCTGTTCTCTGTTACGAACCATGACAAGCACACTACAGCACTCAGCTGATAATGGGTCTATGAAGCTGAGGTCTAAACTGCTGTTTCAGCCACACTGCTGGCTTCCTAATATATTATGATAATGCTTTCAAGCTCCCCATATCGTCGATTTATATCCTGTCTAATAAAGAGCCTATCATTTTTAGCATTCCCTTGAGTCCTCAGTTAATAATCATTCCATTTTCACCTGACATTCTAAAAAGCCCAATCTATTGTTGTCAAAACCCACACAGACTTGATACTTTGTACACATGCTACACTGAACATGCAGGAAGCTTAGAAAATTTTATATTGGCCAACATGATTTTCAAGCCATCACGTGAGTACCTAACAAAAAATTACCACCCATTTAAGACAGATTCAAATAGCTTTGTCTTGAATGAATCTGTGGCTTGGTATGATCCAGCTTTCATTTTCTATGTCATGATTTGGTTTAATTTAACATTGATTGAGCAAGCTGAGTAAATATAAATTGATTTTTTTCAGGGATAATGCTTTGATCATTTGGCTCTATATATGGCTTATACCTGTTACTCATTACAAAGATAAATCAAGAAACAGAATTGAAGCAATGTTATATACTCAATGGGGAATCACTGGTCATGTAGCATGTGTGCACAAAGTGACCTTGTCAAATTAGCCATGGAAACATCAAGTGCTATGGAATTTAAAAGCAATGTAATCAGGTATCAGAGCGAAGGTCTACCTTAGACTACATGACTTAGAAAACAAGTTTATTGTCAGTACCTGGGTCTTTCCTTTCAATGTCCAGTCTACCCGTAAAACTACAGTAAAATTCCTGATAATGTCATCTGGTTGAAAAGTGTGCTACTGCCATGATATGTTCTACTGAAAGCACTCTAACTTGGAAGGGTCACCAACTGGCATCTGGAAGACCACAGAAAATGCCAAAGGGTCTAGAAAATGTGCCTTCGTTAGAATAGTTCATATGATTGGCATGTGTTGTCAAGATTATAAGAAACTTCGCTTTTGCTTCCAACATGGCCAAGTGGAACAGACTAGACCCAATTTTTGCAGATAACAACTATCAACTTGGGATAAAATACAAAAACAAAGCAAAACCAATTGGAAATGATTTAGCTACAGCAAAATGAATAAAGGAAGGGCTGAATCTGGAGGAGAGTCACTTGGAAGAAGGGAATCACAGTGTGAGCTACTCATGTATAGTTTTGGGCCTGAGAGTAGTCCATAGTCAGAACCATGCATTTCTCAAATCATAGCTTTCTCTTGCTCTAAATACACTATGGTTCCCTATATCCTTTATGATAAACTCAAAACTTTTCACCTATTCTTCAAAGGGCATCATGACAAGACCTGGATGCCTCTATAACTTTATATCTTTTCATGCAGCAGGCTTCCAAGTTTCTGGGCTTCTGTTCAGGCCAACTCCTTCTCTTGGGTACTATATCCCATTTCCATTTGCTAGTTCAAGAACATGGTTACTCCAGTTGACCTCTTTATTGACTGCCTTATCTCTTCTCTCCTCTAATCCTGTACCCCTCTAGCTCTAGCTCTTGGATCCTCTTTACAAAAGATGTCCTTGAAAGAGTTGTTTATAGTCTTTCCATGCAGTCTCTCTTCAGCCAACCCCAATTATGCTTTATTTCTCCAATCTTCCACGAAAATTGCCCTTGCTAAGGTAACTAATGACTTTCCAGTTGCTGTCTAGTGATCGATTCACAGTCCCCATCCTATCTGAACTACCAATAACTTTTGTCACATCTGATTACTGCCTCCTCCTTCAAATACCTTATTCTCTTGCCTTCTGGATGCCACACATCCTAGGTCTCCTTTTCCTGAAAAGCTGTTCCTTCTCTGCCTCCTTTCATGGATTCTCCTTACTTTCTGAATCCCTAGAGATTGGAATCCCTGAGAGTGATTCCTCAGAACTGTTCTCTTCCTACATTCCTTTCCTGAGTGATCTCCTCTAATCCTAAAGTTTTAAATATCATCAATACAACCAAGAATCATAAATTTGTATTTCCAGCCATGAATCTTCTCTTATCTTCAGTCTGTAACAGTCAATTACCTGCTCAACATCTCCAACATGTATGCCCAATAGATGTCTGAGACTGCATATCATCCACTGAATTCCTGATTCCAACTTCATCCCCACTCTACTGCCCAGCATGTTCCTCTGGTGATTCTGCCCATCTTGGTAAATAACAACTCTGCCCCTCCTGTGAGTGTGAGAACCAACACCTTAGCATCATCATTTCATTCTTTCTCACACTTCAATATCCAACTAATCAGCAAAACCTATTGGTTCTACCTTTAAAATCACCCCAAATCTGTGGTGCCTGGGGGAGCTCTGTCAGTTAACCATCCGACTCTTGACCTTAGCTCAGGTCTTGATCTCAGAGTCATGAGATTGAGCCCAGAGTCAGGCTCTGAGCTGAGTGTGGAACCTGCTTGGGATTCTCTCTCTCCCTCTCTTTCTCTCTCTCTGCCCATCCCCTGTTCGCTCTCTCTAAATAAATAAATAAACATAAAAAAAAAAGAAATGTCAACAACTGAATGAGTCATTTAGGTATAAAGGGGGGATTCACTAATGACCCTGATGCTTCTACCTGGGGAAACTATGTGGACGAGACTGCCATTAGTTAAGCACCTGAAAACAGAAAGATGAGGTTTGGGGAGCATAGGGATTGGAAAATTAATGAGGTCCATTTTAAGTCTGTTGTGTTAAAGTGCTTTTGAGCCTTTAACTATTGGAAATACTCAATAGTAACTTGGCAAAACAAGTGTGAAGCTGGGTTATTTGTAGTAACTAACACCAAGGGTGGATGAAATGGCTAGAGAGTGTGCAAAGAAAGAAGAAAGGGTGGTCCTAAATTCTGAAGAACATAACACCTCAAGGGGCAGGTAGAGAAGTTGACACAGCTGAAATAGAAAGAGTGTACTCCATGAGCAGGAAGAAAACCAAAACAGTATCAGAAATCAATGGGGAAGGGGCGCCTGGGTGGCTCAGTTGGTTGAGCATCCAAGTCTTGATTTCTGCTCAGGTCCTGATCCCAGGGTCATGGGACCAAGCCCCACATTAGGCTCCACGCTGAGCATGGAGCTTGCTTAGGATTCTCTCCCTCTCTCTCTGCCCCTCTCCTCTTCTTGTGCTCTCTCTCCCAAAAAAAAAAAAAAAAAAAAAAAAATATATATATATATATATATATATATATATAATTAGTGGGGACAAACCTTCAAGATGGAGGGAATAGCTATCACCACTAGAGCCCCCCAAAGAGACAAAATGAAAGGAGGCTTAAGAGACAACAAATGATAGTTTGCAGGAGATATTTCAGTTCTGTGGCCCAAAGAGAACTCAGATGGTAGAGTACTGAATGGGGGAATGAGATAAAAAAGTGCACCCTGACTCAGTCAGTTAAGCGTCCGACTTCGCTCAGGTCATGATCTCATGATTCGTGAGTTCGAGCCCCGCGATCAGGCTCTGTGCTGATAGCTCAGAGCCTGGAGCCTGCTTCAGATACTGTGTCTCCTTCTCTCTCTGCCCCTCCCCCACTCATGCTCTGACTTTCTGTCTCTCAAAAATAAATAAACATTTAAAAAACAAAAACAGGTGCACCCTTTCCAGAAGTTTTATGATGTCAGGAAGTAGAGAGAGGATGTTCAATATAGAGGCAGGCTCAATATACATTTTTTTTTTTTTGGAAGGAGAGATACTCTAGCATGTTTTTAGTATCCAAAGAAGAAGAAATCCCAACAGTTGAACATTACAGATGGGGAAAAAGAAGCAATAACCAAAATTCCAGGGGAGACACATCTTTAAAGTACAGACTGAGAAAAGAGCATAGAAAGAAAAAGGGAAATACCATTCATTCACACTTTCAAAAACCATTTGTAGAGCATCAACTATGTGCCAGGCACTGTTGTCGACACTTGAAATCTATCCATGAAGAAAATAAAGAAGACTGCCCTTACGTAGCTTATATCTTAGCAAGGTTAGTAGGGGGAGAGGGGACATAAAATAACAAAGAACACTATAAATACATAAATTATGAGTATGATTTGATAGAAGGCACCGAGTACCAAGGAATAAAAATAGAACACTGTAAGGGAGATGGAGAGAGTCAAAACAGGGAATTGCATAGCAATTCTGTAAAAGAGTAATGTCAAAGAAGAGCTTATACACAAACTAAGACAAATGAGGGAATTTGCCACGTGTAATACAGGCAAAAAGAAAGAATGGGTGCAAGCTTATGCACGAAGAGGAGAAATAAAATTTGCACTTTCAGTATCAGAGAAACTAAAAGATAAATTAGCTATCAAAGGAAGAAATATTGCCACAATTCAGCTGTATGTTTCTTTTTTTAAAAAAATGTTTAATGTTTATTTATTTTTGAAGGAGAGAGAAACAGAGCATGATAGCTACATGTTTCTTGAAGAGAGGAGCCATTAAGCAGAATTAACCTCTTGGGACGCATGGGTGGCTTAGTTGGTAGAATGTATGACTCTTGATTTTGGCTCAGGTCACGATCTCCTGGTTGGTGGGATTGAGCCCCGCATCAGGCTCTGCCCTGAGAGCGTGGAGTCTGCTTGGGATTCTGTCTCTCCCTCTCTGCCTCTCCCTTGCTTGTGCACACACACTCTTTCTCTCTCTCTCTCTCTCTCAAACATAAATAAATAAACAAGCAAACAAACAAAAAATCTCTTTCTGTGTGTTCTCCAGGGAGCCAAGCTAGTATCTCTGAACTCAGTGTATTATACGTAGATTAGATTAGCAGTGGGGTCACTGAAAAGTCAGGAGGCCCATGATTAATTAATAGGATCTGGGGGCACCTGGCCAGTTCAGTGGGTAGAGCATGTAGCTCTTGATCTCAGGGTCGTGAGTTCGAGCCCCAGATTGGGTGGAGAGATTGCTTACATACATAAACTTAAAAGAAAAAACAGGATCTTCTTCCATCAGCTACAGCCCAGAGAAGCTCACCGTAGAGTTCCATCTCACTATTACAAAACAGCCAAGCAAGGAATTTCATAGTTATTACTCATACCTCTCTTTATTGATTCATTTGGGCAGCAATAATTTATCATTAAAGCTAATTTACTCGAAATGTTCATACACACAGTAATAAATAAGGCCTCTAGATTCACATATGAAGCAGATCTAAATAAAACTGCACACTACCTATAGAATTCCTCCTTCACCTAAAGGCAGCAACTCAATCAAAGAAAAGTCTGTCCAGATGGCTAGGAAGTTTTAGGTATTTCATGAGACCAAGAAAGGATGATTGCTACTCTTTACGTCCAAATTTCTCACACGTTCTGTATTTTCAAAGACCAGTACAGTTGAAAATGGCCTTGTATTCACCGCATTGATACACACTCAAAATTTCCCACAGTGAAGACAACCGAAAGATAAAAACTCAGAGTGCCACAAAAACCACCGCAGAAGCTAAGAGGAAGCTCCATTACCCAGCAACAGTGATGGGGTGAGGTGACCCCCATTCCCCCCCCCAAAAAAAAGCTATTCTGATCTGCCCTCTGTCTGAAAGAAAGTAAAGAGATACGATTTCCCTCCTTTACCAACAGCTTCCCTCGTCCAGGGACTCGGCCTCTGAAAACAACATTAAATATGGTCTCTTGAGGGGCGCCTGGGGGGCTCAGTCGGTTGTCTGACTTCGGCTCAGGTCATGATCTCGCGGTTTATGGGTTCGAGCCCCACATCGGGCTCTGTGCTGACAGCGCAGAGCCTGGAGCCTGCTTCAGATTCTGTGTCTGCCTCTCTCTCTGCCCTTCCCCTGCTCGTGCTCTGGCTCTCTCGCTCTCAAAAATAAATAAACATTAAAAAATTAAAATAAATAAATAAACAAGTATGGTCTGTCGGTTCTTAATTGTATTCCTCAAGGAAGCAGATCACGGCCCCTCAGTTGTTTCTCTATAGCCCTTTAGAGCCAAATCATCCAGCCTAACTTGGGGCTAGGAAGGCATGCGCTGACAGTGAGCCAGTGTAATCTAGGATGTGTAGACCCTACAATGAGGTGCTCCAGTTGGAAGCATGGAAATTCCCTGGCAGAAAAATCCCTGGCAGTTGTTGGCCCTGTAATTATAGCTTCGCATGGATTGCATCTGTTAAGAGCGTCAGACAGCCAAGAATTGGGAGCAAGGGAGGCCCCCACCTCAGTGCAGTCAGGCTGTATTACACAAATGCCCACTCAAAATTAGGAATTTGGCTGGAGGCTGTCCACATCAATTTCTCCTCTAAGCAGGAGATTTGACAAGAGGATTTGACCAGTACTCAAGTCGACAATGAGTAAAGCCAAGAGAATTCCACACATCTAGTCTTTTGACAAAGATAGAGTCTAGATCTCTCCTGCCTTATTTGAATAAAAGTAAGAAAAAAGCTTTGGACCTATGAGAATATATGCAGAAAGGGAGAGAAACATTCTCCTAAAGATTCAGAGTAATAGTGGGTGAGTGAAATGACTTATCCCAAGAAATAGACAGTTATTTTGAGAAACATGTGTCCCTAAAGGACCCAAGAAACCACTGTCTATATAAAGAAAATCACAAGAAGTAAAAGGCAAATTGCAAATACAACAGGCTAAGTCACAAAGATATTAAGTTGGGATAAAAAAGGAGCTCCATGCATTGTAAAAGAGTATAAAGAAAGGAAAATTTCACCAGATGAAGTATAAAATTCTCACTAAAGAAAGGAAAAGTAGAAGTATTGTTATAGAATTTAAAATCTTAGATGTAGAAAAAAAATCTTGGGGAAGTGAGTCAAAGCCTGGGAACAGAAATATTCCTTTGTTGGTAGAAACAGCATTGAAATAGGAGGTTTGATAGAAATCAGAGGACAAGGAGCAAAATCCAGATCATGTATCTCAACCCTACCCATCCCCTACCCATCCCCATATCCCCATATTCCTTCCCAGAGCCCCCAGTATCAGAGAAGCAAGATGTGGGGAGGGGAGAGGAGGAAGCCTGGGTGGCTCAGTCGGTTAAGCATCCGACTTCACCTCAGGTCATGATCCCATGGTTTGTGAATTTAAGCCCCACATCAGGCTCTCTGCTGTCAGTGTGGAGCCACTTTAGATCCTCTGTCCCCCTCTCTCTCTGCCCCTCCCCCACTCATGCTCACATTCTCTGTCTCTCTCAAAAATAAATAAACATTAAAAACAAAACAGCAAAATGGAACTAACACCTCCCTCTCAAAATATCATTTGGGAGGAAGGGAAAAAACAGACTCCAATTAGGTATGACGGGTGCCAAGGAGAATCAACCCAGGTTGCATCAGAGTATAAAGAAGATCTGGAGAGAGTCACTCAAACATGAGCCACAGGAAGAGCAGAGGCATGGCATTCCTGCAAGTTTTCTGTGCTGGATGTCTCCCACTGGCCCTTCTCGCCACCCTGTCTCCACCCGCCGCCTGCATTCTCTATGTCCTGGAAGGTTGAATTTTCTTTATGCACAAACCCCTTTTGGTTTCCCTCTGGAAGCCACCTGCAAAAGATTACAGGAAAGGAGAAATTAAGTTTAAGGTAATTCATTCCCACCTCTCTCATATGACCTCCTATGACCATGGACAAGGTTGTCTCTCTATAGAAGACTACAGTTTCTACTGGGTGGACTCTTCTGTAACTCTCTTCTCTGGGCTCCAAGAACCACATACTCTTTTTGCCTCTTCAGCCCTGGGGGTGAGAATGGCTCCCTGCTGTTGCTGGCCAAAGGGTACTAGCTTTTGTTGGCGTGGGCATCCCTAACTCCTGCCTATAGCTTTGTGAACAGTTTCCCTATTAAACTTCCTCAATTATCCCAGTTTGCATCTATCATCCATTTCCAGCCAGGACCCTGAAACATATACTTGAGCAAATGGAAAATAAAGTAAGAGAAAGAACATACCAAAGAGAGAGAAATAGCCTGAAACTGAAGCAAGCATAACCCAAGCAAGAGAACATGCCTCGCATACTTTTGCCTTTCATTCAATGAGTAAGAGCTCAAAGACAAGATTATCAAGTCAAGAATGACATTTAAAAGGAGATTAGAGGGGTGCCTGGGTGACTCAGTAGGTTGAGCATCTGACTTTGGCTCAGGTCATGATCTCACAGTTCATGAGTTCAAGCCCCACATCGGGTTCTGTGCTGACAGCTCAGAGCCTGGAGCCTGCTTTGGATTCTGTGTCTTCCTCTCTTTCTCCCCCTCCCCTGCTCATGCTCTGTCTGTCTCTCTCTTGAAAATAAACATTAAAAAAGAATTTTAATAGATAAATAAAAGAAGATTAGAAATAAGACAACAAATTGATAACTTGATAACTAAGACATGAACTACTGCCATTTACTACCCAGGTAAAAATTAATTTCAGATAGCAAAAAATGAAATGAATAGAGCTGAGAAGCAAATTAATGATGTTGAGAAGGTTACAATGACTACAAAAGAAAAAAAGTATAGCAATTAGAGAAGAAATGAGGGATGTAGAAGACAAACACATTTTAACACAAAGATGATCAAGGTCTCTGAAGTCAAGGACACAAAAGTGATGACCAAAGTATTCAGACATCTTTAAGTCTTCTCTGAAATGAAGGAAGAACTGACCCTACAGATAAAAACAGCTTATCTGTTTAATTAAATGGGTCAATACTAAGATATCTGGGAAATAAACTTTAATGATAAAAAAAATAATTTTTTGGGCAACCAAATGCAGAGACAAATTTATCCACCAGAGTGAGAAGGCACACCAGCCTCAGTTTCCCCCAAAGCAATGATCAATGCCAAAAGATTAGGAGACATGTCTACAGGGCCAAGAAGAATATCATACTCAGACAAGTTTTAATTCAAGTATAAAAGCAACAGGAAGACACATCAAGAAACATCAAGAAACAGTAACACCCACGAAAACTTTTTGAAAAAAAAAAATAGTCCATAATGAAATCCAGGCAAACAAGAAAAAAACTAGAAATAAAGTATAGAGGAAGAAAGTAGTCAGGACAGAAGGCTTGGTGAAAAGCAGAATGCATTAGAAGATAATTTGCAAATCATATGTGTGATAAGGGCTTAATATCCAAAACATATCAGGAACTTATACTGCTCAACACCAAAAAAACAAATAATTTGACTTAAAAAAGGGTGGAGGAGATGAACTGACATTTTTCCAAAGGAGATGTGAAATCCAAATGAAGATGTGATATATGTATCATATAACATACGTGATATGATACGTGCCATATGTGATATGATATATACCATATGTGATGTGATATATATGTCATATATCATATGTGAGATGTACATATCATGTTTTCTTTATCATTCATATATATGATATGTTATATATATATATGTATATATGCAACAGAATATTACTCAGCTATTAAAAACAAGAATGAAATCTTGTCACTTATCACGATATGGATGGACTTAGAAGATGCTGTGTGAAGTGAAATAAGTCAAAGAAAGACAAATACAGCATGAGTTCACTTATATGTGTAATATATAAAACAGAACAAACGAACAAACAAAACAAAACAGCAACAGACTCATAGATACAGAGAAGAAACTGGTGGTTGCCAGAGCAGGGAGTGGTCAAGAGCTGGGCAAAATAAGTAAAGGGAATTAAGAGATACAAACCTCCAGTTATAAAATAAATGTCACAGGGATGTCATGTAAAGCATAGGGAATATAGTCAATATTGTAATAACTTTGTATGATGACTAGTTATCATGGGGATCATTTCATAAAATACAAACATATCGAATCATGGTGATGCACACCTGAAACTAACAGCATACTGTATGTTAATTACTCTTCAATAAGTTTTTTTTTTTAATTGACACGCATAAGGGCTCAGAAAATATACCACCCAAATGCCCTTAAAACTTAAAGACATGTACCAGATAATCACTAAATGGATTAGCACTGAGAGTTCACAAGTTGGAAAGTGACTGTATAAAAAGGCCAATAGTTCCTCTCCTGTTGGAAGTCAATTCTAATGGCCGAGCCTCAACCATGGAAATGCCCCCATTCAGGGACAGCTGTCAACTTCACAACCCAACCTTATTCCTGTAGGTCTGGTTTCCCCATCAGACCTAAGATATCAGTAATTCTGGGAAACCCTGGAGGGAGGGATGGTGATGGCACAGGAAAGAAAACACTGTGCTGAAATCAAGGTCAACTTATAAAAATAAATGGCCTAGCATTTCTGCTACTACTAAGATATGCTAAGTAGTTGAACATTCATACTAAGAACAACTAGAAAATCCAGAGCTTTGGAAGCAGTGAGAACCAGAGGGGCTAAAATTCTAGAGAGAAGAGAACCTTTGAGACATGAACCTTTCAGGCTGAATTTCAATGTGGTTAGTGTCTTTTTTGTTAATTTTTTTTTTTTTTTTTAATTTTAGACGGGGAGAGAGAGCAAACAGAGGAGAGGGGGAAAGGAGAGAAAGAGAGGATCTTAAATAGGCTCCACACCCAGTGTGGAGCCCAACAAGGGGCTCTGTCCCACAACCCTGAAATCATGACCTGAGCCCGAATCAAGAATCGAATGCAGGGCCCCTGGGTGGCTCAGTCATTTAAGCATCCGACTTCGGCTCAGGTCATGATCTTGCAGTTTGTGAGTTCCAGCCCCGCATCAGGCTCTGTGCTGACAGCTCAGAGCCTAGAACCTGCTTCGGATTCTGTGTCTCCCTTTCTCTGTCCCTCTCCTGCTTGCACTCTGTCTCTCTCTCTCTCTCTCTCAAAAATAAATAAACATTAAAAACAATTTAAAAAAAGAAAAGAGTTAGATGCTCAATCAACTGAGCCACCCAGGTGTCCCTCCCAATGTAGTTACAGCCTGAAAATCAGGCCCCGTCCCAGGCAGAGGGGCCACAGATGGGGGACAGAGACACCAATGAGCTTTTGGTGGTCATGCTGAGAAGTCGAGACAAACTTGTACACTTGAGGGTCTTCAAACACATGGACGGTTTTCCTTCAACATTTGTTGAATTCCAAAGCTGTGCAGGGCTGGAGGCTAAAGGGCTAAGAAGGCAATCTCTGAAGGCAAACTGGAATGTTACACATTTCCTTGGTGCTTAAGAGAAAAAAACACCTGCCAAGAAGAGCCCTATAAAATTAAAATTCCTAGAGAGAGCAAATAATTCACTCTGATGAGCTGCAACTGTTTGGGGGTTTTTTGTTTTGTTTTGTTTTTTTGGTTTTTGTTTTGTTTTGTTTTATTAGGGAGAAGATGACAATCTGGGCCAATGTAGAGACTTAGTATCCAGACTTAGGCCCCAGTAGATGAACAGAAAACACAGCAGAGCTTTGGCAGTTATGTGGGGCTAGAGTGGCAAATGTGGAGATTGGAGACATTGCAAACTCACTGCTGGTCTCCCCTAGAATCACTGCCAAAGTCTAGAGTTTGTGGGATAGAAAAGATTAAAAATTAAGTCTACAATTTCTAAATTTTTTTTTAACATTTATACATTTTTTGAGAGACAGATCATGAGCGGGGGAGGGACAGAGAGAGAGGGAGACACAGAATCCAAAGCAGGCTCTGGGTTCTGAGCTGTCAGCACAGAGCCTGATGCAGGGCTCGAACCCACAAACCATGAGTTCATGACTTGAGCCAAAGTCGGACCTCTTAACCGACTGAGCCACCCAGGCGCCCCAAGTCTGTAACTTCTAAAAAGCAGAATAAAAATCCCCAGTCCCTCAGTCATAAGACAAGTAACTGTCACACTCTCAAATGAAAGCCACGAAAAGCCACAACACTGAAACAGGTGAAAGCCAGGTAGACTGGGTCTTACCTAAGCTACAGCTCAAATGTGAGTCTTATTTAATCTCTGGCTGAATTCAGGGAATCATGTCCATACTCTTATTCCTCAGTAGAGGAAAAGGTAAACCTCCTCTGATGGAAAATAGCATCATCTGGTGTCTCTGACTTTTTTTGTTTTTAATATACAGCATCCCACATTTGATAAGAAATTAGTAGACATACCAAGGCACAGGATCCATGTGACAAATACCAAAAGAAAAAAATAGCCAAAACAAGAAAACTCACTGATAATTCTGGACCCCAGAGAACAGAGCTAGCAGAATCAAATGGACATTCTAGAACTGAAAGCTGTAATACTGAAATCAAGGATCCAATAGATAGGTTTAATGGCAGATTGGATCTAACAGAAGGATCAGTGAACTGAAAACATGGTTTAATAAAAAATATCCAAAATTGGGGCGCCTGGGTGGCGCAGTCGGTTAAGCGTCCGACTTCAGCCAGGTCACGATCTTGCGGTCCGTGAGTTCGAGCCCCGCGTCGGGCTCTGGGCTGATGGCTCAGAGCCTGGAGCCTGTTTCCGATTCTGCGTCTCCCTCTCTCTCTGCCCCTCCCCCGTTCATGCTCTGTCTCTCTCTGTCCCAAAAATAAATAAACGTTGAAAAAAAAAAATTTAAAAAAAAAAAAAAAAAAAAATATCCAAAATGAACAATAAAAAAAAAAAGAGAATGGGGAGAAATAATGACCCTCCTATATTACAGCAATAATTGGTTAAAATGTTTTTTATAGGTGCCTGAGTGGCTCAGTCGGTAAGTATCTGACTTCAGCTCAGGTCATGATCTCGTGGTTTGTGAGTTTGAGCCTCACATCAGGCTCCATGCCTGCAGCTCAGAGTCTGGAGCCTCTTCAGATTCTGTGTGTCTCTGTCTCTGCCCCTCCCCCCAAAAAAATAAAAATAAATAAACATTTTAAAAATGTTTGTTTTAAAAGATCCCATTTGCATTGCAACACAAATAATAAAGCAGCTAAGAATAAATCCACAGAAGAAATGTCCAGAAATTTTATGGAGAAAGATGTTAAGAACTTACTAAAGGCTGTAAGAGAAGGCATGAATACATGGTTAGATAGATCATACCCAGAGCTAGAAAGGCCACATTAAAATATAAGAATTCTGAGGTACCTGGGTGGCTCAGTCAGTTACACGTCTGACTTTGTCTCAGGTCACGATCTCGTGGTTTGTGAGTTCAAGCCTGCATCAGGCGCTGTGCTAACAGCTCAGAGCCTGGAACCTGCCTTGGATTCTGTGTGTGTGTCTCTCTCTGCCCCTCCCCTGTTCACTCTCTCTCTCTCTCTCTCAAGAATAAACATTAAAAAAATTAAAATATATGAATTCTACCTGCATTAATCTACACATACAAAAATTCAATCAAAATTCCAGTAAGATTTGAAAATTCACTTTATAAAGAAAGAATCTCAAAACATTGGGGAAAGATGCAGGATTTAATAAAGGGCTATGGAACAACTGACTATCCATTTGGGGAAACAAAAATAGGCTTCTATTTCAATATTTCCTCCTGTCTCACTCCTTCATATTTTTCTATATATCCGTATACGTTACTGTGCTCACAAAAAAGAAGTAGAACCTTGATAGATGAGAAATTGGAAGTGGGGATGGGAGGACACAAGACCATTGATGAGATCAATGTGAACATTTTCATCACAGTCCAAAACCTATTCAGGAGATACCACTGAAAAAGTTGGAAGAGGGTGCCTGGGTGGCTCAGTTAAGCATCTGACTTTGGCTCAGGTCATGATCTCATGGTCTCTGAGTTCAAGTCCCACATCAGGTGAGCTCAAGTCCCACTTTGGGTGAATACAAGCCTCAGGTGAGTCCCACTTCTCTCATCTCTCTCCCTTTCCCTCTTCTGCCCCTCGTGGAATTCTCTCTCTCTCTCCCTATCCCTCTCTCTCTCTGCCCCTGAATCACTTGCACCCTATCTCTCAAAAAAAAAAAAAAAATTGATACGAAGAGCGCTCCATCTCCAGAGATGGTAAATACAAGGTACAAGTTGCTGAGGGCAAGTGACAGAATTTTTAGTCTGCTGCACCATGCAGCAGGGTCATCTGGGTGAGAAGCCATCCCACACATTTCCCCCTAGTCCCCAGCTAGACCAGGCAACAATGAAAGTGTTTGCCTTCAGCAAGGACAAGAGACTGTGAGAGCTTATCTGGAGGGGTCTATAGGTTAGACCCTAGGGGTCTATAGGGTTAGAAACATCCAGGAAGATTGGAGAACAACACCCAGGTCTTCAATAAGAGGCCATGGAGAACTACCCATTGCAATATATCATAAGAGCTTAACAAAGTTGCTGGTCAGATCAATGTATTAAAATCAATATCTATCAGCGAAACCAATTAGAAAATGTGCTAAGAAAAAAACTGTGCCTTTCAGGCACATGCATCTCAATGTGTATAGCAGCATTATCCACAATAGCCAAAGTATGGAAAGAGCCCAGATGCCCATCGATGGATGAATGGATAAAGAAGATATAGTATATATATACAATGGAGTATTACTCGGCAATCAAAAAGAATGAAATCTTGCCATTTGCAACTACGTGGATGGAACTGGAGAGTATGATGCTAAGTGAAATTAGTCAGAGAAAGACAAATATCATATGACTTCACTCATATGAGGACTTTAAGAGACCAAACAGATGAACAGAGGTGAAGGGAAGCAAAAATAATATAAATACAGGGAGGGGGACAAAACATAAGAGACTCTTATGAGAGCCTATATAAACTGAGGGATATAGAGAATAATATAGAGGATATAGAGAACAAACAGGGTTGTTTGCTGGAGGGGTTATGGGGGGTGGGCTAAATGGATCAGGGGCATTAAGGAAGATACTTGTTGGGATGAGCACTGGGTGTTATATGTAGGGGGTGAACCACTGGAATCTATTCCTGAAATCATTATTGCACTATATGCTAACTAACTTGGATGTAAATTCACAAATAAATAATTAAATGATTGTTAAAAAAATAAAATAAAATAATAAAAATAATCTTAAAAAAAAAGAAAGAAAGAAAAAACTGTCCCTTTCAAAATAGAGACAACCACCATAACATAATTGGAATTAAACTTCATAAGTAGGGACTCCTGGGGGTGTCTGGGTGGCTCAGTCAGTGAAGCGTCTGACTCTTGATTTCAGTTCAGGTCATGATCCCACAGTTTCTGAGCTCGAGCCCTGCACTGCCCTGACAGTGTGGAGCCTGCTTGGGATTCTCTCTCCCTCTCTCTCTGCCCTTCCCCTGCTTGTTCTCATACCTGCACAAGCATGCTCTCTCTCTCTCTCTCTTATCAGTGGAAGAATGAAATTAATACTTACTTAGTGTTAAATTAATACTTACATTTAAGTGAAAACAGTCCCAGAGAGGAAGAGAAACTGAGGCGTAAAGGTATCATTTGAGCCACTAGATAAAACCATGCCTGAATCCTAAATCCTTGGGAGGGCAATAAATGCCCTGTGGTCATTGGGTAAGCAAATTTGAGTTGCTTGGTTTCTCTGTCTCTTGCAAACAAGAGTCCTATACGTCAGATTTTGAGTAAGGAACTCAAGGAAAACAAATTTAATGTTATAATAATGCTGCTTTTATAAGTAAATGAGAAGAGGGAAACTCCCAAGGATTTCCCATTTCCTACAGGATAAATCATACTCCTTAGGCACTATTCCACCAAGACACATTGGAGCCTGGGGCAAAAGGAAAAATCAGTAACACTGATCCTGTCTTTATTTTAAACTTGTTATTTTGCTCATTATGGATTTTTCACACAGATTTGGGATTTTTTAATTTTTTTTAATGTTTATTTTTGAGAGAGAGTGAGAGCGAGAGAGCAGGGGAAGGGCAGAAAGAGAAGGAGACACAGAATCAAAAACAGGCTCCAGGCTCTGAGCTGTCAGCACAGAGCCAGACTCAGGGCTTGAACCCACAAAGAGTGAGATCATGTACAGAGCCTACATTGGACGCTTAAACAACAGAGCCACCCAGGAGCCCCCAGATTTGGGATTTCTTAAGTGTTGCATTAAAACATCATTTATCTTTACGTGTGAGTTGTTTCTGGAGTCCCCTTTAATTTTGTACCTGAGGTAAATGCCTTGGTTCCCTCTCCATAGTATCAGCCTTGTCTTCGGGCTCTTTATCATCTGGGGCTACACTAATTATCCATCTAGAGTGGACACTGTGGTGTACCACCTGATTTTTTTAAATTTTTTTTCATGTTTATTTATTTTTGAGAGAGAGAGAGAGTGTGTGAGCAGGGGAGGGACAGAGAGAGAGGAAGACACAGAATCCAAGGCAGGCTCCAGGATCTGAGCTGGCAGCAGAGAGCCTGACATGGGGCTCGAACCCACGAACCTTGAGATCATGACCTGAGCTGAAGTCGGATGCTCAACTGACTGAGCCACACGAGCGCCCCATGTACCACCTGATTTCTACCAAGCACTTAAAGTTTCAAGAATTTATTCCCCCACTGCTGGGACCATGGAAGGCTGACAGCTGGCATCTGGGTCCCTGACTCACTCCACACCTCACTCATTGCCCTTAGCTGAAGAGAGACACCTTGCCCAAGATCATACCCTCTCCCTGGGGGCAAGCCAGAAAATAAAAACTCAGGTGGGAATATACAGGTCTGTAGCAACTCTGCAGGGCCATCCTAGCTCTAGAATTCTCTGTAGGGATTGAATCACCCTACACCATTGTCCAGCTTCCTTCTCTGTCCAGTCCTGCTATCTTCCCTTTCCAACAGATGTTGATTCCCAGAACACATCCCTATAAATGCCCTATATGCATCTCTCTGTCTCAGAGCCTGTGATCCAGAGAAGTCACCTGCAACACCTATCTAATTTCACAACACCTCTGGAAATACCAACCTAATTTCCCATCACCCCAAACAAATATCCTTAACTTCTGCCAAGGCTGTTCTTCCCCTTGTCTTTACATTATGCTCATACATACATCTATAGTTCTGGTGCATTTTTCCTCTTGCCCCTAAATTCCTCATCTCTCTCCTTGGCCTTTTCAACCCCTACCATCTTCAAGACATGGCACAAGACCCACCTCATACACAAATGACTTCTCTATCCAGTCCTGATTTTTATTGTACTTAAATATATATCAAAGGATGGATGAGCTTCCTGTCCCATGTACCATGTTCTTTTTGAATCTCTTAGTCATAGTTATAGCAGGATTTGACCTAGGTTAACATCACGCCACCATTGATGCTCCCAGAGCCAACAGCCCTCCTATTGAAGTCCTGACTTTTCTGACTCCTTTGTATTTTCTCACACCACTATGCCCACTCATTCACAGAATGGACTGAGTTCACTCGGCCACCTGTTTCACCTGCCTGGCAGGCTGAGAAAGTATTTCTTACTTAACCTGTAGGCAAAGGGCCTTCTGAAGCCCTCCTTTCCAAGTCTTGATGGTTTGATAAGGATTTCCTGTCACCTGTATTTTCTATCTAATAGCATCATGCTTGGGGAAAAAACACCGTATTAGTTCCATGTGGTAACTCTACAAAGAATAGAGGAGGCTTCAGTGAAAGAGACCAGAGAATTTTTTCCCTTGAAGTCCTGAAAAACCAGTGAACATTCATAATATGAATTTGGCTATGGCAAGCCCTAAGATGACCTATAATACACTCAATCCTGGCATTAATTGAACACATTCTAGAGTTTCCTGGGAAGGGACAAAAACCAATGACCAACAAACTCCCTGAACAAGTAAAATCTATTCCCTGTAAGAAGAGATTTTTAAAATTATTGTACCTATAATATCTTCTTTGATATTGGCATTGCTTATCTTCATTGCATTTGATTCTCAAAATGGCCCTGTGCATTAGGTTAACCTGCATTGTACATAAGCAGAACCTGATGCTTGGAGAGGTTAAAATATATATCTAATACCACAGAACTAATAAATGGCCAAGTGGAATCTTGAATCCCACTCGTCTGGCAGTCCAAAGTCTTTTCCACTATGCACACTGCCCTCAACTGAATACTAATGGCTAGAGCTTTATCACTAAGTTATTTGCTCACAAAATGGCGCTAATATCTCACTCACTAACACCCAAGGGGGAACTCAGTTCATCATTTCTGATAGCCATCAATGTTCTACTTCTCTGTACAGCAGCTCTGGCTACAGGGACTCTTCCTGGTCATGAGAATGGCAATGACGCTGATTCTCTCAGGAGTCAGGATGGTGTGCTTTTTTTTTTTTTTTTTTTTAATGTAAATCAGAGATATTGGCAACTGAGCAAGAACTTTATCTCTAACAAGGGAAGACAAATGAGAGTCTCTCAGAAAGCTGACGATTATAAATAACTCAGCCTCAGCAAAGGGAAGAGATCATTTCCTTAGAGCTTGTGGTGCTCAATTATAAGGTATTTACACTAAGAAAAACCAGACTTTACTTTTAACACCAACTGTTGCAGCTTAGAGACAGCCCAAACTCCAGTCCTTTCCAGGGTGTTCCAAGTTATGGGGGAAGAACACCACTACCCAACTACAGCTATGGTTTTTCTTCAAAACCCCAGGATTCCACCAGGCTCTCTAGAGTCTAGACGCAAGATGGTGGCAGTAATGTACCACAGTGGTTGTTTTGGTGCCCAGCCTTCCCATCTGAGCCAAGAAACAGCATTTTACAGTAAGTACCCGTGGCTCTCAGACCAAGGGCTTTCTTATCAGGGGGAATGTGCTCAGACTATAGAAGGGGCCAACTAGAAATGCTAGAGAAGAAGTGAGAACATCCCTCGATGGATTGGGTTGGTAGACACAGACCAGCTTCCTTGTCTCCAGGGCAGAACAGTTCCCAGATGAGCTCTCCCTATGTCTCATACATCCTGAGATGTGTAAGCCTCCAGGTGAGAGAGCGATGCTGTCCCTGGGTTAACAGATATGGCAGACATTTTCCAGAGCCCATTAGAGGGAAACAAAGCCTCATTTCCAAGATCACTAAGCAAGAGCTCATATGCCAAGAAAGTTAGAAACAGACCCAGAGCTACTGCTGCTATCTACCGCAGGAAACCACATGAGAACAGCAGGGATATATAGAAAAAATGGGGAAAAAAAACAGAACACAGAAGACTCAGGACAGACGGTTTCAGTCCTGGGAACTGAGTTCTCTATTCTCCTCTACTGATCTATTTGTCTCATACCAACACCATAATATTTTATTGCTATAGCTTTGTAGCATTAATATCTGGTGGACCTAGTGCCTCCTTATAGTCTTCTTGTTTTTCATAACTAGCTTAACAATTTGCATATGAATTTTTGAGCAAGTTTATCAAATTCCACAATAGTTCCAACTAAAATTTTGATTGGCTATTTTAAACTTCTGGGGTAATAAGTAGAAAAATGACATTTATATCTATTTGTCTCATCAAAAAATATCAAGTACCTCTTCATTCTTTAGTTTCTTTATTAAAGTTTTTAAATCTGCATAATATAAAATAAAATTTTCTGCACAGAGGTCTTGTTTTTCAGTTAATTCCAATATACATATAGTCTTGATACTATTTGGGATAGAATAATATACTTTCTAGATGATTATTTTTGTTATTTTTTACAGAAAGATTTATTCAACAACCCTGATGAATTCTCTTATTTCATGTTGATCTTTCTGGGTTGTTTTCAGTATAGTAAATAATACTATCATTTGCAAATAATAAAAGTTTATCTTTTTCCTTCCAATTTCCTCCCAATTCCTTCATATTTCACTCATGAAGACACATGTGAATACCATAAATAAAATATCAGCTATCTGAATGGAATCCTACTGTTAATTAAAAACATATATTATGTATTAAAGGTAATATATCATGATCAAGTTGGGTTTATTTCAGGAATGCAAAAGTTGAACTCCAGCAAATCTTTTTATGTATTTATATATGTGTATGTATGTGTATATATATGTATATATTTATTTATATGTGTATATGTATGCATACAGTTATATGTGTGCATATATGTACACATATATACTTATATATTGTATATATGTGTACATATATATTTATGTGTATGCATATTTATATACATGTCTGTATGCATATATATGTGTGTATATGTATGCATATATATTTATGTGTGTATGTATATATTATTTATATATGTGTGTATATATATTATTTATATGTGTGTATGTATGTATATTTATATGTGTGTATGTATGTGTGCATATATATTTATACACGTGTGTATATGTGTACATATGTGTGTATGTGTATGCATATATATTTATGTGTATGTATGCATATATATTTGTACATACACAGATATATATATACACACATACACATATGTGTGTATGTATATTTCCTTTGTGATATGGAGAATTCATCTGTGATGATCTGCCTTTATCTTTATCATCCAGGGCCACTCCAGAGTAGAGCACACAAGCCTCATTCCGGGATGACAAGAAGCATCCCAGATGAGATTAGTTTCACTCAGTGCATGACCACAGCAAGCACCACTAGTGTTTATTTGCTTTCTAAGGTGCCACAGAGCCAAGATTTAAACTAATATCCTAATCATAAACCTGGGTCTCACCACCCACAGTCACTATTTCACAATTTGGAAAACGTATTCCAGCACAACAAAGCAATGCTATGGTTTCGTCAGAGGGATAGATTGGTTAGCTTTTGATTTCCACTTCATTCTTGAGCTCTCAGCCTTCTCTTCTGTTTGCACTCTCTTTCAGCAATTTTCTCCCTTCCCAAGGCTTTCATTGGCATCTATACTGTATCTATGTGAGGGTGAATCCCGAGTTCATAAATCCAGCCCAGACTTCACCCATCTGCTCCATGCCCTTCAATTGCTTATTCCATAGTGTTCCACTTCTACACTCAACACATGAGTGGATATTACAATCCTTCCTTCCTGTACCTTCCTTTGTCATTGCACCCTATTTATTAAATGTCATCACCACCCACTTACTTGCTCTTGCTAGTATTATGTATGGCATTCTTGACACTGGAATCATCAGGTCCTGTCAAGTGTGAATCCTCAACATCCCTCAATTAATCTCATCTCCTTAGTCACCACTGTACTCCAAGGTACCACCGTTTCTCATTTATAATATTACAATAGTTGACGCACCTGGGTGGTTCAGTTGGTTAAGCATCTAACTTCAGCTCAGGTCATGATCTCGCCCTTCATAGGTTTGAGCCCTGTGTCGGGCTCTGTGCTGACAGCTCAGAGCCTGGAGCCTGCTTCAGATTCTGTGCCTCCCTTTATCCACCCCTTGCCCACTCACACTCTGTCTCTCTCTCTCAAAAATAAATAAACATTTAAAAAAATTTAGAACATTACAATAGACCCCTGACAGGTCTACCTGCTCTTACCAGATTCCTTCTCCACATTTTGGGTAGAGTAATCTCTTCTTTTTTTAAGTTTATTTATTTTGAGAGAGAGAGACAGAGAAGATGAATGAAGGAGGGGCAGAGAGAATCACAAGCAGGCTGTACACTGTCAGGACAGAACCCAGCACGGGGTTCGAACCCACACACTGTGAGATCGTGACCTGAGCCAAAATCAAGAGTCAGACGCTTAACCGACTGAGCCACCCAGGTGCCCCTGGGTAGAGTAATCCCTTACACACAGAATGGATGAGGTTTCTCCTCTACCTTAAAATCCTTTACTGGATCCCATTGTTCTTGGGAAGAAGTATAATTCTGGATCAGGAACCCAGCTCTACCACTCAATAGTCATAGAACTTTGAACAGGTTAGTTAATCGCTCTGACCTATTTCCTTATCTGTGAAATGGGGAAAACAATATCATCTATCTAGATTGTTGGGGGGAATAAATAAGTTAATGTCTATCAAGTGCTCAGAACAGAGGCTGGCTCCAAAAAATGAATGAATGAATGAATGAATTATAGAGAGAGTGAGAACTTCTGGAAAAAGGAGATTCCAGCTGAAACCATCCTTAGTCTGCTTCACAACACCTGGTATGATCTACCTCCTACCATCCTCTCTATCTTCACCTTTTGTTATTCTCTTCATTCACAGCTAAGCTGTCTTTTACTTAGTTCCTGAAAAATGTCAAGCTTCCCTTTGGTGGAGGGCTTTCCACAAAGTATTGGCCTCTCCCCAAACTGCTCTTACCACCAACCACCACTGCCCTAACTCCTCTCTGAAGTGTCTATCTTTTCCTCAGGGAAACCTTACCACTCCCCACCACCCCACAATACATCCGACTAGGTTGGATCCCCCATCATATGCTCTGGCTAATGGAATTCACAAAGCTGCCAGGATCTGCAGTATTTTACTCTAGTCATAATATAAAAGGTTGTCTTCCTGCTGAAGACCTAAAAATAACCTGGTATCTGTTATCTTCACAGATGAATATACTACAAATCATGTCAAACAGCAAGGTGGTCTGGATGGCAAAGAATATATTCCTCTGTCTCAGCAATTTATATGGAAACAGAAATTTCCTCCTAAGTTTGAGACTCAGAGGGGTTCCACCTTCTACAGTATACTAAACAGCAATTCAGTAGCATTTCCCCAAACCTCTATGACAAGGGGGTCAAATCAATATTTGCATTGCTGACTGGGGTTGGAGGGAGGAAAGAAAGGTCTTTCCACTTGAATATCCCAGCCCCTAACCTATTTTTTTTAATGTTTATTTTATTTTTGAAAGAGAGAGAGACAGAGCGTGAGCAGGGAAGGAGCAGAGAGAGAGGGAGACACAGAATGCAAGCAGGCTCCAGGCTCTGAGCTGTCGGCACAAAGCCCGATGTGGGGCTTGAACCCATGAACTGTGAGATCATGGCCTGAGCCGAAGTCAGAGCTTAACTGACTGAGCCACCCAGGTGCCCCACCCCTAATCTATTCTTGATTCTGCTGTACATTAGAATCTTAGAGTATCTGCCTCTCTACAGAGCCTAGACTATCCCTAGCCTAGACTTTAACACCCTGAAGGGGTGTTAAACTCAATGCCGTCTGTCCACAAATGGTGTGCAACTAGATTTTGGTGGAAAATTGCATTACTAGACCATGTATCATCTTACTGACATCTCCTTCCAGGTAAATTAGTGGCTGAGGGAAGTCTTAAGACTTAGAGGAACACACATGTTAGGCTTGATTAATTATTACCAGTGGAAATTAATCCCTGAATTATCCTATCCTGCAAAAGCTGATTTTCATCATGCTTTCACATGTTTCATTTTTGAAAACAGCTCCCCATTCCTCAAGAACTATGTTCTCTCAACTAGCCAGTCTGGTCTGTGCGTTACTTTATAACAAGTGAATTGGACAATTATTACAACGTATTAATTGCAATTAAATTAAATTAAATACAATTAATACAACGTATTACAAAGCCTGTTTTCACGCTATGCATTTTTATACATTCTTATCACCTACAATCTTCTAGTTTGTCTGTTTTTTTTTAACAAATAGCAACAATTTTACTAAATGACAGACTTCGTGTGTGTGTGTGTGTGTGTGTGTGTGTGTGTGTGTGTATGTGTGTGTGTGTGTGTGTGTGTATGTGTTGTTGAGCCAGGGAGACAGGAATTAAATTTTCACTTTTTGGAATGGAATTAGAAGCACTGACAGCTTGACGTTATAAAATGAGGACATACCAGAGACAGTGAGGAGCCTGGGCCCACGCGGAGCTCTTAACATACTGGCATTTGGCCCTTGTTATGAAGTCAGGTCACACATACAGCCTTTGGAATAGGACCTAGGCTTTGTTACAAGACCAGAAGTACTGATTCTCAGAGGTGGGTGGACTTACATTAGTAAATGCCAGAATATTCCTCGAAGGCTCCCCAGTTGCTGGAGGGCCTGCATATTTTTTCCAGAGGCAGCTCCTTGGCGCTGGTCAGCACGGAGTGAAGAATGAAGAAATCCTGTGGATGGGCCTTCAACAGTCTCTGGGAGCCTGCCTGTAGACACCTCTGCTGGCCACACTTAATGACTTCAAGTCCCAAAGAACTCAAGTTTGGTGTGTATACTTTGCTAGGTTGTGTGATACCTAAGTCCATAATGACATGGCCCAACTGAATGCATCCCCACTGGAAGGTGAGCTCCCTGAGAAGAGGTACAAGGTCTATTCGACACCATATTTCTAGGGCCTGGAACAGTATTGAGCACATAGCAGAGACTCAATAAATCTTTATTGGGTAAGTGTTAAGGGGTTTAGTCAACAAAGAACATATGTTATAACTTATAGATTTCATTTTAGTGTTAGTATTCACTAAGAAAGGCTATAATTATTCAGTACAATGAAATTGGCAGTGTAGAGGTGGGCTGTTTAATCTCTCTTAGGAAAAGAACTTCCTGTTTGTCTTTTTTTTTTTAAGTTTGTTTGTTGCTTACTTATTTATTTATTTTGAGAGAGAGAAAGGGAGCATGAGTGGGGGAGGGGCAGAGAAAGGGAGAGAGAGAATCCCAAGCAGCCTCCACACGGTCAGTGCAGAGCTGGACGTGGGGCTACAACTCACCAACCCTGAGATCACAACCCCAACCGAAATCCAGAGTTGGACGCTTAACTAACTGCATCACCCAGGCGCCCCCTTTCTGTCTGTCTTTAAGGGCTATGGTTCTAAGCACCTTCAGGATCTGCCTGAACTTTTAACCAAGGCCATGTTCTCTCCATATAGCTCCCAGAGAATGCCATAGCACCTATGGCCATTTCTTTCCAGAAGACTCTCTCCAGGAGTCTTTGCTATAGCTCCCTCTGCTGACTGGTTGGAAACTTTGTCAGATCCATTGTCTTCTAAAGCACTTGCTGCCCCCAAATCCTTCTTTGATTCCCCTTTCTTCTCATTGGCTTCCTATCTTCATGCAATCTGAAGCCTTCGCTGTATAGTCTGGCTTCTTCCTCATAGATGACACCCCCTAATATATCTCTTGTAATCCTAGCTCTGTTTCAGTGTCATCCTTCTAGAAGACCCAAGTGACAGAGAAGAGGAGTCCAGGCAAAGCCTAGCAGTCTTCCTTAGTTGAGGAGATAGAGTTGGTAGTTCGAGGAGAGACTAGAGCTTGGTTAGAGCTTGCAGAGTATCAGAGGGAAGTGAGCTACAAAGACAGAAACTCTAGAATAATGTGCAGAGTTCCCCCTTGAGTATTCAGCTAAGCACAGATCAGTATGTGCATATAAGCAAACAGCCCAAGTTCAGGGGAAAAAAAAAAACCTAAAAATATAAGAAGGAAGAATGCCGGGGCGTCTGGATGGCTCAGTCAGTTGAGCGTCCAACTTCCGCTCAGGTCATGATCTCACGGTTCCTGAGTTTGAGCCCCGCGTCAGGCTCTGTGCTGACAGCTCAGAGCCTGGAGCCTGCTTCGGATTCTGTGTCTCCCTCTTTCTCTGCCCCTCCCCCCCACTCTCACTCTGTCCCTTTCTCAAAAACAAATAAACATTTTTTTTTTTAATTTAAAAACAGGAGAAATTAATTTAAAAAAAAAAAAAGACTCTTGCAATGTCTTCAATTTAAAAGACTGACCATATCAAGTGACAGGAGGTGGAAGAAACTCCCATTCTTGGTTTCCCCTCAGGTCATGTTCTCACAGTTCTTGGGATCAAGCCCCAGGTGGGGCTCTGCGGAGCATGGAGACTGCTTGGGATTCTCTCACCCTCTCTTTCTCTGCCCCTCCCCTGCCAGCTTGCTTGTTCTCTCTCTCTCTCGCTCTCGCTCTCTCTCTCAAAATAAACATTAAAAACAAAGGACGTGGAGGAACTGAACCCTTGTGTACTTCTAGTGAGAAGATAAAACTTTAGAGAACCATTTGGCAGCTTCTTAAAACATTATACAGAAGCCGAATCCGTGCCCTAGCCTTTACTTCTAAGCCTTTACTTCAAAAAAAATTTTTAATGTTTATTCTTGAGAGTGAGAGAGAGAGAGAGAGAGAATGAGCAGGGGAGGGGCAGGGAGAGAGGGAGACACATGTTCGAAGCAGGCTCCAAGCTGCCAGCACACAGCCTGACGTGGGGCTCGAACTCACTGACTACAAGATCATAACCTGAACCGAAGTCAGGCGCCCAACCGATTGAGCCACCCAGGTGCCCCCTAAGCCTTTAGTTAAGTGAAAAAAGATGTTCACAAAAAGACTGCCACACAAGTGTTTAGATCAGCCTTATTTGTGAAACCCAAACAGAAAACAACCTAAGGACTATCAACAAATGAATGGATAAACGAATTGTGATAGCTTTACAATGCAATGCTACTCCGCAATAAAAAAACCTCAGTCACAATCTATAGTGAGAGAAAACAGCTTACTGATTGCCTGGGTTTGGGGATTGAGAGCAGGAAGCAGAAAGAGGCAGGAAGGTGGATTACAAAGGGTGGAGGAAACTTTGGGTGTGATGGAAATATTTATCATCTTAATTGGGATGACATTTCACAGGATATGTTTACGTATGTCACATTTAATATGCTAAATAATTTAAACACATATAGTTGTAAATTGTATGTCAATTATACCTAAAATCTGATTATTCTTTTTTTAAAAAAATTTTTTTAATGTTTTTATTTATTTTTTAGAGAGAGAGAGAGAAACAGAGCACAATTAGGGGAGGGGCAGAGAGAGAGGGAGACATAGAATCTGAAGCAGGCTCCAGGCTCTGAGCTGTCAGCACAGAGCCCAAAGCAGCACTCAAACTCATGAACCGTGGGATCATGACCTGAGCCAAAGTCAGACACTTAACTGAATGAGCCCCCCAGGTGCCCCTGATTATTCTTTTAAAGCAGTGTATCATTGTGATCTTTGATTAACCACTTCCATCACAAAATGGCACAGTGCTTTTTCAAACATAGCCTAACACCATGTTCATCACTTTCTAATCAAAAATTGATCTAGTGGAAGCACCTGGGTAGCTCAGTCGGTTAAGCATCAGACTCTTGATTTTGGCTCAAGTCATGATCTCACGGTCCTGAGATCAAGCCCCATGAGGGGCTCCTTGCTGAGCATACAGCCTACTTAAGATTCTCTCTCCCTCTGCCCCTCCACTTCTCGCACCTTCTCAAAAAAAATTGATCTAGTGATGCATCAAACAGATTAGATTAGTATCAGATTCAGTGTTGCATGAAAGTAAAGGCAAATTAATTTTGGCTTAAAAATATGATTTTATTCTTTCATTTAAAATGTCCAGAGGTGGATAGCCCAGGGATGTAGAGAAGTTCCACAGATTATGAGGAACCCAGAATGCTACAACTTTTGGCCCATCATATGTTAAGGTAACTCCTTGAGAACCAGCCATTATAAAGTCATTCCAGCAGCAAAAAAGACACAGACTAGCATACTTCTCCCTTTAAGGACACTTCCCAGAAGTCACATATGATACTTTTACCTCCTTCTCATTGACCCAGACTGAGTCACATGGCCACTCCTACCTGCAAGGGATGCTGGGAAAGGTAGTCTTTACGTGGCTATATGGCCAGTTAAAAATCCGATATGCCATTAGCACTAAAGAGAGGAAAATGATAAAGGGGCAACTAGTAGGCTCAGGTTTCCACAGAAGGTATATAAGTGAAAAAATAGATTGTGGATCACCTAGGTCCCAAACAAATGAGCCTTTTCAATTCTGAAAATAAAGCCAGTTTTCACATGTGCCTCTTACACATTCACTCTTCCTCTCCAATATTCGTAAGCATCAGTGAAAAACAGGAAATTAGCCTCAGCCCATTATTATCATAGATGAATGTCTGTCATCATCTAGAACCGGTATAAAATGAGCTTTGTTACAAAAGACTGCTCTATGACGGTTACTTTGGGGGCTCTAGTTAGCGAAAAGGACTCCTAAGTCACACGTGTTTTCTCTGGTGCATCAACCAAAGATACTCATGGAAAAAGACTAAGCCATATTAAACAGAGGTGCAGACCAGCTGTACGTTTTCCTGAAAATGAGTTTTTGTAAAGTTCAGTGGAACGCTTTTGCCATCCATCTTTCATTCCTTCCATGCCAGGGCAGAGATTAATCACTGCTGAAGATTCTCAAAGAATGTCAACGCTCAGATTTGGCAGGAAATGTTTGCCTGCCTTTACTCCATTCATTGTCAACTCTGTTGCCTTCTAGCGGACATACAGTGGGATACTGTGAATCACAGAATGATAAGCCATTGCTACACTCAGAGTCTGGGGAGAAAGTCGTGGACTGAGGTACAAGCTGGGGGCGGGGGGCAGAGGTAGATTTACACTTCCCATCCTTCTAATCCTGGAACCTTTGGAAGATCTTCTGCTTCTAGTGCCCCAAGATTTAAGATTATGAAAACTCAGTATTCCTAAATTGCCTAAATTCTCTGGTTGAGAACAGAGTGGGGGAGGAGGGATCAGAAAAGGAGAACACCATGCACTCAGCGGTTGCAACAACCTCTCACATCTTTCTTCTCCATGCAGAAGCTGAGAGAAGCCTAGGTCATGTCCAGTTTTTAAATATTCTGGGATGTTAAAAATGAACAGCAGGACTTCTGGAATGATGAAGTAAGGAGCCCAGTGAGCCCACTCCCACCAAGACAATCGGTTGAAAAAAAAAAAAAAAAAAAAAAAATATATATATATATATATATATATATAATATATATATAGTCAACCCTTGAATAACATGGGGTTTGGGGGTACTTACCTTCTGCACGGAGAGAAATCCATGCATCATATATGACTCCCAAAAACTTTGCTAATAGCCTACTTTTTTTTAATAATTTTTTAAGTTTATTTATTTATTTTTGAGAGACAGAGAGACAGCGTGAGTGGGGTACAGGCAGAGAGAGAGGGAGAGACAGAATCCCAAGCAGGTTCTGTGCTGTCAGCACAGAACCTGGTACAGGGATCAAACCCATGAAACTGTGAGATCGTGACCTGAGTTGAAACCAAGAGTCAGACACTTAACCCACTGAGCCACCCAGGTGCTCCACTTACAGCCTACTGTTAACCAGAAGCCTTACCAAGAATACAGTCAATTAATACATGTTTTGTGTATTATATTTATTATATATGCCTTCTTACAATAAAGTAAGCTAGAGAAAAGGACATTATTGAGAAAATACATTTACAGAACTATACCATATTTACCAAAAAAAAAATCTGCATGTAGGTGAACTCACATAATTCAGACTGGGTGGTTCTAGGGTCAACTCTGTAAATCAATCCTTTAAAGGCTCTGGAAATTGTCCTAAGGCATATAGCATATAGCAAATGGAGAAACATTCATTCAACAAAATCTTATTAAGTTCCAACAAGAACAGTGAGAATCTGTGCCATCTGATCCAGGATCCACTCCATTTCCACCTACCTCCAATCGCTTCCATGTCATAAAGCTCTACCCCTAGAACCTGTAGCCAAGAAGATGGCGGGTCTCCTTCCAGCACCACCCCATATCCCACCCCAGCACCCAGTAGTCTGTGGCTCTGGTTTTACCCTGGAAGGAGCAGACCACTGGTGTTTTTCTTCACCCCCAGCCCTGAGTTGCAGAAGCTCTGTGCCAAGCCAAGAGGATAGGGTCTCTCTTCCCCCATCCAGCCCCACTTCTTTTTTTTTTTTAATTTTTTTAATGTTTATTTATTTTTGAGAGAGAGAGAGAGAGAGAGAGAGAGAGAATGTGAGCAGGGGAGGGGAAGAGAGAGAGGGAGACACGGAATCTGAAGCAGGCTGCAGGCTCTGAGATGTCAGCACAGAGCCTGACGTGGGGCTCGAACTCATGGACCGTGAGATCATGACCTGAGCCGAAGTCAGATGCTTAACCGACTGAGCCACCCAGGTGCCCCCATCCAGCCCCACTTCTATGGCAGATACTCTACCCCAGACACAGCAAGCCCAGAATGCTGTGCCCTGATCACCCCCATCGCAGCTCATTTGTAAAAGCTCTTTCTGCTCTACACAAATACTCTGTTAGCAAAAGGAATGAACCTATTGCAGCCCAAGAAAAAGAGGGGATTCCCCTCTCCCCTCAAGGGTATCATTGAATTTTTCAAGGAGGAAGCAGGTCAGCACAGTATGTAGAAAAAATCCCAATGTCTCAAGTGGGTTGACCATCAGACCATCAAAAGTGACCCATGTCTGGGCAGTATTGACCTGCCAGACATTTAACTCTTCATACCCACCTAGCGCTGCCTGGATTCAGGCAGGTGTAAAGCCAGGGGATATGAAGCAATGCTCTGCCTCAAATGGGACACTGTGGCTCTCTGAGACCAATTCAAGGGTAGTGGCAAATATACCTGTGGGTCTCTGGGTCCTAGCTGTTTGCCTCTTGTTATCTGGAAGTGAGTAGTCCTTTGATATCTGTATTTGCCTTAGGACTTTATTCATATCCTCCTTCTCCTTCTCCACTGTGCACCACTGGCACATGGGACAGAGGCTCCACATAGATAGGGGCTGTTCCCCCTCTCTAGTCCTCACCCCTAGAGTGTCACTCCCACTGGTGCCCAGGGAGAGTGGCGAACTCCGTGCCTAAGGGTGTTGTTGAAGACAACAGAGATCTTGGTGAAGAGCAGTGACAGTGGTTTCATGACACAAACAAAATGGCAGAGTGGCCAACTGAATACGGAGAACCAGGGATAGAGACCGTCAAGAAGAGCCCTCCTGGAGGTAACCTGGGAATCAGGAAAGCTGTGTACACAGGCTAGGCTACACCCACTGGTGAGCCGTCACAGCAGGACAGAGCAGACTTGACAGCAGTCCAAGCCATACAGATCCACCAACACAAGACAGAAGGCTCACTAGTACAAGGGGCTCCAGCACAGCCTCTGACCAAGCACTGGCTGGACAATAAGCTCTGTCCCCCCAGGGAGCGACTCCTACAGGCTTACAAATAACACCAAAGTCAGGGGCCCCTGGGTGGCTCAGTTAGGTAAGCATGCAACTTCAGCTCGGGTCATGATCTCATGGTTCGTGGGTTTGAGCCCCGCATCGGGCTCTGTGCTGACAGCTCAGAGCCTGGAGCCAGCTTCAGATTCTGTGTCTCCTCTCTCTCTCCCTCTGCCTCTCCTCTTCTTGTCCTCTGTCTCTCTCTTTCTCTCAAAAATAAATAAACATTTGGGGCGCCTGGGTGGCTCAGTCGGTTAAGCGTCCGACTTCAGCCAGGTCACGATCTCGCGGTCCATGAGTTCGAGCCCCGCGTCAGGCTCTGGGCTGATGGCTCAGAGCCTGGAGCCTGTTTCCGATTCTGTGTCTCCCTCTCTCTCTGCCCCTCCCCCGTTCATGCTCTGTCTCTCTCTGTCCCAAAAATAAACGTTGAAAAAAAAATTTTTTAAATAAATAAATAAACATTAAAAAAGATGTTTTTAATTTAAAAATCATTCCCAGCCAGTCTGGAAGACTATGCTTATGCCCAAACTGTGCCGTCTCAAGAGCCACCAGAGGGAGCCTCCAAGCTACTAGCTCCAGGCTAAAGGTAGGCAAAACTGACACATGACAATGACACAATTACCTGATTTGTATAGCAGCAAACCACACACACCAGTAAAGGCTAAAACTCATATGGCTTTGTAAGGAGCCTGAAACATGACTTTGGCCAACAGTGGTTTATGCTGAACCCCGGGTAGCCGAGCTGAAGATAAAAACAGGGAGGAAAATCTGAGCAAGGCCATCAAACTGTGCAGTGTGGGGGAAAGAGACTTTGGCTGCAGCATAAATAAGTGAAACGACCAAGGAAACACCACGACACTGGGGTCAGGGGAGACCACCACTCACTGTCATCTAAAATGTCCATTTTAGAAAGATCACTGGCAGTTGGGGTGGAAGTGGGGGGACAGACTGGAAGTAATGCAAGACTAGAAGCAAGGAGTCTGACTTCTAATTTTTTGTTAATTTTTTAAAATGTTTTATTATTTATTTTTGAGAGACAGACAGAGACAGAGTATGAGTGGGGGAGGGGTAGAAAGCGAGGGAGACATAGAATCTGAGGCAGGCTCCTGGCTCTGAGCTGTCAGCATAGAGCCCCACGCCGGGCTCAAACTCACAACCTGCGAGATCATGATCCGAGCCGAAGTCAGCTGCTCAACCGACTGAGCCACCCAGGTGCCCCTAATTTTTTTTTTTTAAGGTAGGCTTTGCACCCAGTGCAGAGCGCAACGTAAGACTTGAACTCACAACCCTGAGATCAAGACCTGAGCTGAGTCTCGACAGTCAGGCGATTAACTGAGCCACCCCAGGTACAGCCGACTTCTAATTTCTGATTAAGAAATGTTGATGACCTGATTAAAAACAATGGCGGGGGGTTGGGGTGGAAATGGAAAGCATTACAAAGAGCCATTATAAAGAGTACAAACCAGTACTAACCAACTGGTTAGTGAGGATGGGAGGGTTCAATTCAGAGAGAAGGTACTGGGAAGAAATCCCAAAATATTGACAAATGGACCCACGCGTCTGCTATAATTGCTTTTGGAAGAATGGGAGAATCGACATTTACGTGTTCAGTCTGATATACTTCTGAGAACTTCCAGGGAAAATGTGTAGGTGGAAGATGTATACAAGAGCCTAAAAAACATGGGCTTAAGGCTATATGTTTGGGAGTTACCAGGATACAGAGGTTGACAGAAGTTATGCAAGATCACATAAGACGAACATTTAGGTGGAAAGAAAAAAAAATCACATTTCTATCTTTTTTTTTTTAATTTTTTAAATATTTATTTATTTGAGAGAGAGAGAGAGCAGGGGAGGGGCAGAGAGAGAAGAGGACAAAGGATCAGAAGTGGGCTCCGTGCTGACAGCAGAGAGCCCGATGCAGGGCTCCAACTCACAAACCATGAGATCATGACCAAGCAGAAGTTGGACGCTCAACCTACTGAGCCACGCAGGCGCCCCTAAAAAAAAAAAAAAAAAAAAAAAAAAAAAAAAAAAAAAAAATCACATTTCTGTCTTAAGTGACTAAAGACAGGACACATGGGGCCAAGAACAAGGGCTCAGGCAGAAATGACAAGTTCCATCTGGTCCTAGTTGAGTTTGCAAAGACGTGGGACATTGAGGAGGAAGGGAGGGAGACTGGTCTTCAGGCCAGGCACTGTGATCGTGTAAGTAGTGAGGAGACAGATGGGATCCAGGGAACGGAATGGAAGCTTTTATTACCAAGCCTGCCACCCCCCAAGGTCAAGCCCTGAAAAATCACAGAGCTCTCTGACCATCCGTTTCCTCCTAGGACAAAGGAAGGTGTCAAACACGTGATCTTTAGATTTCTGTTCAGCTGTAAAGTTCTAATCCTCAAATTCAGCCTGCCATTCGTGACCCCGTGCCTCCAAATGATGGCACATCGCATCTCTTAGCCTTTGCCTGTTTTGACGTTTCCTGAACCTAAACTGAGCTTCCCTGAGATACCCACCCCTCCCTCATCTCCTATTATTTACAATACTTTTGGTTCCAAGTATAGACATCCTCCTTCAGGCACTCCTGGGCGGCTCAGTCGGTTAAGCAGCTGGCTTTGGCTCAGGTCATGATCTCACATCGGGTTCTCTGCTGTCAGCACGGAACCCGCTTGGGATCCTCTGGCCCCTCTCTCTCTGAGCTCCCCTACTTGCACGCATGCACTCTCTCAAAAATGAACAAGCATTCAAAAGCAAAAAAGATTCTCTCTGCCCCTCGCTCCCCAACCGCACATGCGTGTGTGCGCGCTCTCTAAAATAAAAAAAATTTTTTTTAAACCTGAAATCGAATATTTTATTTGTTTCGAGAATTTGAAAAATGAGTTGTATCCCTGAAAAAACCTGGAGACCCCTGAGGTACTGCAAGACCAGAGATAATAGTGATGAGGGAGTGTGGGGCCAGCTGAGGACAACATACAGGCTAGCAGCACCCCACCCCACCATGTTATTCCCCAGAGGAATACCTGATATTCCTCAGTCACTCTCAGCTACCCAAGAACAAAGGAAAGAGGGTTAAGTGCTTGCCGTGGTGATGTGGGAACCTAAGGCAAATGAAAAATTAAATTCCCTTACTGCCTACAGCCCACCGGAGTCCTTGAAACAGGCAGAGCGACCTCCCTCTAGGAGCTCAGCTGCCTCAATGATGACACTTTGCTGAGGGCAAAAGAGAATCTTGGCTTAACATCATCCCAATCTCCAGGATCCTGTAAGTCTGCTTTAACATACAAAAATTCCTTTGGAAACTTCCTTTATCTCAGTTCCCCCCAAGATATATGCTGGCAATCATACTCCAAGCTTATGGCCCCTGATATACATCTGAAGGGTCTCATGACTGAGGTTTTACTAAACGGTAATACATGGTATTTTCCTAACACCAGCTAGCCCCTCGAGGTCCTGGAAACCTCACTTCCAAAATATTTACTCTAGACTTATTCTATCCCTGACCACTGCCCAACCTGAAGGTACATAATCAGTTCTCGTCACAACCCCAGTGCAGCTCTTTCTGCCCACAGGTCCTGTCCCGTGCTTTAATAAAATCACCTTTTTGCACCAAAGATGTCTTCAAGAATTCTTTCTTGGCCGCCAGCAACGGACCACCCCACCATCACCCCAAAACTTCATCAGTAGGGTTTTTTAACATCAACCCAGAGGCAGAAAGTAACATATTGTCCTGTAAAGATAAGGCCATACTTCAGAATCGATTGACACTAGCTATGATAAAATAAACCTCCTGCATTTCTGCTTCCCAACTCCACATATAAGGAGTTTGGAAGTCACCATTCCATCTCAAGCTGAACAGACTGAAAACATCAACAACTCTTAGATTTGTAAAAGAATGGAGGTCACTGTTATGCCCAGAATTCGTGATCCCCAAAGACCACCAGGGAGCCAAGTCCGATGCAAAAGCAAAGAGCCTTTATTTGAGCTAGCTCGAGCTCAATCCCCTACCTGCACCGATGCAGCGGTGAGATGCCGGAGAGAGTGAGCGAGTTTCAAAAGCACAAAGGTTTCATAGGGATCTAGGGGCAGTTGATGGGGTAGTGGTTGTGGCCTTAGCCGATTGGCTGGGGAAGGGTCAGAGTCCCGTTGTGCAGGTTGCCGGGTGTGATTTGAACGGGAATTTCTTTCTGAGGTTTTCCTGGAAAGGGGGTCATGTCAGGGACACAGTCACTCAAGATGGAGGACACAAAATGGAGTCGGCCAGTCTAGGCCCGCCCTTTCATTCCCCCCTTGTCATGTAGCTTACGGACCCAATCATGGGACCAGCTGCATTTCTATTTTGTCTCTTCTGTTATTAGGGCTTGTACTAAGCACGGAGGACCATTAGTTGGACGGCCCCCACGCGGTCCCTGACAAACTGGACCAGCCTGTTGATACAGGGTCCGAGGGTTACTAGTAGGAGCAGGATGGCAAGGGCTGAGATGAGGGTAGTTAACCAGGGAGACCAGTTGAACAAAGACTCGTACCAGGACTGAGATTGTTCTATGACGTTTTTGTAGCCCTTCCCTTATGAGGGTCATAGATTCTTTTACGACCCCTGAGTGATCAACATAGAAGCAACATTTTTCCCCTAGGGCTGCACATAGTCCTCCTTGCTGCATGAATAATAAGTCTAATCCCCTTCTCCTTTGGAGTAAGGGGATAAGGAAGTAAGGTATTCCTATAAATGAGAAATTTATTTCTCAATTCTTTCTATGTCTAAGTCAATGGCTGCCCTTAGGGTTCAGTATTTTTTGTCCTGGATGACGAGTGAGGATATTCCGGTCCCTGCCCCAGATAATCCCAGTCCCAAGAGCGCAGCCAGAGTTAAGGTTGTAATGGGCTCTCTTTTACTTCGGGGGTTAGCAGAGCCTAACCTGTTAAGTATTTCTTCCCCCAAATGGTACACTAACTTGGGAATCAACTGCACGAGTATGCAGAAGCTTTCCTTCGAGGAGTTAATGACCTGGGAGTGGACACAGGGAGTGAGGCCGCTGGAACAGGCCCACCATGCATTTTCAGGGAGAAGTAGATACATTGTCTCCCTAGGGACTGTTATGTTAGGGTTTCACTACAGAGATGTGACTGTCCAGGGGGCACGTGGCCATCCAGGCGGGGGCAGGTCGGGGAACTAGTACTTGGTTGGGTCCTACCCCTGTGAGGGACTGCAGGGCAAGGGGAGTCGCTTGCATTCGGAGGGTAAATAATGTTCCCTTGTCGTTGCCTCCCAGCCTAACCCGGTAGTATATCCTGAGTCCCCAGGTTTTTCCACTCTCCCATCCTGTTGTTTTTTTACCTTGGCTTGTAAAGGATATAACTATGGGATTACCGCGCCCCCAGGCATATGGTGGTCAGGGGCCACTGGGCCGCTTTACCACGATGAGATCTCCGGTGCATGGTGGGGTCCACCAGATATGCCCGTCGAGACACATGACCAGGAGGTGCAAAAGTAGTCAGCCGCATCCCCTCATGTGCTCGGGCAAGAGTGGCTGGGGCAGACATAGAAATAAAGGTTCTGCGCATGGAATCCGGGGCGTATGGTGACAAGGGGAGCAGAGTTTGGAGGTCTACGCAAAGTTCTGGGAACCAAGTGTCCCTGGGGTGGCTCTGGAAAGTCTGAGTAAGTATTGTCCCCGAGCTGGTGTCTATGATCTGCCAGGTGATGTTTTGGGGGGCGTGGGGACTCTTGGCAGCATGAGCAGTGACAAGCAGAGCTAACAGAGTTACCAATATTAGGTGGGTGGAATGCGCTGTAGCTCGAGCTTGAGCGGGTTGTGTTGGTCCCGATTGACGGCCCATCGCGTGACAAAGTCCTTCTGGATCATGGAGGGGTCCGCTGGCCAAACGTGGGTGTGATGGACCCAGGTTGCGATGCCATCTACTTTGAGAGCGGTGGGGGTTGTTAGCACCACGATGTAGGGTCCCTTCCAGCGTGGCTTGAGGGTCTCTCAGCAGTGTCTCTTGATGTAGACCCAGTCTCCCGGCCTGTACTGATGAGGTGTCAGGGTTGGGCTGGCCTTGTAGATGGCACGGAGGCGCAGTCAAATGTCCTCATGCGCCCTGTGGAGCCCTCTCAAGGAAAGAAAAAGTTCTTGATCTTTAAACTCAGCAAGAAGTTCAGCTCGAAGGTTGGGAATAATAGGGGGTGGCCTGCCAAACATGATCTCGTAGGGAGTAAAACCCAGGGTGTAAGGAGTGTTCCTAACCCGGTAAAGGGCATAGGGTAGGAGAGTCACCCAGTCCCCACCAGTCTCCATGGTTAATTTGGTAAGGGTCTCTTTTAGGGTTCTATTCATTCATTCTACCTGTCCTGAGCTCTGGGGCCTATAAGCACAATGTAATTTCCAGTTTGCCCCCACAGCCTTGGCTACTGCCTGTGTTACCTGCGAGATAAAAGCTGATGCATTGTCTGATCCTACCATGGCAGGAAAACCATACCTGGGTAAGGTGACTTCTAGTAGCTTCTTAGCCACCGTCTGAGCCGTTTCATGCTTGGTTGGGTATGCCTCCACACAGCCAGAGAAGGTGTCTGTAAATACCAAAAGATATTTATAACCATACTTTCCTGGTTTGACTTCAGTGAAGTCGACCTCCCATTGGGCTCCCGGTCTGGTGCCTCTGAGCCTGGTTCCTTTTTTATTTGATGTGGCTCTCGCATTGGTGAGTTGGCAGGTCTTGCAGGAAGATACAACTTGCTCTATTTTGGTGTCCTGTTGGTGAATCTTGATTCCGGCATGTCGGATTAAGTCTTTTAATTTTCAGGCCCCCATGTGAGCAGACCAATGCATGTGCTCTAATACTGAGACTCCGAGCCGGTCTGGCAGCACGAGCTCCTTGTTAGGTGTATACCACCATCCCTTTATCTCCTGGGCCATGGGGGGGTTTCTTGATCCGCTGTAACTCCTCCTGGGAGTGAGTATTTGGGCTGGTCTGGTAAAACTGGGTCTCCCGGGTCCGGTAGTTGTCAGCAAAACCCAGAACCCAGAGGCAGCAGTAGCCGGCCGATCCTAGGAATTCCCTTACTTCCCTTTGGGAGGTGGGAGTAGGGATCTTTAGGACAGTTTCTTTTCTGGAATCTGATAACCATAACCGCTGCTGTCTGCCCTCCAGGATGTATCCCAGGTAACTTACCCTCTCCCTGCATATCTGAGCCTTCTTTGCGGTTGCCCCGTACCCCAAGGCCCCCAGGGTAGCCGGCAGGGTCTGGGTCCCTCGCTCACAGTCCTCGGCTGTGTCAGCAGCAATCAGGATGTCATCTACGTACTGTAGGAGGCTGAGGCCAGGGTGCTCCTTTACTCACCCAGGTCTTCGTGTAGTGCCTCATCAAAGATGGTGGGCAAATTTTCAAACCCCTGAGGCAGCCGTGTCCAGGTGAGTTGCCCGCTGTAGCCCTCCTCCGGATCATGCCACTTGGAGGCGAACAAGGGTTGGCTCTGGGGTGCCAGCGGCAGACTGAAGAAGGCGTCCTTTAAATCTAGTACAGTATACCAGACCCTGGAGGGCGCCAAGGAGTATATGGGTTGGGAAGAGTTGGGTGTATGTCCGTGACCCTCTTATTTACTTCCCGGAGGTCTTGTACCAGTCGATAGTCATTTGTGTGAGGCTTTTTGACCGGCAGTAGGGGGGTGTTCCAGGCAGACTGTCAAGGAACTAGTACCCCTAGGCTTTGTAGTCTCCGGATGTGTGGCTGGATCCCCTTCTGGGCCTCCTGAGACATGGGGTATTGTTTGATCCTTACCGGACTCTCTCCTGGCTTGAGCTCTACCAGGACCGGGGTCCTGTGAGTGGCTAGTCCTATTCCCCCTGTCTCTGCCCAAACTGAGGGGAATTCTTGTAGCCATCTGTCTATATTATCCTCTCTCGGGAGAGCCTCCTGGTGGAGGTGGTATTCATCCTCTAGTTTCATGGTCAGGACCTGGATGGGGTGGCCCTTGCCATCGGTGACCTGAGGCGACCCCTTGTCTAAAAGTTATCTGAGCTCCAGTCTTGGTCAGTAAGTCCCGTTCTAACAGGGGGTAAGGGCATTCCGGTATTACCATAAGGAGTGGGATACCTGGCCCGTCCCCACATCTACCGTTCTTCGGGTAGTCCATGAATACTGGCTCATACCAGTTGCCCCTTGTACCCAGGACTTCTTGCTGGCTAGTTTTCCTTGTGGGGTGCAGAGGACGGAATGTTGTGCTCCGGTGTCGACAAAGAAGTCAACAGGGGTCCCCTCCACTTTAAGAGTTACCCTGGGCTCAGGGAGAGGGTCCAAACCCCGACCCCCCTAATCACTCAGTTCATCTAGCTCTAAGACTTTTACTCGATCAGTCTTGTTTCCCTTCCCGCCGACCTTTTTTGGACAATCTTGGGCCCAATGCCCTATCTCCTTGCAGTATGCACACTGATCTTTCTGCAGCCTCTGCTTCCACCCACCCCCCCCCCGTGGTTCCTTTACCTCCTCTTGAGTCGTCCGCCAGCTGCCGGAGATGGTGGTCTCATTCCTCAGGGGAGTCAGCAGTGGTAGCTAGTAGTATTCTGGCCAGGTCTCAAGTCTGCTTACTTCTGGCAGCCGCCATGGCATGAGCCTGCTTGTCCTCAGGAGGCTCCCAGTTATTATATACTTTTTCAGCTACCACCAGTAAGTCCTGCAGACTTTTCTCCTAGTCTATTTTCTGTAATTTTCTCCTAATGTCTATGGCCGATTGGTTTACAAAGGCCATGATAACAGCTGCCTTGCTTTCCGGAGCCTCTGGATCCATGGGGGTATAGGTACAGAATGCCTCCATGATCCATTCTAAAAAGGCAGCCGGAGATTCATCTTTTTCCTGTTGCACATTTCCTACCTTGGCCAAATTGGTTGGCTTCCTAGCAGCCATTCAGAGACCTCCCATTAGAGTCTGGTGGTAGACCTGGAGCCTCTCCTTACCTTCTGCCATGTTGAAATCCCACTTGGGCTGAGTTAAAGGGAAGGAGGTGTCTATCTGAGCCTGGTTGGTGGTGGGATTCCCGTCTGCACCCAGAACTAGTTTTTGGTCCTCATTGAGGATTCTTTCTCTTTCCTCAGTCGTGAACAGGACCTACAAAAGCTGCTGGCAATCATCCCATGTGGGCTGATGGATAAAAAGAACAGAGTCTAGTAGATCAATAAGCCCGGCCGATTTCTCAGAAAACTTAGGATTCTGAGCTTTCCAATTGTAGAGGTCACTAGTGGCAAAAGGCCAATAGTGATGGGGCTGATTCCCCTCCACGTCTGGGGGTCCGGTGGCTTGCAGGGGCAGAATAGTGGAGTCAGCGGTGGAGACAGATTGCTCCCTCTGAGCCCTTTGTCTGGTAAAGGGCGGGTTTTCCACTGGAACTTTTCCGCCTCCCGCTCTCGGAACAGCATCTGCCTCCCCCGGAGGGGGAGGTTGGTGTTCTTCCGGCATCCTAGGGGGGTTATACAGGGGAGGAAAAATTAATTCTTCTTCAGTCCCCCCTTGTAGGACAGGGTAGAGGGGTGCTGAAAGCTGGGTAAGATTTTTCTTGTTCTCCTTCTTTTCTTTCCCCTGCAAAGCAAGAATGGGTTTTGGCTCCGGAGGGCATGGGGCTAGGAAGGGGTTAAGCCAAGAGGGTGGGTCTTCTACAAGGTCCTGCCAAGTGATAATGTAAGGGAGCTGATCAGGATGGCCCATCTTGGGCCGAGAGATGATACCCCTGACTTGGTGGATGGTAGGGAGGTCAAAGGTTCCCTCTTGTGGCCATCCGACATTGAAAGCTGGCCACTCTTTAGAACAAAAACCTGCCACTGACCCTCTTGGACTTCCACACTGAGGTTGTTAGCTCTTCCCCTGACATCCTTAAAATGATCAATCATAATACTTACAGGAGTAGTCTGAGTCTGTCCAATAACGTCTGTCCAGTAAGTCCACAGAACAAAACAGAGAAACACAGAAACAGACAGAGGGCCCTTAGAAACAGTCTTCCAACTCCATGGAAGCAAAACTGAAAGCTAGACGACGGCCTCACACCGACCGGCAGGAGCGACCCACCTCGTCTCAGACCTTTGAGGGGAATCCACGTCCCTCCAGAAGAGAGGATCGGAACGTCTTCCAAAATTCCCAGCCCATGGTCCTCCAGTGCGTCCACTTAGACCATGCCAGGCACTACCAGAATTTCAGAAATGAGCTCACAGAGAAGAGACAGGGAACGAACAGACACTAACTGTGGCCAGTCAGGCTCTCCGGGTCGGGGATCCCTCGGGGGTCTTGGGGATCCCGGATGAGCCCCCAAATGTTATGCCCAGAATTCGTGATCCCCAAAGACCACCAGGGAGCCAAGTCTGATGCAAAAACAAACAGCCTTTATTCGAGCTAGCTCAAGCCCAATCCCCTACCTGCACAGACGCAGCGGTGAGATGCCGGAGAGAGAGAGAGCGAGTTTCAAAAGCACAAAGGTTTTATAGGGATCTAGGGGCAGTTGGCGGGGTAATGATCGTGGCCTTAGCCGATTGGCTGGGGAAGGGTCAGAGTCCCATTGCACAGGTTGCCGGGCGTGGTTTGAACGGGAAGTTTGAACGGGAATTTCTTTCTGCGGTTTTCCCGGAAAGGGGGCCATGTCGGAGACATAGTCACTCAAAATGGAGGATACAAAACAAAATGGAGCCGGCCAGTCTAGGTCTGCTCTTTCAGTCACAGGGTAAACAAGAGGCCCTGGAATTGGAAGGACAGACAGGAAAATACAAAGAATACCAACACACCCCAGCAGAAACCTCCATGGAAACCAGCCCCAGAGCCGCAAAACCTGAATTGCAATTAGTTAACTGCTAGAAGCTTAGCATGGACAAGCCTGAGAGTTAAAAACCACAGGGGTCCCCATCAGAGGGAGGCCCCCAAACTTTTGTGAGATTTACCCCCTAGGAGCTGAAGCTGGTTCTCACGGTAAGTATTGGAGAAAAATCCTCACTCGTGCTTCCAAGGGAGAGAGAAGGAGTCATTTTGAAATACACCTGGGCATCCTGTTCTTAATAAGGTCTGTCCTCAGGAGAAAGTGGTTAACCAGAGCCTAACTGACCTGAGGAAAGGGAGATATATAAGTCCAGCCCTCTTTACCCATCCTGTGCTGCCTAAATGGGGGAAAAGGAACCTGAGAAACACTAGTGACATTTCTAGTGCAGAGGTAAAGGCACAGGGAAAGACTGAGGCCTTACTCAGAGGACTATAGATGCCTCCCCGCCCCCACACCTCTCCACCACATTCCTAAAGCCCATTTAACAGCAGTTCCTTTGATCCGGTCAGTCCTGCCTGGCTATCACAAACACATTACAAGGCATACGAAAAGGCCAAAAAAAACCCCAAAACCAAAAAACCAAAAAAAACAGTTTTAAGACACAGGGCAGGTGTCAGACCCAGAGGAGGCAGGGTTGTTGGAATTATCAGACCAAGAATTGAAAACAGCCGTGATGAATAATGCTGAGGGCCCAAATGGGTAAAAGCCAGCATGCAAGTAAACCTTTCTGGAATATTCCAGAAAGTTTGATACTGTTCGCCTGCCCTTGAGGTCTATCTCTTGATCTCCACCTAAAATCGGAGTGGTAGGAGCTAACAGATGAAACACAGGACAGAGCACCACAGAGAACGGCAGACCATTTTGGGCGGGGCCTCCAAAAGTTGACCTTTGACCTCCCAAGGCTGCTCAGTGAATTGGTTGCAGCACCAGAGCAGACCAAGGTGTCCTGACTCACTGATTCCTGGGGCAGGCATCAACTCTTCCCTCTCCCCTCCACTTCCTTTTTCAGCCCTGCCCCACCCCTCCAGCCCATTCTCTGCAGGCAACTCCAGACCACCCTTCAGCTTAAAAGACAAGCTGAGGAGCTTTGAATGGTAAATTAGTGCCTTAAAAGTGGCACAGCTCCCCAGGGTGTCTGCATTATAAAAGAGGAGCGTTGGGGCAATAACTCATCCCCAAGGTGAATTTTAGAATTTATGATTCCAAGTTAAAGGATTTTTTTTTTTTTTTTTGGCTGGGTCTCTCCAAATCCCCCATTTTTGGAGGGGCAGCTTAGGATTTACTCTAAAGCTGAGACCCAAAGGCCTGTTTCTTTCCCAGGGAAGAGAACTTTTCACTAATGTGCTATTTTCTTATGGTTCTCGCACTCACTGTCCAGAAGAGGCTAATGCTTTTACCCCCGAGAGAGAAACTAGTTACCAGATCAATTGGGGGGTGCATCTGGGGACCTCGAAATGGATGAAACTGCAGTTTAAAACTATTTAAAAAGGGTCTTGGAGCACCTTGGTGGCTCAGTCGGTTAAGCGTCCCACTCTTGGTTTTAGCTCAGGTCATGATCTACAGTTTCCTGGGTTCCACACCCCCCCACATTGGGCTCTGTACTGACAGTGGGATTCTCTCTCTCCCTCTCTCTCTGCCCCTCCCCGCTCACACTGTCTCTGTGATGAGCGAGCATGGGGCAAGCCGAGGGCAAAGTATAAGCTAGCATCACCCCTCCCCACCAGGTGACATCTGTGTGATATTCCTCGGTCACTCCCAGTTACCCAAAAACAAAGGAAAGAGGGTTAAGTGCTTGCCATGGTGATGTGGGAAACTAAGGCAAACAAAAAGAAAATTCCCTTACTGCCTATAGCCCACTGACAAGTCCTTGAAACCAGGATAGTGACCTCCCTCTAGGAGCTCAGCTGCCTCCACGAGGACACTTTGCTAGGGGCAAAAGAGAACCTTGGCTTAACATTGTCCCAACCTTGAGGATCCTGTAAATCTACTTCCTTTATCTCAACTGCCCCAGGATATATGCTGGCAATCACACTCCAAGCTTAGGCCCCTTGATATACATCTGAGGGTGTCATGACTGAGGTTTTATTAAACTGTAATAAATGGTGTTTCCCTAGCAACAGCTAGCCCCTCAAGGTCCTGGAAAAACCTTGCTTCCAAAATTCCTTAGAGACTTACTCTATCCCTGACCCCCTCCCAACCTGGTACATAATGAGCTACCCGTCAGACCCCCAGTGCAGCTCTTTCTGCCCACAGGTCCTGTCCCGTGACTTAATAAAATCACCTTTTTGCACCAAAGACATCTTCAAGAATTCTTTCTTGGCTGTTGGCTCCGGACCCTTCCCCCACTATCACCCCAAAACTTCATCATCTGCCTCTCTCAAAAATAAATAAATAAACCTTTTAAAATAAATAAAACCTAAAAAGTGTCTCATTCTTTTATTGTAAGGACTCCCCAAATTAAATCTTTCACCAGAGTTCTGGAAAGGATAAAAACTAACAAATAGTGGATTTGCTTTCCTTTCCCTAATCTTCCTTCTGCAATACAAGCGCTAACGAGCAACAAAATGATTCCCACTCCATCCCCACCCCCCACCCCCTCCCCACCCCCACCCCCCACCCCCCAGAAAAACAGGCGTAACAATAGCTTTTTCTGCATGGATTGCATGTGACAGCCAGGCACGGCTCTAAGTGTTTGACACACAGCGCCTTCACTTAACCTTCCTGAAAACCCAGGCAGTTAGGCGCTGTCTTTATCCCCAAGGGACTGGTCCAAGGTGTGGCAGCTAGGGAGGGGTGGGAGCCTTCTTACCCACCATACCACTCCTTATCAGAAAAAAGCCCAAAGCCTTTTGCAAGCACAGGAGCAAAAAGGATCTGATTGGGCAGTGGCTACAGGAAAACTACTGTTTTATAGACTTCAACGTTTTTACAATAGCAATATAATTTAAGAGATCGAAACGTAGCATAAATAGAATAGAATCTTAAATAAGAGTCTCTCTCTTGAGAGACTAGTTAGCATGTGATATGTTCTCTGAGCCCCTGTCGGATCACCCATAAAGTGATCATAGCAGCCAATCCCTTAATTTGTATACAAAGTAACGGTACATGAAAGTTCTCCATAAACCGTTAAGACCCCATCCAAATGTCAGAAGCAATTATTTCTATCTATATATACGACGGAGCTGCAAAACACAAATCGCGTAACTTCAGTGATTCTGCATACAAGTTAAAGGCTCTTTAAGAGTCGGGAAAAATGAAAGCTTCCATATTTGTATTTAAAACCGGCATTGCGCATATGAAGATGAATAATAAAATTCAAGCTGATCATTTAAATTTTTCTTAAATAGGCTTCATGCCCAGCTCGTAGCCCAACGTGGGGCTTGAACTCATGACCCCGAGCTCAAGACCTGAGTTGAGATCAAGAGTCGTATGCTTAACCAAATGAACCACCCAGGCGCCCCTGATCATTTTAATTGTTAATTTTTTTGCTTAGAATTTTGTTCATATATTCAGTCTATGTTAGCACCTTAAACTGCACTTTTTCCTGTTTTGTGAAAAAGGCTTTTTTGCCCCTGGTGCAAAATGAAAAAGCCCACAAATGATCTGGGCTCAAGACAATTGTCTACTAAAACTCAAAAACATGCTCAAAGGCACATTATATATATAATTAAACTGATTATGCAACCCCCCCCCCCCCCGCCCCGGAACATAACGCCCCATGTTCCTGCACATCCCTCATGAGACACATCTTACTGTTAACATCATTGATTATCAATACAGGATCACTCATCGTATGGCTTACTTGAGTTATTCAAGATTAAAGAGCATATACACAACAAATCTTCTTCATAGAAGACCCTACCCCTTTTCCTAGCTCATTAGATTTTCCCATGTGGCTCTGAATATTTTCATTAACATCTCACAAACCTCCCCCAACCAAAACTCCCACAAACCTTTTCCTCAAGGCAACCACTGCATGCCAATGGTACACATATTACTGCTTATTAGCTGAATTTCTTTTTCTGCCCCTACTACCATGTCTTTGTTGTATATTATCAGGTCTATTTATTTTTCTGTGTTTATAGCTATTAAGTCTTCTTGACAAGCAAATGCACTTTTATTTGACCCCTTCTGTAGAATACTCAACATATTAGCTATGCACAAATACGTTATTTCCTAAAGTAAAATAAATTTTAAGATTTTAATCGGTAAGACCAGCAAGGTATTTGAGAGATCCTTAAGCTCAGGTTTTTCCAAAGTTTGTCTTTCTTTTTTTTTTTTTTCAATGTTTATTTATGTTTTAGAGAAAGAGCACAAGCAGAGGGTCAGAGAGAGAAGGAGGCACAAAATCCAAAGCAGGCTCCAGACTCTAAGCTGTCAGCATGGAGTCCGACAGGGGGCTCAAACCCACAAACCATGAGATCAAGACCTGAGCTGAAGCTGGCTGCTCAATCGACTGAGCCACCCAAGCACACCCAAAGTATTTCTTTTTTCTCTGTAAGTTTATTTATTTGTTTTGAGAGAGAGTGCAAATAAAAGGTCACACTGATTAATACATCTGTTGAGAAGTAGAATCACAGGTCCTATCATATTTTGATTTAAAGACTTGAAATCATAGATAATGTACAGTATTCCCTTTTAATATGGCGCGCTTTCTTTGGCTGTATTCTTTCATCTTCAGACCCTAACTTCTTTGATTTGATTTAGTGGACCGAGAACACATGGATGTGGTGGAGATAATTTTACAGTGGTAAGTACGGTTGGAGGGTGTAGGGAAGGCAAAAAAATTTTTCTCCCCTCTTATGTTCAGTGCCTGGGGCATGCTAATTAAACTAACAAAAGATGGGTCGACAGAAGAAAAGGGATATAAACTTTACGTTAACATTTTAATGTTTATATGTAATGAAGCCTTCATAGATGAGAAATGAGGATCCCAAAAGGGTGTTTGGATGCAAGGGCTCATATACTCATTTTAACAAAGGGCGATAAATTTGTGAAGTGACAACAAAAAGCAAAAGGGGTTTGGGCTTCCAGGGGTGGTAAATGGTGGGAGGGTAAATATAGGAGGGGAAACTAATGGAAGATAAGGGTAATTTTATTAAAGTATGTTTGTGCAGACCCATCTCAGTACTGACTTTCTGTGATGTAGAGATCTGCCTGGGGGGCAGATGTGGACTCTGGCCACGGTTCTTCTTCCAGCCGTGTAACAAGGGAAATCACTTTGGGACTTGTGTGAGTGTGTAGGGTCAGAATAGAGTATCATCCCCCAAAGTCTGTTCCATGGACTCCCTCAAAATATGATTTCTTGGACAACTCAGTAAGAAATATCCTTTTTTCTTTTAATTTTTTTTAAATATTTATTTTTGAGACAGAGAGGGACAGAGCATGAACAGGGAAGAGTCAGAGAGAGAGGGAGACACAGAATCCAAAACAGGCTCCAGGCCCTGAGCTGTCCGCACAGAGACCAGCACGGGGCTCAAACTCACGGACCACGAGATCATGACCTGAGCCGAAGCAGGACGTTCAATCGACTGAGCCACCCAGGTGCCCCAAGAAATATCCCTTTCTAAGAAGCACTTTCACACTAAGAATCGTTGCAGTAAAGAAATCTGCCAAATACAGTTTTACCCAATATTGCCAAAAATTATTTGACCACAGAAAACCTTTCCATTTTGTTTTTCTTTTTAAAATAGCAGTATTTATCACTTCTCGGCTTTTTGGCTAAGATCAAGTGTAAAATAGCAATATTTAAGTAGTCCTGGAAATATACTTCCATAAGAAATATGTTGGGGGTGCCTGGGTGGCTCAGTCAGTTGAGCGTCAGACTCTGATTTCAGCTCAGATCATGATCTCACATTCATGAGTTCGAGCCCCACATCAGGCTCTGTACTGACAGTGCAGAGCCTGCTTGGGATTCTCTCTCTCTCCCTCTCTCTGCCCCTCCCTATGCTATATGCATATCACAAACCCTCTTATGAAATTCACAGTTAACTTAATCTTTTCATAGGGGTCCACATTGGTCTTAATTACATGGAAATCACACTCCCCTTCTATGATTTTACCAGAATGTATTCCAGAAATCCTATTCCCAGAATCCTTTTAAACAGCCTGGCAATTTTGACTGGTACACTTGTTTCCCTCACAAATTCTTCCCTCAAAAACTTGTTGATCAATCAATAAGCAGAAACATAGATATCTGGTGGAGTTAGGGCACTTCTGATCTTGACACATAGCCACTTTGATTTTTCTGAAATAAAAAAAAAATTCCTTTTACCTTTAATACTTCTTATGTAGGTTACCCTTCCATGGATCAAAATACAAAAGGTCTGGGAAAGTGATCCCAATTCTTCAAACCTGTTGGGAGGGAAACCCCTTCACACGCAGCATACCTGCACATCTGCTTTGACCTGAATTGGTTCCTCAGTCTCCAGAACCGAGTTCCACTCAGTTTTCAGGCTTTCACTAAGGATAACTATACCAGAGCAAACCCCAGCTCTTTGCAAAATACTTCCTTCTTTCCTTTCCATTCTGCTCCTAATAATTTCACCAATATAGGTCAACCGACAGTTATTCCTTACATGTAAAACAATTACTCTGCAAGCATCCTTCAAGTGTGACTTCTACATTAGCGTTAAGCACCGCAAGGAAAATAATCACAGTCAGATTTTTACCCATGACACTTCACAACAAAAGATCATGCCCTGATTTGTCAAAGGGAGAAATGCTGTAAGGCTAATGAGTAAGGATTCCTTCACATTATTAAAGATCTTTTGACCTAGTTTCTGCAGGACAAGGTGTGAGAACATCAAGGCTGCCAGTTCCTAATGCATTTTCTAGTTCAGTTCAGTCTAACAAGCATTTTTGTGAACATCTTAAATATACAAAGATTAAAAAGACATGGCCTCTGCCCCCCAAGGGCTTGGAGTTAAGTGGGAGCAAGAGAAATAGGAAAAGGCATTTTGAAGGTAGTATGACAAGCACTAACCAGAGGCAAATGTACTGTGAATGAAACCTAAGCCCTCACGTCCACGGTTCCTTCAGAGAAAGAAGGTTCCAAGTGTAGAGGCCAAGAACAGGCTGCCCCAAGACAGGCTACTTTGGCATGAACATTATTTGTAGTTAAAAGCAATCAAAGCCCAGCAGAATGCGGAAAAGCTATTTATGTCCCCCTCAACTGCCTGCCGGTACCAGGAAGAGAATTAGTAACAGAGAGTCTCCTTTACTGAAGAAACTTATCTACATAACAGGGCGCCTTTGTCTTCCACACATCTCCTCTCACCTTCCTGCTGATGGACCCCTGTGCTTATCTATGAAGCCCTCTGTACACACAAACATTAAAATATTAACATCCAATGAAAATTTGTATGCCTCTTCTTCTGTTAGCCCATGTTAGCACTCCATTGGGTGTGTTTGAAATTTCCATGTCGGTGTGGATTCCTCATACTTATATATATATACACTATTAAATTGGATTTTCTCCTGTTAATCTCACATCAATTTGATTCATACTCCAGCCAGAAGGACCTTGAAGGGCATAGGAAATTCTTTCTCCCCAACATTGGCAGAAGATTTTGTAGATTACAAAACTAAGATATTTGTGTATTCCCTTTTTTTTTTTTTTAACATTTATTTATCTTTGAGAGACAGAGAGAGGCAGAGCATGAGCAGAGGAGGGGGAGAGAGAGAGAGACACCAAATCCGAAGGACGCTCCAGGCTCTGAGCTGTTTGTTAGCACAGAGCCCAATGTGGGACCGGAACTCACGAACTGAAAGACCATGACCTGAGCTGAAGTCAGACGCTCAACCGACTGAGCCACCCAGGCGCCCCTGTATTCCCTTTCTTAAGAATGACAGCCCAACTGTACAGGCTCCAGGTAGGCCTATGCTATCAGAGATCTGCTCTGCCACTACACTCCTATTTATAGGGTACAATGGGTTTTGGCTGGTAAGGACAGGAAATCCACCCTCAAACTTCATCTGAAGTCATCACAATAGAGAGAACTTATAACACAAATGATAAGTCCACACCATGATGATGCTGCTGCCTGTCAGCAAAGACCTCAACCACAAAATAAATTTTTAAAAATTTAAAAAACAGGGGCGCCTGGGTGGCGCAGTCGGTTAAGCGTCCGACTTCAGCCAGGTCACGATCTCGCGGTCCGTGGGTTCGAGCCCCGCGTCAGGCTCTGGGCTGATGGCTCGGAGCCTGGAGCCTGTTTCCGATTCCGTGTCTCCCTCTCTCTCTGCCCCTCCCCCGTTCATGCTCTGTCTCTCTCTGTCCCGAAAATGGATAAAAACGTTGAAAAAAAAAATTTAAAAATTTAAAAAACAAAAAAAAAATTTAAGAATCCATTTTTTTTTCACTGTGAAATTAGGACAACATTTGATGAAAGAGTCAAAGCTCAATCAATCATCATTGATGCTACTGTAAGAACCGGCCTGGCCGTCTTCTAAAGGCCCTGTACATCACTAGCAAAGCAGCTTTTGTACAGAGCAATAGGTAAAATGCTAGCTTTCTGAAGTGGAAAATTTTCACATAAAGATGAAGCAAAGAAATTTATAGCACTAACTTAGATGTTATGGAATTTAGAATCAATAAGCCTTGGGAACTCCCCAAAAATATCTATATATAAAACATATTGATAGCTAGCTAGATACAGAGAGAATTGAGATATATTTATATACACACTTACGCACATATGTGTGAGCTTAATTATGTCAACCCAAATTCCAGGCATACAGATGACTCTACCTAAAACAAAATGCTGCCTTCCCACGTCTCACAGAACTTAAGGCAGTGAGCTAAAGACTCAAAACTCCATTCCCTCTTTATCAACATACTTAAAATTCTTACTTTGCCGACGGAGGATCAAGAACGGAATTCGATAGATTTAAGTCATTATTTGTTAGTCAAATGGAAAAAAAACAGTAGTTATGGCGACTATGGGTCAATTATTAACATCTTCAGTTTCCACTGAAGTCACACTTTAGGGTTACTGTAGGAGACATTAAGGCTGTCAACTACTATTCACAGGAAACTGGCCATTCTGAGAGTATTCCTTCAGAAAGCAAACAAGCATGGATGTTTTCTGTTATCTTTGTTGCTTCTAAAAATGGACCCCATAGTGTCGTGCCTGACTGGCTCAGCCAGTGGAGCCTGTGACTCTAGACCTCAGGGTTGTGAGTTTGAGCCCCATGTTGGGTGTAAAGATTACTTGAAAGTAAAAAATTGGGGGGCGCCTGAGTGGCTCAGTCAGTTAACCCTCCGACTCTTGCTTTTGGCTCAGGTCATGATCCCAGGGTCGTGGGATTGAGTCGCACATCGAGCTCCATGCTGAGCATAGAGCCTGCTTAAGATTCTCTCTCTCCATCTCCCCCTCTCCTCCACTCCTGCTCTCTCTCTTTCTCTCTAAAATAAATTGAAAAAAAGAAAAGAAAAGAAAATCAACTCTGGGCTCCGTTCCTAACCAGCCATGTGATTTTAGGCAACTCAACCTCCCTGAAGATCAATTCCCACATATGTAAAATGGAAATAATATATTTCTACCTCACTGAGATACTGTAAAAAATTAAATGGAAGATAATTTATGCAAAACACAGTATCCTTCACCTAATATTCAAACAATGTTGCTCTAATTGTTATGACATAAAATGCAAAGTATGAGTCCTGGTAGAAAGTCAGTGTTCTCACCGATATGATTAACTGTATTTATCACTAGGGACTTAGGGGCTTCTGTTTGACTAACAATGTATGATGCAATCCTGTTCCAAGGTTTAGCTCTTTTCTAGTGTGGACCTTTCAGAAGGGCTCCAGAAGTTGGGCTTTACTGAAAACTATTTGGTTTAAAGAACGTTTTCAGGAGTTTGAACAGTATATGGGAAAAAAAATTACACTCAATTTATACCCAGTTTTTCCTCCTTCCCAATGAAGACTCAATAGAGGATTCTACAGTGAACTCAAGTGAGCATCAATAGTCATTAGGGGTGCCTGGGTGGCTCAGTCAGTTAAAGCTTCTGACTCTTGGTTGTGGCTCAGGTCATGATCTTGCAGTTTTGTGGGTTCAAGCCCCACATCAGGCTCTGAGCCTGCTTGAGATTCTCTCCCTCCTTCTCTGCCCCTTCCCCACTCACACTGTCTCTGTGTCTCTCAAAATAAATAAATAAACTTAAAAATTTGCTTTTAAAAAGAGTGCCATTAGACCATTAACTGAGAGCATCATTCAACTCAGCCTTTTAGAGAGGTATTATTTGAAGCATAGGCATGCACTTAGCAGTGAGACCAAGTTCTAAGTACTAAATCTATCATTCTTTAGTTCTACAGCCCAACACAACTTACTTGCACCACTCAATTAAAAGTTTCCACATCTTCTAATAAATAGAGATACTGATTGCACACACATGCACACACACATTAAATACTGTATGAGGGCTCCTGGGTAGCTCAGTCAGTGGAGCATTTGACTTCAGCTCAGGTCATGATCTCATAGTTAGTGAGTTCAAGCCCTTGTCAGCCTCTGTGCAGCTCCAGCTCAGAGCCTGGAGCTTGCTTTGGATTCTGTGTGTGTGTGTCTCTCTGCCCCTCCCCTGCTCATGCTCTCTCTCTCTCTCTCAAAAATAAATAAAACATTAATTTTTTTTTCAAATACTGTATGTAAAACACAGGTGCTCCATAAAAGTCAGGATTCCCTTTGGTGAGACAGCAGAGCATAGAGACTTGCTAGTAAACAGATGTGATGTCAAGAATAGACTCGCATTTCCAAGATTTCATCAAATTCTACAAAGGCACAAATTATGAACAAATGCAACCAAAAAACTTTGAAATGAGATACAGAACAGTGACGATTTTCCCAACCCATTTTCCCAGCATTATATAAATAGTAAAGGAAAAAATGAGCCTGTCTTATTCTTCCATTCTCACTCTGTGTAAATTTGGAAATTACATTAATTCTCTTTACATTGAGTGCCTCACTAATGAGTTTACAAAGTGATGTACTATGTTGATAGTAAATATTTCATCTGAGCCACTTACTAGGTTTATTAGCTGAATTTTTCATGTGTTTATTTGCTGATTTCATTTATTCATTGCCTATTACGCATCTGAAAAAAGAGACTCAGACATGCATGAACCAGACTGCAAGTCCCATGAGGGCAAAAACAAATCTTCTAAAGTTCACAGAACAAGACAACTACTGAGTCACATAGGAGGCACACAAAAAAAAATTTTCTAACTGGTTGATTTGAATAAATTACATATTAAATTCTGTGCCCTTCCCCATATTGCAAAACATATACACACAGGGACCGAAATATGCTAGAAACTACCCCCCCCCCCACCATGTGCAGTGAATTGTTCTCAGCTCTAGATTCTTGATTCTTCTGCAAGGTGGTCTGGCCATTCAGAAAAAGATTATAAATCATTTTTATACGGTTCGTGTGTGTGTGTGTGTGTGTGTGTGCACGTGTGTGCGCACATGGGTAGGTGTGTTGCAACGTTGGGTTAGGGAACACACACAAAAAACACCCTTGACCTTAGACAGTCTTAGCATGTGATTAGTTAATTTGTTAGTGAATGCATTAGAAGAATAAACATCTGTTCAGCTTTTTCTCCACGTTCCCACTTTCTGATGCCAGTAGGAGGCAAACAGCTCAAATACCTCAAGGTTAGTTTTACATCTCTGTCCTAGGCTCACAGATTGTCTTCTGAAATTGAAACAAAAATAAAGTTACCTGTTTTGTTTCTCAGAAGGTTGAAATTAGGAGGAAAGAGAATCTAACGTGAACCGAGTCACAGATCTGTTTTTGTATGCATCGACCAGAAGATATAAGCATAGAAAGAAGAGAAAGCTAAACGAATAAAATAAGAAATACAATGTTTAAAACAGATTTTCTTACATTTTGTTAGTTCCAGGAATTGTAAGTTGGCAGAAAGAGGAAAAATCTTCTATGTGATGGTGAGAGTCACCTGAAGGAATGGGAAGGACCATGGAGAAAGGGTCAGAAGGCCTCATGAGGCCACATTCTGGTATGGAACTCCTAGGAGTCTCAAAATTGCAACATTGAACCTACTTTTACACAGAGGTAAAATGGTAGAACATGTTTTTATTCTTTCCACAGGTGCCTTAATTTGTAAATTCTAACTTGTTATAATATGGTATTAGGCCTCCATTTTCTACTTCTGCCTTGGGTCCTGCAAGTGTTAGGAGGTGCCTGGGCAAAGCAAAGCAAATCCACAATGTTGATTGTATTTATACTGACAGTAACACAGCTGATCATACCCAGAGCAATTCTTGAACACACGCTGATTATTTTTCCATGTTAAAAAATTTTTTTAATGTTTATTCCATTTATTTTGAGAAAAAGAGAGAGAGACAGCATGAGAAGGGGAGGGGCAGAGATAAAGGCAGAGAGACAGAAGCCCAAGCAGGTTCTGTGCCATCAGCACAGAGCCTGACGGGGGGCTCGATCTCACAAATAGTGAGATCGTGACCTGAGCCGAAATCAAGAGTCAAATGCATAACAGGCTGAGCCACTCAGGTGCCCCTACATGTTTAAATAGAATCGACCCCATCCCTCTTTCTTTATTCTGTCATTGAGTCTATCCAGGTTTCCAGTGCGTTCCACATAAGAATAATCTTTTCTACCTGTCTGTGTGTGTGTGTGTGTGTGTGTGTGTGTGTGTGTTGATTGGATAGCAGGCAGTGGTTAGGGCAGGATGGTTCCACAGTGCTCCTAATTCTTTGACCAAGTCTGGCACCTTGGCAGCATTTTTGGTTTTTTGGTGATACCATAACACTACTTGGTTTTTTCCCAAATGTACACAAAGAATATTACCTTTCTGTGTTTCATATTTTGTGAAGAACAAGACACTTTTTATTATATTTGCATCTCCTGCAATTAACTAACCAATATATCTTCCCACCAACTCTGTATTCATGGCCCTGTTTTTAGAGCCACCTGACCTATCTTAATGGCTGCTTACTTATTTCTAAAATACTCTTTCAGCTTCAACATCCTAATATATTTGATGGTCACTTTTACTCCTCATCTGTAATGCTCCCAATCCTGTATTTAAATATGACCACTCCTCTGGCAGTGCCTCTAGACCCGAAGAAAGCCACTTTTGGCTTCCAAAACCACTTAGATATGCACTCGGCTACAACCATGTTAACCAGGACACATTCTCTCTCTCAAAATAAATAAATAAACTGAAAAAAAAAAAAAAAAAAAAAAAGGAAGGGGCACCTGGGTGGCTTAGTCAGTTAAGTGTCCCATTAATTTCAGCTCAGGTCATGATTTTGATTTTTATTTTTTTCTTCTAGAGGAATGTATATGTCTGTTTTGAAGTTTGCCCGTAGTTAGACTACTGAGGAGCAAAGTGAATGTCTCAGCCACCAAGGGCTTTGGTCCTTCCTCAGAGACAAGAGATAAGGTCTTGAGCCTAAGTAAAGCCAAGTGGTAGAAACAAGGTCTTCAAAGACCTGTACCCTCAGGGAAAATACGGGCTTGATAGCATCTACCCACTATCACAGAGTGACAAGAGAGTCTACCTCAACCTGGAGTTTGGTGGAATAAGGAAAAGAAGTCTCCTTCAGAGGTTGTAACCATGAGCCTACACCTTGGACAGACTCAGAGTTAATTTGACCCTGTCAGTTGGCCCAAGCTTAGAAATTAATAATAGTAATTTATTACTATTATTTGAGCTTAGAAATTAATAATAGTAATTCTTTATTTTTTTTTAATTTTTTAATGTTTATTTTTCAGAGACATAGAGAAAGAGACCGAGTGTGAGTGGGGGAGGGGCAGAGAAAAAGGGAGATACAGAATCCAAAGCAGGCTCCAAGCTCTGTGCTGTCACCACAGAGCCTGATGTGGGGCTCGAACCCAAGAGCCACGACATCATGACCTGAGCCGAAGCCAGACACTTAACTGACTGAGCCACACAGGCAATCCAATAATAGTCATTTTTAAAGAGATTGATTTCATAATGATATCCTCAATTTGTCTAGAACACATTATGAAAGACTGTTCCTGAAATTTGATAGGTCGTGCTTATAAAATCATCTGGTCCTACTGGACACTTCGTGTGTGTGTGTGTGTGTGTGTGTGTGTGTGTTCAGATTTTTAACCACAGTTTCCTTGATGATTATCTATCTATTAGCTGTCCTATTCATTCTTGAGTCAAAACTAATTCTTCTAGCAATTTTTACTTTCTGAATATCTATTTCATCCAAGTTTCCAATTTGATTGAAATAACATTATTCATATTTTACTGTGATTTTTATATCCCTGAACCCTGAACTGTAGCATTCATTTTTATGCCCCCTTTTCATTCTTAATGATGTTTATTTTCTCCTCATTTTTGTGGATGATCTTGCAAGTTTATCTTCTTCATTCACATTTTTCAAGAATTAGGTTTTGGCTCTATTGGTGTTCTCTATTTTCTCTTTCTTTTTCACCAATGTGGGCTTTCAGTTTTATGATTTCCTTCCCCCACTTATGATGAGTTTGCCCTGTTTTCACCTGCAAGCAATAGAGTGTCCGATGTAACTCTGAGCTACAGCATTAGGGCAGCCGCAGACAATACGTTGACCAACGGCCAAAACTGTGCTCCGACTGAATCTTTTTTAAATTTTAATTAGACTCTACTTGGGGCTCAAATTCACAACCCTGAGATCTAGAGTCACATGTTCTACTGACAGAGCGAGTCAGGCACCCTTCAACTGAATTTTATTTATAAAATAAACAATGGACTGAATTCAGTTGGCATAGTTTACCAACCCCTGCTCTAGATGAGGGGGAAAGGGGGAAATCTCTGCAACTCACTTAATGAGACTTTTCTTACCTTAATCCCCAAATCAGGTTAAGGTAAAAAGGAAAAGGTGAGGGGTGTGGGATTGAGCCCAGCATCGGGATCCATGATGAATATAGAGCCTGCTGAAGTTTCTCTCTCTCCCCTTGTCCCTACCCTGCTCACATGCACACTCTCTCTCTCTGTCTCTAAAGTAAAACAGAAAATAAAAATTTTTTAAAAAGAAGGAAAAGGCAAATATCACTTGTGAATACAGAAGTAAGCGTCCTATAGAAGCCATTAGCAGACTGCACACAGCAATACTGAAAAGTGATAATACAACAGGGGGAAACAGGGGTTATCCCAGGAATTTAAGGGTCACCAACATTAGAAAATCTATTAATATATTCGGTATAATTTCAATCAAACTCTCAAGAATTTTTTTTTTTTAATTAAGGTACAGCTGACACACAGTGTTATATTAGTTCCAGGTGTACAACATAGTAATTCGACAAGTCCATACTTGTGCTGTGTTCACTACAAGTGTGGCTATCATCTGCCACCATCACAACACCATTACAGAACCATCGACTATAGTCCCTACGTTGTACCTTTTATCCTCATGACTTGTTCACTCCATAACCGGAAGCTTGTATCTCCCTCCCCGCTTCACCCCCTTTGCCCATCCCCCTCTTCCCTCTGGCAACCGTCAGTTTGTTCTCTGTAGTTAGAGTCCCAGCAAACTTTTATAGAACTTGACAAGCTGATCCCCAAACTCACTCAGTAGGCCAACAACAGCCAAAATTGTTGTGTGGGTTTTTTGTTTTTTGTTTTGTTTTTTTTGTTTTTTTTGGGTTTTTTTTTTTTGCTTTTTTAGAGAAAGAGAGTGTGTGAGGAGGGAAGGGTGGCAGAGGGAGGGATTGAGAGAATCTGAAGCAGGCTCCATGCTGAGCACAGAGCCCGATGCAGGGCTTGATCCCATGACCCTGGGATCATGACCTGAACTGAAATCAAGAGTCAGACACTCAACCAACTGAGCCACCCTAGCATCAGCCAAAAGAATACATGAGGACTCTTTCTATAAGTATCAACTTACTATGAGACTATAATTTAGGCAATGTAATACTGGCTCAGGGAGCCCATATACATATGGAAGCTGGCACATGACAAAGTAGATACTACAAATCAAACAGTGAAAAAATACACTATTCAATAAGTGGTGGCAAAAGTTTTGGTAATGCATATAATTAAACACAAAAGTAGATCTCCAACTCATGCATGTAAGTTACTGTCTTAACTACAAGAAGCAAACCTCTAAAATTTGGGGTATATCATTATGACTTCATAAGTTAATTTCCTACACAGAACACAAAAAGCCAAATTTATAAGGAAAATTATATATATAACTACCTTAAAATGAACAACTTTATTACAAAAGGCAGCACAAAGTAAAAAGGCAAGTCACAGACTGTGAGAAGATATTAATAATACATATGCCAAATAAAAACTTATGAAAAAAGGCAAACAATCCGAGGGAAAAATGTATAATTAATAAGAACTGGGAAATCACAAAAGAGGACATCCAAACGGCCATTGAATACATAAAAGAATGATTAACCTCACTAATAATTAGAGAAATTCTATTCATTGAAAATTCTGTACAGCTATTAAAATGAATGAAAGTAGCAAAATGAAATACAACTTACATCCATCAAAGTGGCAAAACATTAAAATGTCTAATAAACCCAGTGACTGATATATGAGAAAGTAAGACATTTTCAATAGGTACAACTTCTAAAGTCAAACCCAGAGTGTTTTGGGCACCTCAGAAGTGGAGATGCCAAAAAAAGGAGAATTCTCCCAAAGAGTGGCAGCTGGTAGACAAATCTGGCCTACTTCACCACTGTATCTAGTTTGGCACAAGCTACTTAAGAGATCTGTAACAGCAACTCCTTTATCTTGTGAGTGGAGTGTAAATTGGTTGAACCCCTTTGAAGACAAATTGACCAAGCTGAAGATATATGCAGATGATGATGATAGATAGATAGATAGATGATAGATAGATAGATGGAAGGAAGGAAGGAAGGAAGGAAGGAGAGATGGATGGATGGATGGATGGATGGATGGAAGGATAGATGGAAGGAAGGAAGGAAGGAAGGAAGGAAGGAAGGAAGGAAGGAGAGATGGATGGATGGATGGAAGGATGGAAGGAAGGAAGGAAGGAGAGATGGATGGATGGATGGATGGAAGGATAGATGGAAGGAAGGAAGGAAGGAAGGAAGGAAGGAAGGAAGGAAGGAGAGATGGATGGATGGAAGGATGGAAGGAAGGAAGGAAGGAAGGAAGGAAGGAAGGAAGGATAGACAGATACATAGATAGATAGGGAGACACATGTATACATACATTATGATCTACAATGAACAGAAATCTACTCCTATCATCTATCCTGGAAAAATGCTCACAAATATTCACAAAGAAACCGGCTCTTTATGCTCATTACACTGCTGTTTACAATAGAAAAACTAGAAAAATTTAACTGTCAATGAACCAGACAACAGATAGCCTAGTTCAGTTGTACAATGAAATTTTATGTAGCTATTAAAATTAAAAGGAGAGCTGCATGAATCAACATGAACAGACACCAAACACATAATGTGGGATGCAGAAAGCAAGTGGCAACAGGATGGTATTCATAAATACATAAATGTGTGCTAAAAGCATAAAAAACCATACTTGCAAAAGATAAAAATGCACTTCTGGGGTAGGAGGAAGACAGGATGTGGGGGTTAGGTTTAATCCATTTGTAATGTTTTATTCCCTACAAATTAAAAAATGAAAGACAATGAGAAACATTGAGTACATATATCAACAGTCTGACATGCATTTAATCTTAGTGATGGGTATATGCTATGTATATTCTTTCCTTTGACTTTTCAACATGTTTGAAATATCCCATCATTTAAGTTAATTTTTAAGGGAGCCTGGGACCAGTAAGTGAAGTCTTAATTGCCAAGTTCCATATTGAAGGATTAGGAGGTACAAATTTCCAGGTATAAAATTAATCAGTCACAAGGATGAGAAGTACAGCACGGGGAATATAGTCAATAATATTGTAAAAACTTTGTATGCTGACAGATGGTGATCATTATGCGCATCATGGTGAGTGTTTCATAATGCATGGAATTGTTGAATCACTATGTTGTACACTTGACACTAATACAATAATGTGTACCAACTGTACTTCAATTAAAAACAAAGTCCCTTGGGGCACCTAGGTGGCTCAGTCGGTTAAGGGTCCGACTTTGACTCAAGTCACCATCTCACAGTTCCTGAGTTTGAGCCCCTCATCTGAGCCTGGAAATTGCTTCAGATTCTGTGTCTCCCTCTCTCTCTGCCCCTCCCCCATGTGTCCTCTCTCTCTCTCTCTCTTTCTCTCTCAAAAATAAATAAAACATTAAAGAAATAAATAAAGTCCCTTGTTGAAGTTCTTATTTCTCTTTTCATAAAAAACTGTCCCAAAGAAAACTGGCAAAAAATCAGAAACAAAACTCAGAGGAAAATCTTTTTATTTTTAAGTTTATTTATTTACTTTTGAGAGAGAGAGAGAGAAAGAGAGAGAGAGAGAGATGGGCAGAGAGAAAGAGTGGGAGAGAGAGAATCCCAAGCAGACTCCGCACTGTCAGCACAGAGTCCTGCAGGGCTCGAACTCATAAGCTGTGAGGTCTTGACCTGAGCTGAAACCAAGAATCAGACACTTAATTGACTGAGCCACCCAGGCACCCCCAGAGGAAAGGCTTTTACTAAGGTTGAGATATTCATCCTCCCCTACATCTGTATTTCCCTAGTAAATGACAACAATAATAAAGGAGAGGTGGGGGTAGAGGGAAGGGGAGAACACCGAGCCCAGTTTGGGAAGTTCTTACATGGGAAGAATGAGAGTTCTCTACGCTCATGGCCACATAGGAGAGGAGGGGGATGCTTCTGACAGAATGCTCAGGGGAGCAGCTCTCCTTAGATGACTTGCTTTTGTCCCCTTCACGGGGCGCATTTTGACTCATAAAACAATGGCCAGGAATCTACTAGACCTGACTTTCCCAGTCTCTCCCAGGATGGAGTTCTTCACCTCTCCCTTGTCCCTTTTCAACTTCTCTGTCTTCTCACCTACCTCTCCTAGCAAATAACTTTTACTTGTTTTATGGATTGTTTATGCTTAACATTTGAGCTAAAGCTTCTGCCCATGATTTTAAATAAGTCATCAGAATGAATTTATGCAGATGTACAAATTAAAGGGTGGAAGGATGAGTAGATGGATGGATGAATGGATGGATGGGTGGCTGGATGGGTGGATGGGTGGACAGAGTTGATGGATAGGTCAAGAGATTCACAGAGAATAGGATTGATAAATATAACAGAAAGATGTTGACAACTGAGTTCCCCAGATTCTTGTTCCCGTGGTATAAAGCTGATCAATCTGGGAAGGAAGGAATAGAAGAAATCTTCTATTTCTATCCCAGTTACTGAAAGGGAAGAAGACAACTGAGCGAGATTAATCTGCTTGTCATCATGCTGATGACCATCTTTCTGGTAGATAGACTAACAACATTTGCTGGGAGGAGGAGAGTCCTCACCTATAGAATACTCTTGACAGGAAGCAGTTGGATCAGGATTGTGGAAGGCAGAATAATAATAATGTCCTCTGCAAAGATGTCCACACCAATAATGTACGAAGATCAACTTTACTTTGCCAGGAAAGTATTCCATAATCCCTCTTTTACCTTAGGCTATATTCACACTCCCACGCTCCTCCGAAGTATAGTCTAAAGAATTCACCACCCTGACAAGCTACGGGACATCATGCTGTTTCACTATACTGACAACATCACCCCAACTGAACTTGACGAGCAGACAATGACAGATGCCCAAGATGCTCTAGTGAGACAGACGCATGCAGAGGACTGGCAGCAAACCTGACATCAGGGAACTGCCACATCAGTGATGTTTTCAGGGATTCAGTGGTCCAGCAAAAGTAAAAGACAGATTATTGTACCTTATACCGCTAAGCAAAAGGCATAGCAAGTCCTAGGGCTCTTTGGGCTTTGGAAGCCATTTATGCTGGACTTTGGAAAATGAGCCCCACTTATTAATCAGATAGCAAAAAGCTACAGTTTCCGGTAGGGTCCCGTTCAAAACGAAGCTCCACAGCATATCTAAACTGCGGTCAGGTGTTCTATTCTCTTGGGATGTGTGTGCCAGCAGGTGAGACTGTATCGGAGGTCTCTGGCCAATGAATTTGCTGCATAGCGTCCGGCAAGCCCCAGCAGGAGACAGTACGAATCCCTGGGATTCTAGAACAGGGGCATGCCCTGACGGCAAAAAACTATGTACCTGTGGACAAAGAGCTCCCGCAGAGCTAATAGTCCCCAGTAGGAACTGTGGGTCTGATCACTGGATACCACTGACTACACGAATTGAGTGCCCACTGACAACTCTGCGTGGTCTCATAGACCAGATCATAAGGACGGGAGCATTCCAAAGTGACACACTGGAGACCAGGTTGAGTGGGTCCAGATGCAAGAATACATTACTTGATCAAGTGGCTCAGACTCTCAGGCAATCCATTTCGGTAGTGATACCTTCAATCTGTCCACACCTATGACCTCACAGAAGAGGTTTGCTCTTCTCATGGTCAAGAGCAACAAAGAATAGGTCCCAAAACAATGAAGAACTGGCCAGCAAGTTAAAGAGATCAACAGTCTCCCAGATCCTTTTGTCTGGTCTAATGAAACAGTCTCCTATATGACCCTTGACTTCTATTTTGGTCCCCCTATTCACACAATAGGCAGACTGATCCTTTTATCTATCTATCTATCTATCTATCTACCTATTTTTATGTTTTTTATTTTATTTTTGAGAGAGAGAGAGAGAGACAGAGTGTGAGCAGGGGAGGAGCAGAGAGAGAGGGAGACCCAGGATCCAAAGCAGGCTCCAGGATCCGAGCTGTCAGCACAGAGCCCGATTTGGGGCTCGAAACCACGAACTGCAAGATCACAACCTGAGCCGAAGCCGGACACTCAACCCACTGAGCCACCCAGGCACCCATGCCTTCCTGCTATTCTTTGAACATATTGCTCCCTTTGTCTGGATCTTTATTTCGTACCCACCCCCATCTTTCCAGGGCTCACTCCCTTGCTTGATTTAAATCTCTGCAGACCTTGGTGAGGTCTTCCCTGACCACCATCCCCCTTCCCTATCCCTATACCCTGCTTTAGCTTTCCCCACTGCTATTCCACAGTACCAGACATATATTTCATTTGTGTAACATCTGACTGACCACAAGAGAAGACAGAGACCCTGCCCATTAGCTGCTGTACCAGCACCTGGAACAATACTTGCAACATGGAAATGGCTCAGTTAACATTCACTGAATGAATGAATGAATGAATGAACGAACGAACGAACAAATACTGCAGGTCTGGTAATGATATCAATAGCAAGATGCCAACATCTTTTTCTTTCTTTCTTTTTTTTTTTTTTGTAAGATTAGACTTCTTTAAGTTTATTTACTTTGAGAGAGAAAGAGAGAGCTGGGAGGGGCAGAGAGAAAGAGAGAGAGAATCCCAAGCAGGCTCTGCACTGCCAGCACGGAGCCTGATGTGGGGCTTGAACTCATGAACCATGAGATCATGACCTGAGCTAAAATCTAGAGTCGGATGCCTAATCAACTGAGCCACCCAGGTGCTTTTTCTGTAAGAAGCCCTCCTTCAGGGGCACCTGGGTGGCTCAGTCAGTTAAGTATCCTACTTTGGCTCAGGTCATGATCTCATGGTTCATGGGTTTGAGGCCCTCGTGGGTCCTGTGCTGACAGCTCAGAGCCTGGAGCCTGCTTCAGATTCTGTGTCTCCCTCTCTCTCTGCCCCTCCCTCGCTCATGCTCTGTCTGTCTGTCTCTCTCTCTTTCTCTCAAAAATAAATAAGCATTAAAAAAATTTTTTTTCATTAAATAAATAAATAAGAAGCCCTCCTTCCATTTCAGTGTGCATTGAACAAAAAGGGATTGAAAAATCCCTCTGATTATATATTTTGAGATTTTTCTGAAATCCCTTTTCCAAAAGTAATGTGCTCTTTGTGATTAACACAATCCAAAAATTGTCGCTCATTATCCCTCTCCCATCTCAGCCCTGTTCCCACTCCTACCTCCAGATACTAATGTTAACAACATTATGCTTTATCCCATTCCTTTCTCCAAGAACATACCAAGATTTAGTAACCTTTTAAGCTTTGGCCACCTTAGTTTTTATAAAAATGGATGATCCTATATATATATTTACTATAACATAGTTTTCTCAGGGAAAACAAAACAAACTGTAATCTTAGGACAATTGCATGAGAAACATACAAATACTCATATTTCTATAAATTCATAACGAGACCGTCTTCCTGAGATCTCTTGGGGGCTTCCGTCTAGGGGGTAAGCACTATACACATAGTGTATTATTAGCTAGAAATATTTGCCAACGGAAGCCGCAGCTGCCATCTGTGTGACAGCAGAAAGGAGAGCTAATTAGTGCATGCAGGCTGAGACTGAACCATCAAAACTGACGTGAACGGTGGCCACATCACAAGCCCAGGGGCATGCCGTGCTGTGGGGTTCTGTTCTGCACTATTCGGCAGACCAAGCTCACGCTTTGCCAGCTGTAAATGACAGCAGGTCCCGACTGGTCGCTGATAACTAGACTCTCTGGCCAGGTTGCTCCTGAAGCCGCCACCACCAGACTGCTCTCCCCCACCTCACGCAGTCACAGACCCCCTGACCCCCTGACTCAAAGCACAGATGGAAATTGGAGAAACGTGTCCACCTGTGGCAAATTTCATGCTCACTGTGTCAGATTTCGCAAAGGCCGAGACTTGATTTAGTTGGTCTGTGGTGAGGACGATGTGGTTTGGATATATTGCAAAGGTTTTGCATTCTTGATTTTCAAGGATGCTCATGGTTTTTGATTTTCAAGGATGCTCAGGATATTTTTCTACGTGACAGAGAGACTCTGCACTTTCCTGGGCCTGGATTCAGAGACTTTTGCCTATTTCCTCCTTGAACATTCTTATACAATCACTTCCCCAATTGAAGCCTCCAGCCTTCAGCCCCAGTGGGGACTGTGTAAGACTGGGCTTCACGTGGTTACTCCAAACCACTTAAGCCGTCAGCTTCATCTTTTATTGGTCCATGCCTCTCACATCCTGTTAGCAGAGCAATGGCGAAAATTTGTAGGAATAAGGTACATCGGCACCTGACACCTTGTGAAATTGACCATGCTAAGGTTTGAGTTTCATGGGCCTTAGACCATATTGCTAAGTCAACGCAAGCTGTCCTATCTTCTCCGCCTCCTCTACCGTTTGATAAGGACCTTCTGGTGAGTATATCCCACATCCTACCACCCTAACCCCTAGTCCATAGATAGCCCCTTAAAGAACACTGTATGGCTGGGGGAAAGTCCAAGCTATAGTGGTACAGATTCGTGATTCCGAGATTATATGGAAAAAGTCAAAGGCGCCTGGGTAGCTCAGTCGGTTAAGCATCCAACTGTTGATTTCATTTGGGATCATGATCTCATGGTTCATGAGTTTGAGCCCCGTGTCAGGCTCCACGCTGACAGCACGGAGCCTGCTTGGGATTTTCTCTCTCCCTCTCTCTCTGCCCCTCCCCCACTCGAGAACACATGCTCTCACTCTCTTTCAAAATAAATAAATAAAATTTTTAAAAAGTCATATCGTATTTATTACATTTCAAAGAATCCAATCAAGACCCTTCTGTGTTTTTCATCAAGACTGTTTTATCAACCTAGAGCCAGGCTAACACAATGTCTACCAATCAGGGGTCAATTAATTATACTCAATGGAATTCATTAGTTAGGTTGTGATACACATGAAGGAGTTCTTATAACAATTTTTAAAATGTGATAGTGACAGATAGTTATTGTTACTGAAATAGGTCTGATTTTGTGATAAGAAAAAAAAAAGAAGACTATAGAACTGTAAATGTAGAGTGTGATCCCATCTTTGTAAAATTTAATTCCTATATCTGTTCATGTATGTGTATACATACATAGAAAGACATCTGGAAGGATGCCCAAAACACCCATGCATTCACTCAACAAATATTTTCTATGCCAGATATTGTTCTAGGTGCTGAGGATAATAACAGGGGACAAAGCAAACCAGGATCTTCACAGAGTTAAATTTTATAATAACAAGAAAACAAAACAAAACAAAGAAAGTACATATACAACATTTCAGAAAGTGATATGTACACACTCTGGTGAAAAATAAAGTAGGCTTTGGAGTGGGCTTTTGTCACCTTGACTGAGGCAAGGAACTATACTTCCCAGAATTCCATTGTCTCTAGGGCTGCTGGTTAGAGTTCGACCAAAAAGGAACGTGTGTGATGTTTAGGAGGCAGAAATGAAGCAGCAACTGGTACTATCCAAAGGTCAAAGTTGTCAGAAAAGTGAGAGGCACAGAGGTCCCTGGGTGACTTAGTTGATTAAGCATCCAACTTCAGCTCAGGTCATGATCTTAAGGTTCCCGAGTTTGAGGCCTGCACTGCGGGGACGGGGTTGGGGGGGGGTGCTCTGCACTCTCTCCCTCTCTTCCTCTCTCTGCCCCATCTCCCTACTACTAACCCTGCCGACCAACATCAGCCACAAGCCGAACCCCCTGTGCCCACCCACTGACCATTCCCTCAGATGTATTACACTCATTTCCTTTAGCATTTTACACCATTCTCTCTTTCCTCCAACCTTCAACGCTTCTGCCTCCCTACCCCCTTACTTCCCATTGCACTAAGAAGTGGAAAGAACTTCCACTCATTCCCACAATCATAGTAACAAACAACAACAAAATTCACTGGCATCTGGATGATGCCCTGCCTTCCTTCCTATGACAGAGCCTGGCTGGAAGCTCATTAATTCTCTCTTTTGTTCCTGAAAACACAGAAGACTACATTTTCCAGCCTTCCTTGCCATTGGGGTAGGGCATGAATAGCAGCCAAAGGAACACAAGCCATTTCCATACCTGGCCCCTAAAATCTCCATTGAGATTCTTGACTCTATCTCCCTTGCGGGGTTGGGAATAAAGGATCCCTGTAGGGCAGAGCCACACCATGGCAGGAGCTCCATTTCTGGAAGCACCAGTTAGAGGGGGACAGCCTAGAAGAGAAGCCAGACCTGCTCTGCTCTGTGATATGAAGGAGAACTACATGAACCATTATTTTACTGTACCTAATTGTTATTACCCTAACACACCCTCCTTCTCTGTAGCTGGAACTGTCCACACACCCTGAGTGACGGCAAATTCATTCAGCTGTAAACTAGATCCCATCTTTTCTCGCCTGCTCAAGGACAAAACACCAGAGATTGCCCCCTCTCTGTCACATCATCAAGGTTTCCCTCTCTACTGGCTCAATCCCAGCAGATAAACAGGCTTTCATATCTCCTGCTGTACAAAAAGCAAATAGCGCTTTTATCTGGGTGATGAAACTTTTTACAAAGATTTCTACTTTTTGCTTTCTTTCCCCTGTATTGTTTACATGAATGCTTTCTACCTGCCCCAAAAAAAGAGAGCGAGAGAGAAGAGAAGAAAGAAAGAAAGAAAGAAAGAAAGAAAGAAAGAAAGAGGAAGGGGAAGGGAGAAGGGAAGGAAGAAAAAAGAAAGAAAGAAAGAAAGAAAGAAAGAAAGAAAGAAAGAAAGAAAGGAAGGAAGGAAGGAAGGAGGAAATTCATCACCTTGCCTTAGGAGAAGTTTTCCTGGATATAGGATATGACCAATGATTTCCCCTTTCTTTCCCATGCCAAACATTCCCTGGGGCTCCTCCACTCATTCTTCTGCCTGTCAAGAGTCTGACTCTCAGAAGCTTCTTGCTGCATAGGGCATTCACAAAGAACATCAGGAAATGGCGAAAAGACACAGGGTCGCTGCCCTTCTGATGGCTAGTATTCCTAATCCATGGTGTCAAACAGGTGACATTCATCAGCAGCTGTCCTTTGCCACCATCCAGCGGCACACTGTCCTCACCCGGTGCCCTCCTTCTCCATCGCAACCAGATATATATTTCACATATATATGCTATCATGTGTATATCACGTATATAGGAAATCACGTATACACACAGATTTCACATACATGTGATTTCAAGTCATTTACATCTCATTAACTTCAAATAAGTCCCCTTTATTGCCACTCAATTCAACGAAGTATCTCTCCCTGGGTTTACAACCTAACACTCTGCCACATCTAGCTCTCGAAGACAAAGAAGTACTTCTTTATTTCCCAGGTTGGACTTTGAAAATCCAAAGGGAAAAGGTCTTCTAAACAGAAATTGATTTCTTCACATCGCCATTTCGGTAATGGACACCAGCCCCTGTTGCATTTGCACTTCATTCAGAAAGGCACAGCTTTGGGGAGAATTTTTTTTAACTGCCTGCCACTTCTGGAATCAAGCTTTTCTGCTCCATTTGGACAAGGATCGGGTCTTCTGCAGTTTTCCTAAATGTTTTACTGTAGGCGGAGCAGACCCCAAGGTACAGCCGATTGACTGGTTACTGTAGAAATTCTGAACAATATCAGCCTGTCACCCGCCCCCTACTTGTTATTCAGATAGAACCCTATTTGCTGTCAGTCTTCCTGGGGATAGAATAGCTCTTGGACAAAACAAGTCACACAATACCCTGCTGCCCTGAAGGATCCTGCTGTCAAAGGCAACTCCGGGCCACACCAAATTGTCACCGTAAAGGAAACAAACAAGAACCTAGGGAGCAGAAGCAGCAGCATCCTCTGTTTCAATGACATTCTTTTTCATAAGATTATTGGCTACAATTTCAGGTTGTTGTTGTTGTTGTTGTTTTTGAGGCCAGTAAGGCAATAATGCTTCAGTGTTTTTTTCACTGCCTGCATTTCATTCGCTTTAATTTAAACCCAGAAAAAGAGAGTTTAATTAGAACCTTGGAAACTTACCCAGGACACTTCTGGGGGCAAGAAATTGTATCCTCACCACATGCTTGAGTCTGTGTCCAGCAGGGATGATTATCCCAAATGCAGGGCCGGGCATAGTCTCATGTAAAACACCAAAGGAAAATGCCTACTGGTCTCCAGGTTCCTTATTAAAGACAGTCTATCAATAACAAGTCAGTTAATCAACAGGTATGACTTGAACACCTGCCGTGTGCCTAACGTGAGGATTCGGAAGAAACAAAGCTTTGCGTTGGACTTGAATCAGAAACAGCCGGGGGCATCTTTATTCCAATGCCAGCAGCTGCGGGGGAGAGGAGCAAGCATAACCGATTTCTCCCCTCCCAGAGTTCTATGGACTATAGTGTGTATTAGCAGAACAAAGAAGGGAAAAAGAAAAAATCTAGAGAGGCAGGTCATTTACACCCTACACAAAATATGGCATCTATATTTTCTGAAATTATACAAGTCCTTCTAGTAAACACATATTATGTCAAGTAAATATAATACGTTCTACAAACTTTGGGGTTGAAGATAAGCCTTGGGGCTAAGGGGCTACATTCTCTAGTTACGATAGGTCCAGTTGCTTTAATAAAACAATCTGACCTTAAAAGTCTTGACTTCTTTGCACTGAATGTCAGGAAGAGACCACAGAGAAAGTCTCTACTTTATGCTAAGGGACCAATTTAATCTTATCTCAGGCCCCTTCAGCCTAATTAATCGATTAATGTGAGTCTGGGTTTAGCTCGCTAAGTCAAAAACACTCTTCAACCTTCCCCATTCTTATCAGAAAGGTAATTGAAAACACACTACCTGAATACACAAAGTAATTTAGTCCAAGGTGATTGCTTCCCTCGCAAACCTCGGTACCCAAAAGCCACTTCTACCCAGAGCCAAATAAAAGACTTCACCGCATGGTTTCCTTCTCAAACAAAAGATACACACTTCCTGATTCCACAGATTGTTTTTTTATGCTTAGTTATTTTGAGAGAGAGAGAGCATGAGCAGAGAAGGGGCAGAGAGAGGGAGAGAGAGAGTAATCCCAAGCAGATTCCATGCTTTCAATGCAGAGCCTGACCCGGGGCTTGATCTCAGTGATATCGTGACCTGAGCTGAAATCAAGAGTTGCTTAACAGACTAAGCCACCCAGGCACCCTGATTCCAGAGCTTCTTATTCTGCATCCTCAAAAACACAGAAGTTTGGGACACGTTTCCTAACCTCAAGAAACTCTAAGAAAAACAAACATATTTAAGACAATGAGAGGTGGGGCGCCTGGGTGTCTCAGTTGGTTAAGCGTCTGACTTCAGCTCAGGTCACGATCTCACAGTCTGTGAGTTCGAGCCCCGCGTTGGGCTCTGTGCTGACAGCTCAGAGCCTGGAGCCTGCTTCAGACTCTGTGTCTCCCTCTCTCTCTGCCCCTTCCCCGCTCATGCTCTGTCTCTCTGTCTCAAAAATAAATAAAAAACATTTAAAAAAATTTATTTAAGACAATGAGAGGTAATTGTTAGGGTCAGGCATAAGGCAGGGTAAAAATAGGAGTCAGAGGCTAAAAAATTTTAGCAAAGGCTTTATTTGGGAGCTAATGTCTCTGGCGAGGTTCCATGACCCAGGGAGAGGGGGAGAGAGAGAGAGAGAGAGAGAGAGAGAGGAGTCAGGGAAGTAGCACCCAGATGTGGGGTGGGGTTTTTAAGCTGCAGCAGTTCCGGGTTTAGGTCCGGGTGGGCCTTTTTCGCGTCAGGTCGTGCTGTCGCTCGGTGATTGGTTGACCTCCAATTCGTTCTGGCTACCAGGGGCTTTTCATTGGGTTGCACTGGCAAGATGGCCTGTGGTTCCAAGGACATCCTAACAGTAATTAAGGATTTAACTGTGGGGTCCTGAGTAAAATAGGAAATCAGAGTAAGGAGGTTGCAGTGTGGTTGTAAGAAGAGGAGATCTGAACAGAGTCGTAACCTCAGTTGCTCTAATTTGGTTTCCTGGCTTCCTTCCACATTCCACGGGCACTTGACCATTGACCTATTTCCTCTTTAGTGAGATCTTCCCTAAAGACTGGAGGCATCCGCTCTCCTAAATACTGTTTAAGAACCCACAATGTGGGGGCGCCTGGGTGGCGCAGTCGGTTAAGCGTCCGACTTCAGCCAGGTCACGATCTCGCGGTCTGTGAGTTCGAGCCCCGCGTCGGGCTCTGGGCTGATGGCTCAGAGCCTGGAGCCTGTTTCCGATTCTGTGTCTCCCTCTCTCTCTGCCCCTCCCCCGTTCATGCTCTGTCTCTCTCTGTCCCAAAAATAAATAAACATTGAAAAAAAAATTTAAAAAAAAAAAAAAAAAAAAGAACCCACAATGTGGACCAAGTTCTTTTTAATCTTCTAAACCCTATCTCTTTGATGGTGGTTCCCTTCTTTCTGCTGTTGGTCCGGAATCCCTACTATTTGGGGCAAAATGACTTTAGACTGTGTTAGAAATTATGCAATCAAGTGTTGCAATTATGGTCACTAACTTTGTCTCCCTGCCAGCATCACCCTGCTGGCCCCTAGAAACACGCCTCAGCCTCCAGCCCTAAAGGAGGGGGCCTACTGGAGGCGCCTTCAGGACTCTGGGGACCAGAGACTCCAGCAGGAACTAATGATCCTCTTGAAGCCTGACAACAAGGGAATTTCTGCTTTCCCTCAATCATGAAGTTTTGGGGTAATGGTGGGGCATCCGGAGCCAACAGCCAAGAAAGAATTCTTGAGACCTCTTTGGTGCAAAAATGGTGGTGTAAAAATGACGATTTTATTAAAGCACGGGACAGGACCCATGAGCAGGAACAGCTTCCCCGGGACCCTGTGGAGACACTGGTTATGTATTTGGGAGTTGGGGGAGGTACTGTCCAGGGGAAGTTTCCAATGAGATTTTCGTATGCTAAAGAAGACTCACAAGATACTGGAGGCCTAGTTATTGTTAAGCTAAGGTTGTTTTTCCCCCTAGGGGCACCTGGGTGGCTTAGTTAAGCAACCAACTTTGGCTTAAGTCACCATCTCACAGTTAGTGGGTTTGAGTTGCCTGCTTTGGATTCTGTGTCTTCCCCCTCTCTCTGCCCCTCTCCTGCTCATGTTCTGTCTGTCTCTCTCTCAAAAATAAATAAAACATTAAAAAAAACTTTTAATATAAAAAAGGTGTTTTCCCTCTAGCAAAGCATTAAGACATAGGGAGTTCCTGGAGAAATGTTTTACTCTGCCGGCCTCAAGTATCTGTCAATGGGCTGCAGGCTATGAGGAAATTTAATTTTATCTGCCATTTCCTTCTGCCTTTGTTCCCCATATCACTGTGGAGGAGTGATGTTTGGGCTCAGGAAACTGAGTCTACAGGTTTCTGGAGATTAGGCTATTGATAAGACTTCCTTTTTTTTTTTTTTTTTTTTGGAATTTACTAAGATAGTTGTAAACCAATGGAGACTCAAGTCCTGCAGGACTGTGATCTCTATCAGTTAACCATTTGTTTTCCCCTTTCCTTTTGTTCTTGAGCCACCAGGAGTGCCCCAGGACTATCCCACACATCCCCCCTGGGGGTGGGGAGTGTTTGTGGGGGTCAGCTTGCCTTCTGCTCCCTCATCACATTAGACCACCTTTCCGAAGGGGTGTGGACCATCCAAGAAGAGTCTGGGAAGACCAGAGGTGGCAGCTCTCCCTGGGGCTCCCCAGTGCCTCCTGTCACAGCGTGCCTGTGGGGAAGCTTCCTCAGGCTCCTTGACCTTGCCACATGAACACCAAGGTCACATCTGCCTGGACCCCCTAGACAACAAGGGGCATGTCCTGTGTTTTCAGAGAACTGTTTCTCCCCAATCAGCTATTGTTTGTTTTCAAACCCCACTAACCATTAGCTGTCTCAGCAGAGGCTTGGACTGACACAAAAGATTCCAGCTTATGCACATGCAAAGGCCCTGCATTTCCTACCAGGGAGGAGGAGCCCAAATTCCATCCAGTTTATACCAGCGCTCTGGGCATGCGCACAACCTTCTCCTTGTCCTACCCGTGACCTCCTGATGGCGGTTAGAGGGGGGCAGATATTTTGCCTCATTTTAAGTCTCCACCCCAAAATAGACAGGGGATGTATGTTATGCATGTGTTTGCTCAATGTGCACGTGCTATCTTTCTCCATGAAGAGTTGTAAGTTTCCCCGCCCTTTCCTTCAATATGTATGGAAGGCCAATCCCTGTGATTATTAGAAGGCTTGTTCCAATTTCAGTTAGGGGTTACAGATTAAAGCCAGCCTCCTATCTCACCTTGCTTAACCACTTTGCAAGCAATAAATCTCTCTCCGCAAAAGACCAGTGCTACATAGTGTTTGGCTTTCCATTTTGTGCAGGTGAACGGACTCCTTCCAGTTGGATAAAAACCACCTTGCTCTCCAAGAAGGTGAAAAGAAGGTAGCAAGACAAAAAATAGGTCAAAAGGACAGAGATCATAGGCTCTTCTAAGAAAGAAAAATAGGTACAGAGGAACAGAAGCCTAGATACTCCAAATTGTACTGGAATTCAGGGATAATATTGATAATGAATTTGACAAAGTATAAATAACCGGTAACATCTCCATTATCATTATTTTAGTGAAACCCCTCTTCTTCAATGTAGTTACCAGCATGGGGGCGCCTGGGTGGCTCAGTGGGTTTGTTATGCCCAGAATTCACGATCCCCAAAGACCACCAGGGAGCCGAGTCCGATGCAAAAGCAAAGAGCCTTTATTTGAGCTAGCTCAAGCTCAACTCCCTACCTGCACCAACGCATAGGTGAGAGCCAGGGAGTTTCAAAAGCACAAAGGTTTTATAGGGGTCTAGGGGCAGTTGGTGAGGTAATGGCTGTGGCCTCAGCTGATTGGCTGGGGAAGGGTCGTGGCCTCAGCCAATTGGCTTGGGAAGGGTCGGAGTCCCCTTACGCAGGTTGCTGGGTGTGTTTTGATCGGGAAGTTTGAATGGGTGAGCGGGAGGTTACTCAAGGGGAGGAAGCGTGATCTGAGGTTTCTGTGATTTTCCTGGAAAGGGGCCATGTCAGGGACATAGTCACTCAAGGTGGAGGACACAGAACAAGATGGAGTCGGCCGGCGTAGGTCCGCTCTTTCAGGTTGAGCATGGGACTCTTGGTTTCAGCTCAGGTCATGATCTCAGTTTCCTGGGTTTGAGCCCCATGTTGGGCTCTGTGCTGACAGCATGGAACCTGCTTAGGATTCTCCCTCCCTCTCTCTTTCCCCTCCCCAACTTGCACTGTCTCTGTCTCTCTCAAAATAAAAAACTTAAAATGTTGTTACTGATCAGGTTTGGGGGTGATAGTGGGGTTTGTGGGGTCTGGAGCTGATGGCCAAGAAAGAATTCTTGAAGACACCTTTGATGCAAAGAGGTGATTTTATTAACGCACGGGGACAGCACCCGTGGGCAGAAAGAGCTGCCCAGGGACCACGAGAGACAGGTTACATACGGTGGAGTTTGAGAAGGTAAAGTCCAGGGGAAGTTTCCAATGAGATTTTCATATGCTAAAGAAGACTCCCAGGTTTCCTAGCTGTTGTCAAGCTAAGGCCGTTTTCCCCTCTAGCGAAGCATTAACATTAAGACAGAGGGAGTTCCTGGAGAAACATTTTACTCTGTCTGCCTCCAAGTCCATGGGCTCTGTCAAGGGGCTGCAGGCTACAAGGAAATTCAATTTTACCTGCCATTTCCTTCTGCCTTTGTTTCCCACATCAGTGACCCGCAGCAAAAAGTATTTTAAAAGTTTTGCGGTGGCTTAAGGGAGTTAAGAGAGTTGGAGAGGCATCTCGCCTGAAAGAGGGCAGCCTGGTGGAGCTGAGGACCCAGGAGCTGGGGGAGGCGAGGTGGGTGTGAGCGCTGGGTGGTGGCTGAGCTCCGGGAGTGCAGAGTGACAGCTGGGCCAGTGGGGAGGTCAGTCACTCAGCTCCTTCCACCAATATTTATTGACGTCCTACTGCTGCAGGATTTTTTTTACCACAACACCCGGGATTCGTTGTCTCCCCGCTTGGAAGAACGAAGAGGTGGACACAAAATGAGCAGCAGGCCAGGGTTTAATAGAATATAAGATCAGAGAGGAAGAGTAGTAGGAAAGCTCTCTTTATAGAGAGGGGACATTGGAAAATGAATGCCTGAGGATGCTAGGCCAGGGTCCTTGTTTTATAAGGTTCTGGTCAGCAACCCCCTGCCCTGCCCTTCCCCCTTGTTCCATCTCAGGTTCTACCCTTATTGGTTTGATAGCTCCAGGTGCTGGGCTGCCCATTCCTGACTGGCTCCATTGCATTGCGTGAGGGGTGGTCTATGGCCATACTTAGGTCTTTTGTCAAATTCCTGAGGGAAACCCTTGGGGGAGGAGGTGGGCTCTGTTACATTCTGAAGAGGAACCTTTCGCCTGAGGGGGTTTGCTGTGGTCAGACACTCCCAGCACCTTTCCAAAATAGGTGTTTTTCCCCACCCAGGGACCTCAGGCCCTAACCTTGCCCTCTCTGCCTTCTGAATCCTATCTTCTATCAGTACTATGTGCCTAACACTATTCTAGGTGTGGAGAATAGAGCAGGGAACAAAAAATACAAAACCTCCCTTTTATGAAGCTGATACTCTGTTCTGGAGCACAGAGTGGAGAAAAAAGATGGGGAGTACATTTTAGAATCTGTTAAATAATCGCAAGAGCTTGAGAGAAAGATAGTGGGGGGGAGGACAAGACAATTTTGGATGGGGTGTCCAGGGAAAGCTTTCTGAAGACAGTGTCATTGAGATGTTAAAAAGTAAACCAACGGACCAAAATGGCGTCACTTAGGTTAAGGTCCCATGTCAGTAAACTAAGATTTAGCACTTAACCTAACTGTTGGTTCCCCTCCCCCACCAGGATGTAACTGATGAGGGAGCTTGGGGCAAGCTGATGGCAAAATACAGACTGGCACACCCCCACCCCAGGTGGCATCTGTGTGATATTCCTCGGTCACTCCCAGCTACCCAAGAAGAAAGGAAAAGGGGTTAAGCACTTGCCATGGTGATGTGGGAACCTAAGGCAAATGAAAAATTAAATTCCTTTACTGCCTGCAGCCTACTGACAAGTCCTTGAAACAGGCAGGAGCTCAGCTGCCTGGATGAGGACACTTTGCTGGGGGCAAAAGAGAACCTTGGCTTAACATTGTCCCAACCTTGAGGATCCTGTAAATCTACTTCCTTTATCCCAACCGCCCCAGGATACATGCTGGCAATCACACTCCAAGCTTATGGCCTCCTGATATACATCTGAAGGGTCTCATGGCTGAGGTTTTATTAAACTGTAATAAATGGTGTTTCCCTAGCAACAGATAGCCCCTCAAGATCCTGGAAACCTTGCTTCCAAAATTTCTTAGAGCTTTACTCAGTCCCTGACTCCCTCCCAACCTGAAGGTATATAATGAGTTACCCATCAGGACCCCAGTGCAGCTCTTCCTGCCCGTGGGTCCTGTCCCCATGCTTGAATAAAATTACATTTTTGTACCAAAGATGTCTTCAAGAATTCTTTCTTGGCCATCAGCTTTGGACCACCCCATCACCCCAAAACTTCACCATGACCTTTAACCAGCCAAATTAGAATTTCCTCGTCAACAGCCAGAAGGTAATCCCTTGACATACCGTTCCATTCCCCTTAGGAGGGCCACCAAGCCTAAAACAATGGATTCTTTGTTAACTACCCCCCTCCCCTCCGCCACCTACACCCACCACTCCCCCCATGCCCTACACCCCCACTTTGAAAAACGTTTGCTTTTCTGGAGCTCCCACAGAGCTCTTCTCCTCATGCTAGGTGGGACATCTCCCAATTCATGAATCATTTAATAAAACCAATTATATTTTCAAATTTACTCTGTCAAATTTTGGCTTTTTAACGGGGTAAAGAGCCAAAGGAAGTGAGTGGACCACTTCATTTTCTGGGCCACCAGCCTCAAGACAGAGAAAATTTAACTGTGCAAATGCCCCGGGCACCTGGGTGGCTCAGTCGGTTAAGCGCCCGAATTGGACTCAGGTCATGATCTCACAGTTTGTGGGTTCGAGCCCTGTGTCAGGTTCTGTTGCTGACAGCTCAGAGCCTGGAGCCTGCTTCAGATTCTAGGTGTCCCTTTCTAGAACTCTCTGCCGTTCCACTTCTGTGTGTTCTCTCTCAAAAATAAATATTTTTTTTTAATTTTGTTTTAAAAATAAATATTTTTTAAAAAATTTGTTTTAAAGTGCAAAGGCCCTGAGGTGGGCACATGGCTGCTCACTAAGAAACAGCCCGGGAGCCAGTGTGGCTGGGGCACATTAGGAAAGCCCCAAACTGTGAGTTGTGCATGTCTGACACCAGCCGGCTTCCGTGAATTCCAAACTGTTTTGCACTCAGATGTGTACTGTGGAGAATTCTAGTTCGGTGTCAGCTGTGCTGGCCTGGCAGCATGACTTCTACCAGCAACGCATCTATTTTCCTACCACAAATGCACTGTGGAGTTCACTAAAAGGAGACAATTTTTATAGAGTTTTGAGCTAGCTGCACTGTTTGGAGCCAATCTGGAAAATCTCTTAAATCCTTGCAACCTGGAATGTTGTGCCCCCAGCCCTGGGGCCCCAGAAGATTAGATTGACAAAAGACAGATTGACCAGAAAAATACCCAAACGGATGCTTATTCAGCAGAGAGGAGTCAAGCAAAGGGATTGTTAGAATGTAGGCTTCTGTGATATCTTCCAAAGAAGAACAATACATTGCAGGCAAGCGACAAGACAAAGGAAAAGGGTGGTCAGCTTTCAAGGGTGGCACCCCCTGGGGAGGTAATATACTGGGAAACGAAGAAAATAAAGATTATGTCCTCCCATCTCTGCCCTGCTTCTTTCCCTCTTCTTGGTGGCCATAAAACTTCCCCAAGAGAGAGCATTCACAGCACTCCCCATGTTTCAGAAGCTTCTGCTTTTAGTCAGATGGGGGAAGATCTGGGAAAATGCCTTGCTGCCTCCAGTTCAAAATCCCTACACCAAATGGCATATTTTGGGGGTGGTATGTTCTGGTCCCCCGACTGGCAGAACAGGAGCCAACACCCCACTGCCCTGTTGCTGGACCTTTATCAGTTAAGACTCTTGCCTCACACACACAGGTGCTAGGGGCCCTTGACCTGGTGAATCTTACTGATTCTGCTTCAAGCTTAACAAGCTCACAGGCCTGGTCCATGATGATGTGTATGTTCTTAATGTTCCCTAGCATTTCTGTTCTTGCAACCCGAAGCTCTCACTAGACTCCTTCCCCATGCACGTTTAATTGGCTGTTAGCTGAAGGTAACTACAAGCACGAAGTTGTAAAAAAGTCTTTCATACCAAAGACAGGTTCCTCCAAGATGCTCATGGGGAGGAAAAAGAAAAACAAAAACTTTTTAAAATTGTCACTGCCTTTCTGCTCACTTATCAAATCAGGAGGAAAAAAAAAAAGAGCTTTTGGCATTAGCAACAATGCTACCAAAATCCTAGGTGATTTTCAGGGTCAGGACATAGACTTTACAGGAGAGAACATTCTTTCCTCTTTTCTTTCTTTTCTTTTTCTTTTTCTTTCTCTTTCTTCTTCTTTTTTTTTTTTTTTTTTTTTTTTTATTCTCAAGTTAGTTAACATACAGCGTAGTTGTGGCTTCAGGAGTAGAACCCAGCGATTCATTTCTTACCTACAACACCCAGTGCTCATCCCAACAAATGCCTGTCACCCATTTAACCCATTCCACACCCCCATCAACCCTCAGTTTGTTCTCTGGACTTAAGAGTCTCTTACAGTTTGCCTCTTGCTCTGTTTTTATCTTTCCTCTTTTCATGGAGAAACAGAAATTTGCCAGTTACCCTAGTAAGCGAAGGAAGCTGTTTTGACCAAGTTCTCACAAGACATTGATTACTACAAACCTTAATTCATTGATCCAACCGTATTTATTGGCCCAAAGCTAAACTCAAGTCCCCCAAAGAAATGTAAAGTTCTCAATCCACAGAGAAATTTCTCAGATCCTCCCTAAATTGCTTGGGGCCCCTTAGTCCAGGCTTTCCGAGGATGAAGGCTTTTAGCATAGCAACCTTATTTAGAAGGAGGCATTGATCAAACATGGGCCAGGGGCACATGGGTGCCTCAGTCGGTTACGCAGTTAAGCGTCTGACCGTTGATTTCCGCTCAGGACATGATCTCAAGGTTCCTGGGATCGAGCCACAGGTAGATCTGAGAGCAGAGCCTGTTTGATATTCTCTCTCTCTCAAAATAAATAAATGAGCATTTTTTTTTAAAAAAAAAAATGGGCTAGGGGCGCCTGGGTGGCGCAGTTGGTTAAGCGTCCGACTTCAGCCAGGTCACGATCTCGCGGTCCGTGAGTTCGAGCCCCGCGTCGGGCTCTGGGCTGATGGCTCAGAGCCTGGAGCCTGTTTCCAATTCTGTGTCTCCCTCTCTCTCTGCCCTTCCCCCATTCATGCTGTGTCTCTCTCTGTCCCAAAAATAAATAAACGTTGAAAAAAAAAATTTAAAAAAAAAAAAAAATGGGCTAGATGGGGTGATGGGTATTAAGGAGGGCACGTGATGAGCATGGGCTATTGTATGGAAGTGATGCATCACTGAAGTGTACTCTTGAAACCAATATCGCACTGTATGCCAACTGAAATTTAAATTAAAAAATAAAAATAAAAAAATAATTCTGGTTATGATTATACGGTAAAAAAAGAAAAAAGAGAGAGAGAGAAAGAAAAGGAAACATGGTGAGGGCTTTTGTTTCCCCTCCCTCACCTTTCAGGAATCCCTGTTTTGTAAGCCAGTTGAGAAAGTAATATCTGGACACATGAAAGTTTATGAAGCATATGTGTACTAAATAATGACCTAAGACAACTGTGTAATAGAAGCCACGAGATGACATATAAAGCCAAATACATGATATTGTGCATTCACAGGAGGGAGAGATCTTTGTGGGTTGGTGCAATCAGGGAGGGGATCCTGGTGGAGGTGCAGAAGAGCAGGTGTTTGCAACAAGTCCAGAAAGGCAAGCAGAGCATCAAGAAGAATTGCTTTTTCTTTTAATGTTTACTTATTTTTAAGAGAGACAGAGAGAGAGAATGAGTGTGCAAGCAAGCAGGGGAGGGGCAGAGAGAGAGGGAGACAGAATCTGAAGCAGGCTCTAGGCTCCGAGCTGTCCTCACAGAACCCGATGCGGGGCTTGAACCCACAAACAGTGAGATCATGACCTGAGCTGACTTAATCGACTGAGCCACCCAGGGGCCCCAAGGAGAATTGTTCTTAAAGGGGCAGGTAATAACCCCTACCCCCACGGGCTGGAGGAAATGCTTGGAGGGATTTGGGTTTATCACCAAGAATAGGAAAGACCCTCTGCCTTCAAGTGGGTGCTAAACGTCCTGAGATTCAGGAGGTCCCACACCAGGGAGGACTGCCCTCCCAAAATTCCACCAGCTCCCTCCATGGAGAAACATTATGGGATCAACAAGAGATGTCCTAGAATGAAGAGCTTACGTTTTAGACAATAACAGGCAAGCGATTAAATGCTTGGGAGCCAGCAGGGAACTCCTTCCCACAAACCTCCCCGCCAAAAGTATAAATCACCCAAAAAAGCTTGTGGAAAACTGCACAATTTTCCTCTGTGTAGGCCAATGCCAAATCACCCATATCAAAGGGTCCAAAGCGTTCAGGCAAATAAATGTCTCCTTAAAGCAGTGGTCTCCAACTACCTTTTAGTTTGCACCTTTAATTAGTATGTTTTGGGGCGCCTGGGTGGCTCAGTCAGTTAAGTGTCCAACTTTGGCTCAGGTCATGATCTCACAGTTTGTGGGTTCAAGCCCCGCATCGGGCTCTGTGCTGACAGCTCAGAGCCTGGAGCCTGCTTCGGATTCTGTGTCTCCCTCTCTCTCTGCCCCTTCCCCATTTGTGCTCTGTCTCCCTCAAAAATAAATACACATTAAAAAAATTAATATGTTTTAATGTATTGCGGTTATTGTTTTTTAAAAATACAGAAAATAAAAAATAAAAAGTAAATGGACATTTCTAACTTTCTCTTGACAACTCAATGGATTCTCTTCCACACCCAACCTTGGAGATCACTGCACAAAACCACAAGCCAGTTCTGTATAAATCAGTTGACTCTCACTATGGCTCCATTGATAATTCTATTTTTATTTTATTTTAGTTGGCACAGTGCTAAAGTGGAAGGGAGAGATAGAAAAGGGAAACCCAAAGCAACCTTTACTATCATTTTTTAAAACTAGGAAATGAGACCAGGTACACTCTAGGCCAAGGTCCTGAGGCCACCATACCTGGCAGAAACTAGAGCTACAAATTGACTTTCTTTGTTAGGCAGGTATGGCAAAGCCTTCCCAGAGTCCTCGGGGGAGAGCCAGATGATTCCCCAGCAGGGTGTAATCTGGCCCCCTTTCCCCACGACCCTTACTAGGGTGTGAAGGATCAAGGGCACAATAAATATCAAGGAGGCTGTGACCACAAGAAGCCATTAGAGACTATGGCTGCTGGCCAGCTGAAGAGATAGGATTCAATGACCATGGGTGGATAACCCCCCAAAAAATGCCATGTTGTTGTTTTGAATTTCAGGTGCCTAGAGTTGAGTTAATCACTGTTGTCCATGGCCTATTATCATGAGTCCACACGAGGCTCCTCGATTTTCTTGTTCTCATGAAATCTATGTTATTTTTATATATGAAGTTTTTTTTTTTTTTTTTTTTACGTTTATTTATTTTTGGGACAGAGAGAGACAGAGCATGAACGGGGGAGGGGCAGAGAGAGAGGGAGACACAGAATCGGAAGCAGGCTCCAGGCTCTGAGCCATCAGCCCAGAGCCTGACGTGGGGCTCGAACTCACGGACCGTGAGATCGTGACCTGAGCCGAAGTCGGACACTCAACCGACTGAGCCACCCAGGCGCCCCTTGAAGTTTTATTTGACATAATGGTATGACTTCTCTACGACTTCATGCATCAACATGCTTTTATGAATCTATCCGTGTTGTGTATGCATACCCACCACATTTGCCTATCCACTCCTCCAGTAATAGACTTCCCAACCACCTCCAGCTCCCCATTGAGGGAAATTAGAGAGTATCACCCCCAAAAGATGTCTCTTTGACACCAAAAATCTTTTGGGGGCACCTGGGTGGCTTAGTCGCTTATGCGTCTGACTCTGGTTTCGGCTCAGGTCATGAGTTCAAGACCCACGTTAGGCTCTGTGCTGGCTGCACAGAGTCTGCTTGGGATTCTCTCTCTCTCTCTCTCTCTCTCTCTCTCTCCCTCTCTCTCTCTCTGCACCACCCCCACTCCACTGTCTCTGTCTCTTTCAAAATAAATAAGCTTTTAAAAAATTGTTTTAAATCTTTTGAACCAAAGTTATTTAAGAAGCTACAAACACAAAGCAAGTTCCCCTTTTTCTTCCTAAAAGTAGAATATAAATTCTCCTTTCACTGGAGACAGACTCTTAGCAGCCCAGAGATGTAACCAGAGGAATCTGCCAACAACCCTGACTTCATTAGTTCCTTCCCGTATATTTACCTTCCCACAGTGTGCTGCCCCCAGAGGCCTAAAATTGCTTTCCTTTGTCCTGTCACTTTTCTACAAATGCGCTTCTGTTCTTTGTTGAAGATGCCACGTAAGCCAAAATTTTAAGCCACAGGCTTCAACTTGCTTTTTTGATTTAGGTTTCTCCCACATGATGTGAGCTGCTCGAGAAACTGTTGGTTTTTCTCTTGTTAATCTGTCTTTTGGTTACAGAACTGAAAACTCGATGGGGAGAGGTAAAGTTTTACCTCCCCCACATCATTCTGTCACACAACACAGCAATGAACCCCCTGCCGCATGTGTCCTCCGCATTACGATTAAGAGTGGGATTCCTGGGGCAACTGGGTGGCTCAGTCACTTGAGTGTCTGACTCTTGATTTTGGCTCAGGTCATGATCTCACAGTTTGTGAGTTCAAGCCTCATGTCAGGCTCTGTCCTGAGCATGGAGTTTGCTTAAGATTCTCTCTCTCTCTCTCTCTCTCTCTCTCTCTCCCCCCCCCCCCTTTCTCTCTGCCCCTCCTCTGCTCACTCTTGCTCTCTCTCAAAATAAGTAAACAGGGGCACCTGGGTGGCTCAGTCACTTGAGTGTCTGACTCTTGACTTCGGGTCGGGTCATAATCTCACAGTTCATGAGGTCGAGCCCCATGTCGGCCTCTGTGCTGACAGCTTGGAGCGGGAACCTGCTTTGGATTGTGTCTCCCTTGCTCTCTGCCCCTCCCCCACTCGCATGCTATCTCTCTGTCTCTCAAAAATAAAATAAACATTTAAAAAATTAAAAAAATAAATAAAGACTTAAAAAAAAAAGGAAGAAGCTCCCCTATGCTGAGCTCTAGACTTTAAAGGGCCCCCTCTTGCCCTTCTGTTTCTATACCTTTGCTCACAGAGAAGTGATGTGCCCACCTATAGGCTGGGCCTCCCCTTCTCTATAATACGGGGTACAGGGACTCTGAGATTCCTGCCCCAGTGGTTGTAATTCCAATTCCAGGTTCTGCTTGGGCCTCTCCCCTGATCCAGCTTCCTGAAAGGCCACCACTGTGTATACCCTTCAGCACAGGGGACAGGCAAGGGCAGCTATTGTGATGTGTGGGTAGAGCTTGGACCTACAGGCTGGTGTGTCCAGCACATGAAACCCTATTTCAGGGTAGAGACAAATATGGAAAGGCAAGGAGATAAACAATAGGCCAGAGGTTGGAGGGAATGTGACGGCCGGGCCTTCCAGCTTCAGGTTCTTTTGAAAGATTTAAATGGGACATGCTGGTGGGCGGAGGGGTATTGATAGCAATTTGTGGGTAAGAGCTAACGAGGATAAGACTGAAGAGGTGAAGAGAAATCTTGAAGCTTCCCCTGTGTGAAGAGGAAGACAAAGTCAAGAAGGGCCTAGGGACATGCACAAGCTAGCCAGCCAGCGAAGGAGAAATCTCTCCTCTTTCTCTCCTCACCCGGTTGCAGTGAGTCTTCCTGGAAAGAAGTGTGGTCTTTGCCAGCTATGAAATTAATTTGAAATTTGCACTATATCCACAGTGATTTGTTATGAACTTTACTAATTTTGGGGGGAGGCGTAATTTATTTTTGAGAGACAGAGAGAAAGAGAGAGAGAGAGAGAGGTGGAGTGCAAGGAGAGGAGGAGCAGACAGAGAGGGAAACAAAGAATCAGATGCAGGCTCCAAGCTCTGAGCTGTCAGCACGGAGCCCAACGCAGGAATCAAACCCACGAACCGTGAGATCATGACCTGAGCCGAAGTCAGACGCTCAACCGACTGAACCACCCAGGCGCCCCGTTATGAACTTTTCTTTAAACAAAGTTTTCAACTCTTCGCTATGAAGGTATATTTGCCAACCTAGAAGCTTATGACAGATGTATTTAAGTTTGCTCGTTTGATTTAGAACTTTTAAGTATCTAGACACGTGGGACATAGGCTTCCATTTGCACTCTTGCCCGGACCCTGCACACGTAACATGAGAATAGCCCACCATTCTGTGAGAAGCCAACTGACAGTCTGTGGGCATGCATGACAGGCCAGGGATTGGGCTTTACTTATGTCATTTCACTGAAATCTCCTAGCAATTTTCTGAGACAGTGTAGGCTCATGACCTGAGGACCAAAGAGGTTAAGATGCTTGGCCAAGATCGCAGAGCTAATAATCAAGGACCTGGACCTCCCACAGAATTCTTGTCAATCACAAGGATTTTCTTTCCACTCGATTATGCCTCGATTTAAGCTAGTGTTGAGATGTGGATACAAATGGCAGCTGAGTTGCTCTTCGGTTTTATTTTCATTTGGAATGGGCCAATGACACCAAATGTCTCCTAATCTAAATTGAGTGTGCCCTTAGAGAGACCCAGAGTCTACCAGCTTGTCTTTCCCAGGCTCCTTGTAACGGTGACTAGACGCCTTCCAGAGGTTCCGAACGTGCGCCGTTGGAAACACAGTTTGGCTTCTGCAGCAAATCAGGCGAGGATCTGTTCCTAACTCTAAGATAAAATAAAAGAAAGGGAACCACTCAGAAAATTAAGAGCTCTTCTCTGGAGCTGTGTGTGTGTGTGAGGGGGTGGGATGGGGAGATTGGGGTCCCTTTACTGTTTGAAAAATAACCAGAAAATGCCAAATTTGTCATTCCTATGTTTTCACGAATCACTAATCAATTGCGCGTGCTGATAAATATCAGAGCCCTCTTAAGAGTTTTATTCTTTATATTTGAAACGCCATTTCTACTTTTAGATCCATTAAGAAATGTAACTGTCAAAGAAGCGGACACATTTCCCTACTACTTTTATTAGCTTTCAAAATCACGTAGCCGATCATGTTACTCCCCTATTTTAAACGCTTCAGTAGCTCCAACTGCCTGTTAGATCAAATCCAAGTTCTTTAGCATGACATTCAAGGCCTTTTAATATTGGAATGAAGCCAATTATTTCAACTTCAGTGCCACCATTCACCTCATATTCTTTTTTTAATGTTTATTTAGGGGCGCCTGGGTGGCTCAGTCGGTTGGGTGGCCAATTTTGGCTCAGGTCATGATCTCACCATCCGGGAGTCTGTGAGTTTGAGCCCCCATCAGGCTCTGTACAGCTCAGAGCGTGGAGCCTGCCTTGAGTTCTGTGTCTCCCTCTCTCTCTGCACCTCCTCCACTCACACTCTGTCTCTCTCTCTCTCATCCTTTAAAAGTATCCATTTTTTTAAAAATGTCTATTTATTTTTGAGAGAGAGAGAATGTGCATGTGAGCTGGGGAGGGACAGAGAGAGAAGACAGAGGATCCAAAGCAGGCTCTGTGCTGACAGCGGTGAGCCTGACTTGGGGCTTGAACCCACGAACCGTGAGCTCAGGTTGAACCACGACATGAGCTGAAGTCGGATGCTTAATTGGCTGAGCTACCCAGGCACCCCTCCCCTCTTTAAATATACCAAAATACATGCCATTCCCCAAACAGCCCTTTCCCATTTCATATCTGTGTGTTTGCATATGCTAAGCCCCTGCCTTCTTCAGTCTGCCTGCTGAAACTGTATTTATTCTTCAAGATCCATTCCAGAATAACCCCTCCAAAGCTTCTCCAAGTATCTAGATGAGCGATTGCCAAAGTTTGGTAATACAGGCATTATCAATATTTACAAAGGAAGTTCTAATATAGTATTGTCTGCTTTGACTTTGTTCATGCACACATAAACAGGTACCTACCACAATATGGAGGATAAGTTAGAACCAAAAACAAACAAACAAGCCCAGGAAGAATATCACCTCAGAATAAAGGAGAGGTTTTCAATTTCATGAATTTGGTTTTAGGAAAATTTCACTCATTTGGTTGTTCTTAATTGTCTCCTTTTGCCGCAGGAAAACAATGGTAACCAAAAAAACCAGCCGTGGATAACTGGGAACCACTGTCCCAGACTACAGACAGAACTGGCCGTTCCATCATCTTGTAACACTTTCTACAGATTTGCAACATTGAGTTGTGTTTATTTTACTGGACCTCTCCCACTCTCTTTCCACTAATTTTTGAATTTTTGAGTATTGGGATTATTATTATTTTCCATATTCCAAGCATCCGGCACATAATAGATGCTCAATAAATGTCTGTGAAATAAGTGTTTAAAAAATTTTTAAACATTTATTTATTATTGAGAGACAGGGCATGAGTAGGGGAGGGGCAGAGAGAGAGGGAGACACAGAATCCAAAGCAGGCTCCAGGCCCTGAGCTGTCAGCACGGAGCCCAAGGAGGGGCTCGAACCCACAAACCGCGAGATGATGACCTCGAATCCACAAACCGCAAGATCATGACCTCAGCCAAAGTAGGATGCTTCACCAACTGAGCTGCCCAGGCGCCCCTGTGAAATCAATTTTTATACAAATGACTGTGTGTAAGAGGAATGCCAAGGCAGACTGGTCCCAGACAAAAACAAAAACAAAAACAAACAAACAAAAAACAACTAAAACAGTCCTTATTCCATACGAGAACATAGTTCCATTTCTGAATAATTTTTCTGAATTTCTGAATAAGTTTTTTATCACTGATAGTGCTTGCACCATTAAATACCCTCTGTCAAGATCTTTCTCAGTCAAGGATCTGCTGGGAACAATGTATTAGACAAAGCTCTCCCTCCTCCTCTAGGTCATAATCATCCTCTCCCTCATCAACATCCTTTAAAAGTATCCTCTTACCCTGTAGCTTCAAGGGGTTTCACAAAAGGAGAATATCATCTGTTCTTTGAGGTCGGCTGTACGTTAGTGGGGATGCTGTAGGCTACAGAAAATATAATAGCCTAACTCAAATTAGATTTAAAAAAAAAAAAGGTAATTTATTGGTTCACATAACTGAAAAGTTGCTCAGGTAAAGCTTGATTCAACAGCTCCCTGATGCCACCTTGAACCTGACCTCTTCCTATCTTGCCACTCTGCCTTCAGCATGGCTTTCTTCATCTAGCACTGGCCCCGTTTGTGGTCTTAAGAGGCACAGCTATCTGCCACTCCACATGCTGTATGCTTTTTCTTCCTTGCAGAAAAGAAAATAGTTGCCCTAACCTTCCCACAAACGCAATCTGATGATAATAGTTGGCTTTACCTGCCCACATCTGAACTGATGCCAGTAGAATAAAATTCATTGCTTGTCTGATTGGAATCTCAGTCTTTAGTTCTTGAAGCTAGGGATCGAGCCAGTTTTCCAGGAAACACGTCAGTACCCTCACGGAAATCTGGAGTTACTGGGAAGAAATAAAGGAACGCTAGTTGGCAGCAAATGCCTGTTACAGTCCGCACAGTGATAATTTTTGGAGACGCGAGTATCCTGAAAAACTTTAAGACTTTAACAAATGTACTTACGGATGTTTAAAGATCTCTTTCTCGGGGCGCCTGGGTGGCTCAGTTGGTTAACCTTCTGACCTCAGCTCCGGTCATGATCTCACGGTCCATGGGTTCGAGCTCCACATCGGGCTCTGTGCTGACAGCTCAGAGCCCAGAGCCTGCTTTGGATTCTGTGTCTCCCTCTCTCTGCCCCTCGCATGCTCATGCTCTGTCTTTCTCCATGTCTGATAAATGAATAAACATTTAAAAAATTTTTTTAATAAAAATAAAGATCTTTTTCTCTCTCTCAAAAGAAAAAGAGTGATGCCCTCCCCAAACTCATATCCCACCCCCACAAAAAGCAGCCACATTATTCTTTCTTTAACAAAGTAGAATTTAAAGATCCCTTCTAGAAAAAGATGGATGATGATAAAGGAGCAGTTTCAGGAGCTGACCCAGAAAGTAATGATTAATTATATTCTTGCAGGCTGAACTGTCCAATGTACTAGAGGGCATCATCTTTCTTCCAGCTTCTAAGGAGGTCAAGAGATTCTTTGCCTGTGGCAGTGAGATATGAATGGAAGGTTAGTCACTTGATCCTTCCACAGAAGCAATAATTCACTGCTTCCAAGGTAAGCTCTCCAAAGGACCCCTTTTGAGGGACTGTATAAGACCAATCTACTCAGCTAAAATGGACAGATTCTCAGATGCTCTTTTTACAAGAGTCTGCCTTTAACTTCAGAATTCAGATTGGTTGCCCATCTAGACGAAATTGCCCAGACGAATGCTTCATGATGGACTGTCATGATCTAAGAAATGACTGAGGTTTATAATCTTAAAAGGTAGTAAGTCTCGGGGCACCTGGGTGTTTTCAGTTGGTTAAGCATCTGACTTCGGCTCAGGTCATGATCTCATGTTTGTGGGTTCGAGCCCCGCATGGAGCTCTATGCTGATAGCTCAGAGCCTGGAGCCTGCTTCAGATTCTGTGTCTCCCTCTCTCTCTCTGCCCCTCCCCCACTTGCACTCTGTCTCTCTCTCTCTCAAATATGAATAAACATTTAAAAAATTTTTTAAACTAAAAGGTAATAAAACTCAAATGTTGTTTGTCCTACAATTTTGGGTTGAGATTTCAACTCCAGTTAAAATTTTAATTACCTTTGAGGTAAACTGTTTTAAAAATGGGGCCACCCCAATGGGGGCACCTGGGGGCTCAATTGATTAAGGGACCAGCTCTTGATTTTTGGCTCAGGTCATGATCTCATGGTTCATGAGTTTGAGCCCCACATCAGGCTCTGCACTGACATTACAGAGCCTGCTTGAAACTTTCTCTCTCTGCCCCTCCCCAGCTCTCTCTCAAAAATAAATAAATATTTTTTAAAAATGGCGCCAGTGAATATAATCTCTCTGTATCCATGCCCATTGTCTATCTCCCCCCCCCCCCGCCCACACACACACATATTGACACTGAGCTTGACTATGTGAGTTGCTTTGGCCAATGGAATATTAGCAAATGTGATACAACAGAGGCTTGAAAAGTGCCTGCCTACAAGGAACTTTTCCACCACCATGGGAAAAAGCCTAGGTAGCTTTTTGGGGGGTGTCACAGCATGTAGAGTAAGGTCCCTGCTTTTCCAGCCATCCCAGCCATGCCAGACATCTGAGCCAAAGCCCAACTGCATGTGTGAGCCCAGCCTTCAACTTGGGGAACAGAAATGAACTGTCCCAAGCTGAGCCCAGCCCATATTGTCAACTTACAGAATTATAAGCAAATAAATGTTTGCTTTTTGAGCCTGTAAGTCCTGCTATATTGATACATGTACTATAATTGGTAAAACCCTTAGACCTTCGATGGGGATTAAAGAACACACATATATGGGGCGCCTGGGTGGCGCAGTCGGTTGGGCGTCCGACTTCAGCCAGGTCACGATCTCACGGTCCGTGAGTTCGAGCCCCGCGTCAGGCTCTGGGCTGATGGCTCATGATGGCTCAGAGCCTGGAGCCTGTTTCCGATTCTGTGTCTCCCTCTCTCTCTCTCTGACCCTCCCCCGTTCATGCTCTGTCTCTCTCTGTCCCAAAAATAAATAAACGTTGAAAAAAAAAAAATTTAAAGAACACACATATCATGATGAGCACTGAGTAATGTATAGAATTGTTGAATCACTATACTGTATACCTGAAATGAATATAACACTGTATGTTAACTGTACTGGAATTAAAATAAGAAACTGAGAAAAAAAACCCTCATACCTTAAAGTGCCTACACCACTTAATGTACATAGTAGGTGACCAATAAATGCCTACTGAATTTCTTAAAGAAACTAATCTAATTGTGTTGGTCATCCATTTGAATTACACTAAATGCATCTGCAAAATGATTTTTCCCATGGAATGTCAGAAAAGATAAAACATTTTACTGCAAAATTAATTTTGGTCCCCTTATTTTATTGAGGAGACATACAGGATGTCGTCTTTCAGTTAGTCTAGCCAAGCTGTAAAATAGGACTTAAATAATAAATAAAGTAATTGACCTAAATGCTTAGTTCAGTTTCTGACCCTTGATATATGTTCTTGCTGATGATGCTGAGAATGACTGTGAGCTCCCCAAGTATAGGGGCTGTTTTAGTCCATCTTTTATTCATGGTACGTTACTTACAGTAGCATGGATATATTTTTAAAATATGAGGTTTGCAGGGCATCTGGATGGCTCAGTCAGTTGAGCATCCGACTCTTGATTTCGGCTCAGGTCACGATCTCACTGTCATGAGATCATAAGATTGAGCATGAAGCTGCTTAGGACTCTCTCTCCCTCTCCGTCTGCCCCTCCCCCCTCTCAAAAAGCTAATTAATTAATTAACTAATTAAATATGAGGTTTGCAATGAAGAGGATGATATATTAAATAACGGGAATAGTAGGGGACAGGGTTTTTTATTCTACTAGGAATACACTGTGATTCTTAAAATGTGACTTCCATCTTTCTTCACGTAAAAAATTCTTATCCCTTCAAACGTTATCTCTTCTCCCTTCTCTTTCTTGCATACTTTATACCGCTTATCTGGTCATCTTTATCTATGAGCTACTCTTTAAAAAATGTTTTTATTTGAGTAGAGTGGACACACAATGTTATGTTAGTTTCAGGTGAACAACAGAGCAAATCGACCAGTTTAGACATTGTGCTGTGCTCACCACCAGTGTGGCCACCATCTGTCACCATGCAACAATACGATTGACTACATTCCCCATGCTGTGACTTTTATTCCTGTGAATTACTTGTCTATTGATTGCTCTTTGCCTCTTTCCATCCTATCTCTCTGTCTGACACACTAGGGATTTCCCTTTAATGTTAGTTACTTAACTGATTCTCTCTTCTTCTGTACCTAATCCCCTATTTCACTCATCTCTCAATCTGTGAATTTCAAGGACTGCATTTTTGGTTTTTTTACACCTACGCATCTGTTCAGTTCCTCTTTCCTATTCCACCTGCTCTTTTTCATACTATTTTGTTCCTTCATGGTGTGAGTGAATACTTTTTTTTTTATCTGTACACTCATACTAAATATTATCAGTGTATAATTTCTCTCTAATTTATGTTTGCATTTTTGGATACCAATTATTTTGTTGGTTTCATCTGCTGGATCTCAGTTATGTAATCTGTCAATTTTAAACACGAGTTCATCTTCAAGGATGAATATTCATTCCTTGGGAGTCCTATGCACTCTGGTTTATAAAATTTCTAGAACAGAGTGATTCTATCCTTGCTTATGCTTAGAGAGCAAAAGGTTTCAATGGTTCTGAATTAGTTTCTTTTTTTTTATTATTATTATGTTTCTTTAGTTTTGAGAGGCAGAGAGAGACAGACCACAAGTGGGGAGGGGCAGAGAGAGAGAGAGAGAGAGGGAGACACAGAATCTGAAGCAGGCTCCAGGCTCTGAGCTGTCAGCACAGAGCCCAACATCGGGCTCGAACTCATGGACCGTGAGATCATGACCTGAGCCGAAGTCGGACACTTAATCTACTGAGCCACCCAGGCGCCTCTGATTTCAATGCCCAAATATCTGATGGGGGCCCAGCCCTTTTCAGCTAAACTCTGGACACAATTCCCAGGCGCCATTCCAACTGCATACCTCCACAGCTACCTAACATAGACAAACGTATTCCTCCCCTCTCCCAGATCACATATCTTACACTCGCTGTCATTTCTAACACACTGACTCAGTTTCCACCACAACTACCCTTCCTCCCATGCTCTAGTCAATTCTCTCTTCTCCTCCGTCTTCAGCTTTTTCCTTCACTTCCTGCTTTTTTGGTGACAAGTTTATCCAACCTGGTCGTCAGCTCTACCTCCAGGGCCTTCTCAAATTCCTCCTACTCCACTTAAAATACTGCAATGACTTACTAAAATTCTATTTTAGAATTGTGAAGATATAGTCAAATGACTCTGCTCTCACATAGGAGTGCACACAGAATACATTTAGAATCATATGTACTTCATTATAAGATTTATTTACAAATCTAAAACTAACTTTTCTTGAGAACCTACTTAATAAAATCGGCCTCCGGCGTATTAGCCTTTAATCTACTTCACAGAGAGATTGCCAAAATAATGGTTCTACAATGTTCTGTGTTTTAAGGGGTAGAAGAATGATAGTGGCTCCAGAAAAACTAAACACTAAAAACAATTCACTGTTCTAGAAGAATTTTTTTTCCTTTTCATATTTTTATTTAAATTCTGGTTAGTTAACATACAGTGCAATATTGGTTTCAGGAGTAGAATTTAGTGATACACTTACATACAACACCCAGTGTTCATCCCAAAAAGTGCCCTCCTTAATGTCCATCCCCCCCAATGTCCCTCCATCAACCTTCAATTTGTTCTCTACCCTTAAGAGTCTCTTATGGTTTGTTTCCCTCTCTCTTCCCCCCCCCTTCTCATATGTTCATCTGTTTTGTTTCTTAAAATCCAGATATAACTGAAATCATATGGAATTTGTCTTTCTCTAACTGATTTATTTCACTTAGCAGAATACATTCTAGTTCCATCCACATCATTGCAAATGGCACGATTTCATTCTTTTTGATGGCTGAGTAATATTCCATTGTATTTATATACCACATCTTTTTTATCCAGTCGTCAGTCAATGGACATTTGGGCTCTCTTCATAGTTAGGCTATTGTTGATAATGCTAGAAAGATGCTTGAAAAAAAAAATTGCACGGTCATGCAAAAGGGACCTAATTCTCTAAAATGATGGCAGTTATATTTCCCATTAAGCAAACTCACTAGAAATATAATAAGCATACTTTGTACTGTCTGGGCAGTGAAAAAAATTTTTTACTGAGTTTCTGAACCCAGTAAATTGATGTGCACAAAGCTCTAAGTCTGGAAGACCGCCTGGAGATTTCTTGTTATTAGACAAGTCCTGAAAAAAGAAACTGAGTGAATAAGGGGGATGTCAGGACCAAAGCAGAGGTCTCCACGCCATTATGCCCCATATCTGGGAGGAAGAGAAATCATGGGCAGAAACCCTCCTTGTGCAGGCACAGGAAAGATCCAGAGAGTGAAAGGTCCAGAGATGGTCAGGGATGTGTCCATTCATTTAGCAACACCAAGAACCCACTATGTGTGAGGCACCACCATGCCAAGCAGGACAGAAGATGTCAAGCTATTTCAGACTAAGGGTCTGACCTCTGTAATATTCTAATCTAGTGTAAAACAAAAAAAAGTTACAGAGAAGTCCCACATGAGTAATACCGATAAAAAGTTTAAAATATCCAGCAGGTTAAGGGACACCTGGGTGGCTCAGTCAGTTAAGCATCCAACTTCGGCTCAGGTCATGATCTCGCAGTTGATGAGTTCGAGCCCCGCGTCAGGCTCTGTGCTGACAGCTCAGAGCCTGGAGCCTGCTTCAGATTCTGTGTCTCCCTCTCTCTGCCCCTCCTCCCTTGCACTCTTGTCTCTCTCTCAAAAATAATTAAACATTAAAAAAAAAAAAAAAAAGAAATCAGCTCCCTGGTCTCCTTCAGCAACTGCTCACATTCAGCCCTCTGAAAATCACCAATTTCTAGGGTGTCATAGGAAAGAAATAAAAAGCCCTACCAGTGCTTGTAAAATTCTGCAAGACCCTATCCAATACCATCATCCTGCCAGGGATCCTCCACCCTGATGGAACCTGAAACGGCCTGCCAGCAAAATTCAGCCTGGACTCCTCCCCCATCCAGCTGTGCACCTGCCAGACATAGCATTTAACCTCTCAGCTTTCCTGCCCAGGGCGCAGACAGCAGCACAGCCTAGATTAGCTCTAAAACCCACCTCTTCCTAGATCTTATGAGGCTAGGAGAGATTTTGAGGTAGCCAGTTAACGTCCCTTCTCTTCCCGTTCATTTGGTGACAATATTCATACAAGCTAATTTCAGTAAAACCACAGAGATACCGGAGCTCTCTTAGACAGAAATTTACCGTAGACTTGGTTCTTTTCTGCTTTTTCCTGGATGTTCATAGCCACTGCCCTGCCCTCTGCTACTGGGTAAATGAGTACCATTTTTCTCCCTGAATCATCACACAAAAAGTCTCCAAATCCAAGTGCAAAATGGTGGCCCCTCAGAGGCAACACCATGCAATTATAGGTCTGCAGCTTGACATATTCCAAGCAAGCAATTTACAGTGTCAAACAGCGTGCAGTTTCTTTGTGCTGCATAAAAAAGACACCCTATCCATTTGCAGAATTGCTAGTAAATCAACATAATTTGCTTTCCCTGAGACTGCGTTCTACTAGGGAAACCTCCCTCAAAACTGCTGAGATCACTACAATTATACAAAATTATGGCATCTCACAATAAGGAACTTCCCTATAATTGGTCATGCAAATGAAGGACAATAATACATATATAATTTAGACACAGAGGATTATCCTTGAAAAGCAGTCTGTTGTTCCCAAGCTAATTTCTCCAGGGTTCCCTCCGCTTCATAAAATTCCTGAATTCTACAATTCAGCAGCTATTAGCAGGGAAACACTCTTTGCTTGGGGGCAATATATTCATGTATTTAGAATATAATGTACATCAAGTATTTGCAGTATTTGAACGCAAACCCGCCATCCCTGATGATGTCTGTCACTGCAGAATGAAGAATAATTAGGCTTGGTTTTGAAGCAGCTGACAGGCAGATTTTTTTTCCCTAGAAGTCTAACAGAAAGCCTGAGGGCAAGTCAATGGTATCTAATTCCACACACCTGGCATCACCAAAGAAAACAGATCAGAGCCCACATTGGGGCTCTTTGTAATACACTTTCCCTGAGAGTGCTGCCCCAAGACAAGGAAAGATTCACCCTTCCTTGTACTGTGTTGGTTTACAGATCTGGATATGGCTTTCATCAAAGAATGTCCTTGAAATTCAAAAAGGCAGTTTATTCTGGGAGCAAGAAGACTTAGATAAAATGCAAGCAGCCTGGATCCTAGCACAGCTTTCGCATTGACTAGCTCTGCGATCACGATCAAGTCAATTTGCTTTACTACCCCGTCTCCTCAAGTGCAAAATGAACGAATTGAGGTATGTAATCCCTTTGCTATCCTTTCACTACAAAATATGAATCCGGGTGCCTGGGTGGCTCAGTCGGTTAAGCATCCAACTCTTGATTTCAGCTCAGATCATGATCTCATGGTTCGTGAGATCAAACCCTGTGTCAGGCTCCATGCTGACAGTGTGAAGCCTGCTTGGGATTCTCTCTCTCTCCCCCTCTCTCTGCCTCTCTCTCTCTCTCTCTCTCTCTCTCAAAATAAATAAACTTAAATATATATTATGAATCTGTTAAGAGTTGCTGGGTTCTTGGCCCAGATTCAGCAAAGAATTGGAGACCCAAGACCAGAATGGCGAAACAGAGTTTGAGTAGGTAAGTACGGCACACTTTGCAAGACTGAAAGCGGATGCGCTGCTGGAGCAGGAATGACGGTGACCCCAAGAAGCTCCACCTGCATTCCTTTAAGTCTGCTTTGTGTACACATAAACCTGGCTTTGGTTGACATGTTTTACTTGGCGGCTGGTGGTTTTTTCATAGTTTGGCTTCACGCATGAGCCTACCCATGATGCATTCTGTTATAACTGGATGTACTCGTGTGCTGTATTCTTATGAGTGTCTAATGAGCTTCTGTTGTGACCTTCAAAGGTATTTAAGGGCTTACTTGCACCCTTTGTGCGCATTGGCTCAGCTCTTGGAAGTCCCCTGGTGGCTTTTGAGCCAGCTCTGTGGCTACTTAGCCTTTCCTGTCAGGTTAGCCCTCAGATGTGGCTCAGAAAGTGTGGCTGTAACCCTCAGGGGGTGGTCTGAGGGTGTGGCCATCACCTGCCTCATCCATCCTCATTCATGCCTAACTGCCTAATAAATGTTGGCTATCACACAAAAGGTCACTTTGTAGTTACAGCAAGAACGTGGCCTCAAGACGGACAGGCTGGGGGCTGGATCCCAGTTAGGGTATTAGCTACATGAATCTATACAAGGAATCTCCCTAAACCTTAGCTTCTTCATCTAAGAAATGAATTTAGAGGAGAATTAAGTGTGTACCTGATATATAATTACCATTAAAAATCTTAGCCTACACGCCGGGATAATTACAGCAACCCTAGGCAAAATTGTGCAATAAGTCAGGATGAAGCCCCTCTCCCTGGATTTTTCATTGTCCTTTAAGCTTATACTCCTGCCTTCATGCTGCTTCCTTCTTGCAAATGGGATTATCCAGCCACATTAAAATGAGGGAGATACAACGTATGAGCAGTATTTATTTATTTTTTATTTTACTGTAGTTAACACACAATGTTACATTAGTTTTGGGTACTTAACATATGATTCAACATCTCTACACCTTATGCTGTGTATGAACTGTATCTCTTTTTTTTTTTAAGTTTATTTATTTATTTGGAGAGAGAGAGCATGCGCGTGGGAGAGAGAGGCAGAGGGAGAGAGAAAAAATCCCAAGCAGGCTGTGTGCTATCAGCACAGAGCCCAATGCGAGGTTCAAACCCACTAATGTGTGATCACGACCTGAGCCGAAACCAAGAGTCGGACGCTCAACCGACTGAACCACCCAGGTGACCCTGAACTGTATTTCTGCACAACACAGCACAGAGGCTAATAGCACAATACCTAGATTCAGACAGATCTGGGTTTGAATTCCAACTTCATCCCAAGTCACCCTGGGGAAGTTACTTAATTTCTCCAAATCTCAATTTCTCCCTTTGTAAAAATGAGGATAATATTCTCTGCCTGTATACATTTGGTATAAGGACTAATGACATTGATGTTCGTCAATATCATGCTGACAGGCACGGTGATGTTCACAACAGGCTTAGTATTATGCTAGGTACTAGTGAGCATCTGATACACAATGGTGCTGGTTCTTATTCCCTCATCCTGATAATGGCTCAAGGTTAGCTTGTAAATAAAGACAAATTGCTGTTTCACACAGGAACTTGAACCACACTTCCGCTCTCTGCCCAGCTGTGTAAAAATTCATTGCAGTCTTCAGATTCTACCTTTTTCAAATTCACTTTGTTCTTTTGAGCCCTCTGTTTACTTCCCTTACTCTCTCTTCCAGTTTTCCGATAAAACAACAACAACCACAATAGTCTCTCCAGTCCCATTTACATAGGATTCCATCCTCAAATTTCTAGGATCCCTCAAATTTCTAGGTTCAAATTTCTGGGAGCCTGACACAGGGTTCGATCTCATGAACCATGAGATCATGATCTGAGCTGAAATCAAGAGTCCTTTCTCATTCATTTGTCCACCCAACCAATCATGAGTACTATGATGAGTACTTTCATGAGTCTTTGAATGAACACCTCCTATTTGCCAGTCTTCGTTAGAAGCTGGGAATACAAAAACAGCAGAGACTGTTTGTAATGGGCAGGTAATGGGCAGAACTGACAGAAGAGGCATATTTGAGAGACATCGAGGAGGCAACATCAACAGGACCTGAGGGTCCATGGATATGGCAGATCGGAAGTGAAGTTCACTCTCTTTAATTCCTCCCCAGGTTCTTCTAGAAGCTTTTGTGTGAATATGCTTTTGTCTGCATATCCTCCTCTACCAAGCACCACTGTAATGTAGATTGTACGATATCAGGAATATTAATGTAAGGGGGAGAAATTTATTTTAACTTTCGGCAATTTGGGGAAACAAACTTTCCACTAGCTAAAACCGGCAGAAACTGATTTAGGGAAGGCAAGTGTCAAGTATTTGACTCCACTTAGTAATTTGGTTTGAGACCTTCAAAGTCTTTTTTTTTTTTTTCAATTTTTTAAAAATGTTTTTATTTTATTTTTGAGAGAAAGAGAGAACATGATTGGGGGCGGGGGCAGAGAGAGAGGCAGACACAGAATCTGAAGCAGTCTCCAGGCTCTGTGCTGTCAGCACAGAGCCCGACATGGGGCTCGAACCCACAAACTGTGAGATCATGACCTGAGCCAAAGTCAGATGCATAACCAACTGAGCCACCCAGGCTCAGAACCTTCAAAGTCTTTAAGAATAATTCATTCTTTTAAGAGTCAGGGCTGTATTGATAAAAAAAAAAAAAAAAAAAAAAAAAAAAAAAAAAAAAAAAAAGCCAAAACAGAACATCTAGATGTGCTTTACTCTGCAGAGGAAAACAAATGCTATTCTGGAACCACAGTTAAGTCAACAAGCAGCCACACTTAAAGTGTAAAAAGCTGACAATCTGGACATGGATTGTTTATTGCTTCCTTATAAGGCAAATAAGGAAGAAGGTGGGGGCCTCTGAGACCCCAAAATTAGAGATGAGAAAGTGCGCAAGAGACCAATGGCCTCCAACAACATGGCGGAAGTCCAGGAGCAAGAAGGAAAATGATCAGAAGGGGGCCCGTGTGCTGTGCACGGACAGACTCCGGAAGCAGCAACATGGATACCCAGTTTTGTCTTCCTTTCCTGCAGTGTAATCCACTTCTCCCGCTCCTCCTTATTGTCCCGACATCCATACAGTCTATCTAAAATCTCTCGTATCCATTGGAAGGGCTGTATCTATGCACAGAGAAACAGCTCAACAATATAGAAAAGCTTTCTGGAGGCAGGAAAAAAAAAACTGCAAGAGAATCCCCTACCAGTGACATCTCTTAGAGATACATGATGACCTCCCATCTCCAGAGAACCCCATCAAAGAACGACAGAAGCCCACATGACTGCCATTTTTAAATAAAAAAGCAAACTGGAGACAAGAAGTTCAGAACCAATAAGAAGGCACACTACACAGCTTCACTTTTAGATCACAGTTGTCCCAATTGCATACTCATTTTGAAACTTTCTTGAGAATGTCATTGTTCATTAATGCTCAGCGTTGGAACTCTCTATCAATTGTATGCATCTGCTGCGTGCTGAAACAGTTAAGTGCTCAATTCTGTCAAACAGTGTTCTGTTCTATAAAAAAAAATCCTGAAATATTGGGGAAAAAAAAAATCCAGTTGTTAGAGTTGTTGCTCAGGGAACCTGCCAAACAGGGCTGTAATTTAACTGCAAACCTAAAAGCACAGTGATGGTCCAGGAAAGCTACTCTTGTTCTGGCCCAGTCACTAAGGACATCCATGTGCCCGATCTAATGACACTTTCTGACTTCATCTTATTTGACCCCTCATCAGCCATGCCCAAAGGAATCCTTCTTTGAAATAGCTCTTCCCTTCCCTTGCATACTCTAGCTTTCTCTCTTCCCCCTCCTCTATTCCTTCTTGTTCTTTGTCACCCACACCTCCAACTCTTCTTGTAAACTTTGACTCCTTGAGTTTCTCAAAGTCCATCTTGGGCCACCTGCTCTTCTCTTCTTTGAAGCCCTCCCTTCTATGGTTTTAATTACCACATATGAGCCAAGGGCTTCCAATGCATAATTTCAGTCCAGACTTTTATTTGATACCCCATAAAAATATAACTAACCAACTGTTGACAGCTCCATTTAGATATCTAGCAAGCAACCCCAACTCTACGTGTCTCAGACTGAAGGTGTCACCACTTTCCCCACAACGCACCCCTACACCTGGCAAATCTGCAAGCTGTGCTTCCAACATCTTCCAACATGTCCAGGCTCCAGAGTTGCTCTTGCAAGAAACCCAGAACCATGGCCGATCCCTTCTTCCCTTCACCCTTACAACTAATTAGTCACCCACTTCTGTTAATTCTACTTCCTAGATTTCTCAAATACATCTATTTCTCTCCACTTTCCTTGCTCTGTCCTTGACCTCAGCCATGGTCTCCTCTCCTCTGGACTTCTGGAAAACCTTCTAACTGGTCTACCAGACCTTTTTTTTTTTTTTTTTTTTTTTTTTTTTTGAGAGCGGGGGCAGAGGGGGAGAGAGGGAATCTTAAGCAGACCCCATGCCCAGCATGGAGCCCAATGAAGGGTTCAACCCCAAGACCCTGGGATCATGACCTTAGCCAAAATTAAGAGTTGGATGATCAACCGACTGAGCCACCTAGGTGCCTCTCCCAGACCTATGCCTATCCTCTCCAATAAATCCTTCTCCTTGAGGGCAGGGTGATATTTTTAAACACAGTCACAATGTCACTCCCTTGCTTAAAACCCTTAAATGGATTTCTATTACATTTAGTCTAGAAGATCCAAAATCTTGAACATAACCAGTATGATATGGTCCTGCCTAATCTGGTTTATGTCCATTCCCTAACATGAGCTCCCCCGACCCTGCTTCTTTCTTTCCACATTACAGCTACACTGGACATTGTTCAGTGCCTCTAATGAATCAGGCTCTTTTCCACCTCACAGCCTCTGTATACGTAGCTCCTTCTGCCTGAAATGCTTTTCTGCCTATTTCTTTCTACTACCCTCACTCTTGCTTAATGTGTTAGCTTAAATAAATGTCTCTTCTTCAGAGAAGTAGCTCTTGATCCCTACCCAGAGTGTGGCAAAGACCATATCACCTACTACATATTCCAAGTATTCCCTCCACATTTTTCCAGACTTTCTTGCTGTAGAATAGAGTTTGGTAACTAGCTTCAGTCCACTGGCTGGGAGGTATGACACGCTCTGGTCTTTAATAGAAACTTCGCCATATTCTCTCATTAATGTAGCTGAAAGCAAAGACCTTCATGATAGTAGAATTGTAAGGTGTTACAATTTATTTATTTTTGTTTATTATTTTTGAGAGAGACAGTGAGAGCAGGTAGGGGCAGGGAGAGAGGGAGACACAGAATCCGAAGCAGGCTCCAGGGTCCGAGCTGTCAGCACAGAGCCAGACGCAGGGCTCGAACTCACGAACCATGAGATCATCACCTGAGCTGAAGTTGGACGCTTAATGGACTGAACCACCCAGGCACCCCCTTGAATTGTAAGATTTTAACATGAGTGAGAAATAAACCCTTGTTGTGTTCAGCCATGGTAACCTTGGGGTTTTTCAGCAGAACGTAGTTTAGTCTATCCTGAGTAATAGTCTGTTAGATTGTTTCGGTAGTCAATCTCACATCATCTTGTTCTGCTATGTGGCTGGCATCTAGCACAGTGTCTGACCTCTAATGGGCCCTGAGAAAATATTTGTTCAATCAGTAAATGGGTAAAATGCCAGAGTGCATACATTGACAATGATTTCCTTTCAAAGAGATTAAAAAAGATTTAAGACAAAAAAGATTTAAGATTCTTTGCTAGCATTCATAGAAGACTCTGGAGATTCAAGGTCATCTGCAATGTGACCCTGAGCACTTTACTCTTCTTCCTGGGGTTAGACAGGATAAATGACAAGGACACCTGAAGTTACAATCCCTGAGAGATTCCCTTTTCAGAAGATAGAAGAAAAAGGCACCACAACAATTGTATATCTTATGCCCGCTTTGCACGAAGACATGTCTAGATTAACAATGCTAAGAGAGAGGTGCCAGGGTGGCTCTGTTGGTTAAGCATCTGACTTTGGCTCAGGTCATGATCTCATGGTTCATGAGTTCAAGCCCCGCACCGGGCTCTGTGCTGACAGCTGGGAGCCTGGAGCCTGCTTCAGATTCTGTGTCTCCCTCTCTCTCTGCCCCCTCCCCTGCTTATACTCTGTCTCTCTCAGGAAAAAAAAAAAAAAAAAAAAAATGCTAAGACGGATTTCCTGAGTGAGGGGGAAAAATTATCAACTTTCCTTTTCAACTACAGACAGAAATATAAAAGACTATGAATGAAACTATGGTTTTTTATTCTTTCATTTATTAAGATATTAGCTTAATACAAAAGTCTCATCGATCATGTTAATAATAAAATAATAAATAATAGAAATAAATACCAATACTTTCTTTTGGCTTGAAAATAGTACAAATTAATATGGTACCCCAGGATTTGGTTTCAATAAATTGTTGCTCTAAAAGCACTATTTTGGTTCATCTTAAGTTGGGGAAGACTAGCCATTTCGTTCTTAAAAAGTAGTATTTCAAAGTGTGAAGATACAGGGGAGCAGTTCCACTTCCTCTGGGAGGCCACCCACCAAATCTTCAGGTACACAGAGGCCTGACTGTGCACCTGCCTCCGGGAACTCTGTCGAGCCCTCTGGAGAAGCACCAGGATCTCACAGTAGCATCTCTCTAAAAAAACCTGCAAAATTAAGATGACAAATGGACAGCTAATGTCACAGTGAGTCAAGCCCCAGAAAATATAATTAAGAGAATTACTATGACGAAAAATGTGGCAATTACAAGCCAACATCACCCTGTAAGGACACCATGTCAAAGGCTGCCGTGCCCATATTAACCATACACAACCTCGAGGAAGTAGGGGATCCATTCCCCTTGACATCTATGAGCAAAGAACATAGGCAGTTCTCCTCCTTTAGCAGCACAAGGAGTAAATATATCCTGCAGGCAGCCTATGCATAGAGAACATGTGCAATTAAAAGTAAAAACAGTCCAGGCTATGACACAGCAGCAAGGAAAGATGGGAAGACCATGAGACTGGGAGTGAGGAGACCTGGCTTTGGACATGTTGTAGCTACTAGCTCCTTGTTTGACCTTGAGCACTAGACTTCTACTCACTGGTTCTTGGTTTTCCTGTGTGCATGGGGAGAGCCTTTAAAAGGACCCACTTAGGGCACCTGGGTGGCTCAGGCACTTAAGCATCCGACTCTTGGTTTCACCTCAGGTCATGATCTCACAGTTCGTGAGATCGAGCCCCATGTCGGGCTCTGTGCTGACAGTGTGGAGCCTACTTGGGATTCTCTGTCTCCCTCACTCTCTGCCTCTCCTCTGCTCATGCATACATGTTCTCTTAGTTAATTAATTAATTAATTAATGGACCCACTGTTTTAAAACTGTCCTCAAAACTCCAGCCCCAAATTCCTGGAGGCCTCCATACTTCCTTTCCTCTTCATCCCAAGCAGCTCCACCTTCACATGTGAAGACCTGGAACTCAAGGTGGAACTCCATTTGAACAAAGGATGTTTACATAACCACCGTGTTAACTAACAGTCTTTTTTCTTCGACAAGATTGACTTCATCTCATCCCCCTTGGCCTCATATAACCGGCTGACCCAGCGTCCTTCACCGGATGAGTGGAGTCAGATTCAGTTCAACTAGGCCAGCCCCCCAAAAGAAACCCTAGAGAGGATACCACCCCAGCCAGAAGGCTGGTCTTTGATTTCAATCCATCTGTGTGAGCACCTTCCTACAATAAGCTGCCTGGGGTGACAAAGATGTAAAGACTATCCAAACAAGCCTACCTTACTGAGAGGCCCTACTTGGGCTGTGTATCTTCCATTTGCCATTTTAAGTCCCCTCTTCAACCTTCTCCACCCAACTCTCTGCTCCAAGAGGTAGAGAGCCTACCTCTTGGAGCAGAGAGTTGGGTACCTGTAGCCTGGGTTCTTTGTTACTGGTTGGACTTAGCAAATAGAGGGTCCCAGCAAGAGGTGATATTCAGGGAGGAAAGTCACACTGGAATAGGTATCTTCCTTCTTCCTCCTTGTAGGGTAGAACTAAAAGTTACAACTCCTCACAATATGGCTTTTTCTTTTTTTGTTTTTTAATTTTTGTAAGGTTTCTTTTTGGTTTTGAGAGAGAGAGAGAGAGAGAGAGAGTGTGTGTGCACGAGCGGGGGAGGGGCAGAGAGAGAAGTAGACACAGAATCAGAAGCAGGCTCCAGGCTCTGAGCTATGAGCACAGAGCCCAATGCAGGGCTCAAACTCAAGAACCATAAGACGATGGCCTGAGCCGAAGCCGGACGCCCAACCAACTGAACCACCCAGGCGCCCCACAAAGAAGGCTTTTTCTAAATGACTCTCTTCTTCTGGTTCCAGAGGCATTTCTTTTACCTTTTTTACTTTTTATTTTAAGTTTTTTTTTTTTTTTTTGAGAGAGAGAGCATGATGGGGGGAAAGGAACAAAGGGAGCAAGAGAGAGAGGGGGAGCGAGGGGGGACAGAGAGAGAGAGAGAAAGAGAGAATATTAAACAGACCCCAAGCTCAGCGTGGAGCCTAACACAAGGATCGATCCTACAATCCTGGGATCATGACCTGAGCCAAAATCAAGAGTCAGATGCTTAACCAACTGAGCGACCCAGGTGCATCCCCTTCTTTTTATATTTTTATTTTATTGTGGTACCAACATTTAACATGAGATCTAACCTTTTAACAATTTTTTTAATGTTTATTTTTGAGAAACAGAGTGCAAGCAGCGGGAGGGGGCAGAGAGAGAGGGAGACACAGAATCTGAAGCAGGTTCCAGGCTCTGAGCTGTCAGCACAAAGCCTGACATGGGGCTTGAACCCATGAACCGCGAGATCACGACCTGAGCTGAAGTCAGATGCTTAACGGACTGAGCCACCCAGGCACCCCAACCCTCTTCACAAATTTTTAATAACAAAGTGTTCAGTACTGTGTTGTTAATGATGGCACACTATTGTATATTAGATTTCTAGAAATTCCTTCTCCTCCAGCTCCTGGTAATCACCATTATACTCTCTGGTTCTATGAGCTGGACTATTTTAGATATTTCATGTAAGTTGCAATCATGCAATATTTGTCCTTCTGTGACTGCCTTATTTCACTCAGTATAATGTGCTCATCCATACTGCTACATATTACAGAATTTCCTTCTTTTTTAAGGTTGAATAATATATAATAATTATAATCTGCATAATATAATATATATTTATCACATTTTTCTATCCATTCATCTGTTCCCGAACATTTAGGTTGTTTCCACCTCTTGGCTATTCAATGCAATGAACATGGGAGTGCTAATATCCCTTTAAGATTCTGATTTCAATACTTTTGCATAAATACCCCGGAGTACAAAACAGGTACTGTTGGATCATATGATAGTTCTATTTTTAACGCTTTGAGGAAACTCCGAACTGTTTTCCATAGCATCTACACTAATTTGCATTCCCACCAACAGTGTACAAGGAAGTATTCCAATTTCCCACATCTTTACCAACACAGGTTGTCTTTTGTATTTTTGATAACAACCACACTGACAGGTGTGAGGCGATATCTCATTGTGGTTTTGATTTGCATTTCCTTAATTGTTAATGACAATGAGCATTTTTTCATATACCTTCTGGCCATTTGTATGTCTTCTTTGGAGAAACATCTATTCAAGTCTTTAGCCCATTTTTAAGTCAGGTTATTAGGGGTGTTTTGCTATGGAGTTGTAAGTGTTCCTTACATATTTTGATATTAAGCCTTTATCAGGTGTGTAGATTGCAAATATTTTCTCCCATTCAGTAGGTTGCCTTCATTTTTTGATGGTTTTCTTTGTTGTGTAGACGATTTTTAGTTGGATGTAGTCCCACTTGCTTGTTTTTGCTTCTGTTGCCTTTGCTTCTGGTGTCAAATCCCAAAAAGTCAATGCCAAGACTGATGCCAAGGAACTCAGCCCTATGTTTCTTCCAGAAGTTTTATAGTCTCAGGTCTTCAATTTAAATCTTTAATCCATTTTGAGTTAGCAGTCCAGATTCAGTCTTTTGCATGTGGCTGACCAATTTTCTCAGCACCATTTATTAAAGAGACTGCTCTTTCCCCATAGTACATGCTGTAGGCTTTCATATACACACTTTATAATTTGAGATAATTTCCTTCTATCCCCAGTGTTGTTGAGTTTGTTTGTTTTTTAGTTTTTATCATAAAAAGGTGTTGAATTTTGTCACATACTTTTTCCGCATCTATTGAGATATGGATTTTTATCCTTCATTATTATTTTTTTTTTTAATAGGCTCCAGTCCCAGCATGGAACCCAACATGGGGCTCAAACTCATGACCCTGAGATCAAGACCTGAGCTGAGATCAAGAGTTGGATACTTAACCAACTGAGCCACTGGAGCACCCTATCCTTCATTCTACTGTAATTCTACTTCATTGTACAGTAGAAAATATTCTACTGTAATTACATCACAATGTAATATATTGTGTTTATTGATTTACCTAATTTGAACCATCCTTGAATCCCAGGAATAAATCCCACCTGGTCATGGGGTATGATCCTTTTAATGTACTGTTGAATTTAGTTTGCTAGTATTCTGTGGACGATGACTAGTATTTTTGTTAGCTAGTATTTTGCATTTATATTCATTAGGAATATTGGCCTGCAATTTTCTCTTCCTGTAATGTCTTTGTCTGGCTTTGGTATCAGATAATGCTGGCCTTGTAAAATAAGTCTGGGATGTTCCCTCCTTTTCAATTTTTTGGAAGAGTTTGAGAAGGACTGATGTTAATACTTCTAAAAATATTTGGAAGAATTCACAAGTGAAGCCATCTGGTCTTGGACTTTTCTGGGATGTTCTGGATCACTGAATCCATTTCCTTATTTATTATGAATCTGTTCAGACTTTATTTCTTCATGATTCAGTCTTAGAAGGTTGATGTTTCTAGCAATTTGCGCATTTCTTAGAGGATATCCAGTTTATTGGGGTATAATTGTTCCCTGTAGTCTCTTGGGATCCTTTTTAATTTCTGTGACATCAGTTGCAATATCTCCTCTTTCCTTTCTGAATTCATTTTAGCTCACTCTCTTTCTTAGCTAAAGGTTTGTTAATTTTGTTTATCTTTTCCCCAAAATAACCACCTCTTAGTTCTGTTGACTTTTTCTATTTGTCTTCCTATTCTTTCACTTATTTCTGCTTTAATCTTTATTATTTCCTTCTGCTAACTCCTGAGTTTAGTTTGCTCTCTTTTTGCAAGTTCCTTGAGAAATAAAGTCATTTACCTGAGATTTTTTTTTTATAGACATAGAGTTGACATATGACATTATATTAGTTTCAGGTGTGCAACATATTGATTCAACAACTCTATACAGTACTCGGGGCTTATCACAGGTGTACTCACCATCAGTCACCATACTATTTTATTACTCTATTATTGACTGTGTTCCCTAGGCTGTACTTTTCATCCACATGACTTATTTATTCTATGACTGGAAGTGTGTATTGCTTAATCCCCTCCCCCCATTTCACCCATCCCTCCACCCCCTTCCCTCTGGCAGCCACCAGTTTGTTCTCTGTATTTATGAGTCTATTTCTATCTACTTTGTTTGTTTTTAGATTCCATTTATTTTTTGACTCCTGCTTTGCCTTTTCTTTGTTACATCTTTTCTTCTGATTTTCCATGGGATGTTTTTTCAAAGGTCTTGAGTAGAATGCGTAATTTATTTCCATTCGTCCTTGTTTAGGAAGAGTGTAAAGCTACAAATTCTCTTCTGAACTCATAAGTGGCCTTTGCTAGGAGTTTCTATATGGAATGTGACAATGATAACCGTATTCTTTTTTGAAATTTTTAGCTGTATGGGAGAGGTTTTTGTTTTGTGTTAACTCCTACTTTTACTGCATTGTGATCTGAGAGTAAGATCCCACGATTTCTATGTTTCCATGTTTTAAAAAATTTATCAAGGTTTTCTTTGTGACCTAACAGAACCAGCAAGGGTAAGCCAGAAGGCCGGAGACCCAGAGAGGATCTGTAGTTTGAGTCTGAAGGCAGTCTGCTGGCAGAACCTCCCTCTTTAAGAGGAGGTCAGTCTTTTCTCTGTTAAGGCTTCACAGGACTAGATTAGGTCCACCCCCATTAGGAGGATAATCTGCTTTACTCAAAGCCCATGGATCTAAAACATTAATCTTATGTAAATATAGCTTCACAGAAATATCTAGAAACATCTAGAATAATGTTGAACCAAATATCTGGGTACCGTGGTGTAGTCAAGTGGAGGTATAAAAACCATCATATCCATACTTCCGAACAATCTAAAGAACATATTCTTCCAGGCCTATGGTTTTCAAACTCTACCAAATGAAAGATTTACCTAGAAAATACATTAAATGGCACACTCCCAGGCCTAGAAGACGCATAAGCTCCTATTACTGGAAGCTACTATCAAGTTACTATGTTAGTAACAAGTTACTAACCAAGAGAAAACTATATTTCCTCAATATTTTCATACACGAGAAGCTTGGTTAAAAAAAATATTGAGCTTAGGGGTGACTGGCTGGCACAGTCAGCAGAGCATGCGACTCTTGATCTTGGGGTCTTGAGTTCAAGACCCACGCTGGGAGTGGAGGCTACTTAATTTTAAAAACAAAAAACAAAACAAGTATCAAGGTTGGACCTTAAAAAGTAAACAAGTCATGAAGGACAATATGCAATCAGGCCGGAAATACAGAAAAGTGCTTGTTAACACTATTTTATCTCAAGATAGAAAGGACTTACCAGTAATTCATATGTATGTGAGGGTCTCCAGATTCTTCCTGTAGAAACTCCTGGAAAAAGTACATCTTTCCCACCCTCTGGTCCCACCTTGAGGCTCAGTCCAAAACGAATGGCTGTGGACAACTGATGGCTGAGATGTGTCTCACAGATCTTCCCACAGGACCGAAGGATCCGATGATCTGGAAAGTGCAGAGGCTGACAGATCTCCAAGGGCAGCTCCAGAAATTGGCTGAAGACAGCACCTTAGCCCTGGCCACACCTCCTTCCAGGCATAGCATGAATCTAGTGATGGTCAACGCAGGAAACATACAGGTGATGCCCCTTTGCCATGTGGAATAACACCCTGTTAGTTTCAGAACTTCCGATGAGGTCCGTGGAGAATCTTGATACTGCTTTGCAGCCCAACTTCCTCTGACCAGTCCTGCTTCCTCTCCTTTTCCTCCCTTCCCCAGGTGTTGAGTATTCCCTAAGGAATCTTCCACACACCAGTATCCATCTCAGAGTCTGCTGGGACATGGATGTGGGTGAGGAACCCAATTTCTTTCTTTCTTTCTCTCTTTCTTTTTTTGTATTCTCAAGTTAGTTAACATACAGTGTAGTCTTGGCTTCAGGAGTAGAATCCAATGATTCATCACTTACCTGCAACACTCAGTGCTCATCCCAACAAGTGCCCTCCTTAATACCTGTCACCAATCTCCCCCTCCCCCATCAACCCTCAATTGTTCTCTGTATTTAAGAGTCTCTTATGGTTTGCTTCCCTCATATTTTTCCTTCCATATTTTTTCTTCTATTCCCCTATGGCCATCTGTTAAGTTTCTCAAATTCTACACATGAGTGAAATCATGTATATCTGTCTTTCTCTGACTGACTTATTTCACTTAGCATCATACCCTCCCGTTCCATACATATTGTTGCAAATGGCAAGATTTCATTCTTTTTCGTCGCTGAGTGGTATTCCATTGTGTATATGTACCATATCTTCTTTATCCATTCACCAGTTGATAGACATTTGGGCTCTTACCATAATTTGGCTATAGCACTGCTATAAACACTGGGGTGCATGTGCCCCCTTCAAATCAGGACTCCTGTATCCTTTGGATAAATTCTTAGTAGTGCAACTGCTGGGTTGTAGGTTAGTTCTATTTTTAATTTTTTGAAACTCCACACTGTTTTCAGAGTGGCTGCACCAGAGCAACCCAATTTCTAATGGCAGGGAAAGGCTCTGGGGCCGTTAATCCTTTCTTCCCCAAACAGGATCCTCTTCCCATGCCTCTATAGTTAATTAGCTCCTTCCACTGAATCAGGAGATTCCTTCCTGCAGTTGCAAATGAAGTAGTCTCAGTGGCCACACTGAAGGGAGGTGACAGAATACTACCTGGTTTGCATCGAGTACCAGAAGCTGCATTCCTGGGGAACAAAGTACTAGGAAGACCCATGCTTCCCAATGCGCTCGGCTGCTGGGCACCATTTGCCCCGAGGTGCATGCGCATGCAGCATGGTAAGATAAGGCAGGTGTTGGACCTCGATTCCAAAGATGCGTTTCTTGGCACATTGGGAAACCAACAACCTTAGAGGTCAGTGTTCTGCTCTAACAATGACAATGGAAGCCTGTAAGCTAGCTGTTGATATTCTTATTACTTCACATTTCAATAGCCACAGAGAACAAAGGTGCTTGAAAACGTCTGAGAAAATGGAAATAATACTACTCTACTGCCAGTGACACCCGGACGGCCATTAAAAATTCAGTTGTCAAATAAACAAAGTTGCAAGGGCGTCCTCCTCTTTCAGAATAAGCCGGGCAGGAGGTACTATTTAAATCTCTTTGCTGGAAATCTGTCTTATCAGCTTTCGGTGACATTGGATGTATGCATTTATCTGGAAATCAGAAGTGATTTCTGTCAATCCCTTGTTGTAGTCACATTTCAATTAAAACCCTAAAGGAGCCCTCTTATCAGGCCCTGGCATTCGTCTGAGTCATCACCAAATACACTTTCCCTGGAAACAGGATTTGTATTTTCTCTTTCATTGACTACCGAAGTTATTCCAGCTTAAATCTGGTTTTGCTCACCAATTTACTTCTCAAAATAAGAGATAAGGTTTTTAGTTAGCAGGATACATTGCCTTCCTCTGCCAAAGTAAACCCAACCGCTCATGAATATATTTTACATAAACTCCAGAAAAATTGAGATTCACTTAATAATGATTTGTTGAAATAAATTAGTTTTGTTTTAATTTTTTAAATGTTTATTTATTTTTGAGAGAGAGGGAGAGAGAAACAGAGTGTGAGCAGGGGAGGAGCATAGACAGAGAGAAGGAGACACAGAATCTGAAGCAGGCTCCAGGCTCTGAGCTGTCAGCACAGAGCCTGATGCAGGGCTCGAACTCAGGAACCAGGAGATCATGACCTGAGCCAAAGTGGGACTCCTAACTGACTGAACCACCCAGGCACCCCAAAATAAATTAGTTTTTATTAACTTAGGGCATTTAAATGCTGGCCCTTAGCAAAGCCCATCAACCCAATAAATAAAAATGATCATTATTTTTATTTTTAATGTTTATTTATATTTGAGAGAGAGAGAGAGAGAGAGAGAGAGTGCAAGTGGGGGAGGGGCAGAGAGAGAGGGAGACACAGAATCTGAAGCAGGCTCCAGGCTCTGAGCTGTCAGCCTAGAGCCTGACTTAGGGCTCGAACCCACAAACCGTGAGATCATGACCTGAGCCTAAGTTGGATGCTTAACTGACTGAGCCACTCAGGCACCCCAAATAAAAATGATTATTAACGAGAGTACCTACTTGTTCTATCACACAGAAAATGTATCTAATATTTATAATTTCAATTACCAAATAATTACCAAATGTTCCTATATTTTCAAGGAAAGCTACTGTTAATGGCATATTGGGAGGGGGAGGTTTCCAAACCTCACAACTTCTAAAATCTTGGTTAAGTCTGTAAATATTCAATACTAAAGAAGATATTCTATACATCTATATTCATACTCATGTACATATTCACATGTAAATAAAGCCCTTTTACTTTTGAACATACCCACTCGATCCAGGGTATTTAAATCAGGAGGAGGGATGCCAAGAATGTTACTTCCCTGCAAGATTTTGATGAGTTAATCTTAGAATTCATAAAACTTAGAGCCTCAAGGCATGGAAAATCTTGGTAAGCTTACTGGCCAACTTTAACGACAAGAACACAGAGACTCAGCAAGATCGTATTTGAGATATAGTCAGACGAGAGCGGCAGCTTCCAAGCCTAAAGGACCTACCTGGATTCAGGTCCTTCATCTACCAATCAGTTTGAGCAAGTTACAAAAACCCCTCAGGCTCAGCTTCCTCATCTATAAAACCGGACTAATAAAAGTTGACTTAAAAGTCATTTTAAGATGAGGAGAGGGCCACCTGGGCGGCTCAGTCGATTAAGTGTTGGACTCTTGATTTCAGCTCAGGTCATGATCTCACGGTTCATGGGGTCAAGCCCTGCATCCAGCTCTTCGCTAACACTGCAGGGCCTTCTTGGGATTCTCTCTCTCCCTCTCTCTCTGCCCCTCCCCTACTCCCGCTCTCTCTCTCTCTCTCAAAAATACACATCAAAAAAGAAAAAAAAAAAAAGATGAGTAGGAACATTAGTGAACACAAGCTCTCAATTAATTATGATACCAATTATTATCACATGTGCCTGGTAACCTAGCAGGTGCTGCTACTTTAAGTAGCAAAGTGGCAAAATATAAGTGCAAAGGGAGGCTAAAAATAACTTAAAAATTTTTTTCATTAAGGTATCATTGACACACAATGACATTAGTTTCAGGTGTACAACACGTTGACTCAACTTCTCTGTACTTAGACGGTGCTCACCACAAGGGTAGCCGCCATTTGTCACCATACAACGCTATTACAATACCACGGACTGTATTCCATCATTAAGAAATTTTATCAGATCTGAAGTTGAGAAAATATTGGATAAACTGTGAAATGGGGTGGTGACCCTGAACGAGGAGAGTAACTTTGAGACCGGGAGGAGAAATGGCTTTTTCAGCTCCTACAAGAAGCTTAAGAGATAAGGCCTAAAGCCCATGTAGTCTCTGATTAAAACAAGAGTAGACTGACCTCCACCCTCTATGTCCACGGTACATCCCCTGGCCTCCTGGAGTGCCGTGTGAGCTCATTTTCCGTCCAGTTCCATGCATCGTGTTTCTCAGTAACCGTGTGTATCACTAACCACAATTTTACCAGAATTAAACCTGCACCGGGCTAGACACAGGCCCTGACCCTGATCATTTTTCACATTGTTGATCCTGATTTCTGTCTGGTACTTTATCACTGACCCTAATGGAAACTCTATGGAGCCATTAAAATCATGGAGGAACTGAATGTACTTTTCCCTTATTTGCAAAAGTGCTAATAAATGAATCTATACATTGCAAAAGGTAAGAAGACTGAAACACTCCAAAAGAAAGGCTTTTTAAAGGTTATTTATTCTGGAGAGAGAGAATGCAAGCAGAGGGGCAGAGAGAAGGAGAGAGAGAATCCAAAGCACTGTCAGCACGGAGCCCAATGTGGGGCTCAAACCCACGCACTGCAAGATCACAACCTGTGCCTAAAGTTGGATCCTTAACTGACTGAGTCACACAGGAACCCTATAAATGTTTTTTTTTTTTTTTTTTATGAGGATTCTTTCTGTTGTCTGTAAAAGATGCTTTTTAAATGGAGAATACTGCAGTCAATTAAACATTTAGAACATACTATGGGCTCAATATTCTAGCAAATATAGATCACCAAAGGATAAGCAATTTCAGGATGTTTACAATCTGACTGGAGATAGGACTAAGACACAGAAAAACATTACTGAACTACTAAACTCATTAGGATATCCGGTGTGAGTTAAAGAGATAAGACAACAATGACACCACTTTCCATGGCTCTTTTACATGTATAATTTCAGTTGACGTACATAAAAACCCTGGGAGCAGTGCATTAATATTCCCACTTGACAGGTGATAAACTAACTCAAATCACTTCAGGCTGTGACTCCAGCCTCAGGACACCCAGTTCCAAAGGGACCACATAATGTAAACACAGAACTTTCCTACCCAACATCCATCCCTGCCCCTTTTTCTCCTGAAAGCCAAGATTTTGTGTATAGAAGGGTCTTCTGGGAAGCTGGTCCCACCCCACATCCAGGGTACACCTGACAGCTTTGTGATAATACATTCCTTCACCGGTAACTCATCCAATTCTGTCCAGTCCTGCTGTGATGCCTGCCTCCTGTGATTCATAAGAGGGAATTAAAAGACACATAGTCTCCCTCTTCCTCCCTCCCTCCTGGTCATTGCTGGATGTGAATGCTATGTCCAGGAACACCATGGCCATCAAGCTGCTGGGCCTAGGATGCCATTAACACAAGGGTGGAAGAACGGAGGGACGGCAGGACCTAAGTTCTCAACTGCATCTTTGAGGAGCCAACCGCCATCTCTGAAGCCCTACTCCCTTTGGGAAGTCCCGTTACATGAACTGAGGAATTACCTTATTGGTAGACGAGTTGAGAGAGCTTTCATGTGCTCCGATTTTTATTTCAACTAGCCACTAAAAGCATCCTAAACTTTTCCCGAAACACAGAACCAGGATTCCAGCACAGGCCAGCAGAGAGCCTTCCACCTGTTTTCCCACCATTCAATGTTCTTCCTCCTCCTTGGAGTTAACACGACGCTCACTGGTGGGTCAGGACTGAGAACGTGACTTTGAAGCTGACGATGGGTATGCCTGCAGGTGGAGGAACCAAAGGGCTGAGGGTGAGTTAGGATCATGAAGCCACAAGCACCATGCTCTGAGTGACCAACTGAGCATTTCCTTTGTCCTGAATTGAAGATTCTGAGTAACAGGCAATATTATGTGCTTTTGTTTATTGCCATCACCAGAAGATTTCAGTCTTTCTTACTCCTCCTTCTCTTTCATGAGCAGGCTGGACAGACTGTGTTCCTGTTCTGCCAAACTAAGGTCCCGGTTGGTGAGTTCATCAACCAGCCACTGATCCCACAGTATTGCTTAAAAGCCACATCTCATGTTGGGCACTATGAATGACTACTATTGAGAACACTATCTGTACCCTTGGGGAGACCATGCTGTGGTCAAGACACAAAATGGCAACGATAATAAAAATAACCCTCATTTGGGGCACCTGGGTGACTCAGTCGGTTAAGCATCAGACTTCAGCTCAGGTCATGATTTCATGGTCCGTGAGTTCAAACCCCACATCGGCTCTGTGCTGACGGCTCAGAGCCTGGAGCCTGCTTCAGATTCTGTGTCTCCCCCTCTCTCTGCCCCTCACCACTCCTGCTCTGTCTCTGTCTCAAAAATAAATAAACATTAAAAATTTTGAAAAAAATAACCAAATAGAATTAATTTTTTTTAAATAACCATCACTTATTGGTTCATATTAAGTGCTGGATATAGTACCAGGTGTTTTACCTACATTTCTCCCTCATACACACGTGGTAAATGGTAAATATTAGAAGAATATATATAAGCATTTAACACAGTGGCTCTTCATATTGATATTTAGACCAAAAAAATCAACATCTGTTCCCAAAAATACTTATTGCATAAGGGCATGGAGATGGTGAGTGATTTACTACTTCTTTTTTTCCAAATTTTCTGTAATGTTTTATTGTTGGGTTTTTTGTTGTTTTTTTAATTTTTTTTAATTTTTTAAAATTTATTTTTGAGAGAGAGAGAGAGAGAGAGGCAGAGTACAAGCAGGGGAGGGGCAGAGAGAGAGGGAGACCCAGAATCCAAAGAAGGCTCCAGGCTCTGAGCTGTCAGCACAGAGCCTGATGTGGGGCTCGAACTCATGAACCATGAGATCATGACCTGAGCTGAATTCAGTCGGAGGTTTAAACAACTGAGTCACCCAGGTGTCCTTATTATTGTTTTTAAAACTAAAAATGCATTAATCTGATTCATTGTATGAGTAAATTTCTCTGAGTCGTTTCATCTGAAAAATGAAGATGATTCTCAGCTACTAGGTATTTGTAAGGACAGTTTTACATGATAAACTACATGCAAAGAGCTTATATAAGAATAATGAATTCTTAATCAACATTAATTCCCTTTCCTCTCTGGCAGAAGACAACATTTCATTATTCTCCCTTGCAAAAATGCCAGTACTAAATTTGGATAATCCAATATCATTGATTCCTAATGGAAATCATTAGCATAGATGAAAGGAAAAACCAACTTTTTTTTTTTTAATCCATTGCAATTGTTTAAAGTCATGAAGCACAGCAGGGGGAAATAATCTATGACAAGAAGAGGTTTCTTGATTGTCAGTGGTAGTTCCATTTTTTAAATTTCCTCTCAAGTTAGGTGATTTCTCTTACCAAAGCATAGCTGCTAGAACATCAACACCATCAATATACCAACAGTACATACGTATGCCGAAAAACCAGAGGATCATCTCAACACGTACAGAAAAAGCATCTGACAAAATTCAATAGTCACTAGTGGTAAACAGCTCTCAGTAAACCAGGAATAGAAGGGAACTACCCTAATCTGATAAAGACTACCTTAAAAAAAAGTATAACTAATATTGTACTTAATGGTGAAAAAATGCTCTCCCCCTAAGAGCAGGAAGAAGCCAATGCCCACTCTCACCACTTTTTTTTTTTTTTTTTTTTTTTTTTGAGAGAGACAGAGAGCATGAGTGCGGGGAAGGGCAGAGGGAGGAGAGAGAGAATCTTAAGCCAGCTCTATGCTTGGTGCTAAGCCCAATGTGGGCTCAATCTCACAAAACATGAGATCATGACCTTAAGCAAAATAGTCAGGCATTCAGCCGACTAAGCCACCCAGACGCCCTTCACCATTTCTACTTAACATTCTATTAGAATTTCTAGTCACCTTAATAAAGCAAGCAAAAAAAAAAAAAAAAAAAAAAAGACATAGAGATTGGAAAGAAAGAAGTAAAACTGTCTTTATTCCCAGACAGCATGATATCTGCATAGAAAATCCTAACACGTCGGGGTGCCTGGGTGGCTCAGTCAGTTAAGCATCTGACTTCGACTCAGGTCATGATCTCACAGTTTGTGGGTTTGAGTCCCACATCAGACTCCGCACTGACAGCTCAAAGCCTGGAGCCTGCTTCAGATTCTGTGTCTCCCTCTCTCTCTCTGCCCCTCCCCGGCTTGCGCTCTCTCTGTCCCTCAATAATAAACATTAAAAAAAAATTTTTTTTAATAAAAATAAAAAACAGAAGAGGGGAAAGTGGGTGATGGGCATTGAGGAGGGCACCTGTTGGGATGAGCACTGGGTGTTGTATGGAAACCAATTGGACAATAAATTATATTTAATATAAAAAATAAAAATTAAAATAAAAATAAAATCAATTTTCATTAAAAAATAAAAAATAAACAAAAATCCTAACACGTCTACAAAAACTTTTTAGATCTATTATACAAGTTTGCAAGTTCGCTGGATACTAGGTGAATACATGAAAATCAATTATACATAGATTAGCAAAATTTGAATTAAAACAGATTTTAAAAAACCATTAACAATATAACCAACATCAAAAAACAAGAAATATTTGGGACCGATGTAACCAACTCTATGTAAGAGCTGGACCCTGAAAATCAAAGATCTTGGTAAGAAATTCTAAAAGACATAAATAGGGGCTCCTGGGTGGCTCAGTAGGTTAAGTACTTGACTTCACCTCAGGTCATGATCTTACGGTTCATGAGATCGAGGCCTGCTTCTGGCTCTGTGCTGACGGTGTGGAGCCTGCTTGGGATATTCTGCACCCCCCACCCTCCATGTGCCCTCTTGCATGTGTGCACTCTCTCTCTAAAAAAATAAATAAATAAACATTAAAAAAAAAAAGATTCTCTCTCTCCCTCTGCCCCTCCTCTTCAAGTGAGCACATGTGTTCTCTCTCTTAAAAAAAAATTTTTTTTAATTAAGTTAAATTAAATTCATTAAGTTAAATTTTTTTAATTAAGTTAAATTAAATTAATTAAGTTAAATTAAACTAAATAAATGGAGAGTTATGCCCATAAATGGAAAGATTCAATGTTGTCAATTCTCCACAAGGTGATCTGAAGATTCAGCACCTCAATGTGCCAGGAGGCTTCTTTTAGAGATATCAACAAGTTGATTCTAAAATGTATATGAAAATCTAAAGAACTTTGAATAGCCAGACTAATTTTTTTCAACATAAAGTTGGAGGACTTACACTAATTGAGTTATGAAAAAGCTACCTTGGTCGAGACAGTTTGGCATCAGGGGAAGATCCAACACAGAGATCAGCAGAACAGAGCTCAGAAATAGACCTGCATATACACACGCAACCTATTTCGACCAAGATGCAAAGGTAATTCCGCAAAGTATGCTGTAACAACTGGACGTGCCAAAAAAAATTAAATTAAAATAAAGAGCGTTGACTCTTACCTCACACTCGTTCGGTTTCCAAAATAAATCAGTTGCGACTTTAGGAACCACCTCCAGTAACTTAAGCCTGACTCTCACATAGCTTAAACAGAAAGACCTTTCTTTCTCTTCTTAAGTTTTTAAAGTATGCCTTACTCACTTGACATTTAATGTCGTCACCTACGTTCTCTCCTGTTGTTGTTATTGTTGACGTTGTTGTTTTCAAAAATGCAAATTACAAAAAAGCCCAGGCAATAGGCTTGAGTGACCAGTTATTTTCACAAATTGCTATCATGCTGAAAGGTATGTCTTCTTGGGCTTAGTTTTTCCCTCATGTAGGGAGAGGCTGAGATACCCAGATGCCCTCTCTTAAACTATCTCACAGGCTCACCCACATGGTCATCAGGAGAGCACAGCTAAAGTTGCTGTGCTTCCTTTGGTGTGACCCTCAGAGTGGTGGCTTTCTCTACAATCAGAACCAAGCTGTGGTGCTTTCATGTATTTATTTTTAAAGACTTTATTTTTAAGGAATTTCTACACCCAATGTGGGACTCGAACCCACAACCCTGAGATGAAGAGCTGCATGCTCCCCCCGCCTGAGTCAGCCAGGTACCACCTGAGGTGTGGTGCTTTTAAAACTGCCTGTCTGAACTACCCTATGACCCAGCAATTGCACTACTAGGTATTTACCCAAGGGATACAGGTGTGCTGTTTCAAAGGGACACATGCACCCCAGTATTTCTAGCAGCACTATCGACAATAGCCAAAGTATGGAAAGAGCCCAAACGTCCATCGATGAATGAATGGATAAAGAAGAAATCTTGCCATTTACAGCTACGTGGTTAGAACTGGAGGGTATTATGCTAAGCGAAATTAGAGAAAGACAAATATCATATGACTTCACTTACATGTGGAATTTAAGACACAAAACAGATGAACATATGAGAAGGGAAGCAAAAATAATATAGAAACAGAGAGAGGGACAAAATATAAGAGACTCTTAGTTACAGAGAACAAACTGGAGGGGTTGTGGGAGGGGGGGATGGGCTAAATGGGTCAGGGGCATTAAGGAAGACACTTGTTGGGATGAGCACTGGGTGTTATACGTAGGGGATGAATCACTGGAATCTACTCCTGAAATCATTATTGCAGTATATGCTAACCAACTTGCGTATAAATGAAAAAATAAAAATAAATAATAATATAAATAAATAAATAGATAAAAAGTAAAACTGCTGTCTGAGTCCTACCCAGAGTTACTGAATCAGTCTCTGGGGATGGCTGTAGGCATTCGCATGTACAAGTTTGTCAGAGTTGCTTTTACTCAATAACGTTTGAAAATCACAAGAAGGTTGGATATATTAAACCATGATTACATGAAAGGATCTTATTTTTAAATATCTTTATGTTATAAAGATTTGTTTATAAACAAAAACAAATATGTTTATAAAGATATGTTTATAAACATAAACGTGTATTGACAGAAAACAGACCACAGAGTAAGTACTCTGTTGGTGGGACTCATCTGGGGGCCTGGTAACATTCTCGCATGCCAGGCTCTCCAGCTTGGACTTTATTTTGTGGGCCAGTTGTTCTCAAACTTCAGCATGACTCAGAACCACCTGGAGGGCTTGTTCAACTAGATTGCTGAATCCCACTCCCACAGTTTCTGATTTAAGGGGTCTGGGGTTAAGTCCAGTCATTTGTAATTCTAACAGGTTGCGGGCAATGCTGAAGCTGTGGGGCTGGGGACCACACTTTGAGAACCACCAAGAAGCTTTAAGATACTAAGAGTGGGGTGCCTGGGTGGCTCTGTCAGTTAAGCGACTGACTCTCGATTTCAGTTCAGGTCATGATCTCACTATGAGATCGAGCCCCGAGTCGGGCTCTGCACTGACAGCTCGGAGCCCAGTTAGAATCCAATCTCTCCCACTTTCTCTCTCAAAATAAAATAAACATTAAAAAAAAAAAAAACTAAGATATCAAGAGTGAGTGTGACATAATCAAATTTACATTAAAAAAAAAACTCTTTGGTGCAATGATTTTCAACTTTGGCTGCACATTATATAATCACTTAGGCCAGGAGATCCAAGAGCTCTTAAACAGAAGCCCAGGGCACCTGGGTGGCTCAGTCTGTTGAGCATCTGACTTCGGCTCAGGTCATGATCTCACATAAGATCACATGATCTGCTGTCAGCACAGAACCCACTTCAGATCCTCTGTCCCCCTCTCTCTCTGCACCTCCCCCACTCATGTTCTCTCTCTCTCTCTCTCTCTCTCTGTCTCAAAAGTACATAAACATTTAAAAAAAAACAACAGAAGCTTTTGGCAGTGGGGGAACAAGTCTCAAGCATCAGTATCTTTTAAAGCTTGCAGGTGATTTCAATAAACACCCATATAATAACAACCATGCTTGCTCTGTGACAAAGGTGTTGGAGGCAAGTAAGACTGGCCCATGAGAAGCCACCTGAGACACTGCTTTATAAACCTAGTTGTCCAGAACGTAGGGATAGACACATGGGCAGGACTCCAGGCCCATTTCCATAGTTACAATAAAGCAGTTCTGCTTTCCTCTTTTCAAATGTTCACTCAAAAAGGGTCTGTGGCTCTAACCCAAAATGAACAGGTTTGGGCAATCACAGAGTCAGGAGTGTGTCAAAATAAGCTTGGCTCCCAGATTGTCTGGAGACATTAAGAGTCGCTCAGGGTTGCTGGGATTTTATGTCTCCTGAAATGTCGACCAGCAAACGGTAATTGCCAAGGGAGAAACTTCGTGTGCAATGAGGAGCTCAGGCAGGCTACTGCCAAGGTCTGGCTCAGGCACTGTACTTTGTTATCATTCCCTAGGCAGGATCATCAGCACTAATGGAACTGAGGGTCGGGCGAACTGTTGGAAAGGAGGGTTTGGAGATTTCATGTCTGTTACTGTGGTCATTTATCCAGGGGCCAGCTTTAGATATTATGGAGGCATTTTCCGGGTAAATTCCACAGAAGCGGAAATTCCTCTGGTGCCAGGAATATGACCATTTTTCCTTCTCATAAGACAAGTGAAGGTGAATTCTGTAAGCGTTATTCATCGTCCCCAAGGAAAGTGCGCCAAAAGTCACAAAACTTTCTATGAATGATAATTACGTATTTACCTTGAGGAAAACATATAACAAATAAGGATATTAAGGATATTGGTGGCTTGCCCTACAGCAGTGGCCTGCAAACTTGAAAACACGTACATTTTGAGGGCTATTAAGTTTTTCCAAGGGAAAAACGAGCGACCAGCATGGTGGGTTTTCAGGGAAATCCATCCAGACTCAATTCTTACCTCTTGTTTCATAAATGGATCAGCTGACTTGCAATATATACAAATACTGAATCCTCATGTTGTACACCAGCAACTAATAAAATGTTCTAAGGCACCTGGGTAGCTCAGTCGGTTAAGCATCCAACTCTTGGTTTTGGTTGAGGTCATGATCTCACAGTTTGTGAGTTCAAGCCCTGAGGTGGGCTCCATGCTGACAGTGCAGAACCTGTTTGGGATTCTCTCTCTCTCTCTCTCTCTCCCTCTCTCTGTCCCTCCCCCCTCCAAATAAACTTAAAAAAATTTTTTTAATAAATAAAATGTTCTATATTAATTATATCTCAATTTTAAAAAATGGAGCAGCTAAGAATGTGTCTCGATTGGAGACATCATGCTGATTCTCTCCTTTCGACCCTCTTCCTCCTTCCCAGTCACCCTTTACCCTTTACAATTGGAAAGAGTATCTCTCACCCCCAATTCTACTAGGGTGCATCACTTCAGGGTTTAAAAAACTCTAGGAGGGGCACCTGATAGGCTCAGTTAGTTAAGCATCCAACTCTTGATTTCAGCCCAGGTCATGATCTCACCATTATGGGATCAAGTCCCACATCAGGCTCTGTGCTGGACATAGACCCTGCTTAAGATTCTCTCTCTTCCTCTCCTTCTGCCCCTACCCCCCCAAATAATAATAAATAAAATAAAAAGGTCCAGGATGCCCAAGGACATGACCTCTTCTTTTTTGTTGTTGTTTATTTATTTTTGAGAGAAAGAAAGACAGAACATGAATGGGGGAGGGGCAGAGAGAGAGGGAGACCACAGAATCTGAAGCAGGCTCCAGGCTCTGAGCTGTCAGCACAGAGCCTGATGCGGGCTCGAACTCACGAACCGTGAGATCATGACCTGAGCTGGTCAGATGCTCCACTGACTGAGCCAACCAGGCGCCCCGGACATGACCTCTTCCATGCCCCACAATTCTGTCCTCCCTGAGAGGGAATCCCTAGAGATCAAGGCCAGGAGGACACTGTACGGAAGACTGCAGACAGATCCCAGAGCCTTACTGCCTCTGGGCACTTTTAAAAGTATTAAACCGACAAAAGTGTTCTTAAATCAATAATATTTCTGCTTTCCAACCCTTTCTGGGGATACATTCAACAAGGTCCCAAAAAGTAAAGAATCATGGGTACAATTAACAATCATTGGTAAGTCTTGATAAAGTTTTTTTTGATATGCATTCCTGAAATTGGGAGGGAGGATAGGTCTAGTGAGCAGGTAATAAATCCACCTGGAAGGAAATCAGATAGTTTTCCATTCCTCAATTTCAACAAAATTGAAGCGGCACCTAATCAAGTTATCAGCTGGTACATTAAAACTTTATATATTATATACTTATAATTTATACATTAAGATTAATTTTTGATGACCTATACCTATGTGATTTGGATGCACAATTTGGAAGGAATTCAAAAATTCATTGCTATACACATAACACAGCTCCTTCTATATACTTATGGGATATGGGTATGGGAACAGGGCTTTGGTGCTCGTATCTAGAAAAGAAAAATATAAATAAAAGTGATGTTCAATCCTATTTTTATTCCAGCAATAAGTAATATTTATTGATATTCATACACGGACTGGACAACAAGTCCTATTGGTTTTATTAAGAGAAAAGTGTCCTCAAAAATGTTATCTTTTGTGTTTACAAGTCACACATCAATATTTTTATTTATTTTATTTTGATTAATTATGCAGAAATAATCAAATTTGTGGTTAAATCAATCTGAAAGAAACTTTTTTCCCCCAGAAATCATTCACAAAGAATATCATAGTAAAGTCAAATTTAGGAAGAACAATTTACTTTCAATTTATATAAATATTTTCTTGCACAGACATGTGGTAGAATGATCAGTAAAAGAATTCCAAGCCTAAAATATACTACACTGGGATAAAATTCCCTGCAGGAAGTATAATGAAAATACAAGTCCAGAATAGATGGAGCAACAGATGTGAAATTCCTGTTAAGGAAACTTCTTGCCCGCGCCTGGGTGGCTCAGTCGGTTAAGTGTCCGACTTCGGCTCAGGTCATGATCTCACGGTCCGCAAGTTTGAGCCCCGCGTCGTGCTCTGTGCTGACAGCTCAGAGCCTAGAGCCTGCTTCAGATTCTGTGGTCTCCCTCTCTCTCTGCCCCTCCCCTGTTCATGCTCTGTTTTTCTCTCTCTCAAAAATAAACATTAAAAAAAACTTTTTAATCCCAAGAAAAAAGATGCCAGGCTCCCGCGTGCATGATACATTCCCTTACTTTATATGAGGGAGAAAATCACTTTTAAAACACTCCCGAAAAACCCTCTTTCTAATGAACAAGTACTTGTACCCCTGTTGAGTTAAAGCTTGGTCTGGCAAAATTTCCCTCTCCCTTTTGCTAGAGACGGGGGACGTATGTGGCTTCCTTTCCTAACCTTGCTGCTGTTCAAAACAGAGAAAAAATTCCCCTGTGGTTTTACTGCTGCACATGGCAAGTGACTCCTCCCCCCCAGCAAAAGGCCGCAGAAAATGATACAGGATTCACTTGTAATTAAATCTGTAGATAACAGGTCAGGAAAAATAAATCCAAACCTTCATCAGAAGATTGAATTGACGGAATGGAAAAACATACCACCAAGCTACTAATATATCATTTTCTCAAAAACAATTATGAGGCAGCATATTGGTCCTGGCTATAAACAGAGAACCAAATATAAATAGATAATTGACTTTTCTAGGATCTGGTTTATAAAGGGGGGGGGGGCGCCTTAAAATACACATTCTACAACATCTGCATCCAGACACAAAGTAGATTCATCCAGACGAAAGAAGGGAAAAGCTGACCGACCAACAGGATAAGAGAGAGAGGACTGGAGATTAAAATAAGAGAGGAAAGCCAGAAGGGATAATATGAAGAAGACAGAGCAAAGCACCAGCCAAGCTTGACAACAGGTGGTCATTTGTGTCCCAGTGAAAGAAAAGCAGAGAGGTTTAAGGAAGGTTTCTGCACTACTTTGAATTTCCAAATGGATTGTGATCTCCAGGTTAAGGGAGCATGCTTGAATGGAAACCCAGAGGAGCCAGCGGGCCAGCTACCTCCTCCTGCCCACCGGAACCAGGGCATAGCAAAGAGGGAACCACGAGGAGAAGGAGGAGCACCAGTGGCCCAGCATGGCCGCTTTGTCTCTGTTTCCTATTCCAAGTGTTACCATGTAAATAGGGAACCGAAGACTGAGCAGATCAGCTGACCCTGAATTTCTCTTTGCCTCCAGAAGAGAATCTCATCACTGAGTCTTACTGAGGGACTATGCCCAGGGGATGGATGCCCATGCATCTTGGGATTTTTAAAAATTTCTCTTAATGTTTATTTATTTTTGACAGACAGAGACAGACAGAGCGTGAGTGGGGGAGGGGCAGAGAGAGGGAGAGGGAGACACAGAATCCAAAGCAGGCTCCAGGCTCTGAGCTATCAGCACAGAGCCCAACGCAGGGCTTGAACTCACAAACCATGAGATCATGACCTGAGCCAAAGTCAGACACTTAACTGACTGAACCACCCAGGTGCCCCAACCTCGGGATTTAAAGTATTGTCAGGGCACCTGGGTGGCTCACTTGGCTCACTCTTGATCTCAGCTCAGGTCATGGTATTGCGGTTTATGAGTTCAAGCCCCACATTGGGCTCTGGGCTGACAGCACAGAGTCTGCTTGGGATTCTTTCTCTCTCCCTCTCTCTCTGCCCTTCTCCCCCCTCTAAAATAAATAAATAAATATTTTAAAAAATTACAAAATAAAGTATTGTCAATAAACAGTACTATGTCATGAGTCTGATGATGTCCTGTGTCCGAATACTTCTGCAATCGTATGGGAGGCTGCTTTAAAAACTGTGGGGAGGGGCGCCTGGGTGGTTCAGTTGGCTGAGTGTCTGACTTCAGCTCAGGTCATGATCTCATGGTTTGTGAGTTTGAGCCTCACGTCGGGCTCTGCACTGACAGTGCAGGGCCTGTTTGGGATTCTCTCTCTCTCTCTCTCTCTCTCTCTCTGCCCCTCCCCCGCTTATGCTCTCTCTTTCTCAAAAATGAATAAACGTTAAAAAAAAAACCTGTAGGGATTATCTTATCAGTATCCTAAAATTTAGGATCACTGTGGGAGTTTCCCGGGATTGCGTGACCTCTGCAGTCATGGCAGCTCTTGGGCAAAGCTTTAGTTATTATTTCATGCTAGGGACTCAGGTCTGCATTTATGATGAGGGAGAGTTTCCCTGTTAACAGAATTGAATACATCTCACGAACACCACGCTTCCACCCATTGATTTCAGGGAATATCCTGGACAGGACTGGTAATTACTTCCCAGATCCCTGACTATAGCTTTTCATTTTCCCTACAATCGATGCCTGTAACTTCAGCCTCTTCCATCATCAAACATTAAAATCCATTGGCTTAATTAAGTCACTCCAGCATTTACAAAATGAGGTGTCTGCTTAGCTAATAAGACATAAGCAGCTGTTTTGAAACCCAGTAACTTCGAAATTACAAAACAAGATGTACTTGAAAGGCACCCTCTGTTCTCCCTGTATTTTCTGTCTCCACAGTTATTCTGATCTGAGCTGTTTCCTGAGACTGGCTTTGGACCTTCCCCAGTTCTTCATGCTCCTTGCCTCAGGGTCCCTTGAGACCCCATGGCTTTGCAATGGGACTGTTGTATATTTACATATCCTTTGGACGATATCACCTCCCTCGTGGAGATCATGACCCACAGCAGCTGGCATCTCCAAGCATGCCTAGGCTCTGCTCCTTGGGCAGCTGTCTGCATGCCCACATCTGAGGGGAATAGCAGAGTAGCTCTGCCCTGCTCAGGGTCACTCTCCACCCCATTTCCTTCACTGGGAACATGGAAGTGAGACTTAGGGGCTGCAAGCCTGTGAGCTCTGACTTTAGAGCTCCCTAAATATGCAAAAAGTTTGACCTACCTACTTGATCGTGTCCTCCTCCTTCAATCCTTCAGTGCACTACCTCCTAGGTGCAGAGCCTGTGAACTTGTGCGTGGCCCCATCTGGCTGGTAGCCAGCACTTGGAAAGGCAAACTTCCGCTCTCTGTGATGTCACCATCATACTCAAGAAACGAGGTATGTATCTAATAAAGTGGGAGTAGAGTGTCTTGATGACTAATATGCCTTTCTGAAAGATTTTCTTTCCATTAACAGTTGAAACAAACCAAACAAAACCAAATGGGAGTAGTTATTCCTGATTCATTTTGACAAGTAAAGAATTTACCCTTGAAAACTCACTGGACACTTAAAAAATTTTTTTTAATGTTTTACTTATTTTTGAGAGAGAGAGAGAGAGAGAGAGAGAGAGAGACAGAGTATGAGTGGGGGAGGGGCAGAGAGAAAGGGATACACAGAATCTGAGGCAGGCTCCTCAGAGCCCTGAGACATGGGGCTCGAACTCATGAACCACGAGATCATGACCTGAGCCGAAGTTGGAGGCTTACGCAACTGAGCCCCCCAGGTCCCCCAAGAGATTTTTAATCCCATTTGAACTCATCACATATTTCATTAGGAAATGAGGAACAAAACTTCTGCAGCAAAGCCAACAACTAGACTGTTAGACCCCAGGACCCTTAGCATTTATAGTTTAAGCTGAGGGGGGAACAGGTGGCAAAACTTTCCAGACAAAACAGTGCATTTCTTTCATGAATATGGCTTCCATGTTCGGCATGGAAGGAAATAACTAACAGTTGCTTAGCAACCATAAAAGACAGACAGCTTGGTGATTATTTGTTGAGAACTTCCCTTTGCCCGAAAAGTATTTTTCTTTTTAAAAACTGAGTATAAAATAGAAAAAAGAATTGAGGGAAGTCCTAGGATTCCTCAAAAGCTTAAATATCTGTTGTTTCATGTAAGCTGACAACAGCATTGTTGGGCTACCTCTGCAGGTAGTGCACTGGCAAGCGAGGAATCAGGGCTGGGAAAGGTGAAAGTGACAACATCAGAGCACACAGAGAGAAATGTACCGTCTTCCATTTCCTCTTTACATCCTAATCCTTGAAACATAAAATGGAGACCAAATAGGAGCCCACATTCCCCAAAGCCAGGTACGTCACTTTCCACTACCTGACAAGGGTTCACTCTTACAAAGAGCTCACACTTAAATTTAAAGGTATTTCTCATGTATGAGCAGCGGATAAAATAAATGTTTGAATTATATCAACTTCTGTAGCTTTTAAAAAAATTTTTGTTAGTGGTTTCCCTAGAACCACATGTTCAACAAATCGAAGTCCACTCTCAAACGGCACCTCATGGAGGGTATCTCATAAAAGAGCATTCACCATCCTCCTTCCCATCCCTTGCAACATGGTCTCCATCCTTCCACTTATCCATATCCTATATTCAACTAATACATTATGCTATAATTACCTTGAGCAGTTATCTATTAGACTATCTTCTACACTTCTGGTGGATGAACCAAAACACATTCCACATGCCACGTTCTGGGCCCTAAATTCCAAGGGGGCAGAAGCTCCTTTGGTCGGGACCTTGCCCTATGTATCTCTTTATGTGGCTATTGATTCATATCATCTAATATCATTTGTACTAAATGGGTACTCTAGTGAGTAAATGAGTTTCCGGAGTTCTGGAAGCTCCCCATCTGGAACTCTCCAAACCACACCCTTTTGGGTTTCTATGGAGGCTTCAATTGGCATTGTTGCTTAAAATCATCGGCCACTGGTGACTGATTCGAAATCCAGCCCTGTTCCTAGTCCCATGGTTGGTTTCCCCAGCAACCAGCCTCCCCCCTCATTTGGGGTCCAAAAGTCACCTAATTAACATAGCAAAAGACTCCTCTCTATATGGGATGAATACCAAATATATATTTCTTTTTTTTTTTAAGTTTATTTATTTTGAAAGAGAGTGTGCAGGGGAGGTACAGAGAGAGAGAGGGACAGAATCCTAAGCAGGCTCGATGCTGTCAGCACAGAGCCCAACATGGGGCTTGATCTCACAAACCATGAGATCATAACCTGACCCAATATCAAGAGTCAGATGCCTGGGTGGCTCAGTCGGTTGAGCAACTGACTTCAGCACAGGTCATGATCTTACAGTCCGTGGGCTCGAGCCCCACGTTGGCCTCTGTGCTGACAGCTCAGAGCATGGAGCCTGCATTGGATTCTGTGTCTTCCTCTCTCTCTGCCCCTCCTCTGCCTGCACTCTGTCTCTCTCTCTCTCTTTCTCTAAAATAAACAGTAGGGGCGCCTGGGTGGCGCAGTCGGTTAAGCGTCCGACTTCAGCCAGGTCACGATCTCGCGGTCTGTGAGTTCGAGCCCCGCGTCAGGCTCTGGGGTGATGGCTCAGAGCCTGGAGCCTGTTTCCGATTCTGTGTCTCCCTCTCTCGCTGCCCCTCCCCCGTTCATGCTCTGTCTCTCTCTGTCCCAAAAATAAATAAACGTTGAAAAAAAAAAATGTAAAATAAACAGTAAAAAAAAAAAAAAAAAGAGTCACACACTTAACAGACTGAGCCACCCAGGCGCCCTAATATATTTCTTATTATAAAGTTGTTTATTTGTTTTGTTTATTTTTTAGAATCCGAAGCAGGCTCCAGGCTCTGAGCTGTCAGCACAGAGCCTAATGCATGGCTCGAACCCACGAATCGTGAGATTATGACCTGAGCCAAAGTCATGACCTGAGCCTCAGCTTAACTGACTGAGCCATCCAGGTGTCCCCAATATATTTCTTATTACAAATCACAATATTACAACAGGTAAAGTTTCCCCCACTCTGGCTTCATTCAATATTCTTTCTTTGGCTTTGGCTTTCTGCAGCTTGAATACGGTATGTTTATGCATCGATTTTTTTTTTTTTTTAATTATTTATCCTGCTTCTGATTCTCTGAGCTTCCTGAATTTGTAGTTTGGTTTCTGTTATAAATTTTGGGAAGTTTTAAGGAAGTTTCACTTGAAGAAAGAAGGAAGGGAGGGACAGAGAGGGGGTAGAAAGGAGAGAGAGAAATGGATTCACAGAGAAATGGATTCAGAATGTGAGGTACAAAGCAGACAGGAATACCATTTAGGACATTTGGCCAAGATTGTGTTAAGCCTCACATAAAAGCAGAGCCCTGACAGAGCCATAGCGAGGGCTCCCCAAAGATGCCCCATCTCCCAGGGTACCTGTCCATCCTTCAGAATCTCTTTGCTTTGTTGACTCTGAGTTTACTTGACTGACAGCCAGGTGAAATGAGTAAGGGGGACAGTCTACAGTGGAATATAACTCGCCCTCCCCTGCTCACTATAGCACAACTAAGTTGGCCTCTCTCCTTCTCCTGAGTCCCACCTCAGGGCCATTATCTGTGCTATTTTTGTAGTAATGTCTTCCTCCACCCACATACTTTGTCATTATATATGTTATTTGCATGCCTATTTGATTTCTGTTTTCCCCACTACACATAGGCTCCAGGACGAGACACTAAATTACCCACAGTGCATGAAACATGCTAAGAACTTGTGAGTATTTCATAATGAATGGCTAACTTGGCCACTGTGCTAAGTGAGAATTCCTGCCCCTTTTGCACAGTCACCAGAATAGGCCATGGGGTGAAAGATACCATCAGAGCTGAGGGAGAAGAGGGAGGGAAACTGGGGGAGGTGGTAAGAGTGTGGTGGAAGGAGAGTCAAGTGACAGCTGAGACAGACTGGAGCATTTGTCAAGGAAATGAGGTACTGGAATAACCATGAATGCATTGATAAAACTAGCCATGGTTGGGAAGCCAAGAGAGTTGAGAGGGAATAGAATAGATAGAGTATGGAATGCTTAGGGTAAGGGTCAGATACCCAAAGGCCATACAATGCCAGGTGGGGGGGAATTTCTTAATGGCCTACAATTGCCAAGCCACCAACAGGTCAGGTTCCCATTTGATTTCATTGACTTCACAAACTCATGTCGCCATATTGGAAAACCAAATTCCCCAATAAGATAACTAGAAACATAAAGACTTGGCCTGGAGGAAACTAAGGGGTATCTCATTTTCCATAGTAACGAACATAATTATCCTGTTGAGAAAAGAAAAACTAAATCTTTGAATGAAGTAAGAGTACCTCAGGAAGAGCGATAAAGCTCCTTCCAAGTCAGAACTGCCTAGTGGCATTATTTGAACTTGGTTATCAAGGTTGGAACTAGAAAAACTTTAAATCTCTCACCTAGATTGCTGATCAGTTAAATGTACATACTTATTAAGATAATTGAGCTTAAAAAATTAATTGAAAAACTAAAGTTTGATTTTATTGAGTCAATCCAATAAGACTTTTGTCTATGATACTGCCAATGTTTGACTCTGGTGAAGTCAATTAGACACTAAATCCTTGAAGTCCTGCTCCTGACATACACAGAAAGTAAATTTCTCTCCATATTATTACATATTCATTAGTTAGGAAATATTACATATATGACCTCTACTAAGGGCCTCTAAAGGATGGTTACCCAAACCGAAGGTATTACGTACATGCATACCTAATGAGTAACTTTTTATCCCTAAATTGAAAAATGAAAGTCCAAGGTCACCCAGCTACTAAGTCCCCAAATCACATTTCATTGGAATCAGGTTTTCCCATTTTGTCATTTCAGAATATCCTCATATCACACATTTAAGGTCATCAGTTGAATGCCATCAATTTCTAAACACATTCAGGGATGAATTTTGTTGTTATAAAATTAGGAAGCTAAGGTTGGCTTTATCAAAATATTCTAGAACCTTGAAGTTCATCTTTCAAGTTGCTTTCTCTTTCTTTCATCTGATACAAGTGAAGTCTATAAAAATAAAAATTTGGTTCCATTCACCCTAAGGAATTTATGACCAAATGTTAGCTCTATTTGATAAGATAAAAAAGATACTTCCCCCCACCTCGTTCTCTTCACTCTCACCTCATGTTTACCAGAGATAACACTTAACACCTTTGGAAGCAATTTTTTTTTCTAAATTCTCCTTGCTGATAATCGGAGAAAATTCAGGGCCTTGAACCTACAAAATAAACTAAATAGAGAGCAGCTGGAATGACTTCAAGCGCAGACACATTGCACCAATGCCCAGGTTTACTGGATATAAGAGAAGGGATTGATGAAAAAAGTTGACAAAGTCCTGGATGTTCACCAACGTTAAGTGACAGCTTAAGGAGTCAAGACACAGGAGGAAGAGGGGTGGGCCTGGGGATAACCTGGCTGAGGATCTAAAACAGCGGTGGCTGGAGACATTTTTGTTTGTCACAATGACATAGATGCTCCTAGCAGGTCCTTCTCAAGGATGTTGCTAAGTATCCTACGGTGCACACGACAGTTTCACCCACCAAACAGAGAATTATATGGCCCCAAATGTCAAGGCTGGGAAACCCTGTTCTAAAAGATTCAGGGCGCTGCTCCTGTCTATTTTACTTCCCCTAAATGTGTGGGGAAAGTTGACCTTTTGGGTTCCTCCTTACCATGGTCAACAAGTAGGACTAAAGTTTCCACAATGCCATCACGCTTCCACAATGTCAAAGTTAGACAGCAGATTGCTGGTCACCCGTTTTCTGTCCCCAGCTCCACCATACAAGCTAATTCCCCCAATCCAACCTAATTCTAATGCCCAGCTGGCACATTTATGTGCCTGATGACAATAAACAGGAAGTAAACTTCTTTTTTATGTGTATTTGTATTTCCTAAGAAACTGGAGACTAGACCGTGTCTTCCTTGAAGGACATTCTACAGCATCAGTCAGGAGCTTCCAAGGCCTGGGAAAAGACCTAGTGGAGAAAGGAGGAAGAAGGAAAGGGGGTATTGACATAATGTCCTGATTCAAACTCCTACCAGCTACACCAAGGGTACACTCTTAGCAGGGAGCAGCTGTCAACATGAGGATAAATCTGCCACTTCCCATGCTCCCCCACCTCTCAACCCACAGGTAAACAAGTTATTCCAGAGAATTCCGAGGCTTCCTTGAGGTCCTCGTCAGAGTATTAAGCATTAGCAATGCCTGCTCTATAATGGATGTTTCTACTTTTAAAACACAGAAGATAGGCAATGGAAAAAATATTCATGCATTACCCACAGTCCTCAGTTTTTCAAGATCTCGTCCAATCTGAATTTAGACCTTTTTTTTGAGAGAAAGAGTGCACAAGCAAGGGAGGAGCAGAGGGAGAGAGAGAGAGGACAGAGAGAGAGAGAGAGAGAGAGAGAATGAATCTTAAGCAGGCTCCATGCTCAGTCCAACACAGGGCTCAATCTCACAACCCTGGGATCATGATCGGAGCAGAAATCAAGAGTCAGACACTTAACCGATTGAGCCACTCAAGTGTCCCAACCCGATTTTAGACTTTACATGAAATAATAATGATCTTAAACACATTTTAGGGAATAGAAACTTAAGAGTTATGTTCCTCAATTATGAAAACATGGACAAACGTCCACTTGCTACCCTTCTGCTTCGATTAGGAACAAAACTGCTGCCATGTGTCAGATTTTGTCCTTCACCAGCTTACACTCCTTTATTGGCATTTTACTGCCCTACAAATAAACTCTAAATTTCTAGAAGTTCCTGCATGATGGTTGTTATTTCTCATGTTCCTCCTTGCTTCCCATGCTCTGTCTCCCTATCTCATGTTACTGAAGTATCCCAAGCTCTTTCTTGCCTTGATATCCTAGAATTTGGTCTTTCTTCAGCCTGCACTAGAATATTCTTCCTTAAGGTTTTTCAGCATGACTGAGTCCTCCTGTTCTCAGGCCTTTGCTCTACTGGCACCTCTTCAGAGAGACCTCCCAGACCATCATATCACCACATAGTTATTCCCGAGACCATATTTCCTTTCCTTTCAAGAACTTATTACAATTATCATTAACCTTTTCATTTTTTTTTTAAATTTTAATGTTTATTTATTTTTGAGAGAGAGAGACAAAGACAAAGTATGAGTGGGGAAGGAGCAGAGAGAGAGGGAGGCACAGAATCTGAAGCAGACTCCAGGCTCTGCACTGTCAGCACAGAGCCCAACACGGGGCTTGAACCCACAAACCACAAGATCACGACCTGAGCCAAAGTCAGTGCTCAACCAACTGAGCCACCCAGGCGCCCCAATCATTAATCTTTTTAGTATGCTTTTTACTACTTTCCGCTAGAACATTAGTTCCATAAGCACAGAGATCTTATCTGTGTGTTGTCTGCTTCCCACATAGTTCCTAACACACAACTACAACTGACCAGATTTGTTGCATAAATTAAGGAACAAATCCATAAAGCAAGACATTCTCCATAAGGAGGCATTATTCAAACTGTACCCTCCAGAAATTTCAAATGTAATCACATAGCCTGAGCTATTTAGAGGAGTCAATATAGAGACAGAGAAGTATGAGCTCCCCAAGTTCTGAAATGGAGAGGGATGTAGAAATCAGCCAATATACTGACCTCATTGATTAAGCCACACAAACAACCCAGTTTGCCAGATGAAGGCAGTCGGTCTGCACTCTTCCAATTTATCCAGGAAAGTAACACAGACTGGTCTCATTTCCATATCAGCACAAACAATTTGGATGTTTTCATAAAAGCGAACATTTTATAAATCACTTCCACCAAGCTGATATTACAAAGAAAATCAAAATTGTTCCAAAGGACCCTGTAAATATCATGCCCTCGAGGAAAGTTAAATTATTAACAATGAATTACCACAAAGGAAGGTCATTGGGAAAGTCGTCAAATGCTCACCAAATACACACAGATGTAGGGCACCTGGGTGGTTCAGTTGGTTAAGCATCCAACTTTGGCTCAGGTCATAATCTCATGGTTAGTGGGTTCGAGTGCCATATCAGGCTCTCTGTTGTCCGTGCAGAGCCAGTTTTGGATCCTCTGTCCCCTCCCTCACTGGTTCTCTCTCTCTTTCTCTGTCTCTCAAAATAAATAATAAACTTTTTAAAAAACAAACATAGATGTGTTTTTGTGTCTGTACATGTGCAAGACAAGAATTTCCAAGTTACAACACTGCCTGCCACACAACAGCAGTCTAGATACAGAAGGAAAGGTCACACCTCTCATGTGAGAACTTAAACTACTACCTGACAAATTTCACTGGGAACAAAAATGCTTAAAATGTGTCTTTAAAAAGTAACAATATCAAACTTCCAAGCCCATAAGGCCCTTGGGCTTATGGCCACTGTTCCACCACAAAATGGTGGCTTTGATACCCAGACACTCTGGAAAGGGTGTTTCCCTGAACTAGGACCCTTGTGTCTTAGTCAAGTGTTTCACACGTGGTGGGGGATGGGAGGGGGAGGGGTAGCCTGTGCAATTACTGACACTTTTCATACTTTTAGTTTGTATGAAGATTTTGTTTCTGAATCTAGATCCTACTCTTCCCCTAGCTGCACACACTACACTCACCTTCAGCTATAGTGCTGCATTTCTTTTACAGTATACTCGAACATCACCCCAAGTATAGCAATGCAATTGTTAGCAGCTATAAGCAAAAAAAAGAAATATATATTATATATGTTATATATATGTATATGTAAATATATATATATTTTTATATAAATATACATTTATATATAGTATATAATTATTTATATATATTATTCATATTATATATAATATATTATATTATTATATATATTATATTATTATATATTATATGTCACAAATTATGTATATTATATTATAATATATTATATATTGTATATTATATTATAATATGTTATATATTATACATTATATACTATAGTATATATTATAAATATACAATATATAATATATATTGTATATATACAATATAATAATGTATATTATTATGTCATATATTATATAATATGTAACATATATTATAATAATATATATTATAAATATATATAAAGCATTTATTTGTTGGGTTTGTACCACAACCAGCTGAAGAGCCAAAGAACTTCAGTATCAGAATCCGACCACCCTCTTTCCCTTTCTCCCTTATTATTTATTAATTTAAGTCTTCCTAGAGCTCCCTACTCATGACTCCTTAAGGTCAGTAAACCATCAACCTTCAATGATAAACTTTGGTTACAATATAAATATGTCACGTGAAACGCACAACGCCAACTTTACTTCTTAGAACTCAAATCCCCTCAGGAAGGGAGCCGCCTGGCTGCTGCTACTGTATCCCAAGAGGCTCGTTCTTGGAAAGCTGGGAAAAAACAGCTGGAGACCTGAACTAAGTGCACTGCCAAGATGAAGAGGCCTTGCTGGCAGGAACAAGGAGCCAACTGGACAATGTACACCTTCTCCCTCCACCAGCCTTCCGGTTGCTCTCTAGTGCCTCCTATAGGCAGACCTACGGGAAAGCTAGGATCCAAAAGAGAAAGCTGTTCCACAGCATCACAAAGCAGGGGTACAGACAGGTGCATTTGGAACTGGGAAACAACAGCACACCCGTCTCCCACCCGATCTCAGATACGTGTTCACTCTGGTGGCTGCTTGGCAGCTACTTGAGGCCGTTTGGTTGAAGAGTTCAACTTGTTTACCTCTGGAAACAGATGTGGACTTCTAGTTATTAATGTTGAAACAGGGCACACGAGTCACCCACTAAATCTCCACCAACAGAAGCAAGGAGGCTGATGCCAGAGATAGATAAACACAACCTTGAGCATATGAAGCATCTTACCTGCCAAAATATAAATATAAATTGGGCTGCACCACTCTGAGATTTCAAAGAATAACAAAATCAATCCCAGTAAGTCACTTTGTCCCAGTATAAATGGTCTGCCTCTCCTCTCTGCTCTAAAGTGAATACAGATGGCTCAGTAATTCAAGGACTGATGAACTGGGTGGTAGATTTTCACGGTTTATTTCTCTTCTCCCTTGCTGCCTTTCTCTTTGGCAGACCTGAACACCCACTCAGCTGCTTCATCCTGGGCTCTCTGAAAGGCTCAGTGGGAACGATCACAGAACCACTGACTACAAATTCAGAGGCCTACCAGCCAAATCCCGTGAAGTCGGGATTAAGACAAGGGAGTGTGCAAAATACCCTACCCGTGTCTCAAGCAACATACTGTTTTGGGGGGAATAATTGCCTCTACTCTTCAAGGTCCTTCCAGCTGGATCATGAGTCAAATCGACATGAGAACAATTAACAAGGGAAAATCAAATGTAATAGCATATGTAAAGGGAATCTACACAGACACGGAAATTGCAAAACCAATGAGGCAATATGATGCTTCCATGAGCTAAGGAGAGGGGTTGGGGCCCAAGGACACAAACAGGAGAAAGACCATGAGCAGGAAGGTGAGGGGAAATGTTTAGAAAACAAAGAGGCTCTGCCCTGTTATGTAGATACGTTGCTTCGGTAAAGGGGAGTCTGTGTTACTAGCTCTTTTCCTGGTAGAAGCAGGCAGTTGAGGGGGAGGTAAAGAGCTTTTCCTGAGTCTGCTGGGTTTTGATTGCTTTTAACTCAGAGTAAAGTTCCATGTCAAAGTGGCCCATCTTGGGGCGGCCTGCCCTTGGCCCCTACAGTACAGATTTCCTCAAAAGTTTACAGCCAGTACACACATTGCTTCTGATCCTGTGACATGGGACATGCCCAACACCATGGAGGAACTGTGAAAGCTCCTATAGATACCTGGCAGGGGAGGCGGGGCTGAAGGAGGAACCATGTTGTCAGGCTACTTCTAGCATCCGAGCCAAGGAAGCTCCCATAGACGAGGCTTCGTGAAGACAAAGCAGGGGTCAGGAGCTGACAAATCACAGTACTGAAAGACTCTCACCTAAAGGACTCATGGGAAAAAAAGAGAAATAACACATTTCAGGCGGACATTTTAAGATAGAAAATCACAGTAGACATTTAGGACTATCCAGATAATTTTTCCTCCTCTTGGGCACCAACCCACTCCCTCCCCACACCCCGTACAGGTGGCCAGGCAAACTCAGAGATGAACAACAATCACAAAAGAACCAACCTGGACATGTGCATTTAAAACTCTGTGGGGCACCTGGGTGGCTCAGTTGTCTGAGCATCTGACTCTTGATTTCAGGTAAGGTCATAATCCCAGGGTCACGGGATCATGTCCCATGTCAGGCTCCACACTGGGCATGGAGCCTGCTTAGGATTCTCTCTCTCTCTATCCGCCCCTCTCCCTCACTCACATTCTAATTTTTTTTAATCTAAAAAAAAAAAAAAAGGAGGGGAGGGTAAAGGTGGAATAAAATACAAGCAACAGGCAAGTAGAGAACACATTTAAAAGGGGAACGGCCAAAAAGAAAGCCAAAATGAATCCAGAGCAATAGTCATTCATAGCCTCAAAGAAACTGCAGAAAGCTTACTGATTATTTAAAAAGAGGTCAGGGGTGCCTGGGTGGCTCAGTCAGTTAAGTGTCTGACTGTTGATTTCAGCTCAGGTCATAATCTCATGGTTTGTGAGATCAAGCCCCACATCAGGCTCCATACTCGGCACGAAGCCTGCTTGAGATTCTCTCTCTTCCTCTCTCTCTACTCCTCCCCCACTCATACTCTTTCTCTTTCTCTCTCTCAAAATAAATAAACTTAAAAAAAAGAGCTCAAATTAGAGATTCCATAGTTCAAAGAAGATATTATGAGTTAGCATGAATGGATGAAAAGGCAAGCAGGTAGAATTTGAGAAAGAAAGGGGGAAAAGAGATAAAAATATTACAAAGAAAAGCCACACATAAACTGGATCCAACATACACATAATTTGTGTTCATTACTCAAGCCAGAGACTAGAATTGATGAGAAAAAATAAAAGAATAACTTAAGCATGCAAAATAACAAATTGGAAATATGTATAAGGAAAAAGAAAGTACACATAGGTAGGAAGAGATTAATAAAGTGTTGAAAAGCTGATTTAACAAAAGAGAAAATACAAACAGTAGAAAGGATAAACAAAACAAAAGCTCTAGAAAAGAAAGTGAATTAAAGATTTTTTTCAGTAACCTCTACCCCCAACATGTGGCTTGAACTCATGACCCTGAGAGTAAGAGTCGCATGTTCCATGAACTGAGCCAGCTGGGTGCCCCACAAAGAAAGTGAATTAAATCAACTCCTAGAAAAGCGAGAACACAAAATTAACAATATTAGCTACAAAAAATGCTATAAAGTATAGAAGATATCAGAAGACTTACAAAAGAATATCATCTGCAATTATCAACATTGCTGAAGAGCCAAAGGACTTGGATGATTTTCTAGAAAAATAAATAGTAGGTCTGAAAAGAAAGGGTTTTTGTTTTGTTTTGTTTTGCTTTGTTTTGAAGTAAGCTTCATTCCCAGCATGGAGCCCAATGCGGGGCTTGAACTCAAGTCCCTGAGATCAAGACCTGAGCTGAGATCAAGAGTCGGATGTTTAACCAATGGAGCGCCCCATGAAAAGCAATTTTTAAGATCTACCATTTAAGATCCTCGCCTCAAGTATTCTTATCAGTGGGCTTTGTGAGCAGGTTAAAATAAAACTTTATAAAACAGACAATTCCTAGTCTTATAATAGTGAAACTAGTTCAGACAACAGCACAAAAAGAGAGCTATTTGTAAAGTTAATAATACCTTCACATCAATATTAGTTAAAGTATGTAAACTGCACTCGTGAATGCAGATACAAAAATTCAAAATAAAACATCATCTAATTAAATCCAGCAGCATATTGAAACAAGACACCATGACCAAGAAGTATTTTGTTGGAGGGATGCAAACACATATAAGACACCAGTGCAATGATTACATCAGCAAACTGAAGGAAAGAAAATTTATAAAATCCAATAGTCATTTCGGATAAAAACTGAGGTGAAACAGGAATAAGAGGAAACTCCTGAAATATGACAATCTACCAAAATCAACACTGACCTAGCAAATGTACGTTAGTATTTCTCCCGAAAGCAAGAAATGTTTGAATGTGCAACTCAAGAGCCTATACCAAGTGCTGTGAAAAACAGTGAATGATCGACTATCGAAGGAGTTTCTGGGCTTCAAGTACAAAAAAAAATTGTATAGACATTTACACCTATGAAGCAAGCCCTATAGAGTGAAAAAACAGATTATTGCTAGTGATGTCCATAAATCTCCCAAGGAAAGAAAGTTTGACTCAAGACTTCTTGCAAGAAAGGTACTTTCTTTTTTTTTTTAAGTTTTATTTATTTATTTTGAGAGACAGAGAGAGAGAGAGAGAGAGAGAGGCAGAGAGGGAGAGAGAGGATCCCAAGCAGGCTCCACATTCGGGATGGAGCCCAATGCAGGGCTCAATCTCACAACTGTGAGATCACAACCTGAGCAGAAATCAAGAGTCAGACGCCCAACCAAATGAGCCACTCAGGTGCCCCAAAAGGCATTTTCAATGTATGTAAGAATTAGGGATTCCAGTTCCAAACACTCGTTTTTACAAATACACATGTGCACATACCTACACACACACACACACACACACACACATACACACACACCCACACACACAGAAACATACCTGCATACACATGTACACATATACAGGCATACACTCATACAGACACGTGCAAACACAACATCACATGTGCCAAGTGCATACACAGATACATACATACATGTACATCTTCATTTTTCCAAATCCCACAGAGTGAAAAAATATTTACTGGATTTCAGCAATTCCTTCATTTAACGTTAGTGTCTCTTCTGCAGAACGAAGCAAAAGTCAAGGGAAGTTTATTTGATATATTTTATTTAAATTCGTATGTAACATATGATCTCAGTTTTCCAGATGATTCCTATCTATCCTGCCTGAATATGTGAGTTAAAACCCCTGTAGAATAGGGTTCACCAAATATTAAGAACAATCCTAAATGGGGCTTTAAGCGATTCCATTTTCCTTTTCTTTATGACTTGAATTTCTAATAAAGTTTATATCCTTTTTACAAAACCAATAAAGTCCACTGTCTGCAAAATGAAAAATAAGAATAAGAGTAAAATGAGAAGAAAACAATTAGCATTACCATGATGAGTTTCCATTATAATGTGCTCAGTGTGTCTGTTGGATGAGTCAAAGAAAACACTATAATGGAGTTTCCATTCTGTAAATTTGATTTCGCTACAGGAAACACGAGCTGAGACAGCCATTCCAATCACTTAATGGGCATCCCTGTCTTCTTCTTATTCAATAATACCAATTATAGCTGGAGAAGGCCTCCCCATCTCCTGTCAATGTTTCCTGTGTGTATTCTCCGGGGTTCTCTTAGTTCAGTATTAAATGACTCAAGTGTCAGGGTTTCATCTATTTCCCATTATAGAAGCCAACCATTCTCTTACATCTACAGGGTGACAAATACGCTATGATGTGAGGAAAGGTCATCCGTGCCTTATTATTGAGTTCTAAGAGGACCTCCTGGCATGCCACAGTTCCCTTGATATCTGATTAAGCAACAATGGTACCATAGATTAGACTCATTGATGGATATTTCCAGTAACAAGAAGAAAATCTAGGAACCACCTCTCTTAACATTCATATACCCTTGGTCAGGCTGCCTTGTTAACAGTATGGAGAAGCTTGTGAAATTATAGTTATTCAGATTCTCTCTTTGCCCTACCTTACTTGGAAGCAGAATTCCAAAGCCTGCTGTTCTAGATCCCACCTCCATTTTCTGATCACATTGTGTCTCCTTCCTAAATTACACACACACAAAGCGCGCCTGGGTGGCTCAGTCGGTCAACTCTCCGACTTCAGCTCAGGTCATGATCTCATGGTTCATGGGTTTGAGCCCCACGTTGGCCTCTGTGCTGACAGCTCAGAACCTGGAGCCTACTTCAGATTCTGTGTCTCCCTCTCTCTGCCCTTCCCCTACTAGTGCTCTGTCTCTCTCTCTCTCAGAAATAAACATTAAAAAAATAAATTACACACACACTTTCAACCACATTCATACATGCACACCCCACAGAGGCAGCTGCCTTCCTGAGAAGCAGTGTGGCCAACAGAGCTCTGATGAAAATATCGTATTTGCTTTCTGGCCAAGACAATAAACATGAAAATACACAAAGTAAATGAAGAATACAAGGTGATGGCAATTAGTAAAAGGGGCTAAAGCAAAGTCTAGAGCACACAAATATTAAGTGATTATGGCTTTAGGTTAGGATTTTAGAGGATTTCCAGAAAAAGGTTTTTTTTTTTTTCAACGTTTATTTATTTTTTGGGGGGGGACAGAAAGAGACAGAGCATGAATGGGGGAGGGGCAGAGAGAGAGGGAGACACAGAATCGGAAATGGGCTCCAGGCTCCAAGCCATCAGCCCAGAGCCTGATGCGGGGCTCGAACTCACAGACCGCGAGATCGTGACCTGGCTGAAGTCGGACGCTCAACCGACTGCGCCACCCAGGCGCCCCAAAAGGGTTTTTTTAAGAATTATTTTCTCCCTTTTTGGACTTACTCCTCTTCTTCACCTTCTTTGCAGAGAGTTCTAGTGCAATTAATCCCTATTCCTTCTATTCCTTTCATTCCTTTCTAAAAGAACTCTAGTAGAAAATATGGGGGCACCTAGGTGGCTCAGTTGGTTACACATCTGAATCTTGATCTCAGCTCAGCTCTTGATCTCAGGATTGTCAGTTCAAGCCCCACACTGGGTTCCATGCTGGGCATGGAGCCTACAAGGAAGGAAGGAAGGAAGGAAGGAAGGAAGGAAGGAAGGAAGGAAAGGAAACAAACTTAATAGCTCTGAAAGAGCCTAGAAGCACAAGTGGCCCAGGAGCATTGAGCACATCTAACAGCCAGATCCTTGTTTCTATTACCATTCCTCACTAAGAGAAAGCAAGATGGCTTAAAAAATAGCTATTCCCGGTCTATCGCAGAGAAAGTACAAGATGAGACTGGAACTTCGTCTTACACCAGAAAGGAGAGAAGTCCTCAAAAACAAAGGATGGGGCGTGTCCCAAGGACACAGGCATCAGCCTGTTGGGGCGACCTAGAGACAAAGACAAGACAATGTAAGTGCCAAAAAGAGTTAAAGGCATTAATAAATTATAAGCCCTTCATGGGGAAATGGGACTCAGTGAGTTGAAAATGATAACAAAGGGGCGCCTGGGTGGCGCAGTCGGTTAAGCGTCCGACTTCAGCCAGGTCACGATCTCGCAGTCCGTGAGTTCGAGCCCCGCATCAGGCTCTGGGCTGATGGCTCAGAGCCTGGAGCCTGTTTCCGATTCTGTGTCTCCCTCTCTCTCTGCCCCTCCCCCGTTCATGCTCTGTCTCTCTCTGTCCCAAAAATAAATAAACGTTGAAAAAAAAAAATTAAAAAAAAAAAAAAAAAAAGAAAATGATAACAAACAAGGCAAGAATGATACTGGCACAAGGGCGGACACTTGCTAATAGAAGAAAGCCAAGTACCAAGTAGCAAATGTGGAGAGAATGTTGGAGCTAGCAAATAATTTTCTTGTTTTTTTTAAATTTTTTTCATGTTTATTTATTTATTTATGAGAGTGAGAACGTATGTGTGAGAGAGGAGAGGGGCAGAGAGAGAGAGAGGGAGAGAGAATCCCAAGCAGGCTCTGTGCTGTTAGTGTAAAGCCTGACTTGGGGCTCGAACTCACTAACCAAACACTGAGATCATGACCTGAGTGGAAATCAAGAGTCAGACGCTTAGCCAACTGAGCCACCCATACTCCCCAGCAAATCATCATTTTCTAGCCCTAACAATGAGGACCGGTTCAGGGCAGAATCATAAATGGGTGCTAAATATAGGAGGGAAATTGCCAACTTTATAAAGGCAAAATTGCCACATAATAAGGTGCACCCATTATTTGTAGAGTTTGAGGAGTTGTGACAGATTTATATACCTAGGTGGCCACCACTAAAATCAAGATTAAAATCGTTTCCATCACCTTAAAAATTCCCACGTGCCCCTTGGCAGTCAACACCCCCCACACTCCTGGCCTCAAGCAACCACGGATATGTTTTCTCTCAGTAGATATTAGTTTCCCCTTTTCTAGAATTTCACATAAATGGAACCACACATCCCATATTCTTTGGTCTCTGGCTTCTTTCATGGAGCATACCGTTTTGGAGATTCATACATTCTGTGGCATGTATCAGAATATTGTTCCTTTTCATTGCTGAGTCTTATTCCATGGTATGAATACACCACAATTTGTATCTGTGGTCACCTATTGATGGACATTTCAGTTGTTTCCAGTTTGGGCCAATGATAAGCAAAGCTGCCATGTATGTATTTCTGCATAAGCCTTTGTATGGACGTAGGCTTTCATTTCTCTGGGATAAATAACAGAGAGCAAAGTCCTAGGTCATATGGAAAGTGCATGTTTAACTTTCTTAAAAACTCCCAGATATTTTGCAAAGTGGTTGCACCATTTTACATTCCCACAGTAATATAGGAAAATTACAGTTGCTCTGTATCCTTGGTATTGTCACTCCTTTTTTTTTTTTTTTTTTTTATTTTAGCCATTTCTAGTGGGTGTGTAGGGAGTAAACTTTGATGAGGAACAGGATATCTGCATGGTCTGAAAACGTCTCACCAAAGATTGCTTATTAGGAGCCAGGGAGAAAATAATATCATCTAGTAGAGAAATCAAGCTACACTGATCAAAATCATTGTAAGTTAAAGGCAATGGAAACTGTTGTCTCTGGATGACACACCCTGAGAAGCACACAGTATCACTTTTGTAGTATTCCTTTTTTTTTTTTTTAATACAGTTTATTATTTATTTATCATTTCAGAGAGAGAAAGAGCACAAGTGGAGGAGGGGCAGAGAGAGAGGGAGACACAGAATCCAAAACAGGCTCCAGGCTCTGAGTTGTCAGCACAGAGCCTGATGCAGGGCTCGAACCAATCCAACCATGAGATCATGACCTGAGCCCAGGTCGGACGCTTAACCAACTGAGCCACCCAGACGCCCCACTTTTGTAGTATTCTGACTGGGGGGGGGGGGTGCATAACCTAAAACTGATCAAGACAAAACATACACAAACCGTAAATGAGGAACATTCTGCTTTGAAAGGGGACCGCAGGGGCGCCTGGGTGGCGCAGTCGGTTAAGCGTCCGACTTCAGCCAGGTCACAATCTCGCGGTCCGTGAGTTCGAGCCCCACGTCGGGCTCTGGGCTGATGGCTCAGAGCCTGGAGCCTGTTTCCAATTCTGTGTCTCCCTCTCTCTCTGCCCCTCCCCCGTTCATGCTTTGTCTCTCTCTGTCCCAAAAATAAAATAAACGTTAAAAAAAAAATAAAAATAAAAAAAGAAAGGGGACCGCAGTCTTACAAATTTCAATGTCATAGAAGAAAAGGAAAGACTGAAGAATTGTTCCAGATTGTGGATACTAAAAAGACATGACTGTTAAATGCATTACTTCATCCTAAGCCGGATCCCATAGTGCAGGGGATCTTATTCTTCGGAAATCTACAGTGAAGTATTTAGTTATACTCTATGCAACTTTCAATTGGTTCCAAAATTAGATAGATAGATGATAGTTAGATAAATAGATAGATAGATAGATAGATAGATAGATAGATACATATGTATATATATACACACACACATACATTCAAAGGGCAAATGACAAACCAAATAAATCAAAATGTGCCAAAATGTTAACAATAGGTGAATCTGGGGAAAGGGTGTGCTGAAATTCTGTGTACTATTTCTTATTTACAAATAAAAACTATTTTAAGTAGGGGTGCCTGGGTGGCTCAGTTGGTTGAGCATCCAACTCTTGGTTTTGGCTCATGGTTCGTGAGTTCCACTCCGTCATGGGGCTCCATGCTAATGGCGCGGAGCCTGCTTCCGATTCTGTCTCCCTCTCTCTCTGCCCCTCCCCTGCTCACTCTCTCTGTCTCTTAAAATAAATAAACTTAAAAAAACAATTTTTAATAGAAAAAAAACAATTTTAAGTAGCTAAGCAGATTGGATCAAGATGGCACCTACCTCGTCCTCATATCTAAAATCTTCAGAAATTACAAAAAAGAAAATGAGTCTGTTTTTTTTTAATCAATAACAGCCACAGGAAAAAATAAGGAGGGACATCTGTGAACCAAAAATGGTGATGTCCTAAATAATAATAAGCAAATGAGAATAGAAGTCATAACTCAAAACAAACAGATACACTTCCCACTCCTCCATGCAAACACCAAAATCCAAACCCAAATAATGGCCAGCTGGCTTCGAGTTAGATGCAAGTACATAAAAGTGAACCTTGAACTCTTAGACGGTAACCTGGGCTCCAAGGAGAAAGCATTTACAAATTCAGGATTCGCAGTGATGGCAGTAATGTGGTTCCATCCTCTGTCCTGATAAGGGGTGGAGCTCTTCCAAGACCTCTGGCTCATTCCTGGCCATAGTTAACAGCCATGGGCCGGGAGGTTCCATGACCAACAGGAAGGGAAGCGGGGTCGGCGGGGGGGGGCTCAGAGAATCAGAGAATGAATAGCTTCCATGTTCAGACCACCCGTTTATTTCCCTGGCCCCTCTTTTGCTGTCTGGTGCTGCTCTCCCAATCCTCTATGACCAACTGTTCATCTCTCATCTCTAGGGGGTCTGATTCCCCTTGACTTACTATCCTGCCTGCTCCTCTCTGACAAAGCCATCACTAAATATTTGCCAACCCTGTGTGGCCAAACCTGTCCTGTTGCCACCCAAGTCTTTTCCTGAAGTCCCCATCTTACTCTGATTCACATATCCCCAAGGCTCATGTCCTCAGACTCAGGTCTTCTAATCTGCTTCCCTCCCAAATTCTTCCCCTCTTTGGTTCTTGGCACCACAGATCATGTTTCCTTCAGTTCCAGACGTTGTGAGTCGTTTGTTAGCAATTTTTAAGCCTATCATCCTTTTTGGCCCTCACGAGCCAACCTTGCTCATTTTGCAGACAGTTGCATTTCTCTTCCATAATTCTCTTCCAACCAAGGCAAAGTTTTGGAAGCAAGGTCCCAAATAGGTACTCATGATTCCAGTCCAAGGTGAGCACCCTGGAACCTTTTTTAATTACAGATCTGGAAAAGTAAAAGGATCCCTTTCCCTCAATTCCCAGATATGTCATTTCATAATAAACAAGAAAGGAAATAAAACCAGGAACAGCAAGTAATGAATTGGCCTGAGTTTTAGGAGTTTTTACACTGGCTTCCAAATATCGTATCAAGATCCAGCTGAATTTTTTTTAATGTTTATTTATTTATTTTTGAGACACAGCACAAGCTGGGGAGGGGCAGAGAGAGAGGGGGAGACACAGAATCTGAAGCAGGCTCTAGGCTCTGAGTTATCAGCATAGAGCCCTTAGGTGGGGCTTGAACTCACCAACCACAAGATCATGACCTGAGCGGAAGTCACCCAGGTGCATGCCAAATGAATCTAATTGGCCTCTTTCCAGGACACACGACATTCAAAACTGATGTTTATGACTTCTCATGTCAAGTCCTCTGGCCTGTTTCTTTGTTCAGTTCTCTCTCCTAGAAGTGTAGACTTTGGCTGTTTGTGAGAGCAGCACTACAGATTCATTTGTTTGGTAGAAATCTTACGTTATCACTTCCCCATTGTTCTAACCTGGGTTAGACTCACCGTTGAAAGATCAACATGACGTCTGTGATGACACACCATCTTGCTCCTGTGTCAGTGTCTGTCTCTTGAGTGACAAGCCATAAGACACATCCCAGAGGCTCTGGACTTCTACTAGGCTACCAACACGGGCCAACCACCTACTCTACCCAAAAACAGGATACCCGTGAAAACAAAAATTTTAAAGCAAAGCAACAAAGATTTAAGAAAGGCATTTCTGCCAGGTTTACCCCTTCTGGCTTGTTTATAATGGCCCCTGTGAGGCGCCTGGGTGGCTCAGTCTGTTAAGCATCTGACTTCTGCTCAGGTCATGATCTCGTGGTTCATGAGTTTGAGCCCCGTGTGGGTCTCTGTGCTGACAGCTCAGAGCCTGGAGCCTGCTTTGGAATCTGTGACTCCCTCTCTCTCTGCCCCTCCTCCACTCATACTCTGTCTCTCAAAAAAAATAAATGTTAAAAAAAATTTATAATGGCACCTGTAACAAAGCAGGGTTCCGAGAAAATTCTAATACAGCAACATCAGTAAAATGGAATGAGACACAATGTGAAGCCCTTTATTTTTTTTATTATTGTGATTGCATCCCCAAATATCAATGAACACAGGCTTGTAGGATTTCTCCTTTAATAATTGTTATTAGAGGGGTGCCTGGGTGGCTCAGTCGGTTAAGCAGCCAGCTCTTGGTTTCAGCTCAGGTCACGATCTCATGGTTCGTGGGATGGAGCCCCACGTCAGGCTCTGTGCTGACAGCTCAGAGCCTGGAGCCTGCTTCGGATTCTGTGTGTGTCTCTCTCTGTCTCATGCTCTGTCTCTCTCTGTCTCAAAAATAATAAATAAAAACATTTTAAAAAATTCAAAAAAATTGTTATTAGAAAATATTTGTTACGAAGGCCCCAGCTAAGTGCTTTATTTGTAGGACCTCACTGAATCTCTGCAGCAGTATTCTGAGATAAACAATTGTGCCTTCATTTTACAGATGAGGAGACCGAGGCTCAGCAAGGTTCAATAAACTGGCCAAGTTCACACAGGTAATAAATGGCTGTGCAAGGACTCAAAGCCAGGCTGGACTGACCGTCACCTGTGCCCTCACCACTCTTCTTACTTTTCTCTCTTTTTTTTTTTTATTTCTGCACCTGTGCGTGTTATCTCCCCAGTCAATACATTTGGATTTATTAGAACCTCCCTGCCAATAGCCATTGCCCTTAAAAATACCTCAAACTGCTCTCTCTCCCACAATACTTTCAAAATGAACTGCCAACAAGTATGTAAATGAGCTAAGTGGCGTCCTTAGGCTTGAAGAGGACACATCTGCAGGCTTTACAGCCTCGTATTCCTTCCAATGTTGCAAGCGCTGCCCCTTGCTGCCCCCGATAGCTGTTTTACAAGATCTTCATGCCTTCATAACTGTTCCGGCTTCTCCATTAAGTTTTCCTTGTGAAGACCGATGGTCTGCATGACTGTAACGTTGGAATAATAAAAGGAAATGGGAATGCTCTACCGGAGCATCCTCTGTTCCCAGTACCAATACATCACTAAATTAAATGCTCCCGTTCCGGAGCACTGTCAGAGCACACCACCTCTGCGGGCCAACTCATACAATTCTGCAGGTGGCAGAAGCCAAGAACAGGTGAACAGAGTGCCAGTCCGTTTCATGAACCAGGAAGTGCGTCTACCACAGAAATGGTCTGTGCCGCCATTGCTAAAAGTAAGCCACGGATATCACCCTGGGGCTTAGTTGGGTCAAGCCACAGGGCCTTGAAGCTAGAGCCGTTTGGGGATGGATGGAGAACAGAGAAGGAGGAGACACATCCAGCGGTACAGAGCACACAACACCGGCCTTACCTTGTTGGGTGCTGATATTTATGGATTTCTGTCCATGTTCTTGAGCTTTATTCTGGGATACAGGTAAGTTTCCTGGAGGCACCGTGATTATCAGGGCTCTTATAGCTAAGCTTTGGCAAAAACCAGACCAACATGTGGTCTAAAGTTAATTTTGTTCCATGACACATGAAACATGATCCCCTGGGTCTAGTACGCCAAAACCCTATGATTTATGAGACTGTCAAGTAGGGGCATTGGGAATAGGTAGTATCCCCTGCCCAAATGTGAGCACCTAGGATTTGTCCCTCTGATCTGTTAGGCTGGTTCTTTCCCAGCGGTGACAGTTCCCTTACACGTATGTGGGAGTCGGTACTCTCCTGTGTACCAGACTGACTGTCTACAGAGATCCAGCGTTGCTCTGTGCAGTTTTATCTTTCCAGTCCTCTTCTTTAAGAATTCTGTCCCTTTTAACCACCCTGAACTCAGAGGTGCATCTTCTCAAAGTAGGCAGACCACCAGGCTCAGCCTGAGTACCTCTCTCTGCACTTCCGACTGGAAACCCTCCAAGCAATCATCTGGGACCACCTCTCTCAAGGACTATTCTTCAATGCCCGTGTTTGATATCTTGAAAACCATTGTGTTATTACATCTTGTCCCATTGATTAGTTGTTCCAGGCAAACCTTATCCCTTTAACCATCCTCAATTAGAAGTAGATGTTTTATAGGGTGCCGGGGTGGCTCAGTTGGTTAAGTGTCTGACCTTGGCTCAAGTCATGACATCACAGTTTGTGGGTTCAAGCCCCACATTGGGCTCTGTGCCGACAGCTCGGAGCCCAGAGTCTCTGCTTCAGATTCTCTGTCTCTGCCCCTCCCCCACTCACGCTCTGTCTGTCTCTGTTGTTTCCGGGCACTTGGGTGGCTCAGCCGGTTAAGCGTCAGACTCTTGGCTTCAGCTCAGGTCATGATCTCACAGTTTGTGGGTTTGAGCCTGTCATCTAGCTCTGTGCTGATGGTAAGGAGCATGCTTGGGATTCTTTCTCTCTCCCTCTCTCTCTACCCCTCCCCCACGTGCACACACGCTCTCTCTCTCTCTCTCTGTCTCAAAAATAAATAAATGTTTAAAAAAAAAGTAGATGTTTCTTTTTCTCTTAAAAATGCTGTTTCCCAAGCAAGCCTGGAGCTTACCTGTGTTCCATGCCTCCCTCACAGTTACCTCCAACCAGAAAGTTGTTTCTCACCCTTCCTCCCGTCTTCAGATCCTATCCTGCAGGTAAGACCCAGCTGAAACACCACCTTCCCCTGTGAAGTCTTTCCTGCATCCACCAGAAGTAATCTCCCTTCTCTGAATTTTGTTGGCAAGGCCCACACTCTGTCACATAGCAAAGTATGCACGGATTTTATCTCCCTCCTAAACAGTAATCTCCTTACACACAGAAATCAGTTTTTCTGCAATACCTGTAACTACTCAACCCTACTAGCTATTAGCAAATGTGAATGGATGAACAAATACAATGGCAGATAGTGTCATCCCATCACAGATTCACCAGCCACAATTGGCAAAGTATAGGGAGACAGACTACAATTTACATATGGCAGGGACATCCAACCTGTCATTCATGAATATCCTAGAAGTAAAGAGAACAAGGGATGTGTTATGCTCTTTTGTCAGTCTAAGTCTCACCAGGTATGCCCCTAATGTTAACAGCTATCCTTCTGGGGTGCCTGGGTGGCTCAGTCAGTTGAGCTTCCAACTCTTGATCTTGGCTCAGGTCATGATCCCACAGTCGTTGGGCTCTGCACTGAGCATGGAGTCTGCTTAAGATTCTCTCTTTCTCTAAAATAAAAAATAAAAATAAAAATTATCCTTTCATGATATGGTCCCTATATACAAGCCAGATATTTCTTCAAGTGCTTAACTAAGGAAATAGTTGCCTGATCGAATGCTGGAAGAAAACCTCATGGTTGAATTGAGAGATGATGTATTGACGACAAACATGGGGCCTTTCTAGGGAATTCTTGAGAGTAATTTTGATCTCATGGGTTAGTTCACCTTAATCATGACTTCAGAACTAAACATTGGCTCAATATATGACTCCCTTAATTTTCGGAAGAATGAACCATGTGTTACCCAACTTGTATCCCCCGTGCCTGGCAGAATGTCTGATACGCTAGGGAATGGGTATATACGTGGTTCTGAGTTGAACCAAATCTGACTGCAGTGTAAGCATCCATCCTAGTGCAGGTTGTGGTTGGTAATTATGCCTCTTCCCTCCAAGAATTGTGCAAACCCTCTGCCCAAAATGAATCATGTATTGATTAATATACAATGCAGTTGTTAGGTTGCTACTATTCAAGTATCAAAGAGCTGAGTAGTAGAGCTTCTAGTTCTCTTTAAGCTGGTACTTATTCCTTTTTTCCCACCACTTCCTTTATATGCCTTGTGTTTCACAAGAGAGACACCTCAACTACCACCAATTCTTCCAAAACTCTGAACCGAATTAGGCCATTTGCAACCCACTTAAGTTCCATATTGGTGGGATAGTGTATGTTTGAATCTTTGTAATTAACATGATTGACACCATTTTGAGTTGTGTACCCACTGAGATGTAAAAAATGATCAAGGATCACTAAACTCGGGCCAAGGTCCGGCTTCAATCACTAAACTCACCAACATACCAAGGTTGACAATTACAATGACAATCACCACAAACTCAGTGGCTTAAAATAACAGAAATTACTTCTCTCACAGTTCAGAAGGTCAAAAGTCTGGCTGGAATCAGTACCAATGAGCCCAAATTACGGCATCGGTGAGCTTTTCTGAAGGCTCTAGGGGAGAATCCACTCCTTGCCTCTTTTAATTTACGGTAGCTGCTGGATTTCCTTGGCTTATGGCCACAGCTTTCCAATCTTCAAGGCCAGCATCTTCAAATATCTCTCTGCCTTGTCTTCATCTGGCTTTCTGTTCCTGTGTTTGTGTACTCTCTCTCTCTCTCTGCCTCCATCATATATGGATACATCCAGTAGTATTTAGGACCCATCTGGATAATCCAGGATAACCTCCCCACCTCAAGATCCTTAATTTAATCTACAAAGACACTTTTTCTATTTAAGGTAACATTTGCAGGTTCCAGAGGTTAGGACCTGATATCTTTGAGAGACACTATTCAACCTATTATATCTTTTCTTAAAATTTTAGATAAATTAAGAATATTCTGGAGGGTTCAAGTAATGGGTGCTTACTAGAATCTAATAGTAGCCAATGCTTTGTCCATTAAATAAATTAAGGCCAATTTTCTCCTCATCTCTGTCATATGTCAGGGGATTAAAGGAACTGGTTTTTGAATATATAGATGTATCTCATCTTCCATGAGCAGTCTTGGCTCATGTATCTACCATGATAGCACACTCAGCCTTGTGTCACATTCCCAACCAAACAAAACCAATTTCATGTGAGTAATACAAACTTTACTGAAGATTGAAGTGGGGGAGGGAAGGGAAGAAGGGTGGTGGAAAAGGAAATTTACAACATGCAACCAAATTTCATTTAAACAAATTCCTCCTGGGGCGCCTGGGTGGCTCAGTAGGTTGACCTTCTGACTCTTGATCTCAGCTCAGGTCATGATCTCACAGTTCGTGGGTTCTAGCCCCCTGTCAGGCTCTGAGCTGACAGCATGGAGCTTGCTTGAGATTCTCTTTCTCTTTCTCTCTCTCTCTCTCTCTCTCTCTCAAAATAAACATTTTTTTTTTAAATTCCTCCTGAAAATGCCAATCCAAACCACAGTGAGCTATCACCTCACACCTGTCAGAATGGCTAGCATCCAAAAGACAAGAAATAACACGTGTTGGCAAGGATTTGGAGAAGAGGTAATCTTGGTGGTGGGAATCCAAACTGGTGCAGCCACTATGGAAAATGGTATGGAGGTTACTCCAAAATCAAAAATAGAACTACCATATGATCCTAGCAATTGCACTTCTGGGCATTTATCCAGAAAACACTAACTAGAAAAAATATATGCACCCCTGGGTTTATTGCAGCTTTGTAATCAAGATATGGAAGCAGCCCAAGTGTCCATCGATAGATGAGTAGATAAAGAAGATGTGGTGTATATATAACGGAGTATGACTCAGTCATCAAAAAGAATGAGATCTTGCCATTTACAACAACACGAGGGAGCTAAAGAAAATCATGCTAAGTGAAATAAGTCAATCAGAGAAAGACAAATACCACACGATTTCACTCATATGTGGAACCTCAAAACAAAGGAACAGACAAACACAGAAACTGACGCTTAAATACAGAGAACAAACTGGTGGCTGCCCGAGGGGAGGTTGGTGGTGGGTGGAAGGGGAGGCAAAATAGATAACTGGAATTAAGAGGTAGAAACCTCCAGTTACAAAATAAATAAATCACAGGGATGAAACGTACAGCCTAAGGAACAGGGTCAATGGTATCGTAACAGATGGTAACTACACTTATCATGGTGAGCACTGATTTATGTATACAATTGTTGAATCATTAGGTTGTACACCTGAAATTAGAATATTGTATGTCAACTATACTTCATGATAAGTTTTTTTTTAAAGGAACACTTATAAAATAAATTATATATATAAAAAAAAAAAATCCTCCCAAGGCCATGCTTTCTCCTCCTTCACCTCTGCTCTGGTCTCTGAACAGTTTACTATGCTCCTCTCTTTTCTTCCTCCAAAACTTTCCCTGTTGTCATAAGCAACTCAATTCTTGCACCAAACTTGCAAATTTCAGTCAGCCAAACAAGAGCTTCATAGTTACCTAACCCTCCCATCCTTGGCCCAAACATGCTTTTTCATGCCTCACACACCAGCTCCAATCATTTATCAGCTTACTCATCAATCAACACACCTCCTTCTAGAAAGAAGTCTGCTGGGACACCTGAGTGGCTCAGTTGGTTAAGCGTCTGACCCTTGATTTCAGCTCAGGTCACGATCTCACAGTTTGTGAGTTTGAGCCCCACATTGGGCTTGATGCTAACAGCATAGAGCCTCCTTGGGATTCTCTCTCTCCCGTGCAACCGTGTGTGCGCACGCATTCTCTCTCTCTCTCTCTCTCTCTCTCCAAATAAGTGAAATAAAATAAATAATTATTACAAAAGAATCTGCTGCTAAGTAAAATACAAATTTTAATCATTACATTAGGACAGTTAATCATTGTTTATCCCTGTTTTCATAGTAAGTTGGGGGGAAAGACTCCCCCGTTTCATCAGAGACTCCATACAGATGACAAAAACTAATTCTAATTTCTGTTCCTCTCAAAAACTAATTCTAATTTCTGTTCCTCTCAAAAACAAACAAACAAAAAAATCTAACCTTATTGCTTCTTTGTTATCACCATCCTGAGAAAACATTTTTGTACTAAACACATTTTTCTTATTCAGGCTTTGTGAGAGTTAAGACAACATTCTTCGGTGTCTGAAACATGTCTTGTGGGCATTTCCTTTCACAAGCTAGTCAGTTTCCAAGGGTTTTCCAAAATTCTCCAAATATGCCTGGCAGCATTGTGGAAATAACAGAACCTTGGAATGATTCCCTGGATCCAATTCTCCACCTACCTTAGCTGGAAAGATTAATTCCTCCGATCAATAGTTTAGTAGCTAGAAATCCATAAATGAAATGATTTTGCCCTTTTCAATTGTGCATGAATCATTTCCCCAGCTCTCTGACACATCACACTTTTTATAAGAATTAAATTAGCTGAAATCCCAGTCTGTCAACTAGTCACTGTAGAGGGTATGCAAATGAGAGAGACCATCCTCCCCCCAAGAAGGATTCAGAACTGGGGAGCACAGACAACGGAGAAGTTTGCCCAATACTGACAAAAGCACAGGAACATAAAGTCATTGGTAACAAATGTTGCACTGGGAAGCCTTTTTATCAACCTATTTCAGGACCAAACTGCCTTCCACATAGAATAGAAGACCCACATAGATTTCCACCCGGATTCTTTCCACATAAATCATAATCAGGTAGTTTGCGCATGCAGCCTAGCCTTTTTTGGGCCAGATACTCCAAAACATCTATCTCAAAAGCAACAAAGAGTGGGCCATTTGTTGTGTTTCAAACCCGTGAGAGGGATTGGAAATACCTAAAAGGACTAGAAGGGACAGCAGGTGGAGGAAGAAAAAAGAAGGAAGAAAAGCAGGGAAGTCTAAAAGGATTATAACCCGAAGACATAGCAGTTACAACTCTTGTGTGTTACCGAACACGTTTATAATAAAGCCCAAATTCTGCACCGAAAACGACCAGCTTCAGCTTGAATTCCTCATTAGAGTCTACTCAGGGGCATCAGAGGATCAAGAGGCTGGTCCTAACAAGGAAGACCTTTCCCAATTGCAATCTCAAATCCTGGGGTCGCTGGTCTTCTCACAGGCTACCAGCCTGAAGATTAAAACAAATGAGGTCAGCCACCTCGGTGGGGGGGGCTTGCGGGGGGGGGGGGGGGGGCATGTGTCATAAACAGGAAGCCTGTGAGTATTTCTGACAATCTCTAAAAATGAAAATGCCTTTGGCTATTCACTGATCGTTCCAGAAGCTTTGCCTCTGAACAAGGACAGGGCACTCTTCACGGCTGACAGCTTTTTGGGAGCAGAACGTTGCGAAAATACGATTTCTCTTCTTACAGAGCAATCTCGGATGCCTCCTGACAGAGAACCGCATCCAGGAGCAGAAGGGGCGCCTGCTAGTTGCTGGCCTGCAGCGAAGGGCATTGGCGGAGACAAAAGGTATTTTCCCTTCTGCGGCAGAGAGGAGCCCATCTGTCATCCTGCCCCCGGCGCAGTGCCGGGGAAATCCTTCATGAACAAGAAGCCTCCTGCCAGAGTTCCCTGGAAACACTCCCCAGACGATCCCGCCCACGCACGCTGCTTCCCAGCCTGCGTTTTTGTACTTTTCCTTTTTATCGCTCCACGGGGCTAGGCAGAGAAGGGCGCCCGTGATTTCCAGCCAGCCGCAGGGTCTGCCTTCAAAGCTGTCCGAAGTGTGCGGTGGTGTTTAGCCCCAGAACAGCACGGACCGCCTGAATTCAGAGTCACACCCAAAACTAAGAACGGCGTCTTGCAGACAAGCTGATGGGAGGTGGGAGCTCGCCAAAGCTGTGTGTCCCCGCGCTGAAGCAGAGACCCTCCAGAGATCACAGATAGGATCAGAACAGAAGCAGGGTCCCCAGGGAGGATGGGGGCTGCTGCCACCGCCAAGTGTCCGGCTGATAGCCAGGTTTCTCTGAACCGGGGCCGAAATGACAGTCTGAGCTCTGGACGCAGGAATGACTTCTCCCTCTGGTCCCAGAGGGGAAGAGGAGGGACATGCAGGCTAAGAACCCTGTGCACCCACTAGTTTCAATGGGGAGCCCTCAGAACAGAGAGAAACAGCAATGGTTCTCTGCTTGGGGCCCCGCAAGGCACACTGAGTCTTGCCCGGGAGGCAGGTGTATGCAGCTCTAGTCTTGTCTTTGGACCACATCTGCACAAAATGCCTAGAAGCTTCTCCACGCCTAGCCTTTGGGAATGCACAAATCTAACCACTCCACCCCTTTGTAAGCTCTGCTCTCCTTGGGCTTTCTTCAAGAGTTATTCATGTTTTTCCCTGACCTGTCCTGTGCTTTGGGGACTGTTGGAGGGCTTTCGGAAATGAATGAACTAAGCCCCAGGGCTGCCTCCACAGATCAGACTATCAATCAGTTGCTGGTATCTGATCCCTCCCAGTAAAAGTGACACCAGCCCAGCCAGCTCGTCTTGTGGGGCGCCAGGCGCCAGAGCCAGGAAGACGCCAGCAAGTCCTCCCCTGACCTTTGCAAGTCATGGGCTTGTGTCATGGTGTCAGACAGTGCTCTCTTCTTCCTCTACCTCTCTGCACATGTTGATGACCCCGGGAGGGGAAAGCGGGGAGCTGTTATTTGCAACAGGGAAACAAGAATAGGGCAGCAGCACCACCGTTCTCAAACTTGCAGAACTGCAGGAGAGACCATGAAAGAAAACCTGGACGCATGAAGATGCTGCTTTCATTAGTGCATCCACTGCCGTCTGAACTACAGGAAGAAGTCATGTGGCTCACGTTGTAACTATCACACAAAACAAGAAAGGGGGAGTCTTATTCATCACCCATAGAAGGTAACCAATCCGTATCCAGTCTGGATATGCCGATAATAAAACTACGGGAAAGATTTTCACCTTTTTGGTTTTCAGTTTCTTGATTATCTACAGAGATCAGAAGAGTTGTGCAGGCACACCTTGTTTTGTTGCATTTAGCTTTATTGCCCTTCGCAGATACATTTCTTACAAAGTGGAGTTCTGCGCAAGCCCTGCATCGAAGAAGTCTATCCGCACCCTTTTTCCAACAGCAACAGCATTTTCCCACTTTATGTCTCTGTGTCGCATTTTGGTCATCCTTGCAGTATTTCATTATTTTTCATTGTTAATTGCTTTTCACTATTATTTGTTCATTATTATTTCATTTCTCATGGTGATCTATGATCCGTGATTACGACTCGCTGAAAGCTCACAATTAGCATTTTTTAGCCATAAAGGATTTTTTAAATTTTTGTTTAATGTTTATTATTCATCTTTGAGAGAGAGAGACAGAGCACAAGCAGGGGAGGAGCAGAGAGACAGAGAGGGCGACACAGAATCCGAAGCAGGCTCCAGGCTCTGAGCTGTCAGCACAGAGCCCAACGCGGGGCTCGAACTCAAGAACTGTGAAATCACGACCTGAGCCAAAGTCAGACGCTCAACCGACTAAGCCACCCAGGCACCCCAACCATAAAGTATTTTTAAATCAAGGGATGCACACTGTGTTTTAACACATAATGCTATTGGACACTTAACAGATGACAGTTTAGCATAAATGCAACTTTTATATGCCCTGGGCAACCAAAAAATTCAAGTGACTCCCTTTATTGTGATACTTGCTTTATTTGCTTTATCGTGGCATTCTGGAACTTAACTTGCAGGATCTCCAAGGAATGCCTATATAATGAACAGATCTTTTTATTCAACTCTGTGGAAACAGCAGCCTTTTAGGCTACTCAAGGAAAGTGCTCTGAGAAAAGAACAGAATTCATTCTTTTACAAAAATTATAATGTCAGTTCCATCATGGCCAGGACAGGATATTTTTGTAGAAGTAGCTAAGCCAGTCCCCAGCCCATAGTGCTCTTTAGTGTATGGCATATTACTTTTGCAAAACTGAAATCAAAGTCTGGGTGGAGAAGTCTAAAGAACAGTGTTTCTGTAGGTGTTGTATATATAAGTGATGAATCACTGAATTCTACTCCTGAAATCAGTGTTGCACTGAACTGTATGTTAACTAACTAGAATTTAAGTAAAAATTTGAAAAGTGAGGGGAAAAAAAGAACAGTGCTACTGTCACAGTGTGGACCAGATTGAGAAAATTCCCCCAAAATGACACATCCAAAAGAACTCCAGTCTGGGTCTTCTCTCCCAGCATAATTGATGACTGGTTCCCTAGGACATAAAAACAACAAAGAGCCAGAAGCTGAGGGAGAAGAATGTCCTTTCTGGAATATGTAATGAGTAGGAGGAACCAGCAGTGAAACATTTGCAGGAGATTGGGAAGAAATTTCCCAGTGCAAAGAAATACCTAATAACAGGAAGAGGGGTGCCAGGGTGTGGCTCAGTCAGTTAAGCATCTGGCTCTTGATTTCTGGTCAGGTCATGATTTCACAGTTCATGAGTTCAAACCCCGCATCGGGCTCTGGGCTGGCAGCATGGAGCTTGCTTGGGATTCTCTCTCTTCCTCCCTATCTGCCCCTTCCCCACTCATGCCCTCTCTCAAAATAAACAAACATTTTTTTAAAAAGATAACAAGGGGGCAACCTGGGTGGCTCAGTCAGTTAAGCGTCCGACTTCGGCTCAGGTCACGATCTCAAGGTTCACGAGTTCAAGCCTCACATCAGGCTCTGTGCTGATAGCTCAGAGCCTGGAGCCTGCTTCGGATTCTGTGTCTCCCTCTCTCTCTGCCCCTCTCCCACTCGTGCTCTATCTCTCTCTCAAAAATAAATAAAAACATAAAAAAATTTTTTTTAACGTTTATTTATTTTTGAGACAGAGAGACAGAGCATGAACGGGGGAGGGTCAGAGAGAGGGAGACACAGAATCTGAAACAGGCTCCAGACTCTGAGCTGTCAGCACAGAGCCCAACGCGTGGCTCGAACTCACGGACCGCGAGATCATGACCTGAGCCAAAGTCGCCGCTTAACCAACTGAGCCACCCAGGCGCCCCCATAAAAAAAATTTTTGAGATAACAGGAAGAGGATACTGCATATCCTCCCACATTGCCTGCTCTGGCACGAAAAGAAACCCTATTTTCCAAATCTTGAGGAACCTCGTTCAAATTCTCATCATCTGAATTATCCATGTGTTCCAGGTGAGGAAACTGGGCAAAGGTACAACCACGAGAAGACGTTTGCAGATTACCCAGCCCAACCCCCTCATTTACCCTATAAGGAAGAAAAGCCCAGAAAAGGGAAGTAATTAACACAAATCATCGGAGGAATAAACATCAAGCCCAATGCTAGAACTCTGGTCTTCTTCTTCTTTTTTTTCATGTTAATTTATTTATTTATTTTGAGAGAGGGAGGGAAGGAGAGAGAGAGAGAGAGAGAGACAGAATCACAAGCACTTCTGTGCCATCAGTCCAGAGCCCAATGTGGGGCTCGATCTCAAAAACCACGAGATCATGACCGGAGCCAAACTCAGGAATCAGATGCCCCCACTGACTGAGCCACCCAGGCGCTTCTAGAACTGTAGTCTTCTAAGCCAAGAGCTCCACAGTACCAATTCAGGCTTCCTCTGGAAATGGTGTTACTTCCTCCTACCCTGCTTGCCCTGCCTCCCTCACCAAGCTACAGGGACCAGCAGAGAGACGTCCCTCGGCATATCTTAAGCCTCTGGCCTATCACAGCTCACTACACTAATAATTGCTATTATTTCTCTCATTCATATTTAGCTCTTCCTCTGTACTCCCCTGTGACCCCTCAGATATTATCATCAGCAACATACCTACATCACTGCACCGTAAGACTTGACCTTGCTATTTGCATTGCTGCTTTATACCTGTCTTCCTCTCTAGACTCTAAGCTCCTTGAGAATGGACAATATTTTTATGTCTGCCTCCTAACACCTAACACAGGGCCCAATGAACAATAATACTTGGTAAATAAACAGAGTATTGTTATATAAAGTTTGCCTGTTTAACTGATTCATTTTTCATGGGTATATGCATTCTGACTCCCAAGCAGATTTCCAGCTCCTTGATTTCAAGCCCCTTTATTTTCTCAGTGTCCTACAATTACTGGGGTATAGGACGGGGAGGTGGAGTGAGAAGTCAGGGGGAATTGTCAGGTGCATATTTTATACCTCAGGTTCTTGGGCAAGAGTCTGAGTGTCACCCGCAGTTGTGTCTGAATTCTGCCACATTCTTACCACCCACCTCCACCACCCCACACCCCACCCTGTGGCCCAGTAAGTGGGAAGAACTTCTTAACTCCAATGCCGCAGTGCATAGATGGACTTTCGGACTTTGCCCACCACGTGGCTCTGGAGAGGAACATGGCAGCCACAAACCTGGATGAGTCAGCTGAGTCAGCTGGCTATCCCAGAGAAGCAGGGTTTTTTAGGTGAGCAGGACTCCATTCCTTAGCCCTGCCAAGGGAGGAAAGAGGCAGTCTCTGAAGAAATAAAATAGAAGAGAAGACTTGAGTGTAAGGCCATTCCTCACTCCCTCATCCCGACTATAATCATTTTTCAGCCAACGCAAAGGGGCAATCTTCTGCAGGAGGAAGGATGGAGAATGGGTTGGCCTTAGTAATATTTCCAGAGTGATTTATCTTTTAGGCTTCCTCATGATGTTATTGTCTTATAGATTGTTTTGGTTCAATAGTTAGAAAAGGGATAATACACATACCTGTGTCTATTTATTGAGCTTTCTCTGTGGTAGACACTTTGCTAAGTACTCTACATAATTTATCTCATGTAATACAATCACCAGCTCCTGGAACTGGGCATTTTTTTCATGTCGTTCACTAGAGGAAATTGAGGCAAATGACGTTAGGCACCTTGTCTGAGATCACATGACTAGTAAATGGGTTGGAAGTACTTAATTGCCCTACTTGCTAGGCAGGTAGCTCCAGGAAAGTAGAGATGGTGTCTCCATTGTTTCCAGCTGTAAACACTCTCATTGCTCATGAGCAAACACCATAGTTCCTGGAGCATAGCAGATGTTTAATTAATATTTGTTGAAGGAACGTGGGGCTCCTGGGTGGCTCAGTCAGTCCACAAAGCATCCAACTCTTGGTTTCACCTCAGGTCATGATCTTACAGCTTCATGTGTATGAGTCCCACATTGGGCTCTGCACTGGCAGTGTAGAGCCTGCTGGGGATTCTCTCTCTCTCCTCTCTCTCTGCCCCTCCCCCACTTGTGCTGTCTCTCTCTCTCACACACACATACACACAATAAATAAATAAGCTTTTTAAAAAAAAGTATTTGATGAAGGAACGAATAAACAAATGAGTGGAAAAGGGTTTTCTCAAGACTAGAAAAACCAGATGGAGAACCATCTATCATGCTAATGGTTGCCAAAACAAAGCCAGAGTAGCCATACTTATATCAGACAATCTAGATTTTAAAATAAAGACTGTATCGAGAGATGAAGAGGGGCATTATATCATCATTAAGGGGTCTATCCACTAAGAAGATCTAACAACTGTAAACATTTATGCTCCAAATATGGTAGCACCCAAATATATAAATCAATTAATCACACATAAAGAAACTCACTAGGGGCGCCTGGGTGGCGCAGTCGGTTAAGCATCCGACTTCAGCCAGGTCACGATCTCGCGGTCCGGGAGTTCGAGCCCCGCGTCAGGCTCTGGGCTGATGGCTCAGAGCCTGGAGCCTGTTTCCGATTCTGTGTCTCCCTCTCTCTCTGCCCTCCCCCGTTCATGCTCTGTCTCTCTCTGTCCCAAAAATAAATAAAAAAACGTTGAAAAAAAAATTTAAAAAAAAATAATAATAAAAAATAAATAAAGAAAGAAACTCACTAATAATAATACCATAATAGTAAGGGACTTCAACACTCCACTTACAGCAATGGACAGATCATCTAAACAGAAAATCAACAAGGAAACAATGGTTTTGAATGACACACTGGACTGGATGGACTTACCAGATATATACAGAACATTTCATTCTAAAGCAGCAGAATACACATTATTCTTGAGTGCACATGGAACATTCTCCAGAATAGATCACATACTGGGACATAAATCAGCCCTCAACTAGTACAAAAAGATCGAGATCATACTATGCATATTTTCAGACCACAACACTATGAAACTCGAAATTAACCATAAGAAAAAATGTGGAAACATAACAAATACTTGGAGACTAAAGGACATCCTATTAAAGAATGAATGGGCTAACCAAGAAGTTAAAGAGGAAATTAAAAAGTACATGGAAGCCAATGACAATGATAACACCACAACCCAAAACCTCTGGGACACAGCAAAGGCCGTCATAAGAGCAAAGTATATAGCAAGCCAGGCCTTCCTAAAGAAGAAAGAAAGGTCTCAGACACACAACCTAACCTTACACCTTAAAGAGCTGGAAAAAGAACAGCAAATAAAACCAAAACCAGCAGAAGACAGGAAATAATAAAGATTAGAGCAGAAAAAAAAACAGGAGAACAGATCAATGAAACCAGAAGCTGGTTCTTTGAAAGAATTAACAAAATTGATAAACCTCTAGCCAGTTTGATCAAAAAGAAAAAGGAAAGGACCCAATAAATAAAATCAAGAATGAAAGAGGAGAGATCACAATGAACACAGCAGAAATAAAAACAATAATAAGAGAATATCATGAGCAATTATATGCCAAAAAAATGGGCAATCCAGGGGCGCCTGGGTGGCGCAGTCGGTTAAGCGTCCGACTTCAGCCAGGTCACGATCTCGCGGTCCGTGAGTTCGAGCCCCGCGTCGGGCTCTGGGCTGATGGCTCGGAGCCTGGAGCCTGTTTCTGATTCTGTGTCTCCCTCTCTCTCTGCCCCTCCCCTGTTCATGCTCTGTCTCTCTCTGTCCCAAAAATAAAATAAACGTTGAAAAAAAAATTTTTTTTTAAAAAATGGGCAATCTGGAAGAAGTATACAAATTCCTAGAAACATATAAACTACCAAAACTGAAACAAGAAGAAATAGATAATTTGAACAGACCCATAACCAGTAAAGAAATCAAATTAGTAATCAAAAGTCTCCCTAAAAAACAAGAGTCCGGGGCCAGATGGCTCTCCAGGGGAATTCTACCAAACATTTAAAGAAGAGTTAACATCTATTCTTTTGAAGCTCTTCCAAAAAATAGAAACGGAAGGAAAACTTTCAAACTCAGTCTATGAGGCCAGCATTACCTTGATTCCAAAACCAGACAAAGACCCCACTAAAAAGGAGAACTACAGACCAATTTCCCTAATGAACATGGATGCAAAAACCTTCAACAAGATCCAACAGTACTTTAAAAGAATTATTCACCACGACCAAGTGGTATTTATACCTGGGATGCAGGGCTGGTTGAATATCTGCAAAACAATCAATGTGACACATAATATCAATAAAAGAAAAGACAGGAACCACACAATCCTCTCAATAGATGAGAGGAATATTTGACAAAATACACCATCCTTTCTTGATAAAAACCCTCAAGAAAGTAGAGATAGGATTACACCTTGAGATCATAAAAGTATATATGAAATACCCAATGCTAATATCACCCTCAATGGGGAAACACTGAGAGCTTTCCCCCTAAGGTCAGGAGCACAACAGGGATGTCTACTCTCACCACTGTTATTCATCATAGTATTCGAAGTCCTAGCCTCAGCAATCAGACAACACAAAGGAAGAAAAGGCGTCCAAATTGGCAAGGAGGAAGTCAAACTTTCACTCTTCACAAATGACATGATACTCTATATGGAAAACCCAAAAGATTCCACCAAAAAATTGCTAGAACTGATCATGAATTCGGCAAAGTACCAGGATATAAAAGCAATGCATAGAAATTGGTTGCATTCCTATACACCAATAATGAAGCAACAGAAAGAGAAATCAAGGAATTGATCCCATTTACAATTGCACCAAAACCCATAAAATGCCTAGGAATAAACCTAACCAAAGAGGTGAAAAATCTATACATTGGAAACTACAGAAAGCTTATGAAAGAAATTGAAGAAGACAAAAAAACTGAAAAACTATTCCATGCTTCTGGATTGGAAGAACAAATATTGTTAAAGTGTTGATACTACCCAAAACAATCTATATATTCAATGTAATCTCTATCAAAATAACACCAGCATTCTTCACAGAGCTAGAACAAACAATCTTAAAATTTTTATGGAACCAGAAAGGACCCTGAATAGCCAAAGCAATCCTGAAAAAGAAAACCAAAGCTGGAGGCATTACAATCCTGGACTTCAAGCTGTATTACAAAGCTGTAATTATCAAGATAGTATGGTACTGGCACAACAACAGACACTCAGATCAATGGAACAGAATAGAGAACCCAGAAATGAACTCACAAACTTAGGGCCAACTAATCTTTGACAAAGCAGGAAAGAATTTCCAATGGAATAAAGACAGTCTCTTCGGCAAGTGGTGCTGGGAAAACTGGACAGCGACACACAGAAGAATGAACCTGGACCACTTTCTTACCTCATACACAAAAATAAACTCAAAATGGATGAAAGAACTTAATGTAAGACAGGAAGCCATCAAATGGAGGAGAAAGCAGGCAAAAACCTCTTTGACCTCAGCTGCAGCAATTTCTTACTCAACACATCTCCGGAGGCAAGGGAAATAAAAGCAAAAATGAACTACTGGGACCTCATCAAGATAAAAACCTTCTGCACAGCAAAGGAAACAATCAGCAAAACTAAAAGGCAACTGACAGAATGGGAGAAGATATTTGCAAAAAGACATATCAGGTAAAGGGTTAATATCCAAAATCTATAAAGACTTATCAAACTCAACACCCAAAAAACAAATAATCCAGTGAAGAAATGGGTAAAAGACATGAATAGACACTTCTCTAAAGAAGATATCCAGATGACCAACAGACACATGAAAAAATGCACAATATCACTCATCATCAGGGAAACACAAATTAAAACTACAATGAGATACCACTTCACAGCAGTCACAATTGCTAACATTAACAACTCTGGCAACAACAGATGCTGGCAAGGATGCAGAGAAAGAGGATCTCTTTTGCACTGCTGGTGGAAATGCAAACTGGTGCAGCCACTCTGGAAAACAGTATGGAGGTTCCTCAAAAACTTAAAAATAGGACTACCCTACAACCCAGCAATTGAACTATTAGATATTTATACAAGGGATACAAGTGTGCTGTTTCAAAGGGGCACACGCACCCCAAAGTTTATAGTAGCACTATCAACAATAGCCAAAGTATGGAAAGAGCCCAGATGTCCACTGATGAATGGATAAAGAAGATGTGGTATATATATACAATGGAGTATTACTCAGCAATCAAAAAGAATGAAATCTTGCCACTACATGGATGTATGTAGAGGGTATTATGCTAAGTGAAATCAGTCAGTCAGAGAAAGACAAATATCATATGATTTCACTCATACAAGGAATTTAAGAGACAAAGCAGATGAACATAAGGGAAGGGAAGCAAAAATAGTATAAAAACAGGAAGGGGGTGGGGCGCCTAGACTGCTCAGTCAGTTAAGCATCCAACTTCAGCTCAGGTCATGATCTCATGGTTCGTGGGTTCAAGCTTCATGTTGGGTTCTGTGCTGACAGCTCAGAGCCTGGAGCCTGCTTTGGATTCTGTGTCTCCCTCTCTCTCTCTGCCCTGCCCCTGCCTGTGCTCTGTCTCTCTCTCTCAAAAATAAATAAACATTAAAAAAAAATTTTTTTTAAACACAGGGAGGGAGACAAAACACGAAGAGACTCTTAAATATAGAGAACAAACAGGGTTGCTGGAGGGGCGGTGGGTGGGGCGATGGGCTAAATGGGCATTAAGGAATCTACTCCTGAAATAATTGTTGCACTAAATGCTAACTAACTTGGATGTAAATATTAATTAATTAAAATTTTTAATTTAATTTAATTTTACAAAAGAGTAGAAAAACTAAGATGTCATAAGTACATCAATATTTGGCCAACTTATTTTATATTTTGTTTTTTTTTCATTATTTTATTTATTTATTTTTTTCAACGTTTATTTATTTTTGGGACAGAGAGAGACAGAGCATGAACGGGGGAGGGGCAGAGAGAGAGGGAGACACAGAATTGGAAACAGGCTCCAGGCTCTGAGCCATCAGCCCAGAGCCTGACGCGGGGCTCGAACTCACGGACCGCGAGATCGTGACCTGGCTGAAGTCAGACGCCCAACCGACTGCGCCATCCAGGCGCCCCTCATTATTTTATTTTTTATGTTTATTTATTTATTTTGAGAGAGACAGAGACAGTGCAAGTGGGGAAGGGGCAGAGAGAGAGAGGGAAGAGAGAGAGAATCCCAAGCAGGCTCCACACTGCCAGCACAGAGCCCGATGCAGGGCTCGGACCATGAAGCTGTGAGATCATGACCTGAGGTGAAACCAAGAGTCAGACGCTTAACTGACTGAGCCACCCAGGCACCCTTATATTTTGTATTTTGTTTTGTTTATTTATTTATTTGGGGGGAGGGACTATGAGCAAGGGAGGGGCAGATAGACAGGGAGAGAGAATTGATGTGGGCCTTGATCTCATGGCCCTGGGTTCCTGGTATGAATTGAAACCAAGGGTTGGATGGTTAAGTGACTAAGCCACCCAGGTACCCCTTGTATTTTGTATTTTTGACAAAAAAAAACTTCCGTATTTCAACCACTTACTAAGAAATACATAAAGTTAGAATAGACTTGTTCTTTCCCAGCCATAGTAGAATATGAATAAAAGAACCAAAAACTGACCAAAATTTGAAATCCCTCCCCCTACCAGAGAGGAAGGAGCCTGTGGACCCTGGGGATCAAAAATGCATAGAAATTGGGTGTTATGAGGAAAATATTAGAGTTTCAGCACCAGAATAAATTCTCATTGTCATCTGGTCCGCATCCCAGCTTCAAGCACAGAAATACTTAAATCAGCCAATACAAAACCTTGATTCTAGAAAAGAGAGACTTTATAAACACAAAGCAAAGGTACTCTTATTACAATTCCACTTCTCACAAAGTTAGAAGAGACCTTCAGGGATCAGTAGTCATTCATTAATTCATGGAATATTTGAAACTCTGATTACTTTTTCCCATAGATATAAAAGATCCCCCCCTTTTTAAAAAATAACTGTGAACTTCAATTGTGAAACAAGAAAGGTCTGTAATAGAGATGCTGTGTTCTTTCAACCTTTAAAAAATTTAGACATTAGGGGCACCTGGGTGGCTCAGTCGGTTGAGCATCCGACTTTGGCTCAGGTCATGATCTCATAGTTCATGAGTTCGAGCCCTGCATGGAGCTCTATGCTGACAGCTCAGGGCCTGGAGCCTGCTTCGGATTCTGTGTCTCCTTCTCTCTCTGCTCCTCCCCTGCTCACACTCTGTCTCTCTCTCAAAAATAAATACAGATTAAAAAAAAATTGTTTTTAAATTTAGAAGTCATGGGGCACCTGTCGGTTAAGCATCCACTTTGGCTCAGGTCACGATCTCACCGTTCGTGAGTTTCAGCCCCACGTCGGGCTCTGTGCTGACAGCTCGGAGCCTGGAGCCTACATCGGATTCTGTGTCTCCCTCTCTCTCTGCCCCTCCCCCTGCTCACACTCTGTCTTTCTCTTTCTCAAAAATAAACAAACTTTAAAAAAAACTTTTTTGAATAAAAAATAAAAAATTCAGAAGTCATTTTGAGGTGCCTGACTGGTTCAGTCTGTAGAACAGGCAACTCTTGATCTCGGGGTTGTGAGTTCAAACCCCACGTTGGGCATAAAGATTACTTAAATAAATAAATACTTTAAAACATTTTTTAATGTTTTTGCAGTATATACTTGCTAAAATTAACCAGTGTCTCTTGCTAAAGACCCTTAGTGATTCCTCACTGAAGTTCTGTACCCCTGTGTGTTGTGGATACAAGAGTCTGCTCAAGGTCTGGCGAATTCAATTTACTTGTAAATGTTCCCATAAGGAACCATGTTACTCTTCTCTACTCGGGATTTCACTGCTATTTTCACTGAAATCATTCTCACACTGAGCTCCAACTCTTTGTTGGGAATGACTGACAAACAGTTAAAATTTTGGTGGCCTGGCTCTAAAGCTAGTGTTAATTAGGTTATCTCCTTACCAACTCCAATGAGTAATTACTGAGATTCCTATTTAGAAATCTTTCTTATTTTCAGACCAATGTAAAGCGGCCCAACCTACATCCCATACTAAGAAACGGGTGTCATCTACAGAATTGTCTTCTCGTGACAATAAATCTTTCTTAACTAGTGTTTTCTCTAAGCTCTCAACTGTCAATCCCGGGAGACACCAGGGAGACTTATGAGGCTCAAGATTCAGTCCTCTTAACCACCCCATAAACACTACTTCAGCTTTTAGTCCCTACCACCATGGCTACCATCAAGCAGTGCCACTGAATTATGCAAAACCTGTGGCATCTACAAGACACTTCCACCCTTCCCACAGGTATACCAAGGTACAGAGCTACATGGTGAGCGATATCACACAGTTATTTCTTGCTCTTACCAACCACTCTCCCATCATCAAAGAGACAGATATATATCCATGGAACTGGGGAGGAAACACAGCTAGGGACAGACTGCAGACAGTATTCAAATTCACCCTTAGGATGAGCTCTCTCCCAGAAGTCACCTCAGTCTTCATGCAGATGCCCTCCAGGCTGCCTCCCCTGTGCTCAGACCAACACAGACACAACTGGCAGCGGGTGCTCTTTTGTCTAAACCCAGGCCCCAGGGCTCCAAGTTTTCATCAGAATCCATGGCAGGATAAAGAGGATTTCAATCCAACCGCTTCTGCAGCCACAAAAGAAAACTGAATACCAGAGTTTTAGAAACTTCAATCCCATATGCCAATATGCAAATGTCAGCCTTTGTCAATTTACAGAAGAAAAAATACAATGATTATGAGTGAAGAGAGCGGTTCATAAGCAAAGCATTGAATTGATGCAGCCAACTGAGGTCACGCTTAACAGGGCACAAGTTGCAAAAAAAACTCTCTGGAATATGTAATTGGGCTTAGTGTTGAGTGATAAGAAGTATGATAAGTACTTATGTCTGAAAGATGAGAGGAAATGTTAACTATTAATTGGATGACAGGAAAAAGAACACCATTGAGAGAAAAGAAAGAACATATTTTGTTCCATGTGCCATACATAGACAACAGTGAATAATATCAGGAATGAGAATGGATTTGAGAGCCCTTGGCAAATTGTAAATGCCATTCAAACAAAATATATTATTATGCAAATGCAAGATCTATGTTACAATACTTTGAAAATTAATCATTTCTCTCCACTCAGATTTAATAAAGTAAAAGATACCTAACAAATGTGGATACTGAGGAATATGTGATCAGGGTTCATTTTCACTTATGTATGCCTAATTTTTCTGCCACTTAGCTCATAGATTATAAAAAAAAGGATTTACTCGGATTTACTTTTCCATAGTAAAATATGGAATATTTCCATAGTAAATAGTAAACAACGTCACTTCTCTTCCTTTTCTTCTTTGTTTTAATCCAGCTCCTTCTCTCCCTACCTTGTTTAAAGAAAAAAAAAGGCAAAACAAACTATGGTCCCACAAAAAAATGCCAAAGTCAGTTTTGCTACTCATTCTCACTGATTTACAAATTTCTATTTCTTTTCTTTTTTGCCAATTTCCTTTTTCTTTCTTTCTTTCTTTCTTTCTTTCTTTCTTTCTTTCTCTTTCTTTTTCTTTCTTTCCTTCCTTCCTTCCTTCCTTCCTTCCTTCTCTTCCTTCCTTCCTCCCTTCCTCCTTTTACATTACTTCAACTCCTCAACTTCAACAACAGCCTGTGAACTCCAGTCTCCTGAGGCTCTGAGAGTGCTTTCAGAGTCCTTTGAGGTTAGCTGTGATGCTCCCTGGGACACCTGGATTCCTACGAGTCACTAAGCATAATAATCATTATAACCTTCCAAAAATACAGGTCTCTTTTTATATAAATCATGTTAAAGGGCAGGAGCAGAGTAGTTGTTCAAGTAATTGGTTTTCCAATTAAAACCACAGTCTCCTATGCTAAAAAGTCACAATGTTGAAAATCATCCTGTCAAAATTGTCCTGGGCTCTAGATAAAATTTTTATTTTTAGCTCTGACAAATGTTAATTGAAATCAGTGTTAGCAATGCGGGTGGATCGATAAACTGGGGATTTGAAAGCTATCCCATTACAACAGGACAGCAACTGAGCAGCTGTCTTCAATATTGCAATTTTGGAAATCATCTTCTTCGTGGACAATATTAAATTGTAATGGAACCACAGCACTGAAAGGAAATTTAGTGACTTAATAACTAACCCCTGATTTTATTTTATATTTTTATGTATTCAAAATAAGATTTCCTTTTATTGCATTTCATGTTTGAATAAATAATGCATTCACATGATTAAATAGTGCAAAAATACTCACTCACTGAAGTGTCGTGCCCCCCTCCTTTCCATCATCGATAGCTCCCTTACACCCATATAGCCACCCTACCAGGCAACCCCTTTTTATCCTAACAAAAGCTGGTTCTGCCTAAATCACCAACACAGTTTGTTGATGAGATGAAGCTGAGTTCATTGCATCAGTGAGAGAGAGGACACCACAGCCCAAAGCTTTGTGGTGCCTCCTCAGAGAGGGGCAGGTAAGGTAAAAATTTATTGAGAATTGGAAGTTTGGTTTAAGGCTTGTCTTTTAAGGCTCAGACTTGACCGAGACTGGGTAAAGAATCACAATACAACAGTCAGGGATTGATGAAACAATCCAGGTGAAGATTTTGAGACTAAGAGATTCAGAACCCTAATGCACAAATGGTTGATGTTTTCCAATGAGGACTTGGGTCTTTTGAGAAGTTCCTGTAATGAGCCATCAAGCCATTTGCTTGGGAATGACAGTCCCAGAAGAGAAAAGAAATGGTACTGGAGAGAGTGGAAAAACAAAGTCATATCGATGGAGACCTGCAGTGGGGTTTCCATCCTCAGTGATCAGGCTCAATAAGGGAGTAAATGGTCTCCAGAGTTTCTCCGTACAAGTAAGATCAAGCATTAATGTATATTCTTGTCCCTCTTCCCTTCTTTTCAACAAAAGATTATACATCACACACACTCTTCTGAATCTTGATTTTCTCATTTAACAATGTATCCTGAACATCCACGTCAGCACTGAAGAGTTTCTTCTCTCTTTAATACAGCTGTGTAATATTCTGTAGCACAGATATACTACATTTAACAATCCTCTACTGTGCTGCTCCTAGACTTCTAATAATACAAACAACGCAGCAGTGAATATCTTGTTACGGCTCTGATTTCACAATCTGAAGGATGAATTCTCAGAAGTGAGATTGATCAAAAGGTGTGTGCATTTGTAATTTCGATAGCTATTGTGACCTGACCTCCACAGGGTCAGTGTCAATTTTGTCTTCTACCCCTCCCCGCCCCCCCACTTTATAGACTAAGAAGATGGTAGCCCAGAGAGATCAAATCACCTGCTTAGTTCACCCAACTGTTAATGCATGTATGGCTCTCACACCTACATCTTCTAAACCCCAGCAGTGTTCCTATTCACCTGAATCTTTCCAAATATGAAGGTGGCCATTGCTGACCTCCAGGAATCCGATGGAAGACCCCTGAAACCTCTTGACCAGCATAGGCAAACCAAGAGCATTTCCTAATCTGTGCTTCCTAACCCAGTTGCCATAGCTGAGTAGATCCTACTGGAAGAAAAAGAGGGGGAAAAGAAATGCTTAAGTGGAAGGTGAGAAAAAGGAGAAAATAAAGCAGAGAAGGAGCAATAACATAAAAGTCACCTTGTGCTATGAAACAGATTGGCTGCATTCGTGTATGTGTCTTTAAAAATAGCAACCTCATTAAGAAATGCCGTAGTCATTTGCATTTTCAGACATTTAAGAACCTCCTCGGTTTAATACTGTCTCCATCTCTTGCCATCCAAGTTGGTTTTCCTTAAACTGTAGCTCCCAGAAATTAAAACCAGTAGGTACACTTCGGAAGCTGTAAAACTCCATATGCACAGATCATTAACAGACTTATTTGCTTGATCTGCCTCAGTCTGGCCTCCTAAACCTTGATTGCTTTAAACCAGCTCATCAAGAATCAACCCCCTTGATGACAGGTAGTTTGGCCAAAGGACAAAAAAAAAAAAAAAAAAAAAAAAAAGCCATAAAACACCTAATCTCCTATGACATCCAAATATCTTTGCTTATATGGTCCTGCTTAAGTCCAAAGCTAACGGTAATACAGTATGTATTTCTCCCTCGCCAAAAAAAGGTGGAAATAAATGCTGAGTATTTTACACAAAATAGGCATTTAGTAAATGCTGGGTGATAAGGTGTTTAAAGCAATTAAAAATAAATGTACACAGCATTATTAGTGACCAACATTTTTTTTTTCTTTAAACGAAGCACTGTCAGTTGGCACACACCTGTTTGGGAATCATTTGACACAGGAAAAAGGAAGGTGAGGGAATGCACATGTGTTGACTACTGACTGTCTATGGTTCACCAGACTCAAGAATCTTTTCTTTTTAAGTTTTATTCATTTATTATTTCTGAAAGAGAGAGAGAGAGGGCACAAGTGGGGGAGAAGCAGAGAGAGAGGGAGACACAGAATCCGAAGCAGGCTCCAGGCTCTGAGCTGTCAGCACAGAGCCCGATACGGGGCTCGAACTCATGACCCGCAAGACATTGACCTGAGCTGAAGCTGAATGCTTATCCAACTAAGCCACCCAGACACAAGATTCTTATCCTAAAATGCAGCTGACATGGTTCTAAGTAGGAGCTGAGGCCCCAAACCCACTGAGTCTCCATCCCACCCTGTAAGACCTTTTGAACTCTGGGGAAGATTGACATGCAGAGAAGCAGAGAAGTTGGAGAGATTCTCCATGTTTTGAGGTGGGGGAAGACATCCCAATCATATTGATATAAAATGCAACCTCTGTGCATCTGTCTGTAGATCAAATGCTCAAAGACAGGGACTGCCTTGTGCCAACGGAGCAACCAACCTAAAGCACCTGATTTTTCCAGTTGAAACCCAAATATCTAAAAAACAAACAAAATATTTTAAGATGTAACACAATAATTGGAAAATAATTCCGAAGGTAACACCCCTTCTCTCTTCTAGATACCATCAGGCTCTAAATTGAGGGTTATGACTTCGACGGGAATTCTGCAGCTAATCTAATTTTCTCCAGGCTCGAGATCTCCAAAATACCTGGCTTTAATTATTATGCATGTTCTAGTTTGGAAAATTAATTCAGTTTGCTGTGGTTCCTCACTTTAATGAACAGAGGAGGAAGGAAAATGCAGAACTTCACACAGAGACAAAAGGTGTTAATTTCTTAAGGTATCAACCAGTCTGAGAAAAACAAGTTGCCTGTACTTTTCATATGTAAGCCTCAAGATGTGACTTCACAGTGAGGAAACGTCATGTCTGTGTTGTGTGGAAGTTTTCCTATTACTTTCTGGTCCCATAAACTTCCACACCTTTCACACGAATAGCTTGAAAATCACCTTGTCGAGCTTTGTTCCTTTAAATATCTAAGTAATGCAGGTAATTCCTCAAGATACAAACACTGGTTTTTAGGTGTGTAGATTACATAAAGTCTGTTATCTCTTTCAGTCATTCCACTGCTTTCAAAATCTGCAGCAAAAGCAGATTTTAGAAAAAGAATTTCGATCCCATGTATGTAAAAACATTGAAAAAAATAAAAGCTCAGTATATATTTACACATGTATGCAAATCTAAGGGAGCCATCTGCAAGAACACAGTCTGAACCCTACTGTTAAAAAGAGAGGAGAGGAGCACCTTCCCCAGGTGGCTCAGTGGATTGAACATCTGACTCTTGATTTTGGCTCAGGTCATGGGATCAAGCCCCACATCAGGCTCCGCATTGAGTGTGGAGCCTGCTTGAGATTCTCTCTCTCTCTTTCTCTCTCTCCCTGTCTCTCTCTCTCTCTCTCTCTCTCTCTCTCTCTCTCTCTCTCTCTCTCTCTTTCTCCCTCTGCCCCTCTCCCCACCCCCTCAGATAAAGATAGATGATAGATAGACAGACAGGCAGGAGAATTAGAAGGGGTATACTTTTCATGTTAACTCTGTGTACTTCAGCCACTATCTGAATTTTTAATACAGTGAGAATATATTCATGTGTTACCTGTAAGGAATTCTCTAAAGGAAAAATTATTTGATTAAATTTGCTATAAAATAAAGTTTCAAGCTATGCTGCAAAATCTGGATGCTACATTATAGACCCCTAAGAGTGCAACCTCCCAGAAAACTTATTTTATTTTATTTTATTTTATTTTATTTTATTTTATTTTATTTTATTTTACTTTACTTTATTTTATCTTTGCAGATAGACATATCATTGGTGTTCAAGGGAAAAATCCAAGAAAAGAGGCTTTCAAACAAATTTTTGGAAAAGTTCAGCTGCTATAAACATCAGCTGCTTTCGTCACTTGTGTTTTCTGGCAGCGAAAGAGGAATATTATCCAACGTAAGTGCTTTCCACTTGTCTTCTCTTTTTACACAGTAGAGATTCTGTACAATCAATTCCAATCAAGTTTGTTCCTTTTGGATTCTTTCAAAGAATGTTCTTTTTCAAAGCCAATATCTTTGTGCTATTAACCTTTGAACATCCCTTTGCCAGGGCCCCACATCAGATTGAATTCTGACCACTCACTCCTCAACCTACGGCTTCTCTCTCATTGCTTTGCCTGGCTTCCGTCCAAGTTTCCAAGCACAGAGCCCTCAGTCAAACACTGGCAAGCCTATACAAACTGTTCCAAGAAAACAAGCCTTTAAAAGCACTTCCCTGTATTTGATTAGGAAACCTACTTACTCCTCTCTCCCAAGGGCAAATTAAATTGAGAAATCCTGTAGGCAACCATCTAATTCAATTCAGCCGGGATTCATTGAGTCTTGGCATAGTGAAGACACTCTCCTAGATACTGTGGCATTTACAATGACAAGAGAACACTCCTGTCCTCAA